>NC_080572.1:50328182-51528182 GCF_030247185.1 Malaya genurostris
ATTCTTAGTATGTAACCATGTATGGCACACACATATTCCAAACAAATGCTTTCAACGAAACAGTTTATTCATTACGAAATTTTTATAAAAAGGATTATGTTTATCATAAAACTGATTTTAAAACCTTCTTGAATTTGAAATCATTTTGAAATAGATTTGACATAGGTTTGATGCTTCATTTTGCTTTATTATGCTTAAGAAAAATGGTCTACTAGGCTGTAATATAATCTCATAATGTTTTTATTAGGATTTTGAGGCGTTTAAAGTTGTGACTACACAATTAGTTTATTGATGTATTGGATATTAATCGTTTATTATTACCACATGTGCATTCAAAATATGAATCATTATGTGTTCTAAATCCATTTCAACAATAAATTTACTTGTTATTGAATAGAAAACAATAACTTAATAGTGCTGATTTTATGTACAAATATGAATATATTGTTTTCCTTATTTGTGTTTAAAAACTTCACCAAATTTATGAACAATTCTTTGTTTGGCTGCTTTTTGGAAATAAGCTACAACGTTGATAAAGTGTAGTTTTATGTTGCTGGTTAGCATTTTACCGAGATTTTTTCAAAATAAAACAAAGGTTGTTTATTATTTGATACTCAGAAGAAGGAAATATTGTTTCGTGAGTTCACCATCGCTCGGTAGCAGTAAACAGTGATGTGATTTTGCACAGTACAACGATAAATGACCGTAGTACGGAAATCACCGTTTTTTTTATTTAAAAGACATCTTTATTCAGGCCTATTTGCGTACAAGCTTTACGTGGCCGATTGAGCCGATTTTTTAAATAAAAAATTCTTTGTATTCGATCTCGTTGTCACCCTTTTTCTAGGGGGAGAGGAGCTTCCATTTCCCTCCTGCGAGGATTGAGGGGCACTTTGTTCGTGGCTCGTCTCGTCGTCCATTGACGCATCGGTGGCATTGTTGATTTTCGTCTTCTTTTCGTTTTCCTTGTTATTCGCAGTCTTGATCTCGTTGCTAGTTACTGTAGAAGCGCCTTGTTGTACATTGGTTGCAGTTGCTGTTTGGTTAGATGGTGAAGGTGATTTTGAAACAGGAGCACTGCACTCACTAGTTTCCGTTGTTGAGCGGTTGTCCTTGTTTTTGTTTGTTTTCGCAGTTTCAGTGCAAGGTTTGCCGTAGTGTGCAGGTTGTTCACAAAACTGACATGTAACCAGTTGATTTTCATACGTAATCAGCGTTTTACACGGATGTTTCCCGTCTTGATTAAAAATGATGTAAGATGGAATTGCTTTACGTAATTGCATACGTACCACTCGCACGCCATTCCGGATACCCGGAAAAAAATTCCGCCATACTTCCCTTTCGATGGAAAGAACTTCACCGTACTGCGACATAGTTTCCCGAACATACTCATCGCTGGACTGCGGGGGAAGGTCATGCACGCGTACTTGTATGGCATTGTCCACCATGTGCACAGGAATTTTGTATTTAATGTTGTCACACTCAACGCTGTGCACCTCGTTGTTAACCGAAGCGAATGCAATTGCATCGCTTTCACGTTTAAACATAATGTACACACAGTTAGACGCCTTGTTGAATTGAATCTCAGTTACATTATTAGCGTCTAGATGCATTCGTTCTTTAAGTAAGATTTCAATTTCATTTGCTGCTGGTCTAACTTTGCAACGCTTGAAATCTATACAAATTGAATTTGGCCTTGTTGGCCAAGTTTCAGGCTCTGTTAAATCGTATTTGACCATTCCGTACACTCTATTGTTCACTGCACTGTATTGTCTTTGTTTCTTTTGCTTCGACCGCAAACGATTTTCGACTGCGTTGGCTGAGATGCGAGCACGAACTGGAAATCACCGTTGTATCATGATGCTCGCGTGATACCACCGTGATTTAAGGTGACAGACATGTGATTTCACGGTGTACAGTGATTCCGATATCACATGTCTGTCATAAGCATTACATGACGATGTACGTAAGGTATAAGAGATTGGTAACTGCGGAAAACTTAGACATAAATTCGTGTTGTAACGCTTAAGGATACAACGTACAGTAACGGCGATCTGGCTTCAAAATATCTCAAAGTTTACAATTCATCAATCGACTGTATCCTAATCGAATTAGAAGTACTATCTGTGGACTTGCACAAGTAAAAGTTCCTAAGCCTACTTGATTGTACAAGATTTCCGCGATATTTACGACAGTTGCCTAAACAACGAGACTTGTGAACGTTTTCACCGAGAGTTCACCGAAAATAAGGTGCCAGAAATTTTGGAATGTTTTTCCGAAACCATTCGGTTCAGCAGCCCAATGCTGACGATGCCATCGACCACAGCGTCGACTTACAGAAGCTTCACAATCTTGCGCAGGTTCAACGATGGGGAAAAAGAAGCTTCAGTGGCTTATGCTAATGGCAATTGAAAACAAATTGGCTGTCTCAGTTGTAACGTTTAAGCAGCTTTGATGACGAAGGCATTGATTGATTTACTCTACGTTCAGAGCACCAAATTCCTATACTGTATCGATGATACGATATAAGCTTAATTAATAATTCTTAATTTTGTTGTATTGAAAAACTCAAACAAATAGCTATTCATCAATCTTTAGTTTTTGCTTGCTACATTTGATATCGTACGACATAAGCCGTGCACAACCCATAAATCTTGTCACGAGACGTGAATACAAGATCTGAAAATTTCACGAATTCCTAAGACATCTGACCTAAAAAGAAAAAAGTTCGATTCCGGAAATGTCATGTAATACCACTCCCGACTACATATCCTGCGTTCTAAATATGTTAAGTTACCCCTAGCGGCTAGCAGTTAAGGTGAGCTTCGTAAAATAAAGTTTCCAGTCCCTTCAAAACAAATAACAATACTAGCAAAATCATAAGTAATACGAAAACGTGGTGTTTATGAGGGTTGTTTCGAAACCTCTTCGACTGCCAAATGCTACCATAAACCTCACCTCCCGGCTCCTTTTACTATCAGTCTCTCTCTCTCTCTCTCTCTCTCTCTCTCTCTCTCTCTCTCTCTCTCTCTCTCTCTCTCTCTCTCTCTCTCTCTCTCTCTCTCTCTCTCTCTCTCTCTCTCTCTCTCTCTCTCTCTCTCTCTCTCTCTCTCTCTCTCTCTCTCTCTCTCTCTCTCTCTCTCTCTCTCTCTCTCACACACACACACACACTTGCTCTATTCGATTCCTTTGTCGATATTTGGTTTTCCAAGCACCATCCAAAAATTAGATAATTCTAGTAAGAACACAAAATGGAGACACTTCGAAGCATAAAACTTTTCCCGACCGAGAAAAGCAAGACTGTAGCTGAAACAGTAGTCAGAAAAGTGAAACAAGTGAATAGAAGCTGGTAACTGGAGGAGCACAAATAGCTAGCATAAAATAAAGTGGAATTGAAGCGTGTAGAACCGTGGCGGCAGCGCGCGAAAACAATAAACTTGAAAGCGAACTGAGCTGGTGGAGATAAAGTTCTGCCACCCGTGGTCGCTCGGTCTCGTCGTACCCAGATTGCAAGTTTCCTTCAATGGGGACGACGATTTTCACCAGAGAACGAAGCAGCTAAGTTTCTTTTGAAAAGTTATGTTGCTTTTTTCTGCTCTCCTTCGAAACTCTGCCAAACCGGAGTCAACGAACGAATAAAAAGCAAGACTTCATCCTAAACGAACGTAAGACGGCTGGTTGTTGAAAAATTCCCGATATGAGTGCAAACTGAACACACTGCAGTGGCGAAAAAAAAACTCCCAAAACTCAACATAAAGTGAAACGAGATGTATGTAGGCACTCTCTCAGGGAAGAGGCGAAACAACACCCGCCAGCATGTCGCAACCGAGAACGCACCAAACTTGCAAACGGGTTTGACGGCTCCACTGACTGGAGAGGGAGGTTTTCCGAAAGAGAAAATTTTAGCGTCGTGGTGCATCTTCGTGGAAAATGTTTTCCCACTTGGAAGCATTGGAAAATCTTCCAAGCAGCAGGAGACCGAAAAAAGCTTTTAAGGAGCAAAAGTTGTCGAAATAAAATTAAGACCCGAACGTTTGCCGAGACTATGATAAAGGGGCGAGTGATGGTGAAGCGAGAGAAGTAGTTTCTATCGCAACCCAACACCCGAGCCAACGGACTGTTGTATCATGTTTGCCAACGGGCATAGAACAATAAACTTGAACTTCAAAATTTTCGACAACCACCAAACAGAGAAACAAATAGGCGAAGAAGTTTTTTTTCTTCCGATTGGCAGTTGCTGGCACTCTGTTAGACATTTGGTGAGAAAATTCTGCTGAAATAAGATTAGAACTTGTTAAAAACCACTTTTGTTGGAGTGCTATTGAAGCTATGTTTCCTGTGATTGAAACTGTGCTACAAGGGATGAGATGAAGTTCGAGTCATCGGTGTGAATTTGATTTCACTTTTTGAAAGTTTATTTTTGGTTATCTTGTTAAAATTTAAACGGTTCGATCAAACCTTTTTAAGCGGAATTTAAAATACTGTTCATCAGTTGTGACACTGAAAAGTGTGTTGACATGTTGTCTTCTGTTTGTCGTAGGTGACTAGCAATTGACATGGAATCATTGTACCCTGACTGGAAGTCACATAAGAAGGTATAGTTTTTTTTACGCGTACGCCATTCCGGAAAAAATCTTCATTCGACGGAATATTTATTTTCGCACTGGGTCATAGTGTTTCGAATAAAACTAAAACTTCATTCAGTAATTTTTTCATCTTCAGTTTAGAGTTTAGAACAGTCGAACTATCGAACTTTTCCAATTTACTGATATATCAGCGCAAATAGACAAGTGTGTAATGACTGAAGGAAGATCACGCACAGGCACTTCTATTGCGTTATCTTTTGCATAAACGGGAATGTTATACTTGATTATTTCATGCCTCACATACTGCATGTTGTTGTTATTGTTTCTTGCGAATCGAATTGCTTCTAATCTCTTGTAGAACTGAATGTCTACAACATTATTTGTCTTGTTTGGTTGAAGCAAATGTAGGCGGTTAAGATCAGGGTACATTTTCTTCTAAAGGTAAACCTTCCGATTCACGTAAAGAAGGTCGAATTTTACACTACCTGAAGTCAACAGCAATTGTATGTTTTCGTGGTAAATAGCTTTTGTTCATTTTGCTTCATCCCGGGTTGGCGGTTCAATGCATAGGACGCTGGTCTTACAAGTCAGCTGTCGTCTGTTCGAGCCCCGACCTGGAAGGATTCTTAGTGTCAGTAGGATCCATAGTACTAGCCATGCAATGATTTTGTACACTAAGAATCGGCTGCAAAGTCTGTTGAAACAGAAAGGCCAAATTCCACCACAGGAATGTAATACCAAGACTTTGCTTTGCTTTTTTCATTTTGCTCAATCGTCCCACTGTTCACTGAACTATACTGTGCTTTGTTTCTGCCGTTTCCGAATGTTCATGTAGTTTTGTTTCATCGAGTGTATTGAATGATTCAAATTTCCATTTGAACATTAGTAATTAGAAAATGTTTTCTCATATATAAAGGTTATGCAATGTTTTCTCATATAGGAAGGTTATGAAAAACCGCCTAGTAAAAAAGTGTCATATACCATTCGACTCAGTTCATCGAGCTGAGCAATATGTGTGTGTGTGTATGTGTGTGTGTGTGTGTGTGTGTGAGTGTGTGTGTTTGTGTGTGTGTGTGTGTTTGTGTGTGAGTGTGTGTGTCAAATAATCTCACTAGGTTTTCTCTGAGATGACTGAACCGATTGTGACAAACTTAGATTCAAATGAAAGGTCTCATGGTCTCATACGGAACTCCTGAATTTCATCCGGATCCGACTTTCGGTTCCGGAGTTATATGGTAAAGTGTGTTCAATATTGTACACCGTCACTTAAGGTGAAATGTAGCGTCATAAAACCCGGGTAGAAGTGATTTGCAAACCAATACCAAATTCTGTAATTAAAATCAAACATCTCAATTATTTAGTTTGAAATAAGAGTTAAAATATCAAAAATCATATCAAAGCTTGCATGAGAAAATAGCAACAAAATAAAAAATTCTGTCATTGTAATATCAAACCAAGAACAAAATATTTATAGAAGATGAATTTGTTAATTATTAAGCAATCTAACATTTAGAATAGAGTAATATCTTAAGTATTTCTCTTATCTGATTCTGATGCAATATTATTCAATGGTATTTTATTTGAAGATAAAACTACGGGGTCAATTTACTTAATGAAATTGAAATAGCTCATCAATAACGAAATAAGATATAACTAATTTTGATGTTGAACAGATATTATACAATGTCTTGATCCCTTGATGAAATATCACGAAAATATCAAGTATCGCTCTGACAACACAGAAACATCAAGCCATGATATGATGGTAAAATTTGTTATTATTTTGACCTTTGTTTGTTATTTACACCTACCCGGGAATGCGCGCAAAATTTTATCCGCTTCAGTTGAACGAACCGTCGCACAAAGCATACCAAGAAAAACGGACACATAGAAACAAGAACTTTTTTCAATGATTGAGCGCAGTGGGTTTACCTCTCGTTATATTGGCTTGTAAAAAAGACAGGACGTAATGGATTTTTGAATCCTTCACACTTTGAATATATGCTAATTCAATCGTTATTGTTAGTGATTACTCTTACACTAGAGCTATAAATCATGAGTAATTATGAATGACTAACATGAGGCTATATGTATATGTATTGACCAACTTGCTAACCATGTATATGCCTGAGTTTAGTAGCAAGCATGGATTCTCCTTCAAAAGAACGATTGAAGACGAGATAACATTCAAGTATTTTCGATATCTTTGCCAGTCGTTCACCAGGCCTTCCCGCCGATGAGATAGAATTTACGTAAAAGTATTTACTTGACTCGCACGATAGAGCGTTGTCCAATTTACTTATCGAATACATTCAATGCCAATATATTCCATTCTCGGCAAAGCAAAATTTCAAAATTCTAAGAATACTTAGTTATGATAAATTTGATTTCGAAAACTTAAGTGTTTTTGGTTTTTCGAAAATCGGTCTAGTTTTTGAATAATTGATCAAAAACGCGATTTTCGCATTCCGCTACATTTCACCTTAAGGGCTGAGGCCAGTGTGCTTTAGGGTGAATTAGAGGGCTATTTTAACGCTTCAAATCTGTATTTCTCAGAAACGGTGACGAATATCTAAAAACCCAACTCACAATCTCTTAGAAAATTAGTTTAAATTATTCTGAAAATTGCAGAATGATTCATTGACTTTAGCGGTCGAGAAAGTCTTTTTTCTGAAGGAAGAATTGCATAGCTGAAAACGCCGTCTTTCAACTTGTTCATTGAATATCTCGCCTTCAAAAGCATAGATCAAAAATCTATCTTGACAATGCCTAGAAAATTTAATTTAGATGCGATTAGTGCATCAAAACATTGATTTTTTCGCGATAAAAATGAAGTGAATGTCATTTTTGTGAATATAAACCGATTTCTATGGCGGCGCCATTTTATTTCCCTGGTCACGCAGAGAAACATGAGAGAGAGGCTGCTTTCTTGGATTTTTTGTGATGTAGTCAAACCTGTAACCGAAAATATCAAAACTTTCTTGGCTAGCCGGCCACATCGAGAGTCATTTTGCACATTTGCGAGAGAGCATGGAGAGAAATGTAATACGCACAGCGAGCCACGTGGTTTTACGCGACCTACTGGCCGCAGCCCTTAAGCCGGCGAAACAAAAAACGTAAACAAATTTCTAAACTGGTCTCAAAACTACACAAATCGATAGTCATTATCATTAGGCAACTAAACAAACTGATTCCGGCTATCCTGGTTCCCGGTATCCGGTTCCGGAAGCACCGGAAATAGTGGTCATATATACCAAAATGGATCTCACTCACTTTTCGATGGTTTGACTGATTTCCACAAACTTAGATTCAAATGAAAGGTCTCACGGTTCCATACGAAACTCCTTAATTTCATCCGGATCCGACTTCCGGTTCCGGAGTTATAGGATAAAGTGTGTTGAATAAAAACTATTAGATTTTGTACGGCATGATAGTTGGTGGCCGTACGAACCGACTTCGATTATACCGGTTCTAGGGGTTCCGGTGCCGGAAGTTCATATAATAGTGATCCCAGTTCGTTTTCTTAAGGATGACCTACGCGACCAAAGCACTGTTACATTCTGTGTGTTATACTAGTTAATGTACAAGCAATCCCTTGTTTTTTTTTCAAAAATTTAAGAGAAAAAATATGAATAGAATACCACAACATTATACATGAGAAAGGCATCATTACACCACTAGGTGGATTAAAACAGGTTTTTTGTTATCCATATGAATTGCCTGAGTGTAAGGGTGCCGCTTCATAATTCTCGCTTGTTGAAAAATGACAAAAACATTTTGGGCAATGGAACTTCTCGGGGACGGCTGGACCAATTTTCATACACTTTAACTCAGATAAAAGACATAGTTCGATTGGAAAAGCGCACTTTGCTTGAAAATCGGATATGAAACTACTCAAATGAACCTATTGTACAGCCAAATAAAATAACCGATTTTGAACATAATTCTTTATTTTTTTTGGGTTGGTTTCACAAGCAGTAATATGAATGGTTTTAATATTTTCTACAAAAACGAGTGAAATGACTAGTCCAACAAATCCAACAAGAACCCGAATGATTCCAGTTAAAAGGTCCTTAATAAATATAAATCCAACAGACATGATTGTTCTGTAGCAATGGAAATTTGACAAGTTTTAATTGCTGCTTGGGTAACCTACTAAAAAATTCCCGGATCCTACTTCCGGTTTCGGAAAAACGAAATAAAATGTACACGAAAAAGTGCACTTGATTTTCTCAAAAACCGCTGGAACGATGCTCACAAGCTTAGATTTATAGAAAAGATCTAATTGTCCCATAGCCTGCTATTAAATTATGTGCGGATTTGACTCTCGGTTCCGGAGTAACGAGGTAAAATGAATGAAAGTGCACTCGATTTTCTCGGAAACCTCTGGAACGATTTCCGTATACTAATATTAAAATGAAAGGTCTCATGGTCCCACAGCCAAGGTATTGAATTTCATCTTGATCCGACACTCGGTTCCGGACTGGCGGAGTAAAATGCGCCAAAGAATGGTCACTACGCCTGTTGTAAAATTTCATCCGGATCCGACTTCCGGTTCCGGAAATAGGGTAACAGAGGTATTTTGGCCACTTCATATATTTTGGCCCACCTAACAAACTTTATCGATTTTATCGGATTTAATTGATGTGAAGTAACCCATGTTACATAAATTTGAAGGTAAACACATATTAAATTACCTATTGCGGAAGGGTTTTTCAAAGATATTAGAACATTTGGTGGATATTTTTTCAAAGTGGGCCAAAATAATATCAATCCTAAAGTGGGCCAAAATACCTCTGTTACCCTATAAAGTGTTAAAAAAATCAAACCAATATGTATCGCGACGATGCAAAGACCATATATACTCTGCGAAACTCTCCTAAAAACTATTCCAGTACATAGATCTTGTCAGTTCATGGTCAAACAAATCGATTTTCTCGACTTTCGGCTATATCGGACATTTGGACTGTAAAAGTTCTTTAGGCTGACGACAAAGCAGAAGTGTAGAGTTGTGATGCGGTGTGTGTTGTTTTTCTATTGGATGTGTTTCCGTACAGAGATTGAATGCTGGGGCGGCTCAGTAAAGTGAAACATGCTTTGTTCTTCCAGTCAATTGGGCTGTCTCTACACATGCTTTTATATGCAGGGTAGTTCAATTGACTAAACAATTTTCCCACTTAGGAACTAGCTACGGGTGCGAGTTCCGTCTCTGTGGTAGCATTTCCGCGGTTTTCATTACATACACAGTTCCAAAAACAAACCTGTAAAATTTCCGTTGAAACAACTGTAATCATATATAACAGAATATTACGTGCGATATGAAATTTAGACGATACATACTGATGTGCTTTAAATTTACATGATATAAACTGATCAATAATACTGTTATTTACGTTTCGTCTTAGACTCGCCAGTGCAGAGCAGTTCAAATTGAACTGCTAATTGCAAACTTAAACAGCTCAACTTGAACCGCTAAGCAGACGTAAAGTTAATGCTACTTGCAAAACACTTATTGATTTAGTACCGAAGTACCTTGAGCTGTTTAAGTTTGCAATAAGCAGTTCAATTTGAACTGCTCTGCACTGGCGAGTCTAAGACGAAACGTAAAGAACAGTAAAAACGGTTATGTGCCCTTAGCACAAACGTAGGCTAACCCCTGAATGATCAATAATACATTTACACCTTTTGAGAGAACTCGAGTAAGAGTAAAACAGCATGCAATAATAATTGATAAAATTTTTGGATCGTAAATAAAAATGTTGTCTGAATGATATACATTCGAATAACGTTGCAATCACTTTTCTAATTATCCGCTGTTATCCACTTCGTAAAAAAAGTTCACGTTAGTTGGAATTTATTTCGTAAAATAAATTGTGCAGTGAATGTTGTAACACCTAATCATATGGATATTTTCGGAATGGATTTGATGAATAGGTGCCGGAAAACAATGTTTGGGGTCATTCCGAAATCCACTTCCGGTCTATTGATATTCCTTGAAAATTCTTACGAAATGGGAATTTTTGAAACGGATTTGATGAATAGGAGCCGGGAAATAATGTTTGGGGTCGTTCCGAAATTCAAGATGACGACTTCCGTTCTATATTGTTGTGGTTTCCATGGAATATCAATGACCCGGAAATAGTTTTCACTTTTGGTTCTTAAAAAGAGTTACGTAAAAAGAGGTATCGCATATAAAGTGTACGAAAACGGAGGATGGGGTGTACTTAGGTAACACTTTGTAGCCACAGCCCCCCTAAATGTTCACCTTCTGCGGCGACCAGTCAGTCGTATCCTAAACGTGTTACATAAGTAGTGTTAACTTTGCGTCTGGTTAAAATTTCAGCTCATGGTTTAAATTTCAACTTCTTCACATAGATGTCCATATGTAAATGAAAATTCTCAACATACTTTAAATACTATTCATGCACACTTCCAAAACCAATTACAATCCAAATGTTTAGTATATTTAAACAGTTCCAATATGGCTCAAATCAGTCGAAAATCCGGATCATCCTAAATGGTTAGCATCCACTCAGAAACCATGACATTTCAATGCACATTACTTTGAAAATATTCATCAATTCAATCGGTTTCCCTGCTCCTGTTCCTCATCCGGCCCCTTAAATTCTCACACGTCCAGTGAACTGACCGACCGACCGACTAACTGACGGGTAAGTGGTTTAATGTGCTGCCGATATAGATTCGACGGAAATCGTGCCGCACCACGGCTACTTCCGAATTAAATCCTTCCACAAAACGAGCTATCTATCGCGCTACGGAACTAAGAGAGAGAAAGAGAGAGAGGGGGGGGGGGGGGGTCATTGGAAACCCGATCGAGCACAGCCTGTTTGACTGACTGTAACAAAGCGGCGAGGCGTTATCGGTGACGATGAGGGGACTATTTTGAATAGTCAACACCGCGATTTTGCATATTCATTCGATGGCTGCGGCTATAGCGAAAAACTTTTATAGGCAGTCTACCTCCAGCCAGCACTTTTCGAAGCTTTTGTTCCAATCGAAATGGGTGGGTATCCTGAGTGGCAGCGAGAAGGCTGGAGGTTTAGCTATAGTCGAAAAATGGACCGTACTAAAATCCTAAAATGGGGCCTCCATGTTTTGATAACTCTAACTCCCCGGTAACCACTCTAATGGTGGATGGAAACGGTTGGAACACGAAGTTTCACAAATTGTTCATAGTTTTTTTTTCCTATCGCAAGTACCCAAACTTATTGTCACCGGTGCCTACCTGAAAAAGGATCGGGTAAAATTTCCAAACGGTCTAAAATCGGTGGAAATTGCAATACAATGGCAATTGGTTTATTCGCCCCGGGGGCATACCGCGGTCAAGAAGGAAAGGGAAAGGCAGGAAAATGCACAAACCAGAGCTCGGAATTTGCATTTGAGCAATGGGTTTTCCGATGTTATGCTAGGCCTGCCTGGTTAGCAGGCAGTTCCGGCATTGGTTTCACCATTTCCGTGGTTAATTGTCAGTGAAACGGTACGGACAGATTGCATTGCCGGGAGGTCAGCCAAATTGAATCGAATCGGAACGCTTATGAAAAACTGATACAATTGGACAGGAGGAAACGTGTTCGATTGAGTGAGCGAAACAATGTCCCGTGGTTTGCTCTATTTAAACTGCAACCTTTAGCTACATCCGGCTGTCGAATGGAGATGCGATAATGCTTTTCGGTTCATTAATTTTTCGGTAGAGAGATTTACGCTGGGATGGCTTTAACATAGTTTAGTTGGGTGGAGAAATTTAACTTAGAATATGTTGTTTAACAGCGAATCTAAAACGAAACGAGAGTAGATTTCGTCTACAAAATTACACTGAAATACAGATATGAACGTGTCGTGACTCATCTTAACGCAGCAGATCTACTTTAAAAACCTGTTTTAATCGGATCAGGGTTATTTCACCGAAAGCCGTTTCACCCAAAGCTGTTTCACCGAAAGCCGTTTCGTCGAAAGCCATTTTGCCGAATGGGTCATTTCCACAAATGTCATTTCGCCGAAAGAGTCATTTCGCCAAAAGGGTCATTTCAGTGATTCCTGCAATTGTCTCAATATTATAATTGGGATCGATTTAAAATAAAAACAAATGAATGATAATACGTTAACGCCCGTTTTGTTGACCTACAATTGTACTTCTTGAATAACTATTGATTCTTGTACTCTTGAATGAAGATTGATTCATGAACTTCAGAGCGGAGTTCCCAAGGAAACTTGTTGACTATTAGCCACTAAGCATGAAAGCAATTGTATAGGTGTATCTACCAAGCAAATGTATGTGGTATTATCCGTTTACTAAGTGAAAAAATATCTAATGCGGCATCGCCACATCGATTTGATTCGTGTGCTGTCCGACCTCGCTACCGCTCGTTCGAACCTAACTAAAGCAAAGAAACCTAGCTTTGAGTAGACCGGGCAATCGAAGTGGTTACAGGTTTGTATGGCATAATAACACAAAAAATAATAATATAATGTATTCGAAAATACCCTTTCGGCGAAATGTCCCTTTTGGGTGAAATGTACCTTTCGGGGAAATGTCGTTTTGGTCGAAATGTTCCTTTCGGCGAAATGTCACTTTGGCGAAATATCCCTTTCGGCGAAATGACCCTTTCGGCAAAATGACTTTCGGCGAAATGAACTATTCGGCGAAATGACCTATTCGGCGAAACGACTTTCGGCATAATTGTGTTCGGCGAAACGACTTTCGGCGAAGTGACCCGCTCCCGTTTTAATCCACCAAAATACTACAAATCAAAAAAGTTCAGAAATCAGTTTTGAAGACATCTTTTGCGCAATACTACTACATTCACATGCTGCAATTAGATTGAAGTTGGAAAAAGTCGATTCAACCATATTTGACAAAATGAAGTGAGCTCCATTTTAAAGATTTTGACCACTATTTTCGGAATTTCCGGAACCGAAAATTTGATACCGGTATAGTGAAAATCGGATCATTAAACCATCCGATAATATGAACTACAAACTGAAACTGATTGACGGGCTCAGTACAACCAAAAACAGATCGAATGACCCACTAAACTAACATGACTTACAAATTGGAACTATTTTGAGCACAACTTAGAATTTTTTTTTAAGATTTTTTAACGATTTTTCTATGACGATTTGAAAGTTTGAAAACTTATCTTATTGTAATGTTAAAACCGGAAGTCGAACTTTGATATTTTGTATGGTACTATCGGACCTGTTAAATTGAGTTTGATTTACAAAAATCTGATGAGTTTATTTGGCCCTAGACTATCTTGATCTGCAAAGTATAGACATTTATTAACCAATTCAAGGAACTCGCTACTCATCACAAGATGGCTTGTGACAGAAAAATACTTGGTTTGAAAAGTTTTACCCTAAGCACCCTACCTCTGGAATCGGAAGTTAGATCTGAATAAAATCGAGTTTTTTTTATGGCATCTTCAGACCTTTCAGTTGAATTTAAGATGGTGTAAGTCGGTTGAGTTATCTTCAACAAAAGTACAGTACATTATGCGCACGAAACCACTCGCGATCCCATTGAATTCGATTGGTTAAAATTTGGTACAATTAATCGATTGTTGTTTTAACTAAACTGTCATTTTTGTTTTTCGATTAGCAGAAACGATGGTTGAAACAACTAATTTAACTGTTTGAAAAAAAAAAAATGCTGTCAATTAGTGAGGACACATACCTTTCAATTTCAACAAATATTTTAGTTGAAATAACTGGTGTTGTTATTAAACAAAATTCTGTTAGTTGAAAAATAAATCGGTTTTATTTGTTTTAGACACTGCAAATAGTTGAATCAATTCGAACAATGTTAATGATTTGCGAAAATTTTAGTCAATTTATATGAGCTTGTGTGCATCAACCGCTGGGTATTGGAATTTTGCGACGGCAATTCAAACGCGCTATTCAATCGCAACGCGTTCTGTGCGTTTGAAACCCTTCGCTCCTGTTACTTTTATAAATTAAATTCATGTCAAAAAGCGTTTTATTGCTAATGCAAGAACATCATCACCGGTATCAAACAGCTGAAAGTAAAACAGTCTGCTGGAAGTAAATCAATGATCGAATTTGAAGCATAAAATTTTTGCGCATACATGAAAGATTACGAGATGATCATTCATTAACACTTTCTAATCACCAAATCTTTTTCATCTTAAACAAGGTTAACTTTATCACAACACCGCTGTTAGATAAACACTTGTTGTCATGAATTTCTTAAATCGAATGAACACAATTTCACCAAACGCTTTAACCATTGATGTTGTTTTCATTGACATTTTGAAGCGAAGCAAACAGATTTCAACTGAAAAAGTTGTTGATTTTGCATTGCAATTATTGTTTTGCTTTCAACTGTCTCCGGCATTTGACAGCATTCAAAACAACATATTTTTCAACTACTTGAATATATGCAAATCAAAAACCATATTGGTTGAATCAAAAATAAATTAGTTAAATCAACTATCGCAAAAATCAAAAACTGCGATATCACAATTTTATGATCGAAGGGTTCTCCGTGCGAATTTTCGAAGTAATGCGTCTCTACATTTTTACCTTTATCATATAGAAAGCTCATGGAATCACTGTGGTAAGAGCAATTCCAGAAATGCTTAGCTGATCATCAGACTCGACCTTCTCCGATTTGGATGAAACTTTGCACATGGCTTCAGTATGGCAAACCATAAGTTTTGAACCGGTGGGAGGTCAATCCGACTCACGACTGATTTTTAAAAAGAGCGTATGTGTTTTTGCATTTCACAAAAATTGCCTTTTTCAAATCGTTGTAACTCGGAAACCGTTAATTGTACAAAAATGGCGTTCAGGAAGAAGTTGTAGCGAATCGATTGGGCACTCTAAAAAAAATATATATACTGAAAAAAATTTATGATTTTTTTTCTCAATAATTACAAAATAATCCGAAAAAGTTAAATAAAAAAAAGCATGGTTTTAATTTTTTTTGATAATTTTTATTTTAAATCTGTTATTAAAACCTTCAGATTGATGGCTTTCCCATTAGTGCCTTTTTAAAAATGAAGAAGTTACAGCTAAAACAGTTTACCGGACTCGTTGTAATTCAGAAACCGTTCATCGTACAAAAATGGCGTCCAGTAAGAAGTTGTAGGGAATCAATAGGGCACTCTAAAAAAATATACACTGAAAAAACAATTGATTTTTTTCTCAATAATTTTAAAATGAACCAAAAATATTGAATTAAAAAAATTCTACTGTTTAAATGATTATCATTCAACGAGAACTTGAAATTTCGAATATATCTGTAATGGAATGGATGGTATAGCCATCAATCTGTAGGTTGTAATAACAGCTTTAAAATAAAAATTATCAAAAAAAATCAAAAGCATGCTTTTTTATTTAACTTTTTCGGATTATTATGTAATTATTGAGAAAAAAATCATAGATTTTTTTCAGTGTATATTTTTTTAAAAATGCCCAATCGATTCCCTACAACTTCTTCCTGAACACCATTTTTGTACAATTAACGGTTTCCGAGTTACAACGATTTGAAAAGGGCAATTTTTGTGAAATGCAAAAATACATACGCCCTTTTTAAAAATCAGTCGTGAGTCGAATTGACCTCTCAATCGGTTCAAAACTTATGATTTGCTATACTGAAGCCATGTGCAAAGTTTCATCCAAATCGGAGAAGGTCGATTCTGATTTTGTCACTTTTTCGTCTACTCATTCTGGAATTGATCATAATCGACTTTTGAACCGAGACCTGGAGGGCTGAGTGTCATAAACTGTGCGTTGAATTCAATAATGGAAGAACATTATTTTTCCGAGGCCCGCAGGACCGAATGTCATATACCAATCGATTCAGTTCGACGAACTGAGCAAATGTCCGTGTCTGTATGTAAGTTTGTCAACAAAGAGGCCGCGATCTCAGGAATGACTAGACCGATTTTCATCAAACTAGCTGTAAATCAAAGGTCTCTTAATCAGCCTGAACGCTATTTATTGGTTTTGAGATAGGATATTTACTTTTCGAGTTGTACGATCTTTTATGTGTAAATTTTCAGTTTTTTATCAATATCTGTTACAATTGTCCTTGTAAACAATATATGTTTTGCGACTTAGATTTCGCACGGGAATAACTATCCAACAAACAATAGATTTTAAATATATGTTAATTTTTTATGGAGATATCGGTATTTTCGAGTACGCGACTTTTCCCCTTATTTCAACAGTAGGAGTTTTGTGTGTTGTACGACAAAGCGTTCTTGGGAGCAAAGTGGAACACGATTTTGAATACTGTTACATGCAATTGAAAGATAGCAGTATTTTCGAACTAAAAACAATTTCATATTTATTGATTAAAACTGCTTACAACAATAATTGTTGGAAGAACACCCTTTTTTTACACATATACCATTCGAATCTGTTCGTCGAGATGAGAGTACCTTATGATAAAAAAGAACCGGAATTTTAATTTTAAAATTCCCGCGCTTGTCCAATCGGTAAACTTTTATTCTCTCAACGTTGGCAACACTTTTATACACATTGTTCTAAATTTTCATCCATTATAAAAATCGCCGCACGAAAATTTTTCAACTTCTTTGTACAGACACCAAACAAAAACTAATCGTACGATATGCGTCAAAATTTGACGGAATGTGTATAAAAGTGTTACCAACGTTGAGAGAATAAAAGTTTACCGATTGGACAAGCGCGGGAATTTTAAAATGAAAATTACGGTTCTTTTTTGATAATAAGATATTTGTGTGATAAGTAATTTCACTCAATTTTCTCGGAGTTGGTTTAACCAATTTCTGCAAACTTAGATTCAGATGAAAGATCCTATGCTCTCATACAAGGTTTCTGAATTTCATTTGGATCTGACTTCTGCTTCCGGAACGACAGGATGGTATGTTTAAAGGAATTGAAATAATGTAACTCATTTCTCACGTAGATAACTGAGTCGATTTTCTGCATCTATGATTCAAATGAAAATGGATCCCATGAACACTTTTTGGTTTTTAATCAGATCTGTCTTCCGGTTCCGGAGATATAGGTTGATTAGAGTAAAATGGTCAATTTCACAGCAATTGATCGGGTTTGCTGATTTTGATAGTCGACGACCAAATAAACTTATTTCATTTTCATTGTTCGATTTTCAATCTCAAATTCGAGTGGAATCGAATATCGGTAAGTGGTGCCGCCTGACGTTTCATGCAATTCTAATACATTGGGCAATTTTTTTTTTAATTTTGGAGAAGACATGGGAAAAATTTCATTTTCATCGGAATATCTAAAGTCTGATGACTTCAGGGTGGCAAGTGAATTGCCGATTTCAATTTCCCGGTTTTTGGATTGTACTCAAATCGCCCCTGTTTAGTTTTTTTAAAACATTTTTAATTCTAACTTTTAACAGATACCCCATGTCCATAAAGGATCATTGCAATAGGCCCGCTAATTGAGGATTCAAATTCTCTCCAGTCATTTTGATGTATAAATACAAAATATTCATTATAACATGTGCATATAAGAAAAGCATAAAGCCTTTTCCAAGTCATTCAGGGGTTTTAGTTATACGTTACCGATTTCTTCCGAGTGCACAAAGCTGTTTTTATTTATTTTTGTATCCATATGATTGAAAATAACTCGATGAGGAACAACAATCCCAAAAACGGACACTTGCCACTCGGAAAAAACAACAATCTATGCTTGCAACTTCAAACCATTTTGCACAGAGCATTCTTCGCTCCTTCCGGAAGTGAAAGTGGAAATCTCAGTTTGGCGGGAAAATTATAAACGGCATGATGGCCAAGGATGGCTTTTATCGTATCAAAGAACGCTCTCTATCAACTCTTCACACGATTCTATCAGTGATTGAGAGAGACGAATATCATCGCAGCAACAAAACATCGTCATGGTTAATATAACATAGAATGGACGCCAGTGTAAAAACGAATTTCTCTCGATGACCTGTCTGAGCATCACGGGTTAGCACGCTGCTGTTGGGGATTCTCTCTGAAGCAACAAACTGTCGCTTACTCTCGTTTTGTAATTCGATTGTATACGGGCAGTTGATAATTGCGATGGGATCATTTTACTATTGCCGCTTACTTTAAATATGTGCATATAACCTTTGTATAAGTTGTATCTATGAAAATAGCTGTGAATGCTCCAGACCAGGGTTTTGAAATATTGTATATTGTAACCTAGAATGAGAATCATCATTGCCGGACTGTATATATTCTGTTAAGGGCTGTGAAATACTCAGAGTATGAAGTGGAGCGAAGAAATGTAGAAAAATTCTCTCACGGTTCATGAATTGAGAGACATCGAGTTCTTGTAGCATCTTCTACCAGATTGAACATGTTGTATACAATGTAGAGAAATATCGAGCCACTTTCTGCCAAATTGTCGACAATCACCAACACTGATGATGGCACAGCTAACATAATATCGTCATTGCCAGGGCTTCAGCCATGGTAAAATAAATTGTTATATGGACATATACTGTTAAAATTATGTCGCTTGCAAGCACATCTGTTCAATGAACGATACCCTCAGATGAATTATCATGCTGTGATTGTGATGAAAACCATAAAAAAATATTAACAAAGTCCTGTCAGACCAAAAAAATTGAAATTTTCATGTACACTAAGGTCTTTTTTTATGCGGTCTGTTTTTTATGCGGTTTTTTAAGCGAATTTTCAGAGTTATGCGTTTTTTTATGCGAATTTTCAGGGTTATGCGGTTTTTTTTATGCGAGTTTTCAGAGTTATGCGGTTTTTTATGCGGTACGTAAACTCGCATAAAAAAGACTTCTGTGCTAAGGTTTTTTTTTATGCGGTTTATTTGAGCTACTTTTTTTATGCGAAGTTTCAGAGTTATGCGGTTTTTTTATGCGAATTTTCAGAGTTATGCGATTTTTTAATGCAAATTTTCAGAGTTATGCGGTTTTTTTATGCAAATTTTCAGAGTTATGCGGTTTTTAGGCGGTACGTAAACTCGCATAAAAAAGGCTTCAGTGTAATAAAATTGAATTTAAAATCATTAGATGTACGTATACCTAGGATTTCGCAAAACTGATCGACTGCCACGACTTGCTCTTTTGAAACACCAATTTTTTTTCTAATGTATCTGTTAGTCACTAAGCAATGTTTGCGATTTCAATGCGTTGATGGGCAAATAAATCAAATAGCACAATGTATCGATCTGTATTTTCCTTATAGAATTCTAAATGCTCGTATAGTAATCAGAAAAATAATCAGAAAGTACGAGTTCTTCATGATGAGCTCTCCGCTGGTTTTGAACCAGTTTTATTTTCAATAGCTTAACAAATTTATCTTCAAGGAGAAATCTTTCTAAAATTGATCTGATTCTAGCAAATCAACCAATAACATTCAGGGTTTCAAATTAAGCAATTATTAGTGCAATTAGTTATATATCCTACCAGCTTAGAACTAATCGACTATAATACTATCGAATGGAAACCCTAAAATTGTTAATTAATTTTGCAATTTGCAATTTCCCTAAAATGCAATTTGCAATTTCCCTAAAATTGTTAATTAATTTTGCACAGAGCATTCTTCGCTCCTTCCGGAAGTGAAAGTGGAAATCTCAGTTTGGCGGGAAAATTATAAACGGCATGATGGCCAAGGATGGCTTTTATCGTATCAAAGAACGCTCTCTATCAACTCTTCACACGATTCTATCAGTGATTGAGAGAGACGAATATCATCGCAGCAACAAAACATCGTCATGGTTAATATAACATAGAATGGACACCAGTGTAAAAACGAATTTCTCTCGATGACCTGTCTGAGCATCACGGGTTAGCACGCTGCTGTTGGGGATTCTCTCTGAAGCAACAAACTGTCGCTTACTCTCGTTTTGTAATTCGATTGTATACGGGCAGTTGATAATTGCGATGGGATCATTTTACTATTGCCGCTTACTTTAAATATGTGCATATAACCTTTGTATAAGTTGTATCTATGAAAATAGCTGTGAATGCTCCAGACCAGGGTTTTGAAATATTGTATATTGTAACCTAGAATGAGAATCATCATTGCCGGACTGTATATATTTTGTTAAGGGCTGTGAAATACTCAGAGTATGAAGTGGAGCGAAGAAATGTAGAAAAATTCTCTCACGGTTCATGAATTAAGAGACATCGAGTTCTTGTAGCATCTTCTACCAGATTGAACATGTTGTATACAATGTAGAGAAATATCGAGCCACTTTCTGCCAAATTGTCGACAATCACCAACACTGATGATGGCACAGCTAACATAATATCGTCATTGCCAGGGCTTCAGCCATGGTACAATAAGTTGTTATATGGACATATACTGTTAAAGTTATGTCGCTTGCAAGCACATCTGTTCAATGAACGATACCCTCAGATTAATTATCATGCTGTGATTGTGATGAAAACCATATAAAAATATTAACAAAGTCCTGTCAGACCAAAAAATTGAAATTTTCATGTACACTAAGGTCTTTGCGTTATGCGTTTTTTTATGCGAATTTTCAGTGTTATGCGGTTTTTTTTATGCGAGTTTTCAGAGTTATGCGGTTTTTTATGCGGTACGTAAACTCGCATAAAAAAGACTTCTGTGCTAAGGTTTTTTTTATGCGGTTTATTTGTGCGACTTTTTTTATGCGAAGTTTCAGAGTTATGCGGTTTTTTATGCGAATTTTCAGAGTTATGCGGTTTTTTATGCAAATTTTCAGAGTTATGCGGTTTTTTAAGCGGTTTTTTAGGCGGTACGTAAACTCGCATAAAAAAGGCTTCAGTGTAATAAAATTGAATTTAAAATCATTAGATGTACGTATACCTAAGATTTCGCAAAACCGATCGGCTGCCACGACTTGCTCGTTTGAAACACGAATTTTTTTCTAATGTATCTGTTAGACACTAAACAATGTTTGCGATTTC
Source organism: Malaya genurostris (assembly GCF_030247185.1). Lineage (NCBI taxonomy): Eukaryota > Metazoa > Arthropoda > Insecta > Diptera > Culicidae > Malaya > Malaya genurostris. The sequence continues at coordinate 50,349,690 of NC_080572.1, forward strand.
AATGCGTTGATGGGCAAATAAATCAAATAGCACAATATATCGATCTGTATTTTCCTTATAGAATTCTAAATGCTCGTAGAGTTATCAGAAAAATAATCAGAAAGTACGAGTTCTTCATGATGAGCTCTCCGCTGGTTTTAAACCAGTTTTATTTTCAATAGCTTAACAAATTTATCTTCAATGAGAAATCTTTCTAAAATTGATCTGATTCTAGCAAATCAACCAATAACATTCAGGGTTTCAAATTAAGCAATTTTTAGTGCAATTAGTTATATATCCTACCAGCTTAGAACTAATCGACTATAATACTATCGAATGTAAACCCTGAAATTGTTAATTAATTATATAATTTAAAACATTACTATATTGACGTTCCAAAAGCTCTAATTAAATTCAATTCATCTTCATCTACATCAATATCAACGTTCTTGTGATCCTACTATGGAATAGTTGATGACATTTAAAAGAAAATTAAACATAAATTCACTGAACAAATTAATCCATTTTCTAAATCTTTCTAAGATTCTATACTGGTCCTCAGAAACCAGTTTCAATAATTTTATTCCCAATGTTACCTTGAGATTTTGCTATAAATTTTGCAGGTGTGTTGAATACTTAATAAAAAAATTTAATAAAAATCCAACAGAAGCATCCAAATTATCCTTTTTTTTCAAAATGAGCTTTCATTATGCTGTTATAGATAACAACTAAAAAAAACTCTGATGCTTCCTGTTTGATTTAAAACTACCTGCAAGCCTCTAAAAATCGTTGAACGAGACATGGGGTGTTTTCAATTTCCAATGAACAATAAGTTGTTTCAACACTTGTGCTGAACATTTCGCTCAAACACAAAATTGGGTATTGTCTCCTACTTTTCAATTGTTGAAAATAAAATCATTATGCTAACAACTGTTACTTTTAGGTGAGCTAGTATTTTTTTTTCATGGTTTATCACTAAAATTCCCAACTTTTTCCCGGTTTTTCCCGCTGAAATCAAATTCCCGACTTTTTCCCGGTTTTCCCGATTTTCCCGATTTTCCCGGTCACTTGCCACCCTGTGACCTGTTACACATTCCTGGAATTGCTCAAGTGGAATCCGTAAATGCAGAGCAATTCTCAAGTACATCTGAGTTTTGGAGTCATTCGTTCAGACTTAAGCAATGAGCGCAGGTTCTAGTCCTACCTCTGAGCGTATCTTTTTCCACAACAAATCATCTTGACGGTGAGTTTCTCATTCATGCTACCGCAGAGATGGGGCTCGAACCCGAACCACTCTACATAACCAAACGTCACAGCTTTCCAATATATCGATGAAACAATGAGAATTGAAATTCGACTGATTCACCCTGCAGACGGTATTTTGCTTTCATCTTGTCATATGGTAGTGAGTGATGATGGCATTGATACTCGCTTTTGTTTCAATGAGACAGTAAATAAACGATTATGAGGCTGTTGAATTGGATTGTTTCATTGAGTATACGTAAAAATTTCAAGCTCTGGTTAGTATGCAAACACATATAAAACTATAACGGATGTCGCACAATTCATTCCACTTGAATCCTGTCCGTCAGATTGAACCGTAACTGGGTACATTTTCGATGGCCCGCCGCATTGCCGCGCAAAACCTAATTTGGATGCACATCATCCACAAAAGGCACCGAAAATATGCTGCAACATCAGCACGGATCTATTAATCGAATTTCACATTCCACCGGTTCGGTTCGCATCTGTTTAATTAAATTTGCTCAAAAAGTCAGTACGGATTGGAGGAATTAACTTCTGTCGAGAAATGAAGCCTCTACGGTCCGACGTCATCAGCAACGTATGTGGCCTGCCGGTTGCTTGCGTATGTACACAAACTTCGTGCTGAACAGCATACCGGACGAGGGAGCATCCCGCTTTGACGAGTGACGTCTGATGACCAGTCCGGAATCGTGGTGCAACCGTGCTGCCATGGTGGTATGATGATATATGCACTTCTACACACACACCGGTGCTGATGATCGTTTCCACCGGAGCACAATTTCCGGCAAGAGCTGGCCTTGGCAAGGCTACATGCCGAGTCACTACCAACATATGGTACCATGCGGCAGGGTACTCGGAATCGAGCTCCAGAAACCAACGGTGGAAGGAGATTATATTTTATCCTGTTCACGGTTGACAGAAACTATAATTTTACTAACGTCATTATCACAAATAGAACTCACTGACAGACTCTGTTTCGGGCGGGTCGAATGTTCGAGTGAGTCGGTTTTTAGCGGAGACGGAGGTGTGTCGGAGCGGTATGCGGTAGAGCAAAAGCAAGGTTCAATTCTGACGCATGATATGAATCTGGACACAAGCCCAGCATAGTTATTTTTGTGATGGACGGCTTTTTGTTCGAAGCGGACGGCGATGATGGTAATTCTAACCCTGAACACTGTAGTTACTGAAACAAGCCAGGTAACAATGTTAGCAAAGAACATCGGTAGAGAGAGAAAAAGTGAAAGTCTAGCATGGTAAAATTAAACGAAATGCACATCACTTCCGGTTTCCGAAAACGTTAATCACAGGGAAACCATGTAACCAAACACCACGCTGGAACACACACTACTCGAAGGCACACCAGACCAGACCAGTGAAGGCTTTCCAGGTTTACCCATCACCAGCACTGAACTTCAGGTACGTACTGCAACAGAAAGCCATCGAAATAACAGATTTTTATCGTCCTGGTCCGTAATAATAAGGTCGAGACGAACTTCGGGCAAGCAATGCCAAACGAGTATCGTTAGCTTGGTTAGCTCGCCAGGCAACAATAAAATCGAAGCGAAGAACCAGTTGACCGTAGAACAGAAGACGGATGACGGTGCGTCTCTATCAATTAACCGGTAAAAGGTCTATCACTATTTAAGGTAAGTTTGGCAAGCGCCCTATTGATTACCACTGGAACATTTGAATAAATCACGTTTGTAATATGTATGTAGATAGGGTAAGGTGTTCGGTTACCGACACTCCACCGTAGCTTTTGACAGAAAGCAGATAACGTCATTCCGACAAATGTCATGTGTGTTTAATAGCAGCACGTTCTTTTTGTTTCGAATACCGAAGCAAACAGACGCTTATACTTTTTGCTGCGCTTTAAACAAATTTCAATTGCGTGAAACTCAACACAAAAGTTTTTTCTGATTTTTTTATAGTATCATAAATCGAAAAGTTGAGTTGACTGAATATTTATGAGATGAAATCGATCTATTTCGGAATTTAATACCGTATGCTATCAAAATTTTCGCAACCAAAGTTTTTTTCGTAATTTTCAAAATGTCTACCGTTGGGCCATGGATAGTCTATTTTCGAAAAACGAAAAGGTATTAAATTTAATGCAAATCACAAAGGAATTGTCATCACATTTTTCAAAAGTTGTAGAAATCTCTAAAGTTAATAGAGATAAAATTCGAATTGTTATTAACGACTTGAAACAGGCAAACGATATTGTAACCTGTAAATTATTTGCTGTTGAATATAGAGTTTACATTCCATCGAAGGAAGGTGGAAATTGACGGTGTTGTCACTGAATCAAGTCTTCATGCTTGAGGGAGATAAGACACTCGAGTGCAAGTAATTGTAGTCTTATCGTCCCTCGGATTCGTTTCGAGTAACATTTGCCGGATCTGCTTTGCCTAGCCATGTCTATATCGAAAAAATTCCTCTTCCTGTTCGGCTATGTTCTGAATTGCACGAACTGTAAAAAATTCGGACATACAGCTACAGGGTGATTTTTTAAGAGCTTGAGAACTTTTTTAAACAATAAAACGCATAAAATTTGTAAAATCTCATCGGTTCTTTATTTTAAACGTTAGATTGGTACATGACATTTACTTTTTGAAGATAATTTCATTTAAATGTTGACCGCGGCTGCGTCTTAGGTGGTCCATTCGGAAAGTCCAATTTTGGGCAACTTTTTCGAGCATTTCGGCCGGAATAGCCCGAATTTCTTCGGAAATGTTGTCTTCCAAAGCTGGAATAGTTACTGGCTTATTTCTGTAGACTTTAGACTTGACGTAGCCCCACAAAAAATAGTCTAAAGGCGTCAAATCGCATGATCTTGGTGGCCAACTTACCGGTCCATTTCTTGAGATGAATTGTTCTCCGAAGTTTTCCCTCAAAATGGCCATAGAATCGCGAGCTGTGTGGCATGTAGCGCCATCTTGTTGAAACCACATGTCAACCAAGTTCAGTTCTTCCATTTTTGGCAACAAAAAGTTTGTTAGCATCGAACGATAGCGATCGCCATTCACTGTAACGTTGCGTCCAACAGCATCTTTGAAAAAATACGGTCCAATGATTCCACCAGCGTACAAACCACACCAAACAGTGCATTTTTCGGGATGCATGGGCAGTTCTTGAACGGCTTCTGGTTGCTCTTTACTCCAAATGCGGCAATTTTGCTTATTTACGTAGCCATTCAACCAGAAATGAGCCTCATCGCTGAACAAAATTTGTCGATAAAAAAGCGGATTTTCTGCCAACTTTTCTAGGGCCCATTCACTGATTTGCAAGCGTTGCTCGTTAGTAAGTCTATTCATGATGAAATGTCAGAGCATACTGAGCAAATAATAATGCATGAAAATCATAACCTCAAAAAATCTGAGCAAATACTAATGCATGAAAATCCTAACCTCAAAAAAATCACCTTTTACTTATTGTAGTAATAAATCTAAATGTATAAAATGTCAAGGGCCTCGTAAGGATAATCTTTGCGATAAAGATATTGAAAAATGTGTTTATTGTGGGGAGAGTCCTCATGATCTTTCAGTATGCGCTGCATATAAGTTGCGTAGAGACTCAAAAAAAGATACCCGTGTTAAATCTAAAAAAGCCAAATTTAAAACCAAAAACTGTGCCTCCTGGTTTGTCAAATTCACAAACCAATCCAGAAACTAGCACAAAGAAAGACAATAATCCAGTGTGCTCCGTTTCACAGCCACCATCAGGATTACTGAAGTTTTCGGAAATTGTAGAATGGATTTTCGCAGCATTCAATACCTCTGAACCTCTAAAGACCATCATAACGGCATTCCTTCCAATAGCTAGAACTTTTTTGAAACAGTTATCAGCTCAATGGCCAGTTCTCTCAGGTTTTGTATCATTTGATGGATAATTTATCATCCGTCGCAAATGATTCAATCACTGTCCTGCAGTGGAATTGTTGAAGCATCATGGCAAAACCTGATTCATTTTAAGTTTTGTTGCAAAGTCAAAAAAGTGATGTATTTGCTTTGTTCGAAACATGGCTTACACCAAACATAGCCTTAAATTTTAAATACTTTTACATTATACGTCTCGATAGAGACTCTTCGTATGGTGGAGTGCTTTTAGGAATTAAGAAAAGCTATTCGTTTTATAGATCAAATAGTCCTTCGACTTCTAGCATAGAAGTAGTTGCTTGTCAAATAAACATTAAAGGAAAGGACATTTGCATTGCTTCGGTGTATATTCCTCCAAGAGCACAAGTTGGACAGCGACAGCTTAATGAAATGTGTCGAAGCCCTCCCTGCTCAACGATTGATTCTGGAAGATTTCAATTCGCACGGAATTATGTGGGGTTCCGTTTACAATGATAACAGATCATCCTTAATATATAATATTCGCGACAATTTTAGTTTGACGGTATTAAATATGGGTAGCATGACACGTATCCCAAGACCTCCTGCACGTCCAAGTGCATTAGATTTATCTCTTTGCTCAACTTCAATTCGACTAGACTGCACCTGGAAAGTATTTCCTGATTTACACGGTAGCGATCATTTACCAATCATCATCTCATTCAGCAGTAACAAAGGCATTGCTAATTCAGTTAATATTCCATATGATTTGATAAAAAATATTGACTGGATTAAATACCAAAGTAATATTTCGAGTGTCTTAACTTCAATGGAAGAGCTCCCCCCGCTTGAAGAATATGACTTCCTCGTTTGTTCGAGGCCGCAGAACAAGCACAAACCAAACGATTTCTTGGTTCACCTTGGTTACCTTGGTTCTTGGTTACCAGGCGAGCTGCTCAAACATGGAGGAGAGGCACTGGCTAGAGCACTGCACTGGATGATTTCTAAGATTTGGGAGGAGGAGATTCTACCGCAGGAATGGATGGATGGAGTGGTATGTCCCGTCTACAAAAAGGGCGATAAGCTCGACTGTTGCAATTACCGCGCAATCACAGTGCTGAACGCAGCTCAAAAGGTACTCTTCCAAATCCGAAGAGCGAGGATCGACACGAGTTGCACGATCTTCCGAAAGTCCGTACAACTTTTTGGCTTCGCCTACGATATTGAAATTGTGACACGTAACCTTGAGAAGATGACGGAAACCTACATCGGACTGAAATCTGAAGCTAGGCGTATCGGACTGGCCATAAATGCGTCGAAAACAAAATACATGAGAGGAAGAGGCTCTAGAGAAGAAACACAACGCCTCCCACCACGAATATTGTTAGACGGTGACGATATCGAGGTGGTTGACGAGTTCGTGTATTTGGGCTCACTGGTGACCGCCGATAATGACACCAGCAGAGAAATACAGAGACTTATTTTGGCAGGGAATCGTGCGTACTTTGGACTCAGAAAGACCCTCCGATCGAGAAAAGTACCCAACCGCACGAAATTGGCCATCTACAAAACGCTCATTAGACCGATTGTTCTCTATGGCCACGAGACTTGGACTATGTTGGCAGAGGACCAACGCGCCCTCAGTGTTTTCGAGAGAATGGTACTGAGGACCATCTATGGCGGAGTGCAGATGGAAGACGGAACGTGGAGACGGCGTATGAATCACGAATTGCAACAGCTGCTAGGAGAACTACCTATCGTACGGACAGCTAAAATCGGACGCCTACGATGGCCTGGGCATGTCATAAGGATGTCGGACGACAGCCCAGTAAAAATGGTTCTTGAATCTAATCCGACTGGTACAAGAAGAAGAGGAGCGCAGGGAGCAAGGTGGATCGATCAAGTGGAGGGTGATCTCAGAAGCGTCCGTGCCTTGAGTGGCTGGCGACGAGCAGCCATGGACCGAGTTATGTGGAGACGTATTCTTGATACAGAAAATGTCACCCCAGGCCTATAGCTGTTAGGTAAGGCTAAGGTAAGAAAACTACAGTTTTTTCTACCTTTTTCATATATATAAAAAGTAGATTTAGGATTCGCTCAAACTGTAGAAAAGTTTTCCGAGGCCCGGAGGACCGAGTGTCATATACCAGTCGAATAATATAGCGATGGAGAATACTGACTAATTTATAAAACAGGCGTATTCTCATGAAGTAACAATTTGCTCGATTTTGTTTCTCATATACACCCAAACCTCCGTTTACGTAAACTTTTTTTACGTTGCCTCTTTTTACGTAACTCTTTTCGCGAACAAAATCCCAAATAACGCAAACTTTTTTTACGAACCTACTTCGTAAAAAGAGGTTTTTGCATACAATGAAAATCATTTCTCGTTCGTTTATATTCCATGGAAATTACTACAATATGGATATTTTCGGAATGGGTTTGATGAGTAGATGTCGGAAAACGATGTTTGAGGTGGTTCTGAATTCCCAGATGGCGACTTCCGGTTTTTTTATGTTCCTTGAAAACTCTTATAATATGGGTATTTTTGGAATTGGTTTGATGAGTAGATGTCGTAAAACGATGTTTGAGGTGGTTTTAAATTTCAAGATGGCAACTTCCGGTTAATTGATATTCCTTGAAAACCCTTATAATATGGGTATTTTTGCAACGGGTTTTAAGAGTACATGTCAGAGAACGATGTTTGAGATGGTTCTGGATGCCAAGATGGCGACTTCCGGTTTATTGTTGATCCTTGAAAACTCTTATAATATGGGTATTTTTGGAATTGGTTTGATGAGTAGATGTCGTCAAACGATGTTTGAGGTGGTTTTAAATTCCAAAATGGCGACTTCTGGTTTATTGATATTACTTGAAAATCCTTATAATATGGGTATTTTTGGAACGGGTTTGATGAGTACATGTCAGAGAACGATGTTTGAGGTGGTTCCGAATTCCAAGATGGCGACTTCCGGTTTATTGATGTTCCTTGAAAACCCTTATAATATGGGTATTTTTGGAATTGGTTTGATGAGTAGATGTCGTCAAACGATGTTCGAGGTGGTTTTAAATTCCAAGATGGCGACTTCCGGTTAATTGATATTTCTTGAAAACCCTTATAATATGGGTATTTTTGCAACGGGTTTGATGAGTACATGTCGGAAAACAATTTTTGAGGTGGTTCTGAATTCTAAAATAACGACTTCCGGTTCATTGATAATCCTTGAAAACCGTCACTGTATAGGTATTTTCGGAACGGGTTTGATGAATGAATGTTGGGAAACGATGTTTGAGGTGGTCCTGAATTCGAAGATGGCATAGCCATCTGCTCTAGTCTTTTATATTCCGAATTTCACTTTATTATGGTACTTGTTCAGCAGTTTCAACAATCTTGATAATCTGAAACTGATTTGTCTGGTATTTTTAGATCTCCCGCAGATATTAGGGTACTGCTCCAAAAATGTAAGCTCTTACTAATGAAAACCGTATCGATAATATGCATATTGCGAAAGCATACAAGTAATTCGAGAATTATCGACACAAATTGTAAGGGTTTTCTAAGAATAACCGAAAGCCTCCATATTAGATTTCAGAACGACCACAAACATCGTGTTCCGATATTTGCTCATCAAACCCGTTCCAAAAATACCCATATTATAAGGATTTTCAAGAAATATCAATAAACCGAAAGTCGCCATCTTGGAAATTGATGCGACCTAGAACATCTTTTTCCTGCAAATACTAATAAATTTCGTTCCATAGTTATCCATTATATTATACATCTCCAATAATATAGTGAGAAAACTTTTTTTACGTTGAATTAATTCCAAATAACGTAAACTTTTTTTACGTCATAACTCGATTTACGAAGTCCCGATTATTACGTAAATGGAGGTTTGGGTGTATATCGAAAATGATTGCATTTAATAAGTAGCACTTTATGGCTTGAAAAACAATATTTCATTGCTCAGACACATTTATTTCTATCAAAACAACGTTTTTTCAAAAATTGTTAAACAGTTTTTCTTCTGTATCTTTGTTATCGATTATCTCCACAACTTTTTAAAACATTCATTAGTATCTTTGCGACTTGACGTTTTTGTGGTGCGGTGATTTTATGAAAAATTGGAAGTTTTTATTTCGTTGTATTTTTTTAGAAATTACAGTTGTTTACCTACGACTACTTCCTAGACACAATTTCCGTAGAAGCTATAGATTTCGAGTTATAATTGCCCCACAAGAAATAGTCCAAAGGCGTGAAATCACACAATCTAGGCAACCAATTGACGGGCCTAAAACGTGAGAAAAACTGTTCACCGAAGGCGGCTCTCAATTTGATCATTGTTACGCGTGCAGTGTGGGATGTGGCACCGTCTTGTTGAAACCACTTGTAAGGCATTTCTACGAAATACATGGGGAAGTCGAAGATAACTCGTAAGATAATATGTGATTCGATATGAAAAGGTCACCTATGTTCCCGTTTCGCCTTGTAGTGGTTCGTAAATTCATGTGTGTCTGTGTGCAGACATTTTCGAATGCTGTGTTCGATTACGTCAGCAAAATAACATATTTAGTTATTTTTCTTTCGGAGAATCGAATGAATCGGAAAAGCATTCGGATAAAAAAGATTGAAAATCCACAGCGTTCAAATCACAAAGCTGTACCTCTCACAACATTATTTTACCGAGTCATACATTAGTTGAATTGCAATACCTCGATCCCTCCGAAAAAAAATCATTCCACTGTTCGATGATGCTTGAATAACAATTCGTTTCCTTTTTAGGATGTCATCTTCGTTCATACCTTTTCTCGTTGCTGGTGACATAATAGTTTTGCTCTGCTATCGAGTGGTTCGGTAGAACATTCATTTTTCCCGGAAAAGTATGTTCTCGAATGAAACTCGAACAAAAAAATGAAATCACAATATTGAACTCTTTTGCCTTAACCCTCGATCTTGTACCCAACCGTTGTTATTTTCAATCCTGAAAAACAATTGCGTCCTTTCTCGACTGTGACCCCTGCTTACCCCTCAACGATTCTACAGCGCAGCACTCAGCATTCAAATCGATCCGTTCGTTCCGTTTGCTTGTCGCTTGTCACCAATTCCATTATGGACAATTGAGTTGACAGTCACTTCTCGACAGCCATTTCGCCGGGGTCCGCAGAAGACGGTAACCTCTCAAGTTCCCATTGCCGTCTAACGAAGGACCCGAATCCTTACGCCAGAACAAAAAAAAAAAATCCACAGCAAAACAAAATACAAAATCGAGTCAGGTCGTGTTAAAATAAATGAAACGAAAAATAAAGAACTACACAAAATTATCAACACTTTGTCGGATGCACGGTGCCGAAGACGGGTCGCCGGCGTTCGACAGTAAATTGCTCGAAAGTTCCACCAACCACGAAGCCATTATTTTCTTGGTGGTCGATGGGGGTGAGGCACGGCGATGTTCGAACATATCCTCAACGATTCCGGAGTACGTTTTCCGGCGCCAGTGTTCGAATTATAGAATCGGGTATGTTTTTCTGCACCCGGGTACTTGTAGGAAACTGGAAAATGCCACTTTCTCTCTCTCTCTCTCTCTCAAGTAGCACCAGAGCAGTCAGTCGGGCTCAGCAGGAACACCAGAACTACCAGCAGCCGACAAACGGAAAAGCATCGAATGACTGGTTGCGGACTAGGACGGAGCTGACGCTAGGATGTTCCCGCGTCAACTTTCCCACACCACTTGTACTATGTTGCGCTTCGGATTGAACCCTACGACAGGATGGGGGCTTTGCACCGACGAGTGGCTTCCAATTGAGTTCCGATACTTATCGAAGACGCCGGAAATGATGGAGTCGACGGTGTGTCAGTTTGTGCATGGCTAGCTTAAACCGCGATTTCGGGACACAGAAGGTTAGATGGGTTACCATAAACAACCACGGCAACATACCGCTTCGGAAGGAAACGACATCGTTGTAGGAAATACTTTTGAACCTAAGAGATTTGTTTGTTTGTTCGTGGTACAGATTAAGAGCAAAATCGTTCGTTAGTGAAAGCTACGGGAAGGCATTGCATTGCGATTGCATTTTCACCATTCCAATTTTGCACGTAATCGTAAATATAGTAAACTTGGAGTGTGAGATCGTCACCGTCACCAAAATGAACAATTTAATCCGTTCTGGAAAGTTGTTTATATTTTTTCCCGCATTCGGGTCATTCGTTAAAGGGAAAACACCGGCTTGCTGGGTCAGTTTACGAGTGTGAGTACGTGTTTGATCAAATTAGGATGCTATACACAACTGTGCCCATTGAATTAGATTTTTTTTCGTTCACATGAGGATAGTAGGTTTAACGGAACTGCATTTGTATCTAAGGACAGCAGACCACTTTGTAGGACGCTTTTGGCTAGAGCTGTGTTTTTGTGAAACAGAACATGTTACGGAATTGACAGACTAAGGATTTTATATGTTGGCTTCCCGCAGGAAAAGATTACCATTCGTTGTTCACCTAGGAACGGAAAATGATATATGACGAATTTAATAATTCTCGGTGTTCGGTTAATCTACATTGAGACAGGATATCTCATGATCAAAAAAGAACCGGAATTTACATATTAAAATTCCCGCACTTGTCCAATAGGTAAACTTTTATTCTCTCAACGTTGGCAACACTTTTATACACATTCTGTCAAATTTTGACGCATATCGTACGATTAGTTTTTGTTTTGCGTCTATACAAAGAAGTTCGTGTAGCGTTATAATGGATTAAAATTTAGAACAACGTGCGTGCATCAAATTTTGTGTTGCAAATGGATTTAAGTATTCCGAAACGTTGAAAATGTTAGAAAAGGCCTCTGGTGAATCGTGTCTAGGAAAAACACAGGCATACGAGTGGTATAAACGCTTCAAAGGTGGTCGTACAAGCTTGGATCATGATGAGATCCCTGGCCGCCCAACAACATCTGTTACTGAAGAAAACATTGAATCGGTGAAGCAAATCGTGTTGCAAAATCGTTCTGTACCGATTAGAGAGATTGCTGTGTTGTTGGGCATCTCTTATGGATCAGCCGAACACATTTTAGCTGATGTTTTGGGTTTGAAACGCGTCGCTTCTCGGCTGGTGCCAAAAAAGCTGAATTTCATTCAAAAACAGCGTCGTGTTGATGTGGCCAAAGAGATGATTTCCAACGCAGATAGTGACCCCACATTCATCGAATGCATCATAACTGGTGATGAGGTGTGGATCTATGAATATGACGTCGAAACCGCACATCAATCGACCGAATGGCGCTTCGAAGGCGAGCCGAAACCATCCATTATAAAAATCGCCACACGAAAAATTTTCAACTTCTTTGTATAGACGCCAAACAAAAACTAATCGTACGATATGCGTCAAATTTTGACAGAATGTGTATAAAAGTGTTGCCAACGTTGAGAGAATAAAAGTTTACCGATTGGGCTAGCGCGGGAATTTTAAAATGAAAATTCCGGTTCTTTTTTGATCATAAGGTATGTTATTTTATTAGTATAGTTGTTAGTATCAAAAATGTTTTTTTCATTTCTGTTCGAACGAATACGAGCAACTCCCGAAATTAGTAGAAAACCTGTTTAATCCACCTCGTGGTGTAATGATGCCACCCCCACTTCCCACTCCTTCGAACCCATTCGTAATTCCGTTTACTACAACATTCACTCTTTTTTCTCTCCTTTTTTTCCTGCATTGCTATTATTCACCGCTCTCCGAGGGGCACTCTCTTTGATGTCCAGCATGCGGAACACCCGCCGAGTGTTTGTGACTTGGGGGTTTTCCCGCGGACCCACACGGATAGCAGGACGCGGACTTCAACGACACGTACCTCGTCACCGTCCAGTCACTCTTGACCCCCACCGGGAGTAATTTTACTTTAAGCCCTTAGTATTACGCAATATATCTGTTGGATCTTTGTTATCTGTTGATATAAAAAGATGAGGAGGTTTTATGCCTGCTGGAGAGAGAGATTGTAAATTTCAGCTCCAGCGGGCTTTTCCCTGCTCCCAAATTAAATAAAATAAAATCAAAATAAAATAACACTGTGGTTTTCTTCTGAAAATGTTTCTCTTCGATCTTTTAAAGAAACCAAGGGATTGTTTGTTCATTAACTAGTATAATATACAGAATGAAACAGTGATTTGTTCGCATCGGTCATCCTTAAGAAAACGAAGTGGGTTCACTATTAAATGTAATTCCAGCACCGGAACCCGAGAAACAGTATAATCGAAATCAGTTCGTACGGTCACCAACTAACATGACGTACAAACTCTACTAGTTTTTATTCAAATTTTGAAGTTATTATACGATTCTGAAATCGTACTCTAAACGACGGTCTAAATTTTTGTTGAATCCGACAATATGCAGTAATTTTTGGTAGGACTATAATACCTAACTTTTGATTTGATCCTAAGATTGGAAATATCGGTTCTGCAAACTCTATGAAAAGTGAGTAAGATCCACTTTTGAGCATATGACTATTTCCTCCCGTCGTTAATCGAAAACCGGGAACCGAGATAACCAGAATCGATTTGTTTAGCTGCTTACAGATAATGGCTATCGATTTGTGTAGTTTTGAGACCAGTTTAGAAATTTTTTTGCGAATTTTGTTTCATCGGTTTAAGTGATCGGTGTACAATATTTATCACACTTTACCCTCTAACTTCGGAACCGGAAGTCGTATCCGGATGAAATTCAGGAATTTCGTATGGCATCGTGAGGCCTTTCATTTGAATCGAAGTTTATGAAAATTGGATGAGCGGTCTCTGAGAAAATCGATTTCACGTTTTTAGTTCGTTTTGCACATTTTACCCCATAACTCCCGAACCGGAAGTCGGATCCAGATGAAATTCAATAGCAACCTATGAGACTACAAGGCCTTTAATTTAAATCTTAGTCGAAGAAAATCGGTTGAGTGGTCTCTGAGAAAATCGAGTGCAATCTTCATTTTTGGCACATTTTACCCCGTTACTCTCGAACCAGAAGACCGATCCGGGAAAAATTCAATAACACTCTTGGGACCATATTACCTTTCATTTGAATCTAAGTTTGTGAAAATCGGTCCTGCCATCTCCGATAAAATCGAGTGCACATTTTTGTTAAATACACACATACATACACAGACACACAGACACACACATTTGCTCAGTTCGTCGATCTGAGTAAAATGGTATATGACATTCGGCCCTCCGGGCCTCGGTTAAAATATCCGTTTTCACAGTGATTGCATAACCTTTCTATATGAGAAAGGCAAAAACATATTAAGTCTCATTATAACAGATTTGGTTTCATTAAGATTATTTCTGACATTCATTTACATTGTTCTGCACTTGTTCCTGTAATTTTCGGCACTTGCTTCTGTACTTTCTATACCTGTACTTGCTATTGTACTTTCTGAGCTTATTACTGTACTTCCTGTAATTTTTATATTTTCGCCATCTGTACTTTATTCACTTTCTGTACCTGTTCCTGTACTCTCGACTCATGTTCCTGCACTTGCTTAACTTGTTCATTTAATGTCTGTACCTTTTTCTGTACTTTGTGTACTTTATACACCTGTTCCAGTACTTACTGTACTTGTTCCTGTTATTTCTGCTCTTGGGCCTGTACTTTTAGTATTTGTTCCTGTGCTTTCTGTACTCGTTTCTGTACTATTTGTACTGTACGTTCTCGTTTATGTATTTGTTCCTGTACTTCCTGCGTTTGTTCCTTAACTCTCTATACTTGTTCTTGTATATATTCATGTACTTTCTTCTCTTGTTCCTGCGTTCTTACATAGATTCTGGCTGTTCATGTATTCCGTGCACTTGTTTCTATATATGTTCCTGTAGCTTCTGCACTTCTCGTACCCTCCGTACTTTCTGTAACCGTTCCTGTAGTTTCTGTATGTTCTCCTGTACCTGTTCCTGCACTTTCTGCACCCATTCCAGTACAATATGCATTTTCTTTACTTGGTATTGTACTTTCTACATCTGTTGCTGCACTTGTTCATGATATTTCAGAACCTTTTTCTGTAGTCAGTGTATTTTCTGTACGTACTTTCTTACTTGTTTCTGTTATTTCTGTATCAGTTCCTGCCCTTTTTATATTTATTCCTGCACTCTTTGTACTGTACGTTATTGTTAATGCACTCGTTCGTGTACTTTTTGTGTATATTTCTGAACTTTCTGTTCTAATACTTTTGAACATACTGAATATTCCATTCAAGTATTTTATGCACTTCCTGTACTTTATTTTCTTGTTCGGGTACTTTTTGTATATTTTCTTATACCTTCTGTACTTGTTTCTGAGCTTTATGTACCAGTTCTTGTACCTTATGCACTTTTTGTACCTGTTCCTGCATTTTCTGCACATGTTATTATACTTTCTGAACTTGTTCATGTACTTTCTGTACTTGTTCCTGTATTTTCTGTACTTGTTTTTGTACTATTTGTACTGCACGTTCTTGTTTCTGTATTTGATCCTGTAATTTCTGCGTGTGCTTCTGTACTTTCCGTGTCTGTTCCTTAATTCTTTGTACTTATTTCTGAACTCTCTGTATTTATTTTTATACTTTCTGCACTTGTTCCAGTATTCTTACACTATCTACACCTGTTCATGTTCTTTCTGCACCTGTTCCTGAACTGTTTGTACATGCTCTTGTACTCTCAGTTCTGGTTCTCGTACTTTCTGTACATATTCCTGTACTTTCAGCACTTCCTGTACTCTCTTTACTTGTTACTGTACTTTCTCTACTTGCTGTACCTGTTCCTGTACTTTCTACACCTGTTGGCGCACTTGTTCATGATATTTCAGTACTCTCTTTTTCTTCTCTTTCTGCATTTATTCCTGTACTTTATATGTACGTTTATGAGATCTTTTTTTCCATTCCTGTACATCCTGTACTTGTTCCTTTACACTTGAACTTTCTGTACATGCTCATGCATTTTGTGCACTAGTGCCTGTATATTCTGGATCTGGTTTTTAAGCTGTTTGTACATGTTTCTGTACTATCTGTTCTAAAATTTGAGCCAATTTGTTCTGATTCTGAACCTATATATATATATATATATATATATATATATATATATATATATATATATATATATATATATATATATATATATATATATATATATATATATATATATATATATATATATATATATATATATATATATATATATATATATATATATATATATATATATATATATATATATATATATATAAAAGGTGATTTTTTTGAGGTTAGGATTTTCATGCATTAGTATTTGCTCAGATTTTTTGAGGTTATGATTTTCATGCATTATTATTTGCTCAGTATGCTCTGACATTTCATCATGAATAGACTTACTAACGAGCAACGCTTGCAAATCAGTGAATGGGCCCTAGAAAAGTTGGCAGAAAATCCGCTTTTTTATCGACAAATTTTGTTCAGCGATGAGGCTCATTTCTGGTTGAATGGCTACGTAAATAAGCAAAATTGCCGCATTTGGAGTGAAGAGCAACCAGAAGCCGTTCAAGAACTGCCCATGCATCCCGAAAAATGCACTGTTTGGTGTGGTTTGTACGCTGGTGGAATCATTGGACCGTATTTTTTCAAAGATGCTGTTGGACGCAACGTTACAGTGAATGGCGATCGCTATCGTTCGATGCTAACAAACTTTTTGTTGCCAAAAATGGAAGAACTGAACTTGGTTGACATGTGGTTTCAACAAGATGGCGCTACATGCCACACAGCTCGCGATTCTATGGCCATTTTGAGGGAAAACTTCGGAGAACAATTCATCTCAAGAAATGGACCGGTAAGTTGGCCACCAAGATCATGCGATTTGACGCCTTTAGACTATTTTTTGTGGGGCTACGTCAAGTCTAAAGTCTACAGAAATAAGCCAGTAACTATTCCAGCTTTGGAAGACAACATTTCCGAAGAAATTCGGGCTATTCCGGCCGAAATGCTCGAAAAAGTTGCCCAAAATTGGACTTTCCGAATGGACCACCTAAGACGCAGCCGCGGTCAACATTTAAATGAAATTATCTTCAAAAAGTAAATGTCATGTACCAATCTAACGTTTAAAATAAAGAACCGATGAGATTTTGCAAATTTTATGCGTTTTATTGTTTAAAAAAGTTCTCAAGCTCTTAAAAAATCACCCTGTATAAACGCAGAATTTATTTTATAGTGTATGCATTGTCCATATAACACATCATTAACTAAGTCGTGAGACAAACTAAAAAAAAACTTTTATTTAACCAAAAATCGATTACAACAGCATGAATTTTTTACCAGGGAAGTGCGTTTTAGTTGAACGAAACGAATATCCAGCAGTTGTAGGCTCGATCTGGGCGGTACGTTGGATGAGGAATCAATTCGAAGAGCAATTCTTACAATTTAACCATCATTACCATCGACTTGTGAATCGATCGGTGCATTGTCTTGGTGAAACACTGGTTTTTTCTTCAATATAGGAGATCGTTTCTCTTCGATTTTTGCATTCAAACGATCTAACAATGCTATATAGTATTTGCTGATTGATTTCTGTTTCTTTCTCAAGAAAGTCGATGAATATTATACCATATACATACCAAAATACTGAAGCCATAACCCTCCCAGCTGACGGTTGTGCCCTTAGGATGCTTTGGACGTAGTTCACCGGTTGTAGCCCACTCAGACAATGGATCCATGTTTCATCCATTGTCACATATTGACGTAAAAAAGTAATTCAATACTTGTAAAGATGACCAAACACTGCTCTAAATCATCAACACGTTGTTGGTTTTGAACGACTGTGAGTAAACGCAGCACCCATTATGATAAGAGCTTTCTATTAACCAATAATTATGATAATAATGATAAGAGCTTTCTTATATCCGATCACGTTTAGATTTAGCAAACCAATAACAAATGGTTCTTTTGAATGCAGCAGAGTCTGGACAATTTCACATTCAATTACGACTGGCAATGCAAATGACTAAGAATAATGCTACGGTCCACCTCTGCCGGTGGTATAAGTCCACCAAACAGATAAGCCGTGTGGCATCCGGCGGAATCATTTTCTACCAAGAATTAATCCACTGGTTTCCTGTTCCATGTCGTAAAAGGGCACAAAAATAGGAACTCCTAAGTCAAGGTGTATTTCCGTGCCGAGGACTGAATGGCTGCAGGAGGTTAAACAATGCAGTCGTGAACGGAATGTCTTGGGTTTTACCCTTACTGGATACACACAATGCTCAGCAATCGACTTCTTTATCCATCGTTTCGGCAAGCAGAGATTAGAAAGCTTAGTGTCTGTGGGTGTCCTCAAGGTGGTGTACTATCCCCACTTTTATGGAACCTAGTCGCTGATGGTCTGTTAACGAAACTTAATAACCTTGGATTTCCGACTTATGGTTTTGCCGACGATTATCATATATTGATGACCGGTATAAGCATTAACACTCTCTTTGATTTAATGCAACAAGCCCTGCGATCTGTTGAACAATGGTGTTGTCAGGTTGGATTGTCTGTAAATCCTGGCAAAACATCAATTGTGCATTTCACTCATCGTAGGATAATCACAGGAGCTCGTCCGTTGCAGTTCTTTGGTTCAGAGGTCACTGTGGTCGATCAAGTTAAATACGTCGTTATTTTTGATTCAAAATTGAATTGGTCTGCTCACATTGACTTCAGGATTAAAAGAGCTTGCATGGCTTTCGGCCAATGCAGACGAGCTTTTGGCAAATCATGGGGACTCAAAGCCAGATACATTCATTGCATCTACACAACTATTGTTAGACCAATTTTAACAGTTCGGCTGAAAAGTTCGTATCGTTTAATAGAAACACACATTTTTTTGCCAAAATTCGTTTTTATTATTCAACATAATTGCCATCAGAGGCGATACAGCGATTATAGCGATCTTCCAACTTTGCGATACCATTTTTGTAGTACGATTTGTCCTTTGCCTCAAAATAGGTCTCAGTTTCAGCGATTACCTCTTCATTGCTTATAAATTTTCTACCAGCGAGCATTCTCTTGAAGTCTGAGAACAGGAAAAAGTCACTGGGGGCCAAATCTAGAGAATACGGTGGATGAGGGAGCAATTCGAAGCCCAATTCGTTCAATTTCAGCATGGTTTTCATCGACTTGTGACACGGTGCATTGTCTTGATGAAACAAAACTTTTTGCCTTTCTCATATAGAAAGGTTATGCAATCACTTGAAAAACCGACTAGTGAAAATTGGCCCGGAGGGCCAAGTGTCATATACCATTCGACTCAGTTCATCGAGCTGAGCAATGTCTGTGTGTGTGTGTGTCAAATAATCTCACTAGGTTTTCTCGGAGATGGCTGAACCGATTTTGACAAACTAGGATTCAAATGAAAGGTCTCGTAGTCCCATACGGAATTCCTGAATTTCATCCGGATCCGACTTCCGGTTATGGAATTATAGGGTAAAGTGTGTTCAATATTGTACACCGTCACTTAAACCGGCGAAACAAAAAACGTGAAAATTTTTCTAAACTGGTCTCAAAACTACACAAATCGATAGTCATTATCAGTAGGCAACTAAACAAACCGATTCCGGCTATCCTGGGTCCCGGTATCCGGTTCCGGAAGTACCAGAAATAGTGGTCATATATACCAAAATGGGTCTCACACACTTTTCTCGGCGATGGTTTGACCGATTTCCACAAGCTTAGATTCAAATGAAAGGTCTCGTGGTCCCATACGGAATTCCTGAATTTCATCCGGATCCGACTTCCAGTTCCGGAATTATAGGGTAAAGTGTGTTCAATATTGCACACCGTCACTTAAACCGGCGAAACAAAAAACGTGAAAATTTTTCTAAACTGGTCTCAAAACTACACAAATCGATAGTCATTATCAGTAGGCAACTAAACAAATCGATTCCGGCTATCCTGGTTCCCGGTATCCGGTTCTGGAAGTACCAGAAATAGTGGTCATATATACCAAAATGGGTCTCACTCACTTTTCTCGGCGATGGTTTGACCGATTTCCACAAACTTAGATTCAAATGAAAGGTCTCCCGGTCCCATACGGAATTCCTGAATTTCATCCGGATCCGACTTCCGGTTCCGGAATTATAGGGTAAAGTGTGTTCAATATTGTACACCGTCACTTAAACCGGCGAAGCAAAAAACGTGAATATTTTTCTAAACTGGTCTCAAAACTACACAAATCCATAGTCATTATAAGTAGGCAACTAATCAAACCGATTCCGGCTATCCTGGTTCCCGGTATCCGGTTCCGGAAGTACCAGAAAAAGTGATCATATATACCAAAATGGATCTCACTCACTTTTCTCAGCGATGGTTTGACCGATTTCCACTAACTCAGATTCAAATGAAAGGTCTCCCGGTCAGGGTTGCAAACGGTACTGGAGAATGACACGAAACAGCAGACATGCAAACTGCGTAAATGACAGCAGTCGCCGATTGTACTTCGCCACGACTGCAGAAGATGAAAAATGTCGTAGGTCTCATGACATTTTCTCTCGTGAATGTTGCCGTTTGCTCTCATCGATAACTGTTCTAATCTTTTCAATCTGAGAATGGCTAGCCACAATAAACAGTAGCTCCTTCCAAATTCAACAACTTTCGAGAGGCAGTCGCCAACAAGGCTTAACTTTGAAATTAATTTTATGTCGATTCTCATGAGGTGTAGGGGGACATGCACAAGAAAGTCTTGCTTCCCAATGCAGACGGTTTTTTGTGTGTATCCTTACGTGTTTTGTTTCTCTGCACTCCCGTTGGAAGAAAGCGGTTCAGTGAGAAAAGCAAAGTAAATGCTTTGACTTCCAGAATTTGGATGCACTTTTTCGATCAAATAATTGAAGCCCGTTTAGCATGAACCAGAATTGTAGAAGTAATAGGAGCGCAAAACTTATTGTCTCTGCTGTAAGATTTCTTGCCTTTTCGTCATATTAGAAAGGCAAAAGCTGCGCTCCTGATACTTCGTGTATGAAATTTATGTAAATAATTGTAATATTTTTGAAACATCTGCATGAACAAGCTTTGTGATTGAATTTTTTCAAAACTGTAATTGAACCGGTAATAAAAACACCGCCGTTCGCATTAAATTTATCGCCACAGATCAATCACAGCGGATATAACAGTCCCGTTATGAAAATGTCATGACATTTTGAGCTCGTGACATTCTCGAAACCCGTGACCAAAAATGAACAAAGCAGCTACTTATCCAGCATGTACCTACACTACCACAAAGCGAACGCTGTGGCTTGACTGCTGTGAGAGAGTGCGACAAAATTAACTGCTCTCAATATTGCTGTCGTGTGTCGTGGCTCTCATGATTGCGGCAAGCTCTCGTGTCATTGCGAGTTGGCTACTGTTGAACGTAGCAGCTGCGCATATCGTTGGCAGTGACTGTCTTAGGCTTGGCAACAGTATAAAAAAATGTCAAATTTTCGCACCCCTGCTCCCGGTCCCATACGGAATTCCTGAATTGCATCCGGATCCGACTTCCGAATGCGGAGTTATAGGGTGCGTACTAGAAGAGTTTGTGTGTCATGTTAGTTGGTGGCCGTACGAACCGACTTCGATTATACCGGTTCTCGGGTTGCGGTGCCGGAAGTGCATATAATAGTGAACCCATTTCGTTCTCTTAAGGATGGCTTACGCAATCAAAGCACTGTTTTATTCTGTATGTTATGCATAACCAATCACTTGGTTTCTTTCAAAAATCGAAGAGAAAATTTTCGAATAGAATACCACAATATTATATGTACATGAGAAAGGCATCATTACACCACTAGGTGGATTAAAACAGGTTTTTCTTCTTCAAATGAGGTCGTTTTTTTGAAATTTCGTCCTTCAAACGCTCTAACAACGCTATATAATAGTCACTGTTGATGGTTTTTCCCTTTTCAAGGTAGTCGATGAAAATTATACCATGCGAATACCAAAATACAGACCTTACCGGCCGATTGTTGAGTCTTTCCACGCTTTGGGTTTGGTTCATCGCGTGCAGTCCACTCAGCTGACTGTCGATTGGACTCCGGAGTGAAGTGATGGAGCCATGTTTCGTCCATTGTTATATATCGACGAAAAAAATCGGTTTTATTTCGATATAACAGCACAGCTCCAAACACTGCTCAGAATCATCAATTCGTTGTTGTTTTTGATCGATTGTGAGCTCACGCGACACCCATTTTGCACAAAGCTTTCTCATATCCAAATATTCGTGAATAATATGTCCAACACATTCCTTTGATATCTTTAGGGCGTCAGCTATCTCGATCAACCTCACTTTACGGTCATTGAAAATCATTTTGTGGATTTTTTTCACGTTTTCATCGGTAACAGCCTCTTTTGGACGTCCACTGCGTTCATCGTCTTCGGTGCTCATATGACCAGTACGAAATTTTGCAAACCACTTACGAATTGTTGCTTCGCCCGGTGCAGAGTCTGGATAACACTCA
The DNA here is from genome assembly GCF_030247185.1 of Malaya genurostris. NCBI lineage: Eukaryota > Metazoa > Arthropoda > Insecta > Diptera > Culicidae > Malaya > Malaya genurostris. The sequence continues at coordinate 50,372,205 of NC_080572.1, forward strand.
TCAAGTCATTTTTTGGTATCGGCGGCACTTTTTTTCTTCAAAAAGTAGTGTTTCATCAACACACGAAATTCCTTTTTTTCCATTTTTTTCACAATAACAAAAGTAGCTTCACTCAAAATGCAATATCTCAAAAACTAATAATCAGACAGCTGTCAAATTTATACACGTATCTGTTGAAGGTTGGTACTAACTGAAAATGGTATGGATTTAATTCTAGTGGCGCCCTCTCATAGAAACGATACGAACTTTTCAGCCGATCTGTTAGCAAATGGATGTCTTGTTTGGTGGCAGAAAGGAGAAGTCGCGACAGTTCAGTCAAAGCTAAATCATCTCCAAAGGATGGTCCTAATGACGATGACAGGAGCATTCACGACAACTCCTACTGCTGCTCTAGTGGCGCTACTGTGCATTAAACCACTACATGTGTTCCTAAAACAAGAAGCATTATCTTGTGCATACCGTCTTAAGGTTACAGGGCTTTGGAACAGTAACCCCATAGACTACGCTACTAGCTACACTCGCTTGTGGTCTCAAATGGTTACCTGGGATGAGTATTTAGTCGCTCCTAGTGCCTAACTCTCACATGCAGTTTTCCTTTCAAAACATTCAATGTGAGCTATCCTCTTCGTGAGGAATGGTTGTCTGGTTGTTTGGAACGACAACTTGATGAACACATGGTTTGTTACACGGACGGTTCTCTGTTGTATGGTCGTACTGGTGCTGGTGTCTACTGTCGTGAAATGAGGCTAGAGCAGTCTCATTCACTTGGTAGATACTGTACTGTGTCCCAAGCAGAAATCTACGCGATTCTGTGTAGAATACAATCGGCATCTAAGCAGAGAATCTATGGTTAACCGAATTTATTTGTGTTCTGACAGTCAGGCAGCTTTGAAAGCAGTCAGTTAGAATGATTCTCGGTCGAATCTAGTGATCGCATGTCGAACTCAAATTGAAGACCTCAGCATTTCAAATGCTGTTTACTTCTTATGGGTACCCGGCCATTCTGGTATTACTGGAAATGAATGGGCTGATGAGTTGGCTAGAGCTGGTGCAACGAATGATTTCGTTGGTCCGGAACCAGCTTTACCACTTTCAACTAGTTGGATAAAGCACAAGATTCGTTCTTGGGCTGCATCCAAACATGCCACCAACTGGCGCAGCTTGCAAACTTGCGCTCAGACAAAAACATTTTTTCCAGATTTGAATCTGAAAATGTCAAAGTGTCTACTGCATTTTTCCAAGCATCATTGCAGTATTCTGGTCAGAGCTCTGACTGGACATTGCAAACTCAATTATCACATGGCTACTATTCAACGTGATAAATATTATTCGTGTGATTTGTGTGAATGCGATTACAGTACTTCATATCTTCTGATATGTAACTGTCCCGCATTGACGCAGCTACGTATCCGGGTTTTTGGTTCTCCATACATGGTTGAGTCTGTGTATGTGGAGCTAAAATTGAAGGATATTTTATCGTTTCTCACCCAATGTGGTAAGGAGCTATTGTCAGAAGGGTTCATCGTTCTTCCTGAAGTGAATGAATCCTTTCTGTATTCACCTTAAATAGATTTTTAGCAGATTGTTTGGCATTCTTTACGGAGTACCGAATTTACTTCTGCTCATGCTTACTGCGAATCGTTCTGCATTCTTCCGGGAATGCAGAATGGCGTCGCTTGTGTCGGGGGTTGGAGGTTTCATTAACCGTGCATTTTGGCACCTGCAGATCGTTCAGCATCCTTTATGGGTGTCGTTTCAAAATATGCCGTGCGAAACAGAGTTGCCACATATACAGATTAATCTGTATTTTATTTCTCCTGAAAAATACTGAAATAAATGTTGCGAAAGGAAAGAATTTCTTAACACCGCTAAAAAACCACATTTGTTTAAAACGTGTTTTTTTCTAAATATGTTTCATGTTTTTATGCTGATTAGAAAATTAAGTACGCCCCAGTTTTATATTATCGTAAAAATACGCTGATGATAGTTGTGGGGGATTTCAATATAGATGCCTCAAAACAAGATAATATTAAATTCATTGCTTTCATGAGCAGGTATACGAAGTTGGATATAAAATCTGCTACTTCACAAGCTACTACGCTTGAAAACACATGTATTCATCTCGTATATGCTAGAAAAAGAGATATATTTCATTCTTTTAATATCATAGGCCTATTGTATCATTGATCAACCCAGCGAATTAATGTTTTCTTCATAGGAACTTATTATAACATTACCTAAAACACCAAATCAATCGAACAAACCGTTTATGAGATATAGTTTTTGGACTGAATGTTTTTCTTAGGCCTTTCTTAAAAACTAAAACTGGGTTCAAAATGGCGTACTGATGGTGCTAATTGTCCTTTTAGGTTATGAAGAAAGCTTTACAATAGTTTATACAAATCAAAATATGCACAAATTATTCGACGTTCGATTTCATATGGAATTGGTCTCTTGTGGAGGGTAAATTTTGAAAAGCGGCACTTTAATACAGTAAAACATATTCACGTCAGCTAAATCGCCCAAGCTTCTGTTAAATGCGATGGAAAATGCTAAGGCTCGCTATGGTATTTGAAATAAAGGAAGCTATTGTTATGGGAAAAACTGGTCGAAATCGGCTGTAATAAAGTTATTTCACTAATAGAAAAAATGACATCTTTTGAAGATTGTCAACATTATTCCATCTTTACTTTGATCCGCATAGGATGGTAGGATGGTAGGATGGTTATTACTATAACATTACCAATATTTCATTCAATAAGTAGGCGTTAGACAGCCAAAGTTTGTAAATAAACGATCTAAATATATCGTGCTATCAAGTTTCAATCGAGTTTGGCAAACATTTCACGATTTATCTGGCTCAAGAACTGCTGTTTGATGATCCTCTCTCTCTCTCGCTCTCTGACCTACGCACCTAGCCGAAAATGGGCGATTCATTCGGACACCAACCAACAACTAAAACACTAACAACCCTCTGCTAAGCATTGGTAATGGGCCCGCTACAAATCTGGCCTCAAATGAGTTCCGACGGGAAAATTTCCCCATACTTACCGGAAGTACATCAGCGAGACGACGGTGTGGAGCAGCACGTTCACCAGATGGTAACCGGCCGGTTCCAGTCCATGCAGCAGATAATTCCACCGGAATGTCAGCACACACAGCGGCCGGTATGATTTATGGCTCTGCTCCTGGATGAGACGGAAGAGAAAATACATAAAAAAAGACTTTAGTCGAAGAAAAACTAAAATTAATAAATCGCACGAGAATAATTTATGTTATTTGGGCCGGGTCGGGCCGTGCGGTTAAACATGTATGTATATGTATATATGTGTGCATGTGTGAATTATAGTAAATATGCGGCAAAGTGATAAAAGGATGCCGTTGGCTGTTGGCAGAGGTAAGGATGGAATAACGCGCACGAACACATATACACACATTCACATCTTGCATTTATTTCCTCGCTAACGAAATGATATTGTGGTTGGATAATTCTTAGCGAAGCTTGCCAGGCTGAGGGGGGATAGCAGGTTGGTGCAGAAGTAATAATAATCCACACGAGAATTGCTTTTTATTACGTTTGGTCGGATTATGATATTTTCCTAGTGCCGGGCTGTACATGCGGGATCGAATGAGGGACCAATGCCAACCTTGGGGAAGCATCTTTTGCTTTGCCCCTATGAAAAGAGCGCTCCGTGGTAGAAAACAATAATTAACTTTTCCGCCAGAAAGTCAACCCAAGATCGACCGTCTTCGTCATGACCCATGAACACGACCCGGAAAGCACGGAAATTGTGCTCTGGGCATCCCGTGACGGGGGCGAAATGAGTTGGTGAACTATTACTTTTCTCATATAGTGAGTTGGTTGTTCACCCGAAGCAAAATGTCACTCCCGCAGGACCAAACCCAACCAAAGCGTGATGGGTTTTCTATGAATTGATGTTTTGCGTTGTAATTGGCTAGCGCCTTGTACATACGGTGCAGAGGAGACATAGCCAGGGAACAGAATGCACTTGGGTGTTGAAATAAATTAAAATTCAGGAATTAATCTTCACAGTCATGAACTAATTAGCCCACAACGAGGTGCACAAATATAGCTCATCATTCTGTGCGTGCAGAAAGTCATTCTAGGGCGGACAAAATTTAACTAGATTCATTACACGTTGAGACCCCAAGGAATAAAAAAATAAAACAAACAAATACATAAATAGAAGCGAAAATCCAACACGGAGCTATTGGATTTGGTAAGTGGTTAGTAGCACTTCCCCACAAAATAGATTAATTATATCGGCTCTGAAAAAGGAGGGGAAAACCCCGTTCCCTACCAACTACGGCACGATTAGCTTTCGAGTTCGAGTGGCGTTCGGTGGAGCAAGGAAAATGATGGATTACTTCGGAAGGTACCGGCACCGTGCTCCAGTTAGTTTAAGAGTTCTTCAACCATAGGTAGTTCACCGCATCACGAGGGAATTTTTGTGTTTAGGGAAAGATTGTGAACGTTGGGGGGGGGGGGGGGGGGTGACTGGGGGTGATAAGCTATTGATTAGTCGGCAAAGTTTCTCCGTCGGTTGAATGCAGGATCCTCGCCCGCTCGAAGGTGGAAAATAAGTGTGCTGAGAGGGAACGAAACAATACATGCTATGAATAATTTTCAATAAAAGCACCGATGAATTTACTGGTTGGTGGAAGGTGGAAGGAATCCTAATTGTTTGAGCAGTTCCCGAATGTTCTTGAACCAGGGGGTAGAAGCCGCAGTACTGCAGTAAATTGAAAACAAACTAGGAACTACTAAACTATTAAAAATTTACTACCTGTCGATAATTTAACCGACAATTTAAATTCACTTTATTGAACACTGCACACTGTCAAAACTGCTAAAGTCTTGATGCCCAACTGACAGACTTGTTGCAACCATTCAAAGAGTTGTTTTATAAATGCTCAAAAAATGGTTATATTTAAAAATTAACAAGTCTTTTCTCAAATCGCACATTTGTAAGCTACTATTAGAGCATTGATCAAGTTTGAATATTAAACTACTAACACTTACTGTTCCGATGGTATAAGACATGTTCGTGATAAAATCTGGACACCCAAAAATATCTCTGGAAATAAAGCTTGGTTTTTCCCAAATCACTGCTCACATAAAAGGTATGTCGAGCCCATAAACAGCTATTTAGTTTCATCCCGATCCAACTTTCGGTTCCGGAAAAACAGAGTTAAGTGTGCTCGAAATTTCAAACCACCATTCAGAAGGAGAAATAAACGAAAGGAAAATTTTACACAAATGTGACTCAAAACTGTTCCTGTTAGTACATAGCTTATGCTAGTTTACGCCCGCACAAACACTCTTGCTTTTATTCAAAATTCAGTGAACTGTTTTTGAAGAATATCGCAGCAACATTTATGATAACATGAGTAATGTGAGAAAGGCATCATTACACTACTAGGTGAAATGAACCAGGTTATAAGTTTGTTTGGTTCCATGAACCTTTTTCGAATCTTCTTTGAATCTGGTTTGGGTTTTGTTGTGAATACGACTTACTTTACTATGGGGCGCCTTTTCAAAATTTACACTCTGAGAGAGTGATAAGTTTTTGATCGTGAATATCTATTGTTGTATCTAACGAATCAACATAATTTTTGCTACATGCCATCGGAAATATGATCACAATTTTATGATAAAATTTTCAGTTGTGTGACATAATCTCAAATAATTCAAAATTAAACTTTTCTGTAATGTTTGGTATAAACGAGTATCAAAGAGGATAATTCATAAGGCGCATTTGCCTTTCTCGTATTTTTAATGCTCATAGCTCAGTGATCTGTGAAAGGATTTATATAATCTAACTACGAATAGAATCGAAATTTTTCAACTTAAACGTGTATAGCAACAGGATTGAAGTATTTCAATAGTACACTATTGAAAAACCTGTCTCATTTGACCCATGTCAACACCAGCCAATCAGAACGCGTTCTGAGGAAGAGAAAATATCTGCTGCTGTACAACAAATCGTTCGAGAAAACTGTTCCGAACAGTGCCTAATATCGTAGTGAGTTCCACAATTTGATCCTCCTGAAAGGCAGGAATAAATTCCGTACAGCATCCGGATAGTTTCTTTCGATGAAATGCAAATCCGAAATGGAATATTGAAATTGAAATTCTATATGCTGCTATTTTTATAGCCGTTAGGACCGCCCATTAGTGAAAAAGCTACAAACGAAATCACGTAAAAAGAAACCTCTTAACAAAAATTGGATCAGTTTGGATTCTATCGCCACTGTTAGCAGATGTATTAGAAAAAAAAAATAGTTGTATAAAACAACGAAAAGAGCACAACGGTGGAAAGCATCACACAAAATCAGCCGTTCTAATGGCTATAAAAGTTTTCTAAAGAACTATTAGAATTTCTTGCTCGCAAATCAAAGGTAAATATCCTCAGTTTAGTGCAAATCTAGAATGGTTTGATTAGCATTGTGCACTTTTCCCTGTTTGAAATTCACAGTAATCGAGATCAAGTGAGGCCTTCTTTGTTTTTGCGAAAAATGTGAAAACGGGGAATGCTTGCATAATTCATACAATTTATTAACTAATCGATATTCGGAAGTGTTAAGGAACGTGTCAGTTGTTTTCGCATTCACAACATCCAGTGATGTCTCTGACATTATCCACCCGCCTTTTTTTATTTTCTTTCAATCTTTTTGTTAATCTTCTTTGAATCTTCTTCTTTGAACTTTATCCGTATCTCCTTTATATCTCCATTTAATCTTCTTTATATCTTCTTAAAAACATCTTCAAATCTCTTTTAATGTTTTAACCTTCTTTATATCTTTTCCAAACCTTCTTTGAATCGTCTTTAAATATTTTTTTATTCTTCGTATCTTCTTCATTGAAGCTTCTTCGTATCTTCTTTGAATTTTCTTTGAATCTCTCGCATAAACGAATATCGTTTGGATTATACATGCAACAGACACCGGTTAAAATGCTACTTTTACATGGGGTCTGTTTTGGATCCGTTTTTGGTCTTCTTTGCATCTTTTCTTTGAATCTTCTTCGAGTTTTCTTTAAATCTTGTTCGAATCTGATTCAAATCTTCTTCAAATCATTCTTAAATTTTATTAATATCTTCTTTAAATCTTCTTTGAATATTTATAAGATCTTCTTCGAATTATTTTGGAACTTTCTTTGAATATTCTTCGAATCTTTTTCTTTGAAACATTTTGGAAATTTCTAGGAATCTTCTTAAAGTCCCCTTGGAGTCTGATTTGAATCTCCTATGTATAGTCTTTGAATTTTATTTGAATTTTTTTTAAATATTCGTAGAATTTTCTACGACTCTTCTTTGAATGCTCTTCTTCGAATCTTATTTGAATAATCTGTTACCCTTCTTTGAATCTTCTTTGAGTCTTCTTTAAATCTTCTTTGAATTTCCATTGAATCTTCTTTAGATCTTCTTTGAATCTACTTTGAATCTTCTTAGAATCTTCTTCGAATCTTCTTTGAATTTCCTTTGAATCTGCTTTGAATCTTCTTTGAATCTTCTTTATACTTTTTTGAATCTTCTTTGAATCGTTTTTTAATCTTCTTTGAATCTTCTTTGAATCTTCTTTGAATCTTCTTTGAATCTGCTTCGAATCTGCTTTGAATCTTCTTTGAATCTTCTTTGAATCTTCTTTGAATCTTCTTTGAATCTTCTTTGAATCTACTTTGAATCTTCTTAGAATCTTCTTCGAATCTTCTTTGAATCTTCTTTGAATCTTCTTTATACTTTTTTGAATCTTCTTTGAATCGATTTTTAATCTTCTTTGAATCTTCTTTGAATCTGCTTTGAATCTGCTTTGAATCTTCTTTGAATCTTCTTTGAATCTTCTTTGAATCTTCTTTGAATCTTATTTGAATCTTCTTTGAATCTTATTTGAATCTTCTTTGAATCTTCTTTGAATCTTCTTTGAATTTTTTTTAATCTTCTTTAAATCCTATTTGAATCTTCTTTAAATCCTCTTTGAATCTTCGTTAAATCTTCTTTGAATGTCTTTCGGTTCTTCCTCGAATCTTCTTCAAATCTCTTTCGAATTTTTCTCGTATCAGTTTAAATCGTATTTGAAGGTCCAGAGGGCTGAGAGTCATATATAATTCGAATCAGTTTTTCGAGATCGGCGAAAGTCTGTGTGCGTTTGTTTGTGAAAAGTATTGTCACTCAATTTTCTCGGGAATGGCTAAGCCGATTTATGTAATTTAGATTCAAATAATGGTCCTATAAAAAATTCCCGAACTTCATTTGGATCCGGATCAGTTTTGAAATTACAGGGTGCTTATATCAATTTCAGGAGTATATAATATGGTTTTTTTTCTAGTTTGCTAATCACAAACTTATATCAGATTTTTATAAACTCAAATTCAAATTAATGAACTGATAATTCCATAAAAATTCTGCTGTATTTTATCCAATTCCGGCACCCAGTTCGCATTACAAGGTGATAAGGTTTTAAAATTTCAAACTGTCATAGACAATGACGATACCATATACCGTAGAAATCAAAGTTGCGCTGAATGTACTGATTTTTACTATATCGGTGCGCTACTTTTCTTTTTTGGAAGTGTCTGAAATAGTGGTCAAAATTATTAAAATCAAGCTCATTTTATTTTTCTCAGACTAAAATTCAAATGAACGGTGCAATAGTATTGTGCAAATAAAATCCTCAGAACTGGTACGTAAACTATTTTAATTTGTGATATCTTGGTGAACTCCTATGGCAATAGCAGGAGATAATGAATAAATTGAGAAGGACATCGTTACACTAGGAGGGTTGAAACAAGTTTTATAAATTCATTTTAATAGCTTGATTCACTATTCAATGTAACGTAAATGTTCAGGAGTCGTCTTCGGTAAATCAGTTAATATCTGCGTCTGACAGCCTGAGATTCTTGGTTAAAGAGTTTTTTAGAACGATTGATACCGACATTGAAAGTCCCACCTCAAACGGAACGAAACATCGAATTAGAATCTTCCACGAATAGCCTAACAGCTTTTCGTCCCACGAGTCCGAACACGGTCTTCGTTATCCACGAAAGCTATTGAAGCCATTTACATTTCATGACCTTTAAAACCCTCCAGTGACCTGTTCACCTTCACGTCTAACTCGCAGCTTTTCATAGAACAAAAAATTCATAAAACTATTTATAAAAGGTGAAAAAATCGATAATGAAAATCTGAAACGGTAAGCAGTAGTAAGGACTCGACTATGGCTTTGAAGTTTTCCTCTTACTTCGGAGTACTGCACCCAAGAGAAGAAAAGCAAACCGGAACAGCTGGGAAGGAGCTGGATTTTTCCGAAACCAACAGATAAATTGAGCAGGAAAGAGCTATCGAAGGCACCCGATTCAAAGGCAACGAATTGAAAAATAATCCACTGGATAATAATACGCTGACATTCCGAGCAAGGCAAAAGCTGTGCCTGTCTGCTTGTTTCGTCGGATACTGAGGAAGGATTTTCGAGATGGAATGAAAGAGAGAACGAAAATTATGGTAGCACCCGGAACTATCGTAATTGATTTGGACGACGGTTCCTGTGACCTAAGTGTGGGTAGATTTAGGTCGAACAAGAAAATAATCGAATTTTCATTTCAACTTTGATTAACATCGGCGGGACAGGAATGCATTTTTAAAGTGTGGTGCCATACGTTGAATTAAAAATGTTTTGCTAACATTTTGGAGCACTCAGTGCTACGCAGGCCGGAAATTTGCTTACATATCTTGCTGCAAAATTCTCGATTTGGGAGAAGATCCTTTGAATGTCAAATGACTTTGAACTGCTAGGCTTCAATGCCTACAAACACAGAAAAGCCAAATTCCATTCACGACCTATGAAAGCAATAAACAAGGGATAAAATATTGTATCCTGCTGTGGCTTTGGGCACAGTGTCGTGTAGAAGGGCGACAATGGAGACAAATATTTTCATCACGTTTCCCCTCGCTACTGTTTTTCTGCGAATTAAGCACATTCTTTTCCATAATCTTACACATATCAAACTGATTAATATTCCGGGCATTCACAACATCACCGCTGGATACCCGCGGGGAGGTGTTCGGTGGATCTGCGCTGATGTCAAAAAGTGAGCTTTCGTTTACGGAGAAAAGTTAACTGATCTTATCTAACGTACTATCAGAATTCTAGGATTTAAACAGCTAATATCCAGTCGGAATACGAATAGCTACCATACGAACTTTGAACTGCAAGTTCAAAAGCCAATAAAGTCGATTTGCTTTTCCAGATGGTTTGTTCAATAATTCATGCTTCGACAGTAAAAGTAGATAAAAGGCTACGGTTTGGATTCGTCTACAAATAAATCTTCTTGGATTTTGCATTGAATCTTTCTCGAATCTCAATTGGTTTTTGTTTCTTAATATTTTTAGAATCTGGTTTGAATCTTCTATGAATTTTCGTGGAATCTTTTTTGAATCCTTTTTGAATGTTTTTTTTTAAACTTTTGTTATTTTCTTTCGAATTCTGTAACTTCAATTCAAAATTTCTTAGGACCAAATCATCTTCCTATCTTCTTTGAATCTTCTTCGATTTTTTTTTTGAATTTTCTTCGATTTTTTTTTTTGAATTTTCTTCGAATGCTTTTGGAATTTTCTTCGTTTCTGATTTGAATTTTATGTCAATCTATGAATATACTGAATCCTTTTTAAATCTTCTTTGAATATTCGGTAAATTTCCCATGAACCTTATTTGAATCATGTTCAAATCGTCTCTGAATCTTTTATGAAACTACGATGAACCTTCTTTGAATCTAATGAGTATCAGTCGAGTCTTCTTTAAATTTTCTTTGAATATATTTTGAATTTCCGTTAAATCTTCTTAATATCTAATTTGCATATTCTTTATATCTTCATTAGGATTCTCTTTGAATCTTCCATAAAACTTCTTAAAATCTTTTTCGTATATCTTCGAATCTTCTTTGAATCACTTTCGGATCTTCTTTTATACTTTTTTGTATCTTCTTTGAATCTTCTTTGAATCTTCTTTAAATCTTCTTTGAATCTTCTTTGAATCTTCTTTGAATCTTCTTTGAATCTTCTTTGAGTCTTCTTTGAATCTTCTTTGGATCTTCTTTGAATCTTCTTTGAATCTTCTTTGAATCTTCTTTGAATCTTCTTTGAATCTTCTTTGAATCTTCTTTGAATCTTCTTTGAATCTTCTTTGAATCTTCTTTGAATCTTCTTTGAATCTTCTTTGAATCTGTTTTTGGAAACATCAAGAAAAAAATTGGTAAAATTTCTCAACTCTGCTTTGATTACATTTTTCCTATATCTTCGAATCTTCTTTGAATCACTTTCGGATCTTCTTTTATACTTCTTTGAATTTTTTTTAATCTTCTTTGAATCTTCTTTGAATCTGTTTTTGGAAACATCAAGAAAAAAATTACTCAACTCTGCTTTGATTTCATTTCAATCTGGGTTCGTATTTTTAAGGTGTTATTTGCGCTATAATGACTCGTATGTTAAACACTATTTAGAATCATCATCATCTTTGGTTTTTACTTCGAGCTTCTTAGTTCCAATTGGAACGGCAAGCACTTCGAACAACCTTGTTCCGAGATATTGCATTGCTACTTGCGATTTTAGTCAGGAATGAAACTTTTCCCATGTGAAAAAAACTTGAACCATTCCTGACTTGGCGTGGTCGGTTCGCTGTCACTCGGATTAGGTTGTCTGTCGTTCGCGATTAACGAGTAAAAGGTATTTTTCAGCACGATTCTCGACTGAGCATGAGTTCGCTGGTGCTACGTAACCTGGCATGAGTTGAAAAACTAGTAACACACACACACACGTCAGCATGAATACAGTCATGAGGGACTAGGAAAGTGCTTCCCATCTTCACCCCCACTGCGCCCTGTTGAGCGATGAAAACAAAGTAGAAATTCTCATAATGAGGAAAACTTTTAATTAAGTTATAAATTATTATTATTTTTATTATCCGGTGAAGAGTGGGCATTATCCTACTTTTCGTTTACCTTTCTGTGCTTTCGGGTTCGACTCCCGAGTGAAAGAAGGCAGCTTCGGCAAAGAAATGGACTTAAAATCAACCTCGTTCCGCCGGCTGGAAAGTCTTTTCCGTATGAGACGGAAAAATGGAGATATTACTTAGGATGTTGAGTGAAATGGATGACGGGGAACGGAGGGGCAGTACAATCAACTCGTTTGTTCCCATTTACCTGACTGAAACGACCTTTGCTAACAATCATCGCCACCGAGCACGACAGGCAGGAACGACGTCTCTTTGTATTAATGTTTATAGCCAACGACAATTCACTGCTGGCTGTCACGGTTGCCGGTGCTGTTTTTTTCCACCTCATCCTCAGAATATACATAGTGCAATCGGTTCTGCAACTTACGACGAAGTCCGGTTTGTTTATGGCACGTCGTTTGTGCGTCGTTAATGTAGAACTCAAAACGATGGATGGCGAGTACTTGTGCTGTTGTTGGAGGGAAGCCATCAGCGGCATCGGGAGCAAATCGCTGCGACTGCTGTTTTTGATGTTTCTGGAGGTCCTTCCACTGCGGAGCGGGTGGCGTGATTTATGCACGGTTTGTGAATTTATTTCTTGTGGGCTGCACTGAGTGAGAAGACTTACGACAATTACTAGTAATTTTTAACATTCGGTACAATAGCGAGTCCTGCCGTCACAATGAAATCTCACCCATCGGGAAGCTGGAAGGCTGGAGGCATTTACATCTCATCTTGTGGTGTGCTCCGCTGCACTATATCGCAGTGACGATCGTTAACAAAAAAAAATTTTTGCAAAGCCGTAGCTTCAACTAGATTTGAAATGATTCTGCAGAAATTCTCAAGGACAGTTTTATCACTCTGAAAACCTTTTACTTTTTATCCGAGGACCGAAGGGTAGACGTCCGGTTCCGGAATTACAGGACGATATGCACCAAGATTTGAAAAAAAAAAATCAAATCCACAGGCCGTAACACGCCTAAACTTGTGCCTATCTGTACATGCCCTTATTCGTACAGCTATTTCTGATGTTGTTTTGATTCAGTAGTCGTTTGCCTATCTGTGCGTACAATAAACAATATTCTCGATAATCGTTGCTCATGCCAGGTATGCAGTTTACGCGGCTCTAGGACTTTTGTAGATAAATTTTCTTTATTTATTTATCGAATAGATTTGCAATAGTGGATAATGTTCTTATAAATGTAGTTATCGGTTCATGGAATCCGAACGTCGTTCGATGATATCTCGGTTGAAGTAGACTAGTAGAAGTAGACTAGTGAATCTTAAAAAAACTTGAAATCATCAAGAGCTATGCGTAATTTATGGACCTACTATACTGCCCATACTCGCATATTAGTCCCATATCGATTTTCGCCAATTTTGAGTTAGCTTGAGGAATGAAATCTATCCTCAATATACTTTCAGAAATTGCAATAAATCAAAAAAAATCGGAAATAAAATTGTATTCGTCTTTTTCTCGACACGCCGATTTACCATATGGGACTGATATGCAAGTATGGGCAGTATAATACGTGAAGAAAATATCTTCTTGTTACATGACAAGAAAGTAAGTGAGAGCGTCGCCAGGGATTTTTACTCATTTAACAGACCTTCCCTTAGTATGTGACTGCTCTAATGGGCTTAATTTTAACTTGTTGCGTACAGCAAAGCCTCCATTTACGAAGTATTTTTTTACGATGTACTTGATTTAGGTAATCTTGTTTTACGAAGTAAATTAAAAAAAAGCATTTTCTTCGTAAGTAGAGGTTTTTGGCATAATATGGAAGCATTCATTATGTCATATTCGTATCCTGCGTTTTTGAAACCGATTTCGCAAATAGCTGCCGTATTGAAGTTCAAAATGGCGACTTCCGGTTTCACAATATTACATAAAAACCTTCACAATATGAAGGTTTTTGAAACGCATTTGATGAGTAGATATTGAAAGATGGCGGTTTAAAAATGCCACAAAACGATGGTTGAGTACGATTTAAAATCCAAAATGTGACTTCCGGTTTTACAATATTATACCAAAGCCATCACAATATGAGTATTTTCAGAACGGATTTGATGATAATATGCCGGGAAACGATGTTTGAAGTCTTTTCAGTATCCAATATAGCGACTTAAGGTTAATCGATATTCCTTGAAATCCCTCACATTACGCGTATTTTTGGGACGAATGTGATGAGTAGACGCCGGAAAAAGATGTTTTGTATCGTTCCGAAATCCAGGATGACGACTTCCAGTTTATCGATGTTTTTTGAAACTGTATGAACTATGAGTATTTCATGATTAGGCCGAAAAACGATGTTTGAGGTCGTTTCGAAATCCAAAATGGCGACTTCTAGTAAATCCATATTCTTTAATACTTCCTAAAATATGGATATTTTCGGAACGGACTTGGAAAGTAGACGCCGGAAAACGATGTTTGAGGTAGATCCAAAAACCAATAAAGTAACTTCCGGTTAATCAATATCCATTGATACCCGTTACAATAAAGGTATTTTCTGAACGGATTTAATGATTGAACGACGGAAAACGATGTTTGAGTTCGCGTTATAGCCCGAGATGGCGACTTCCGGTTTTTTTATATTACCTGAAAATATTTACAATATGAGTGCTTTCTGAAAGGATTTGATAATAAGATGCCGGGAAACGAAATGTGTGAAATCGGGTCATCTCTAATTTCTGTGCGATTTCACTCAACTTTTGCAATCTATAGTTTTAATTTAAAACTTATTCATTTATATCGTGCATTCTATTTAAATTTCAAAAAATCGACTAATTCCTGCATACATGTAAATGATTATTTCCTCTATTTTACTACTCAGAAGAAGCACTGTAAATCTGTTTTATGTTTATGTTTTATGTCATGTATACTGTTCTGAAATACTGTATAACCAATAATTATTCCCAAGGTCTTGCCGAATGGTTTCTTCTTGCCTATAATTTTAACAGTTGGTTGACTTTTTGAACATTCATGGAAAATTTTGGTTAGCTTTCAAATATAAACATGAAATGGCTGAAGATGAAAACGCCACCGAGTGGTAAAAAATCAATAAAATCAACAATTCCCTGTTGCTATTGTAGAAAATTCCCAAAGGGGTCGGAAACTGGAGTAAACCGATGAAATGGAGAACACATTTCAAGAGTAGCCTAATTAAAAACAATATTCATTTCCAATGATAAACAATAAAGCTTGTTTCATTTAGAATTAGAACAAACTTTTGCTCATATTGTGGCGCTCCTGGTGGACGGATTTGGAAGTTCTTGGCGCCCACGTGTCGGGAATTTTGTCAGCTTCACGTATGATTTTTAACATTCCGCAAATTGACTGTACTTTGTAAACAATCAACATGGAAGCCGAAAGAAGGGAAAAAATTGTGCACAGTTATTTGGAAAATCCATTGTGGTCTGCATCTAGGCTAGCTAAACAGCTGAAATTTCCCTGAAATACCGTATGGCGCGTTATCGAACGGTAAAAGGAAACATTAACGACGATTCGGAAGCCTCAAGCCAATCGTCGGAGTGAAACTGTCGACCGGAAACTGCGTGGTAAGATTTTGAAGACGTTTAAGAGGAATCCTAATTTGTCGGACCGTGATTTGGCCAGAAAATCCGATGCTGCCCATAGTACCGTGAGGAGAACTCGACTCCGGGAAGGAATCAAGTCGTATCGAGCTAGCAAACAGCCAAATCGGACCATAAAACAGAATAGTGTGGCCAAAATTCGTGCTCGGAAACTATATGACCAGGTGCTGACCAAGTTCGACGGGTGTCTTCCGATGGACGATGAAACCTATGTCAAGGCTGACTTCGGGCAAATCCCAGGTTGAAAAAATTTTACTTGGCATCGGCTCGGGGGGACGTTCCAGGCAAATTTTAATTTTTCTTACAAATTTGCCGACAAATTTGTAAGAAAATTTAAGATTTGACAGAGCATTTGCAGCTGTGGCAAAAAAACGAAAGTTTTCGTTACAAATAAGTCAATGACATCGGAACTATACCAAAAGAGTGTCTCCAAAAACGAATTTTGCCGTTCATTCGATCCCATCCCGTAATGTTTTGGCCAGATTTGGCAAGCTGTCATTACAGCAAAGTTGTTCAAGAATGGTACGCAGAGAGAGGGGTCCAGTTTGTTCCGAAAAACCTTAACCCACCCAACTGCCCCCAGTTGCGCCCTATTGAGAAACACTGGGCAATCATGAAGAGGAGACTCAAGGCAAAGGGAAAGGTTGTCAAAGACATTAATCAGATGACGATCTGGTGGAATAAGATAGTAAAAACGATGGACGAAGAAGGTGTGCGCCGCCTAATGAGCCGTGTTACAGGAAAAAATCGAGAATTCCTTCGAAACCACGACGAATAATTTCATCCTTATTTTTTCTTAAAAGTATGAAGAAAACGCTACATTTGTATAAAAAAAGATCTTGAATTCAATAATAAATAACTGAAATACAGGCAACTGCTTTTGTTCCAATTCTATCTGAAGCAAGCTTTAACATTTCACTGCTACTCTTTACAAAACGACGACAATTCACTGAGATGGCTTGAAAATAAGCTTATTATTATATATCGTTTATTTATATCCGGTTTTAACCTAGTTGCGGTCGTTAACCGGGATGAAAAAAAGGTTTATTGTGAATATTGCCAGTTCACTTATATAAAATTTGTTTTAATCTATCTAGTGGTGTAATACTTCCTTTCTCATATTATTCATTTTCTCTTATATACAGCAGAAATTCCCCGAAACACTACAATTTTAAAACCTACAACTTGTTTCAAGTTCTCTATGGCGATTTGAATTTTGGAAAAAATATACCGGTCCGACTTGGATAAAATTCAGTAAATCATTTATGGGACTATCAATGATTTATTTGGTAACAGACTCTCATGATCTGCAAACTAGAGAAATTCACTAGCCAATATAAAGAGGTAGCTTATGAAAACAGTATTCTTGAAATGGACATTTTTACACTAAGCATCCTAACTCCGGATCCAGGGATTTGATCAGATTGTAAATTGGAATATACTTATGGCTTCTTAGGACTCTTCAGTAGAATCTAAGATGGTGAAAATCGGTGCAGCCTTTTCCGAGAAAAGTGATATTAATTTCACAATTTTGGTGCATATTCAACAACAAACCTGAGCTGCGAGAGGGGTATTTCATATATCGTCACGAAATGTCATCTAAAGTTTAAACGAAGGGTTTTGAACTTATTCGACACACTTATATTCACTTCCTTTTCAATAAACTTACACTATAATAAAATAACTTTTCTAAAGCACATCAACTCTGTGCCTGACCTAACACCTGTCTGATATTATGTTAGTTTCACTAAACTATACTTTAAGTCTTAATTTCTGCTTTTTCACGAATGCTGGTGTCCAAGTTTGATTACGTTGTTACCCGGTCGCCCATGGATCAGCACTCTCAACAGTTGAATTAAGAAGCCCCGATAAATTCAAAAAGACCCATTTTCATACTCAAAATACTGCTGCCTAACCAGAAATTGTATATATTTCAACTTCATATATATCTGATATTCACTGCTAACTTTTAAATGCGAAAAGTTCATTTCTGTCGTTCTACGTAAAGATATTCTAAATTACCCATACTGGGCATTCCGGGGTTAACTAAACTCCACATAAGGACTGTCCCAGAAAGTATGGACGCAACCGAAAACCGCTGCCATTTCGCAATGGTTCAGAATCTGTCAATTTTTATGGTTGCATCCTGTTGTTTACACTCTTCTCTAACCACTTGTGCAGTTGTTCATTCGTTTTCATTAATTTGATTCGAAATGCGTGGACTTTCAGCAGAACAACGTCAAAAAATTGTGTACAAATGGTGCACAGAACGCGGACTGTCAGTGAGAAAGATAGCGAAAATGGAAGGAGTACGTGAAAAAGCCGTGCGAAATGCAATCAGGAAGTTCGGTGAGGATAACACCTTTGAGGATAAGCCGAAAACGGATCGAAAAAAAGGTCCTGCTAACCCTCAGTTGGATAAACGTAAACGGTTTCAGTTCGGGATGTGGCCAAAAAAGTGGGCACTTCGAAGTCAAATGTTCTTTGTGCTAAAGAACGTTTGAATCTTCGAACCTATAAGAAGCAGAAACAACCAAAATATAGTCCGAAACAAGAAGCATCGATCAGGCCGAGGGTTCGAAAGCTATAAAATACGATTCTTGCTGGAAATTTGAACTGCATAATCATGGACGACGAAACCTACGTGAAACTCGATTACAAATCCTTGCCGGGACCACAATATTAAACGAGGCAAGAAGGGCAAATTTGGTAACAAAGCTATGGTCTGGCAAGCAATTTGTAGCTGCGGTAAGATTTCGACACCAAGTTATCACATTTCATCGGATTCTACGTCCCATTATATTCGACTATAACATTGATGGAACAATTTTATCTAGAGTGTCTCAAGCGTGTGATCTTGGTGTACAACTGGATACCAAATTGACGTTCGATGTCCAACGGTCGCTAGGTATTTCGAAAGCTTCCCGTCAGCAGGGATTCATCTCTAAAATTGCTAAAGACTTCAAAGATCTGCTTTGCTTGAAGGCTTTATATTGCTCACTCGTCCACCCGATTCTGGAAAATGCTTCAGTGATCTGGTATCAAATATCGTGGAGCCTTAGACTTGAACGTGTTCAGAAACGCTTTGTTCGCATGGCATTACGACATTTGCCTTGGAGAGATCCTGTAAACTTGCCACCATACCCGGACAGATGCCAATTATTGGGGATCGATACTTTACAGCGCCGAAGAAAAATTCAACAAGCATTGACCATTGCGAAATTAATAAACGGGGAAATCGATGTTCCAGAATTGCGTAGCAAAATTAGTTTTCGAGTACCAAGCAGATCATTGCGATATACGACTCTACTTCAAAACGGATTCCACAGGACTTTATTTGGTAGTAACGAACCTATAACTGCGTGCACACGAGCTTTTACTTCTGTTGAAACAATTTTTGAGTTTGATGAGCCTTCCCGTCGCTCCGCAGAAAGAATGAAACGAACTATATTTTAAGGACTGTTTTTTTTTCTCTTATGTGTTAATTTATTTCACTTGACGCATTATAATTATGTTTTGTTTTGTGTTTGTTGTTTAAACGATAGTGGTTTTTGCGCCTGTCTGAGGATGGCATGAAATTTGTTCAACTCATATAGGCTTTTTCCAACTCTGTCGGTTCATTTAGACATATGTCCGATGAACCCAATAAGAAATAAATAAATAAATAAACATGTTTACTCGAAGGTCATGTTTACGCACTTCTATGGTACCGTTCAGCACGTACACAAGGATTTTGTATTTAACGTTATCATAATTGACACTGTGCACTTCGTTGTTAACCGAAGCAAATGCGATTGCATCTTGTTCACGTTTAAACATAATGTACACAGAATTACCATCCTTGTTCAATTGAATCTCATTTACATGGCTATAGTTTAGATACATTCGTTCTTTTAGGAAGATTTGCAGCGCTTGAAATCACTACATAATGAATTTGGTCCTGAAGGTTTTCTTAAATCGTATTTGCCCATTCCGTACACTCTATTGTTCACTACACTGTATTGTCTTTGTTTCTGTCGTCTTGACCGTATGCGATTTTCGAGCGTCCAGTTGTGGCTAGACATACTGCGACTAACACATTAAATAGTACTTGAACATATTTATTTGACAAAAATGAATAACAAACCAAGCATATTACAACTCTACCTGGTTGACCTCAATTTAGCAGTGTTTACTAATCTGATAAAACAATAATTACCCAGGTTCCCAGTGTCTCGGAATGACATCCAGATAGCAGCCAAACAATATCCTCACCGTGTCATATCGCAACGTTACCGGTTTTGGCACTGATGATGACAAAGTTGTCTGTGCGATCGTCGTTTAAATATCGAATGTATTCCGGATCTGGTTGCATTTCATGGCTCAGATTCAACAGCGCAAACGGAACCGATATGGCGCCCAACAAAGGGAAATATAAAATTTATGCCAAGTATGCCGGGGACTTCCGATTCAATGCGACAAAGACGTCGCCAGCCAGTATCATCATCATCATCATCATCATCATCATCATATTCATTTTAGCATCGTCTCAGGGACGACCCAGAGCTCGTCCCGTTGTGTCGTTGAGTACCGGAGAGAGACAGAGAGAAAAAAAAATGAACGTGTTTCATAGAAAAACATGAAGGGGGACCACCGTCTCCTGTGAGGCGTGGAAGCAAAGTACTTTCTTTTGCTTTCCTATCGACCAATAAAAAAGCGAAAAATCGTTGCTCAACCTGAACCGACTGGAGATAAATAATGTATTTTTGGTATGCGCTGTGCGTGTACGCACACTTTCCTCAGATTTCTAATTGAGGATTTAAGTATCTATTCTGAAAGCGCCCAAACGCTCACGCTGGCATCATTTACGCCGCCGTGTTGCTCCTGAACGCGTGTCTCCTAACGACCGACGAATGACAACGGAATGACATCGATGGGGGCGGAGGATTTCCGCTGTGAAAAATGACGGAAGGCAAAGCGGCTCATTTGTGATATTCTCGCCGTCTGACATTACGACGGAGCGTCGTAATGGTGGATGGCAGGAGGAGGTCCTTGGAAAGGAAACCAAGAGAAGAGTGAGAGAGAGATGGGTGATTCCCGGGCGGAGGAAGGAATAACACGGAAAATCCTAACCAACGGAAACGAATCGTGTTGTTGGCTAAGGGTCGGAGATTAGAGTCTTGATAAATCCAATGCTATTTTCGACGGTCCTCTGTTAAGATGCAGACAAATTGGATCTGATTTGTTCTCTGTTTAGAAGCTCTGTTTTGGGGGGATGGAGGAAGTGGGCACCATGTACAAGTAGATATTTTAATTGAATAGAATTTCACAACCAAAGAAAATCATGCTGCGTTTAAATAAAACCTACCATCAGTTCAGTCAACAAAACTCCAAAATTGGACTCTTGTTTGAGTTTGACGACCGTTCGTTAAATCAAACCTGAAACAGTCAGTGAATCGTAAAACAGGTCAATCAAACCAGTTCGATGGTGGAAGCCGGTACCGAAATTGTATCTTCGCCTGCAAGAGACCCACCCGGTATCCGGATAACGATACATACTTCCCAGAAGTACAGTCCAATCAACAGAAGAAGCATCCTATCTCGTCTTTCATCTACCGCCGGTTTCGATTTTCAGAGTACCATGAAATGAACATTCACCGATCCTTCGGGTGACTGACGACATGGATCGGTTTGAGCTAGACTGAGAGAAGGACACAAACCACCTCGTTCTATTTTTTTTGTTGTTGTCTAGGTTATATCAATGAGCAAAGATTTCCCAGCTTCCGAAGGCACACAACAAGCCGCATTCCATAAAACCATGTCGAAAATGCAGAACAGAGTTCGAATCGTAGTTTGGGTTGTTTCCGAATTCCATTCCCTTCCCTATTGTTTCCCGGCTGTCTCCACTGTTTCATGGCTTGTGGGGGAAGCGAGGGCGGACATCTACTCATCACTGGGTTGGTTTTTCCGGCGTGATATGGAATCCCAGAACAGATCGGCCAAGTTGTCGGTGTGTGTGTGTGTGGATGATTGGATGGGTTGGGGGTCCTTAAATTCACAACTTTCCCAGTTCAAACAATTGTTTGCAAATTTTATTTTGCATTCCTGGTTGGTGGGAAATGCGTACCTTGTTTTCCGGGGGATTTGCACCAGTAATAAAAATCCTGTTTGTCATTGTTGACATTACGGACTGCTGCTGGGAGATGGATAGAAAGCGGTACGGTCGGTCGTGCCATCGAGGTGAGCTCCGAACTCCGGTTCGGCTAATCCGGGCCAGCAATTTGTTACTTTGTTGGAGGGACATGTTTCCAGCAACATTATTGTCCCGTTGGTGCTACACTTGAGTGGTAATCGAAACAGATTGTCGCTGGATTAAAGTGTTCGATGGAGAGTATCCATTCGCAGTTCGTTTTAATATCTACTGGCTTTCGTAGATTTCCAGAGGACGGTTCCGGAATGCGATTGGGATAATCTTTAGATTATTCTTCGTCATGGACTTCTGCATAAAAGTTTAAAAATTTTTGGGAGTTTTGTTTGAGAAACTAAAGTAATTGAATGGGGATTAGTGTTACTTTTCCACAACCTTTAATCGACATGAAACACAGATTTGCTTTCAATGTTAGGGTACACTGTCGGATTGGGTTTCGAATTCTAAATCAAATCGTAACTAATCGTGCTATATGTTATTCGTAACCAGTGTTGGTATCAAGGATGGCTTTTATCGTATCAAAGAACGTTCGCTGGCAACTCTTCACCGATTGAATCAGTGCCATCAAAGAGAGTTGGAAATCATCGCAACAACAAAAAACCCGGCATGACTCATTTAACATAGAATCGACACCAGTGCGAGAGCGAATTTCTCTCGATGACATTTCTGAGAATCAAAGGTTAGCACGCTGCTGTGGGGATCCTCTCTGAAGCAACAAACGGTTGCTTATTCTCGTTTCGCGATCCGATTCTATACAGGCAGTTGATAATTGCGATAGAATCATTTTACTATTGCCGCTTATTCTAACTATGTGCATATAATCTTTGTATAAGTTGTGTCTATGAAAATGTCTGTGAATGCTCCACACAAGGGTTTTGAAATATTGCAACCTAGTATGAGAATCATCAAGTCGAATCATCGATTCGATTTTCTGCGATAATTGTCAACTTGCGATTCTCTCTTGGTAAATTCCACACAGCGGCGATCATTATCAGACTGCAATTTTTTTTAAGGGCCGAGAAATACTCAGAGTATGAAGTGGAGCGAAGGAATGTAGAAAAATTCTCTCGCGGTTCATGCATTGAGAGACTCGAGTTCTTGTAGCATCTTCTACCGGATTGAAAATGTTGTATACAATATAGATAGCAATATAGCAGCTTCTGTGAAATTTTCGGCAATCACCAACACTGGCCCACATCTTTCCGTGCGAATTAAAATCTTCTATAATCAAGCGTGGAGCAGGAAGGGATTCGACCATTTCATTAAGCTGTCGTTGTCCAACTTGAGCTCTTGGAGGAATAAACACCGAAGCAATGCAAATGTCCTTTCCTTTAATGTTTATTTGACAAGCAACAAAATCTATACTAGAAGTCGAAGGAATGTTTAATTTATAAAAGGAATAACATTTCTTAATTCCTAAAAGCACTCCGCCATACGGAGAGTCTCTATCGAGACGTATAAATTTAAAGTCAATAAAATTTAAGGCTATGTTTGATGTAAGCCATGTTTCGCACAAAGCAAATACTTCACATTTTTGACAATTCAACAAAACTTTTGGCATGATGCTTCGACAAGTCCACTGCAGGACAGTGATTGGATCATTTGCGGCGGATGATAAATTATCCATCAAATGATACAAAACCCGAGAGAACTGGCCATTGAGCTGATGACTGTTTCGAAAAAGTTGGAAGGAATGCCGTTATGATGGTCTTTAGAGGTTCAGAAATATTGAATGCTGCGAAAATTCATTCTACAATTTCCGAAAACTTCAGTAATCCTGATGGTGGCAGTGAAACGGAGACCACTGGATTATTGTCTTTTCTTGTGCTAGTTCCTGGATTGGTTTGTGAATTTTACAAATCAGGAGGCACAGTTTTTGGTTTTAAATTTGGCTTTTTAGAATTAACACGGGGATCTTTTTTTGAAGGTGTGATTTTAGGTGTCGTTTTTGGTATTTTGTGGTTTGGTAATCTCCTCTTGACATACCTTTGAGGAGTGACAAACGAGGTATCTTCACTATTTCCGTCAGAGTCAGATTCCTCTGGCTCTGCAAGATTTGAAAAACCGTTTTCGGTTTCCAAAGGTGGGACATAAATGATCGTTTTAAGCATTTCTGCATATGTGCGCTTAGACCGTGCTTTTAAAAAAAGCTTCATTTTGTCTTTACGCAACTTAAATACAGCGCTTACTGAAAGATCATGAGGACTCTCCCCACAATAAACACATTTTTCAATATCGCAAAGATTGTCCTTATGAGGCCCTTGAAATTTTATACATTTAGATTTACTACTACAATATAGATGGGATCCATTTTTGAATCTATGGCTACAATCTTCGGTCATTCATCAAAAATCTGAGAAAAGTAAGTGCACTTATTTTCATTTTTTTTTGCACACATCACCCTGTAATTCCGGAACCGGGCCTCGGTTCAAAAGTCGGTTTTCACAGTGATTGCATTACCTTTTTATATGAGAAAGGCAAAAAAGAAACAACTTTTCCAGTTTTTGCCAATATAAGAATAACTATGATATAGATGCTGAATGGCATATTTTCGCAACATTGCATGGAAATGGACCATTTTTGTAACTTTTTTTTTAATAAAATGAAATTAAAAAACAATAATTAAAAATAAAGTTGGGGGAACTGGTATAGCGTGATGTTTGAGTCGATGCCTTTCGCGCAGCCCACCTGAGTTTGATTCCCAACCCCGTACATAGGATCAGATAGTTTTTCTGGTCTGAAGAGGCGAACAAAATAAAGGTTAAAACCTCTATAATCGTAAAAATAATTATAACAAGTGAAGCTAGAACTCGAGAATTTATCTGAAAGATCATGACTTTCAAAATCAAAATCCACAATGCGATTTCAATTATTACGTACATCGTAAAATTGAGCAAATCCAGTGACTTAACAGTTGCTCATCGAGTAATTAAATTAATCGAAATTATGTGTGTGCATTGTAACAAATTTATTTATTGTCACTGAAATTGGAATCCGCAAGGATAGAAAACTTATTATTGAGCGTCATGCTATACTATTCGACACTGAACGGCAACCGAAAAAGAAAAGGAAGCATTGGTTTTCAACCGCATTAATCTGTCGATATTCATCGATAAATGTCTCATGTGGAAGACCATCTGTTCTTGTGACATGAAAAGTGAAATTTAAATCGCTATCGGGATCAGGAAATTTATATGCACCGAATTGCTGAAAACCCATTCGCTGTTCTTCCCCAACCCATATATTTGTTCCGTTTTGTTTTGGGGGGATTTGGCATCTTGCCATCGAGGAAAAAATGAGGTCATACAATAGTGTGCCTAGAACAACGTCCTGATGATGCCAAAAGATGCCAGAGCTCCACCCAGTAAAAGCATATTGAGCCATCGTTAAGTAGAACCTCAAAAAGATACAAATGATGCAGTGTTAGACAAAATGGCGTCTTGCGACGAGTAGACTGGCTAAAGAGGCCGAGTTAGACGAATTTTTTTTTTGATGCCAAAAATCATAAAATTGCATAAAACGTCGAATTTTTTTTTTCGATTTCGATTTTAAATGGGCCCGGGGGTAAGATTTATCGGTCCTGCTGCCATTAATTATTTATTCGGCTAAAGGTGTTCCGTAAATATAAACGGCTGTTTTATACTGCCCAACGTTTCGACCATTGGTTATGATCTTTATCAAGGTAGACTGCAAGTTTATTGAGTTTATTTTTATTTAAAAGACCGCTAAAGCCGAACACATTGTTATTGCTTAGTATATATACGGTCGTTATATCGTATTAAAACAAAAATTTTCTGTTTTTATTCTGTTTTACTTACTCAGCAAGAGGTGCGTCCCAATCAGACATTTCATTCTAAAAAACAAAACTCCAGTGTTCAGGGAAATTTGAATATTATTTCGACCGAAAATAGCGTACGTCTCAATTTATTCCGAAAAATAAAACAAAACTGTGAGTAACAAACTTTTTTTCCCGCGCCTAATTGAATGCATTTAGTCGGCTTTTCACATCATTTCCGAAACATCGATTGCAGTGCTAATGGAACGGAAAATGCGTCCGCATATTTTTGGGGCACTCAGCCGACAATTACCAATCCGGACCGGATCAGACAATAATTCCAATTTGCTCCAGATTCTCGCCGATCGATCAACCCCAGGGGAAACAAGGGAAGAGAAACCGGACACCACACGGGAGCTCGGATCATTATCAGGGAGTTGCATATTTTTGTTGGCACTTGTCCCACTTCTACACTGTGTAAGCAAAGTGGTCAAGCAGAGCCAACAACTGTCCTCGTGTTCACAAACACAGAACATAAATTCGATTGGGCACCTTGCAGTATGTGTGTGTAAATGTGCTTGTTCCGACGGCGAGAGGGATCGCACAACAATGGCAGGAGAGGAAAGGAAAAAAAACACTACCACTGCAATTATAGCGGAAATGCAGATTTCCCCTTTCATTTGCGTTGTTTCTGCATTCCGAATCAGAACAATCTTCGGTTCCCCGTTTCTACCAACTACGATTCTAGCTGATTCTAGGAACGGGAAGTGAAATCGCATCGAGCAGAAAAAAAAATCGAAACAAAGCAGGTCAATGGGAGTGCTTTGCGGAGAAATCGGAGCGATGTATTGATTTTAGGGCACATAGTTGATGCTTTGTTTTTAAAGCTTAAATTGAAAACTTTCAAACGTTCGAACAATTTTATCATTAAAATGATTTGAAATTTCGATCCGTGGACTACAACGACCCACACGACGTTCGAAAAAAGCCACTTATAGATTGTTTCAACATGGCACATCGATTTTTCATCATCCTTACCAGCACACGAATAGAAATAATGACAAGCCGTATTTTTAACTGATCACCTTCTTTTTTTATGCGATTTGAAGCGTGGTGTGGTCATCCAATTACTATGCGATCGACACTTCACCTCCCCCGTTTGCCTCTCTTTATATTGGATCACTGTCTGCCCGCTGAAATGGTTATGAATATGGTTGTGCCCACTGAACGGGGCCTTTTGATGCTGATTCCGATGCCAAAGTGCTTCTCTATTGATCACAGTTATTTTTCCACGCGCTTCCGTGTGGTCACCGCATACTTTGCAGTTTGTGTGAGCCCTGTATGCGGGTATCATCAAAAGCTCGTGGGTGAAATAGAAAAAGAAGGGGAAGATGTGCAAGAGTCGGTGGTTGTGGCAAACAAACTGCGTTGCACTGTTATTCAATCTGTTTGGTAAGGCAAAAAAAAAACAGAATCCTATCATTGAAAATTACGTGATTGTGGTAAAATTTTCCACAGAGTAGCCATCGAACAGCGAAAGCGGATTAAAATTATGTTTATGCTTAAAGGAAAGCGTGAAATTTTGTATCCCCCCGGACTCGACATATATTTTTTGAAGTGCGCAAAAAAAAAGGTCCAGACGTAGTATGGACGCATTCGAAAACCGCTGCTAAAGACTGTCCCAGAAAGTATGGACGCACTTTGATTTCGATGTGAATAATTCACAAGTGTTAGATATTGAAATTTTATTCGATATACTGATAATATTAGACTACAACAACAGAATATTATTCTCAACATTTGCTACTTGGCCATTGTAGACTAGCTGGCGCATCTTCTTGCGAACGTTCCTCATTAAATTCCGTACAGACTTCTTGACGACAAGTTTTGACACTTTTCTCCAATCTTTTTCGAACTGTTGAATGGTTTCCGCTGCGGAGACATGTTTTCTAAGATGTGCCTTCGTTAATGCCCAAAATTTCTCAATTGGTCGAAATTGTGGGCAGTTTGGTGGATTCATGTCTTTTGGGACGAAAGTGACATTTTTAGTAGTATACCATTCTACCGTTGATTTCGAGTAGTGGCAAGAAGGAAGATCTGGTCAGAAAACAACAGGATCCTTGTGGCTTCGAATCATGGGTAGAAGTCGTTTTTGTAAACATTCCTTGATGTATATTTCGCTGTTCATTGAAGCAGTGGTGATGAAGGGTTTCGAAATCTCACCGCAGCTACAAATTGCTTGCCAGAGCATAGCTTTCTTACCAAATTTATCGACTTCAATCGATGTCTCGGACTGGTTTAACACTTGCCCTTCTCGCACCGTATAATATTGTGGTCCCGGCAAGGATTTGTAATCGAGTTTCACGTAGGTTTCGTTGTCCATGATTATGCAGTTCAAATTTCCAGCAAGAATCGAATTGTACAGCTTTCGAATCCTCGGCCTGATGCTTCTTGTTTCGGACTATGTTTTTGTTGTTTCTGCTTCTTATAGGTTCGAAGATTCAAACGTTCTTTAGCACGAAGGACATTTGACTTCGAAGTTGCAACTTATTTGGCCACATCCCGAACTGAAACCTCCTTCTTTTGCTCGAACGCCTTCAGTACACGATTATCCAACTGAGGGCTAGCAGGGCCTTTTTTTCAACCCGTTTTCGGTTTATCCTCAAAGGTGTTATCCTCACCGAACTTCCTGGTTGCATTTCGCACGGCTTTTTCACTTACTCCTTCCATTTTTGCCATCTTTCTCAGTGACAGTCCGCGTTCTGTGCACCATTTGTACACAATTTTTCGACGTTGTTCTGCTGAAAGTCCACGCATTTTGAAACAAACTAATAAACAACTGCACAAGTGGTTAGAGAAGAGTGTAAATAACTGAACGCAGTCATAAAAATTGACAGATTCTGAACCATTGCGAAATGGAAGCGGTTTTTGGTTGTGTCCATACTTCCTGGGACAGTCTTTAGTTAGCAATAATTGATAATCCGTTAATTTGCTGTAACATTTTGTTAACATTTCTCTTTAACCACTTGGCGTGAAAGTTCAGCAAAACAACGTAGGGGATATTGAGCACAAATGGCGTAGAGAACGCGGACTGTAACTGAGAAAGATCAACAAAAAAAAAAAGGAAACAGTAAGTGAGAAAATAGTGCAAAAATCAATCAGGAAGTTAGGTTGAAATAACACATTTGAAGACAAACAGAAAAAGGTTCGAAAAATAATTATCTTGCCGAACAAGGGAACAATAAAACGAGGGAATAAGGAAACAAGGGACAAAGGAAACAAGAGAATAAAGAAATAAGAGAACAAGCGAACAATGAAGTAAGGGAACAAGGGATCAATTAAGCAAATGAACAAGTGATCAAGTGAATGTTGAGAGCTGGTATAAATCTAAATGTCTGTTTATCGCTCGTCTTCTACACGACCCTTGCATAGTAACTCAAATTGATCGATGAAAAATCGTTGATCCGACTCGAGGCGGTGGAATACGCGCTAGTGTGAAGTATGAAAACGAAATCGGCCATTTGTTCGGATGAATAAACGTGTGACTAATTGCCTGACAGTGATATCTGATGTCAGCTACTGGGAGGGGCAGAACTGTTCCCCTTCAACAGGAAGTCATAGTTTTCCCATTCGTCTTATGCACATTGCGTTCCAGTATATGAGGAATCACACCATACCGCCAGAGTGCGCCTAGTGCGCAATGATGCAGATGAATGGGAAATTTGCATGCATTCATTGCCCGTTAAATGTGCTGCGGTGGCAAGTGTGTTGTAGTAGTAGTAGTTGTTGTTGTTGGTGCGAGAAACGGTCAGATCCCTGATGTGATCCCCGGGAGGACAATTAAAAATGGTATCGCCTGGTTCCAACGCGACCACCACAACGCTAAAAAGGTGTTGAATCAGCAAATTGATTTGATTCGATTCACAGTGTCAGCAGGTTCACTGTAAGGCTTCTGGAATAATTAATTTTCAATGGCTGACAGCGGATGACGCTCACTCTGATGCATCAAACTGCGAAGAATGTACGATTTGATTACCATTTCAATTCGACTGCAGTAGACCTATGTGGACACTGTCGGAGTCAGAAAACCCACACTGTGTGTTGTCCTCGAACCGTTGCACAGTGGGGCAAAATAGAACAGAAACACGACGATTTTTTTTTTGCAGGCATGATAAAAGCTTTTTTTGTAAAATGTTCTGAGCACTCAGTTCCACAAATTTAGAAGGATTCATTTAACCCGAGTTTCCGATTTATCTTTGGATTGTATTCAAGTTTAACTATTTAACATAAAACCGTGGTTACTGTCAAAATACAACACCCAAACCTGCGTTTACGTAAACTTTTTTTACGTTACCTCATTTTACGACAAAAATCCCAAATAACGTAATGTTTTTTTACGTTGAAAATTTCAAATAACGAAACCTTTTTTTACGAACCTACTTCGTAAAAAGAGGTTTTTGCATACAATGAAAATCGTTTCCGGCTCATTTATATTCCATGGAAATTACTACAATATGGGTATTGTATTTTCGAAACGGGTTTGATGAGTAGATGTCGGAAAACGATGTTTAAGATGGTTCTGAGTTCCAAGATGGCGACTTCCGGTTTATTGATATTCTTTGAAAACCGTTACAATATGGTTATTTTCGGAGCTTGTTTAGTGCATATTGCGTAGAAAATAATGTTTGAATATTAGTGGATTGCTGATCGTATCCTATATAGTAGTAATATTTTCGAAATAGGAAGAGTCGCTTAACCGTTGTGCACTCGAAAAAAAAAACACCTTTAACCACCCGAATGGGTACCCGGGTACCCATTTTTTTTAAATCGCTGTAAGTTGAGCATTTTTCAACCGATTGAAGTAATTTTAGCACTGTTGGATTCAGGAACTTAAGCTCTTTGGGATTGGTACCCATAAAGATGGACATGGTGCTCCTGGTTCCCAGGAACCCGGATATCCTAAATGAGTTCCGACATCGAGGCATTTATACACGGATTTCACGTATTTTTGTAATCTTATCTAAGAATTGCTATATGAAATCAAGTGCTATGCTGAGTTGTTATGTTTATATATTTCAGGGGGCATCCGTTATGTACGTAACATAAAATTTTGAATTTTTCTACCACTCCTTTCCCCCTTTGTCGAGCATTTCTCAATCTTTTCACCATGTATTGTCACGTATTTTTGAAACCTCTCCCCCCTAAACGCGTGACGTACTTTATGTATGTTCCCTTATATACTTCACTTTCTTATCTTCAGTTTGAAAATTATTATGTACTTCAGGCCTATTGCGAGGAGCACGCAATACCAAATTTTGTGTTATGTATGCAATGTAATTAAATGCATTAAACATCACGAAGTTACTTCCCAAACAGTTTCGTTCTCATTTATATTTCCTTTTTTTCGTTCTATGAGAGTAAGTCCAGAATAGGCCAACTACCCTTTAGATGACGTCATTTTTCTACAAAAGGTTCATTTTGGTACGGCCTTTCTCAAATAGCTGGTTTGGAAAAGTTTCAAATTAGTAAATGACATTTATGGTGGAAAACACAAGTGTCGGAACATTCTACGGAAATCCGGATTAACGGGAACCAGAAGAACCTACTACAGCAATATACACGGCCATCGAAAAGTGGATAAATTTCTGAATTTACCCGTACTGAAAAAATTCAAATCGGATGGAATTTGCCTTAGTTACAAGCATTTTTATTTGTGGGTACCCGGGTACCCATTCGGGTGTTTACGTAATAAAAAAAATTTGAGCCCCCCCATTCGACCCCCCTTACTGTAAAATGAAAAGTCAAAGCATGAGAAGTTATGGTCCAACTAGTTCTTGGAATTGACCGAATTGCAGAATCTTAGTTTAAACCTAACTCAGAAATTTCTTATTTTGAAATTCGAAAAGGTACCCGGGTACCCATTCGAGTGCATAAGGGTTAAAACAAACTATGTTGTTCCTCTAAAAATCACGTGATATACTGTGAGTCCAAGTGTTCCACTCTGTAATCCAGCTGCTTGTCAAAAGTGAGCCTGTGTGTGCCACAACCTGTGCAACTTCATGAAAACGGAAGTGTCAAAAGTAACTTGATGAATAAAAAATTTATTGTAATCCATCCAATGTTTTATGTAATGTAAAATTATATTGGCTATATTTTGCAAATATTAATTAATGTAATTCTCAATTTATTGAGTAACTAAGGTTTTCTTTGTTTAAGTAACTAAGGTTTTCTTTGTTTAAGTCATGGTGACTGGTAATAGGTGTTACACCCGAAAGGAGGTGATAGTAAACCTTTTATATAGCCAAAAATTGTACAGGAAGGTAGGCCCGAAAATCATCCTCAATGAGTTTTTGCCAAAATCAATTTGGTTATTGTGTTTACTCTCTAATACCGTTGTCGACGTTTCGAACATATACTGAAGGCTTTTGGATGGAAAATTATTGTTATTTAAAAATAGAACTAAGATGTTTTAGTTCATCATTCATCGAGCTGAGTTGAATGATATATAACGCTAAGTGTCTCCGAGCTCTAAACAAATTTTTATTTTCATTCTAATCTATTTTTTTTCTATAGAGAAATGCAAAAATAATGCAATTTACAAGACTCAACAGTGATAAAAAAAAACACTCAATTTTTTTTTCAAAATGACATGTAATTACAATTCTCGTTTCCGCCTTTATAACAGGAATTCGAGTCAGGATTTTGAAAAAAATCACTTTTTGTGTACTATTGAATCCGTGAAGAATATTGAAACAATTGCAAAAAATCTGCAGCTAAACATTAGAGAACTTTAGAATTGAAAACAGTTTTGTTAAGTGTGTTTTGCCTTTCTCGTACAAAAAGGTTATGCAATCACTGTGAAAACCGACTGTCATTCGACTCAGTTCGTCGAGTACGCAAAATGTCTGTGTGTGTATGTGCGCATGTGTATGGAACGTTTTATCACACTCATTTTTATAGGAGATGGCTTCACCGATTTTCACACTCTTAGATTCAAATGAAATGTCTTGAGGTCTCATACAAAATGTGGAAATAAGTACACCAACTTTTTCTGGAGTTAAATAAACCGATTTCCACAAACTGATTCAAATGGTCTAATAGTCCTTTATAAACCTTCTCAATATCATCTGGATCCGACTTCCAGTTCCAAAATAATAGGGTAAAGTGTGTCAAAAAAATGTGCACACAATTTTTGTTTCAAATGTTTTGCGTATGAAAGTGCGTCGCCATATGTCATTAGCGAGTGTCATTATATTTGAATCTTAAGCGTGGCCATGCTGATATGAGCCGATTTGTGCATAGTAATGAAAAGTGTAGCTTTGCGACATTGATAAATGTCATAGTATGTCAATTTGAAGTGTCTCTGCATTAATGTATTTATGTTCAATTAATATTATTTATATTCTCTGTCAATTGCGACAATACTAACTGTCAAACATATAATTGAATATTTTTAAACAAAATAGGTGTATGAATCTTCGTAGCACTGATTAATGTATTTTTTAAACCACATACATCAAAATTACGGACTTCAAGTATATTTATGTTAATTCTCGGAAAAATTTCAAAAAACAGTTTCAGTAAAAAGTAGTTCCTCTTTGTTTTATTTTTTTCTAAAACAAAGTTGTTCACAGGTTCATTTCTCTACTCGTTGCAAGTGTAACAAAATGAAGAGGAACTTTTAGTTGCTAATTAAGGTCTGTGAAAAAGTCACCAAAATCATTTCAGAATCTAATTGTTTGACTTATTAGGTTTTTGTGAGTTACCGGAATGAAATTATGGGTCACTAATCAACAGTTCAGGGATTGAAATCAGTCAACGAAAACGAAAATAACAGTTTTAACAGCAGTTCAAAACTTGAATCTATTCAAATAAATCATATTTACTACAATACTGAAAATAAAATATTACCATTTCTTTCACCGAAGAATGAACCTTAAAATATTTACATCGAAGCATTTTCATCAATTTGTGTATTTGTTTGACAATTCGATTGTAAGTGTCAAGCTAATATTATGTTGAATTTGGAATAAAGTTCCTGAAGTTTATTTGAAACAACTTTCTTCCTAATATTGACTCGTAAATCCATTCCGTAAGTAACAATATTATAAAGTATTCGACAGTCAGTCATAATTACTCAAACAACGTTTACTAAGAACTGTTCTTCAAACCCGTTCCGAAAACATTCGTTTTGCTACGGGTTTCGAGAACCATCATCTTGGGTTTTGAAATGACTTAAAAACTTCATTTTCCGGCATCTACTCATCAAATCCGTTCCGAAAATATCCATATTGTAAGGATTTTCAAGGAATATCAATAAATCGGAAGTTTCAGTTCGTGCTCGCATCTCACCCGACACAGTCGAAAATCGTTTACTGTCGAAACAACAGAAACAAAGACAATACGCCAGTGAACAATAGAGTGTACGGAATGGTCAAATACGATTAAACAAAGCCTGAAACTTGGCCTGCAAGACCGAATTCAATTTGTATAGATTTCAAGCGTTGCAAAGTTAGACCAGCAGCAAATGAAATTGAAATCTTACTTAAAGAACGAATGCATCTAGACGCTAATAATGTAAGTGAGATTCAACAAGGCGCCTAACTGTGTGTACATTATGTTTAAACGTGAAAGCGATGCACTTGCATTCGCTTCGGTTAACAACGAGGTGCACAGCGTTGAGTGTGACAACATTAAATACAAAATCCCTGTGCACATGGTGGACAATGCTATAGAAGTACGCGTGCATGACCTTCCCCCGCAGGCCACCGATAAGTTCGTTCGGGAGAATATGTCGCAGTACGGTGAAATCCTTTCCATCGAAAGGGAAGTATGGCGGAATTTTTCCCCGGCATCCGGAATGGCGTGCGAGTTGTGCGTATGCAACTACGTAAGGCAATTCCATCTTACATCATTTGTGGTCAAGGTGGGACACGTCCGTGTAAAACAATGATTACCTATGAAAATCAGCTGGTTACATGTCAGTTTTGTGAACAACCTGCACACTACGGTAAACCATGCACTGAAACTGCGAAAAAGACATCTTCAACCAAAGACAAGGTCAACCGTTCAACAACAGTAATTCGAAGCCCAATTCGTTCAATTTCAGCATGGTTTTCATCGACTTGTGACACGGTGCATTGTCTTGACGAAACAAAACTTTTTTCTTCTTCAAATGAGGCCGTTTTTTTAAATTTCGTCCTTCAAACGCTCTAATGACGCTATATAATAGTCACTGTTGATGGTTTTTCCCTTTTCAAGGTAGTCGATGAAAATTATACCATGCGAATCCCAAAATACAGACGCCATAACCTTACCGGCCGATTGTTGAGTCTTTCCACGCTTTGGGTTCGGTTCATCGCGTGCAGTCCACTCAGCTGACTGTCGATTGGACTCCGGAGTGAAGTGATGGAGCCATGTTTCGTCCATTGTTATATATCGACGAAAAAAATCGGTTTTATTTCGATATAACAGCTCCAAACACTGCTCAGAATCATCAATTCGTTGTTGTTTTTGATCGATTGTGAGCTCACGCGGCACCCATTTTGCACAAAGCTTTCTCATATCCAAATATTCGTGACTAATATTTCCAACAGGTTCCTTTGATATCTTTAGGGTGTCAGCTATCTCGATCAACTTCACTTTACGGTCATTGAAAATCATTTTGTGGATTTTTTTCACGTTTTCATCGGTAACAGCCTCTTTTGGACGTCCACTGCGTTCATCGTCTTCGGTGCTCATATGACCAGTACGAAATTTTGCAAACCACTTACGAATTGTTGCTTCGCCCGGTGCAGAGTCTGGATAACACTCATCAAGCCATTTTTTGGTATCGGCGGCACTTTTTTTCATCAAAAAGTAGTGTTTCATCAACACACGAAATTCCTTTTTATCCATTTTTTTCACAATAACAAAAGTAGCTTCACTCAAAATGCAATATCTCACAAAGTAATAATCAGGCAGCTGTCAAATTTATACACGTATCTTTTGAAGGTTGGTACTAACTGAAAATGGCATGGATTTAATTCTAGTGGCGCCCTCTCATAGAAACGATACGAACTTTTCAGCCGATCTGTTACACAAGAAAAACTTTTTTTACGTTGAAAATTCCAAATAACGTAAACTTTTTTTACTTTGAAAATTCCAAATATTATCCAAATACGAAAATGGAGGATTGGATGTACAAAGAGCGTTTCTGATGTGACAAACTCAAAAAAATCTGAAAAATAGTTTCAATAATCGCACGATGCTTCTTACAACTGTGGGCAAAAAGTAGTAAGACTTTGAATTATATTTCGCGCGGAACCGAAATTTTTTTTTCCGCATGAATGACTGTCTGTGCCAAGTGTCACGTACAAAATATTGTGTTTTGGATTGGTACAAGTTGTTCAAAGAGGGTTGCGTTGAGGACCAACCACATCCGGGACGGCCATCAACATAAACTGACGATGAACACGTCAACGAAATCGAGGAATTGGTGCTCGAGAATCGACAATTAACAGTCAGAGACCTTACTCTAACAAGAATCAGTAAAAAACATTTCGAAAGATCGTTTGGGCCTAAGAAAAGTGATGATAATGCTCCGTCGAATACTGCATTGATTGTTCAGCCAAAAATTCAACCAATTTCGTTCCGCAACCACCGTATTTGCCTGATTTAGCTCCGTGTGACTTCTGGCTATTCAGTAAACTCAAATGAATCGCTCCGGGGAAACCATTTTGAGTCAATTCAAGACATCAAAAGTGAATCGCTACGCGAATTGAAGGCTATTCCGAAAATTCCGCAAAACTGTATTGTGGCCGAGGGGGATTACTTTGAGGGGGACGAAATAGATTTGGAAGAGTGAATAAAGAATTTTGAAATTATGAACAAAGTCTTACTAATTTTTGCCCACAGTAACATATTGTTTTACTCAACTTTCTCTCGTGTTGTAATATTCAATAATGTTAACAGAATGTCTACCTTCAAATCTTAAGCACACAATAAAAAAATTATGAAATTTACAGGTAACGCATATTCATAAGAACGTAATTCGTAAAACAAGAATGATGTAAATATGTGTACAACATACTCAGGCTCAACTTACATGTGTTAGTATTCAACAATATATCAAAATGTATTAAATATGTGTTAGATTAAGGTCTGAGGACAGAGGGTCGCGTGATGAGTTTTAAATCGACCACGTGGCTCACTCAATTCCCTTTGCGCATCGTATTTCTCTTGTACTCTCTCGTATATGAGTAAACTGTACCGGGCTGCCAGCATACATTTTATTATTTTGATGAGAAGTTTTATCACGTTTATCTATCGTATGGGTTGGACTTTACATGGATTCCAATAAACAATGAAAAAATATTCAACTTTCACAAAGATAGAATGTCTGTGTATTTGGCAGCCTTGTCGAGCCAATTTTATTTCTCTCTTCTATTTTAGAATGCTATCAGGAAACAAAAGCGAAAAATATGGCGGGTGCATTGAGACTGACTTTGTTTCACAGAAAAATACAAGACTATATTTTTATGCGATAACATATATGTTTTTATGTACTAATCGCATCTAAACTAAATTATCTAGACTTTGTCACGGTAGATTTATGATACAAGCTTTCAAAGCCGAGATATTCGATGAACAAGTAGAGGTATGCATTTCCGAGCTTTCCATTTTTCTGCAGTTCTTCAGTCAGAAAAAAATACAACACGACCGATAAATTCAATGAATCATTCTGAAAATTTCACCGAATATTCTCAACTAAATTTCGAAGACATTGTCAGGTGGGTTTTTCTATATTCTGCACCGTTTCCAAGAAAATTTAATTTGAAACGGAAAAAGAGGAAAAAACCTACCACTTTACGGTACTATCCTCAGCCCTTAACAGTAAAAATCAGTCATTTTTGACGCTCGAGTTTGTTGGTCTCGGAAGACGTAAAACATACACAATTTATTTCTTGGTGTGCAGGTCAAATACGACCTACGAGAATTCAATGCAATCCGAATACGACTTCCAGTTCCGGAG
Organism: Malaya genurostris; assembly: GCF_030247185.1. Taxonomy (NCBI): domain Eukaryota; kingdom Metazoa; phylum Arthropoda; class Insecta; order Diptera; family Culicidae; genus Malaya; species Malaya genurostris. The sequence continues at coordinate 50,409,780 of NC_080572.1, forward strand.
TTACAAGGTTGAGTGTAATTACAATTTCAATTTTTTCTGTAGGCCAAAATAAGTTCAATGTTTTTATTCGAAATTCAACGGAAAGTAGTTTTCAGAAACCTACAGCAATATTCATGAGAATATGAATGACATGAAAAAGGAATCATTACACCAATAGGTGAATTGAAATAGGGTTTTCGACTATATTTCGAAGACTGGCGTTAATTCTGAAAAAAAAACCTAAACGTGGAATAAATCCTGGAAAAAAACTAACCGAATGGTTGTCCCAAAGCGTGAAAAAATTTAATGAATTAAGTACTGTTAATCTGAATAATCACAAATCTTTAATATTCTTTTCTTTTTCATACACACTTTGAAAAATCCCTGTGATTTTACATCTTATTAGATGCACATTAATGGAGCGACGCAGTTCACGCAAATTTACGTGGAAGAACATTTAATATTGTGTCTAAAACTCCATGACATGAAATTCGTTGAAATAAAAAAAGAATACTGATAGCAACCGCCGCGACTTGAACCGAGAATCATTGGATCGCCTGTACGTCTGTCAATCGACTGAGCCACAGAAGCATAACATACATCTGCTTGGTTGGTAAAAGGTGAAATTTGAATTCATATAGTCGCACCTGCTAACAGTAAGTCAATACAAATGAAATTTTCCGTCATTTGACGAATTAGGTCTTTATGAATTACATCGTATGAAGAATTAAGTCACCTGTATTATTGAGATTTTTTTGGTGTGTAATTCTTATCTTCAGGTGAACTTTCTTCCATATTTTGAAAGAAGGCGGTTGTCCAAAATCGAATTCTGTAACGTAGAAAACCTTCAAAAGTAGTTATCATACAATTTCAAGGACCAATCGACTAATGCTTAACCAATTTTTTCTCGAACTAAGTTTTGAGACCACAACCCTGAAGAAGGTCAAATATAACCTATTCAAATGTATTCATGTCATGTAGCAAAGGTCAAGGAAAATTGGGGTGAAACGATATAACACAATTCAAGCGGTCCTTGAAGCTATCTGTAATCTATTTCTTAAGATTTTCAGAATTTCGGAGCATGAAAGAAAGTTCAATTGAAGTTACGACTTATGAAAAGAATAGGAGTAGAACGGGTTAAATAGCCTAGTACTGTCATTCCTGCTGTGTGAAGTTGGATCGCAGCATTTTTTTTTCTTTCAAATGATATGATTGAAGTTTTGAAGGCTTAGTATTTGACCTGCTTCAGGAATGTAGATCAGAATTTTAAGTAGACAGTTTAAGGAAAAAATGGGGTAAAACGGTATACCAGAATCCGTACAATCATGGAAAGTATCAGGAATCAAATGTGTGTGAGATTCTACAAAACATATAAGAATTTTGGTCAACTTTAATTGGTCCAAATCTGCATCAGTAGAACTGTTTTTTATATGAACGTTGATGATTTTTGGCACTGGAGACAGATATTTGTGGTTATTCAGATTAAAACAATTCATTCATTGAAGTTATTTATGCTTCAGGAATATCAGTTGGTTAGCAACGTTTAATTTTTTTTTCGGAATTCCCGTCAGTCTTCGAAGTAAGGTCAAGAAATCTATTTCAACTCACCTAATGGTGTATTGATAACTTTCTCATGTTATTTATATTCATATAAAAATTACTGTGGATTTCTTCAAAATTGCTTCTTACTTGAAAACATGCACATTTGATATTTTAAATACATTTAACCTTGTAACTCCGGAACGGGAAGTCGGATCCGGATTGAATTCATTTGCAACATATGCCAATATAAGATCTTACATTTAAACCTCAGTCTGTGAAAATGGGTTCAGTTCATCTCTGAGAAAATGAGATGAGTTCCATTCCGATTTTTTTTCACCGCTATTTCCAGTACTTACGGAACTTGGAAGTTAGGAGCGGAATAGCCAAAGCCGGTTCGCTTGCCATCAACTAAAAATGCCTTGGTAATTTGAAGGGCAAAAAAATATTTTTCTACTCCCAAATTTATATAAGGTACACATACCCATTTTGATTTGATGTTACGTTTCGTCTTTGACTTATCAGTGCGTAGCAGTTTATGTTGAACTGCTAGCTCGACCTGACGGCTCAACTTAAACCGCATGGCAGATGTAAAATTAATGTGGTCACTCAAATGGCAATTATAAATTTCAAATTAATGGAAAGCTGGCTTTTGATGGCAATAAGTCATCTTTCAATAAATCACAACAAAAGTGGTCGTTCCGTCATTATAAAAATTTAAAATATTTTTCACTTCATAATTCCGAAACCGGAAGTAGAGTTAGAATAAAAATTCATAGCAATCTATGGAGTCATTCCATCGGTCAAGCCTTTACCGAAAAATCGAAGTTAACTCCATTTTGATGTATTTAATCATTATTACCGGTACCGCCGGAACCGAAAACCAGAAGTTTATTTGGTATCATCAACTAATATGATCATTCAGTAATAGCCGTTCAACCGAGAAGGTTGTGTATAGAAGCGTACAGTTTAATAACGCTGGTTGGTTTACACGCGTTAAATACGACAACGGTTGAACTACAGGTAGAAACCTGTTGGCAGCAGCCGTTAAAACGTATAGTCGTGCTGCATAAGAGAGCCCTAGTGCTGGGCCAAGCTGGTGAAGGAAACAACAAAGGGCGTTTCCCAAACTCTACCCAGGCCGCAATATACAGCCACAAGTGCTGAGCAGGAGAGTGCAAAGGCACATCGAAGAGGAAGAGTGCAAAGGCACATAGAAGCAGGAGAGTGCAAAGGCACACCGGTGCGAAGGCACTTCGGTGCAGAAGCATATCGGTGCGGAGCACTAGGAAGAAGGAGACAAGACAACTCGGTCTTTCCACTGCCATACAACACGCTGGTATACACCGGTGACCTGCGCTGGTTACAGCTGGCGAAGACGAAAGCAAATCGGAATTCGAGTGGTGCTGGATGTCAGGTAGCAGTAGCATCACATCCAACAATCAGCAACCAACAAGAACATCTAGAGCAACGAGGATCTACACGGCAGTGCAACGGAGATAGACAACAATTTCAAGGTAGAAGTTTTTTCTTTTCCTTTTAATTGAGTACTGTGTAGTGTTGGTTTCATTTTTTATTTTAAAGTTTAGTTAAAAATTTTAATGTAATGGATGAATCCATGGACGTAAATCCTAGCATGAATCCGATACCCCCACGAACGAAAAAATATCAGGAGAGCTCTTCTGGGCCTTGGATAGTCTTTTTTAGACGTATATCAAAGCCATTAAACATTTTTCAAATTAATAAAGGTTTGACATCACGATACTCTTCAATCAAAGAGATCATAAAAGTAAATAACGATAAAATTCGTGTTGTGGTAAATAATTTGAAACACGCGAATGATATTGTCTCTTCGGAACATTTCAATAAAGAGTATAAAGTTTACATACCCTCCAAAGATGTCGAAATTGACGGTGTTGTTACCGAAGCGAGTCTTTCGGTAGATGATTTACTCAAGCATGGTGTTGGTCGTTTCAAGAACTCTATGCTTGAGGGTGTGAAAATACTGGAGTGCTAACAACTGTACTCAGTAGTTTATGAAGAGGGAAAAAAAGTTTATCGCCCATCAGACTCGTTTCGAGTGACATTTGCCGGATCTGCGTTGCCGTCCCATGTCTATGTCGATAAAATTCGCCTCCCTGTTCGGCTTTTTGTTCCAAATGTAATGAATTGTACGAACTGCAAAAAATTCGGACACACAGCTACTTACTGTAGCAATAAACCAAAATGTATTAAGTGTGAAGGACCTCATAAAGATAATGATTGCAACAAGGAAATTGAAAAATGTATTTATTGTGGGAATAGTCCTCATGATGATATTTCAGTATGCACTGCATTTAAAGTGCACAAAGACAAAATTAAGCTTTCTTTAAAAGCACGGTCTAAGCGCACATATGCAGAAATGCTTAAAACGGTCATTGATGTCCCCCCTTTGGAAACCGAAAACGGGTTTTCAAATCTAGAGGAACCAGAGGACTCTGACTCTGACGAAAATAGTGAAGGTAATTCGTTTATCACTACCCAAGGGTCAGTTAAGAGAAAGAAGTCTTCCTCCAAATTACCAAAAAAGACACCTAAAATTTCATCTTCAAAAAAAGATCCCCGTGTTAAACAAAAAAAGTCAAAACCAAAGACTGTGCCTCCTGGTTTGTCAAATTCACAAACCAATCCAGGATCTAGTACAGAAAAAGATAATAATCCAGTGGGCTCCATTTCACAGCCACCAACAGGATTACTGAAGTTTTCGGAAATTGTTGAATGGATTTTCTCAGCATTCAATATATCTGAACCCTTAAAGACCCTCATAATGGCATTCCTTCCAATAGCTAGAACCTTTTTGAAGCAGTTATCAGCTCAATGGCCAATTGTCTCAGGTTTTGTATCTTTTGATGGATAATTTATCACCCGTCGCAAATGATACAATCACTGTCCTGCAGTGGAATTGTCGAAGCATCATGCCAAAACTTGATTCATTTAAAATATTATTGCATAGTCAAAAATGTGATGTATTTGCTTTATGCGAAACATGGCTTACTTCAAACATAGCTTTAAATTTTAATGATTTTAACATTATACGTCTCGATAGAGACTCTCCGTATGGTGGAGTGCTTTTGGGAATTAAGAAATGCTATTCCTTTTATAGATTAAACATTCCTTCAACTTCTAGTATAGAAGTTGTTGCTTGCCAAATAAACATTAAAGGCAAAGATATTTGCATAGCTTCGGTTTATATTCCTCCAAAAGCACAAGTTGGACAGCAACAGCTTAATGAAATGGTTGAAGCCCTTCCTGCACCACGATTGATTCTGGGGGATTTAAATTCGCACGGTATTATGTGGGGATCCGTTTACAATGATAGCAGATCATCTTTAATACAAAACATTTGTGACAATTTTAGCATGACGGTATTAAATATGGGTAGCATGACACGGATCCCAAGACCTCCGGCACGCCCAAGTGCATTAGATCTATCTCTTTGCTCAACATCAATTCGACTAGATTGCACCTGGAAAATACTGCCTGATTTACACGGTAGCGATCATTTACCAATCATCATCTCAATTAGCAGTAGCAATTGCATTGCTACTTCCGCTAGTATTCCATATGATTTGACAAAAAATATCGACTGGATTAAATACCAAAGTAGTATCTCTAGTATTTTGAATTCAATGGAAGAGCTCCCTCCACTTGAAGAATATGACTTCCTCATTTGTTCGATTCTGGAGGCAGCAGAACAATCCCAAACTAAACGCTTTCCTGGGCCAACGACTAACAGAAGGCCTCCCAACCCCTGGTGGGACAAAGAGTGCTCAGAGGCTAAACTCGCAAAACAAAATGCTTGCAAGACGTTTCTAAAACGGGGAGGAGGAACTCTTCAGAATTTTGAAAAACTTATGGTTTTAGAAACCAAGTACAAGAGCATACTTCGAGCCAAAAAATGTAGCTATTGGAGACATTTTGTCGAAGGTTTGTCAAGAGATACCTCAATGAGCACTCTTTGGAACACGGCCAGACGAATGAGGAATCGTAACGTGGGCAATGAGAGTGATGAATACTCGAACCGATGGATATTTGACTTTGCTAGGAAAGTTTGCCCAGATTCTGTTCCTACGCAGAGCATTATACGGGAATCTCCTCCAAATAATGGTTTTATTGATAACCCATTTTCAATGATGGAATTTTCTATAGCACTCTTGTCTTGTAACAATAACGCTCCAGGGTTGGACAGAATTAAATTCAACTTGGTGAAGAATCTGCCCAACCTCGCAAAAAGACGTTTGTTGGAATTGTTCAACAAGTTTCTTGAGCAAAATATTGTTCCACCTGACTGGAGACAAGTGAAAGTTATCGCCATTCAAAAACCGGGGAAACCAGCTTCCAATCACAACTCATATAGACCCATTGCGATGTTGTCCTGCATCAGAAAATTGTTCGAAAAAATTATTCTACGACGTCTCGACACTTGGGTCGAGACGAACGGTTTGTTGTCAGATACTCAGTTTGGCTTCCGTAGAAATAAAGGGACGAATGATTGCCTTGCATTACTTTCGTCTGACATCCAAATTGCCTTCGCTCAAAAGCAACAAATGGCATCTGTATTTTTAGACATTAAAGGAGCATTTGATTCAGTTTCCATTGATGTTCTTTCAGACAAGCTTCACCAAAATGGACTCCCAGCGGTTATAAATAATTATTTGCACAACCTTTTGTCAGAGAAACACATGCATTTTTAACATGGCGATTTGGCAACACTCAGAAATAGTTACATGGGTCTCCCGCAAGGCTCATGCCTCAGTCCGCTCCTCTATAATTTTTACGTAAATGACATTGACAGCTGTCTAGTAACCCCATGTACACTAAGACAATTGGCAGATGATGGCGTGGTTTCAGTTACTGGACCCAAAGCTATTGATCTGCATAAACCATTGCAAGATACCTTAGATAACTTGTCCGATTGGGCTGTTCATCTTGGTATCGAATTCTCTGCGGAGAAAACAGAGTTTGTCGTCTTTTCAAGAAAGCATGATCCCGCGCAGCTTCAGCTCCATATGATGGGAAGAATGATCCAACAGGTTTTAACTTTTAAATACCTCGGGGTGTGGTTCGATTCCAAATGCACGTGGGGAGGACACATTAGGTTTCTGATAACAAAATGCCAACAAAGAGTAAATTTTCTTCGAACAATAACAGGATCTTGGTGGGGTGCTCATCCGGAAGGTGTAATAAAATTGTATCAGACAACGATACTTTCAGTGATGGAATATGGATGCGTTTGCTTTCGTTCCGCTGCAAACTCTCATATTATCAAACTGGAGCGAATTCAGTATCGTTGTTTGCGAATTGCTTTAGGGTGCATGCATTCGACACATACAATGAGTCTTGAAGTTCTGGCGGGAGTTCTTCCATTAAAAGATCGATTTTGGGAGCTTTCATCACGCCTGCTAATAAGATGTGAGGTGCTGAATCCCATGGTAATTAATAATTTCGAACGACTAGTCGAGCTTCGATCTCAAACAAAATTCATGACAGTATATTTTAACCATATGTCACAGGAAATCAACCCTTCAAGATATATTCCTATCTGTGACAGCCTCCTAAATGTCTCTGACTCAACTCTATTTTTCGACTTATCCATGCAGCCCGAAGTGCGTGGAATCCCGGAACACCTACGCTCGATGGAAATCCCAAAAATATTTACAAGTAAGTTCGGGCATATTGACTCTGAGAAAATATTTTACACGGACGGATCGCGAATTGAAGAAGCGACAGGGTTTGGTATGTTCAACAATAATGTTTCGGCCTCATTTAGGCTTCAAGAACCTGCATCTGTTTATATAGCAGAGTTAGCAGCAGTTCATTATAGTTTGAGTGTAATCGTCACATTAATTCCAAACCATTATTTCCTCTTCACAGATAGTCTGAGTGCAATTGAAGCCATTCGCTCAAACATGACTGGCAAGACTGAACCGTTTTTCCTGGGCAAAATAAAACAGTGCCTGAACGACATATTGAACAATAATTATCTAATCACTATAGTCTGGGTCCCGGCTCATTGCTCCATTCCTGGCAATGAAAGAGCCGATATTTTAGCCAAACGTGGTGCTATTGAGGGTGAAATTTATGAGAGACCAATTGCTTTCAACGAATTCTATAGCTCGTCTCGCCAAAGAACACTTGCCAGCTGGCAAGCTTCTTGGGATAAAGATGATCTGGGTCGGTGGATGCACTCAATTATTCCGAAAATATCGACAAAGGCATGGTTCAGGGGACTGGATGTGAGTAGAGATTTCATTCGTGTGATGTCCAGACTCATGTCCAATCACTACACGTTAGATGCACATCTCCTTCGAATTGGGCTCTCCGAGACTAATCATTGTGCTTGTGGCGAAGGTTATCGAGATATTGATCATGTCGTTTGGACATGCGTGGAGTATCGTGATGTCAGATCTCAACTAATAAATTCTTTGCGTACCCAAGGTAGACTATCCAATATCCCAGTTCGAGACATTCTTGCTTGTCGTGACCTTTCATACATGAAACTTATTTATCATTTCATAAAGAAAACTGGAGTTTCAATTTAATAAAGGCCCCTTTCAAGACTTAGTTCTGATCCCAGCTGCGTCCATGAGTTCAACCAATAGCTAAATTAGAATAAAAATAATGTAATGATACAAACAAACTCGAAACAGTTTATGAAATTATTAACAAAATGTCTGAAAATAACAGCTTATTTTATAATTTATAGAAGTTAATCGTTTGGTTCAAATAATATTTCCGAGTAGATTTCATAATTAATGACGAGTTACCTAAGGTGATATTTAAGTAATAAGAGAATATGTTTTAATAAATGCAAAACGTTGTGACTATGTTAGAATTAAATTAGGATAAGAATATTATGTAAAAGTGATGCTACGGCGAAGAAAAACTTATGTAAACTGCCTTAAGAAATAAACGTATTTATGAAAAAAAAACTAATATGATCAGCAAATTGGAAGATTGTATTAGTTTTACGTTTCGTCTTTGACTCATCAGTGCAGAGCAGTTCAAATTGAACTGCTTAGTGCTAAACTCGGCAGTTCAATTTGAACCGCTAAGCAGACGTAAAGTTTCTGCTACTTACAGAACACTTTTTGTTTTGCAACGGAGTGCAATGTCTTTTCTGACGTGCCGAACGAAAACGTGTTTTCGACTATTTCTGGCCGATGCAGGTATGGTCATTTAGGTGCTAATCACTGTGGAAATTCGATTTTCCTTGCATGATCATTTTAAAAAAAAAAAAACACCCTTGAACTGAACTTTGTGGACTCATCACCTTGTAACTTCGAAACCGGAAGTCGGATCTAAATAAAACTCAGAATTTTTATATGGAATTCTTAGGTCTTTCATTTGATACTCGTGAAAACCAATCGAACCAGCTATAAGAAAAATAAGTTCAGATGTTTTCATTTTTTTGCACGTAGTGACTCAGGAACCTGAAATCGGATCCGAATAAAATACAGACTAAATTAATGGGGTAAAACAAGAGGGATAGGAACATTTCTGCTGGTTCCCGCAAAAAAAAAGAAAAATACGTCAAATTCTGTGGTACCAAAGCCCAATGTAAATTATAGCCCATTCGTTAGTGAAACAAAGTTTTCGCTGCTCTGCCCTGGCTGCTGATCTTTACCGAACGCAAATCCGTCTTCAAAACAAATGAGTCGAAGCCGTTTTTCCCGCTCATGCCAGTCTCTGTCCCACTGGAGATTTTTATCGGTGATTTACGACCACAAGCGCAAGAGCATCACCGGTATTATTACGTAGGTAGTGAAACCACTCCTAGCATTGGCAAACAACGGTAAGTACCGTACGTGTACGACATAGGCCTTACGGGGCCCCGGTAAACAACAGCCGGCATGCTTGCGTTGGTCCGTTCGTTTCTTTACAGGTGAAAGCTTTTCTCCTCACGGGGATAATCTGGCTTCGCCGTCGTCGTCGTCGGCGTCGTTGCCGTCTACCGGGGATCGGTACAGCATTTCGTCCAGCAGAAGCCTATCGGGCGAACGGAGCAGATTCCAGCAGTGAGAACAATGGGAGAAAAAACCTCCGCCACTTTTCATCCCGCGAGAAATCTTTTTTGTTAGAACTTGTTTTCATCTGCATTCAACTTGAAGAAGGAACTGCAAAATTCGAACACCATTTCTACGGCGGGTATGAATTCGTATGATTTAAAATATGTTGAAAAACACTTTCCGGTCGCTTAGAGATCAATAAACAAAGAAAAATAGGAATGCCGAGGAATTTGCTCCTAAATCGGTGGAGCAGACTGGCATTTCGACTGCCACTAGATATTCGAAATGTGGTTTATTTTACCCCGGTGTTAAACTTCTGCTCGTTCACCAGAAAAGTAAATAATATATTTATATGACGTTTTTTTGTATAATTTATTCCTGACTTTTTCATCCAATTTCTTGGAGAAGAAGGCGAACTCTTTTATGATAACATAAAGCTATTTTTTCACTGGTCGTCCCTTCGTCCATCGATTCATTATCGCTGCTGTGTTGAGCATTTCGCTGTTGAAAGCCGGAAAATCAATCGCGATACGATCTCTTATTCGTGAAATTCACTGAAATTTTTAAAAATTTGCCAAAATTTATAAGATTTTCCTATAAGATTAGTTGAATTTGATCAATTTTGTAATATACGCCAACATTTGTAAATTGTTTGAACAGTGACAAAAATGTATAATCTTTTATGAATGTGTGATATTGGTTAAAATTTTAAATATTAGAAAAAGCTGTGCAGAAAGTTGTTAAATATTCTAAAATTTCTTAAGAATTTGTTAAAATTTTCACAATTTTTAATCAAATGTTCAAAGCGAGGACGGGTTTAGCGTGATGAGATAATCGATGCCTTTCACGGGTTCTGGGTTCGATTACCAAACCCGCACATCGGATCAGAAAATCTATATAATGGGAAGCAAAACAAATTGTCCAAATATTAGAACAATATATGAAACAATTTAAGTAAATTTTGCAAAAAGTCTTTTTAAGCGATAAATGTGTAGATACCGCATATCTTTGAAAAATCGCATAGAAACCGCAATACTAAAAAATCCTATCTCAAAAATCATGAAACGTCAAGATCAGGTGAAAAAAAATCGACTCTTTGGTACTAAAACATTTTTGTAAATTTGAAAATTCATATAGAAAATAATTTTTTTTGAATTTGTCAACATTTGTAAAATTTGTATGAATAGTAAAATTTAGTAGTTATTAAATTTGATTTATCTTTCAAAATATGCCAAAAATTGTGAAATTACTCACCACATAAAAAGTTTCAAGGATGTGATAAATTTTTCAAATATTAGAAAAATTATGCATGCAGATATTTATCGAATTAGAAAGAATTTGTTTTGTATACTAAAATGACAAATTTTGTATACTAAAATGACAAATTTTCCAAAATTTGAAAAAAAATACAAAAACTTGTAAAACTTGTAACTTGCAAATATTTGTAAAACTTGTCCAAATTTCGCCTTACTCGTTGATATTTGTGAATTGTACCAAGATTTGTAAAATTTGTCAAAATGTGTTGAATTTTAAATCTGAAAAAAAATACAGCGTAATGTACTCATAAATGATTTATTTTTTATGTCAAATCTAGAGTGGTACCAAAATTGTAAGTGCGAATAAAAAAATATAGGGGTACATGAAATTTCCGAAATCGAAAAAAAAATTTGATGCATGCCAAAAGGCATAGAATTGCATGAAACGTCGAGATTTAGTGTCATCCCGAAAAAATTTTTTTTTTTAAATATCGACTTTTTGGGACACAATTTTTCTAAGTCCCAGAAAGCTGATTTTTTCAAAAAAAAAATTTCACTATCATGCCCGTTTTACTCCAATTTCTCTTTTTTCTGACTTCACTTCGAAAACTAACTGTGAAGCTCGGGAAAAAATTCAATTCGACCAATCGGAAGGTATTCCTGATATGCTCATAAGTTATATAAATGGATTGTTTTTAAAAAGATTGACCACAAATAACTATATTCCCCCAGTCATCTTCTTCCATGAATTTACAGAAAAAAAAGTTCTACTGATCGGCGTTTGGACCAATATTGGTTAAACAAGACAATTCTATGTTTCGCATATAACCGCAAATAACAATTAACAGATTGTCTCCATGATCGCATGCGTCGTGCTACATCGTTTTACCCCATTTTTCTCACAAATATAATTTTATGTTGAATTGAGATTTACAATCCCGAAGCAGATCCAATATGATCTATTAATATTGGTTCATATCACGTACAAAATATCTGTAATCCAATCAAACACAATGGGAATTACAGCACTAGCCTGTTTAACCCGTTTTACCCCGATTTATTTCATGAGTCGTTTTTCTGGTTAAACGTTCTTCTGCATACCGTAAGCAGGCTGATTGCGGTTGATGAAAATCGATTGATATTACGAAGAAAGCCCTAAAAATAAGATTAAAGATGGATTCAATGGCCGCATGAATCTTGCTGTACCGTTTTACCCCAATTTATCCTTTAACTGAGTCTTAAAACTTTGCTCCACATTTGGAAAATAGTTCGTAATATCAATCGATTTTCATCAACCGCAATCATCCTGCTTTCGGTATGCGAAAGAAAGTTTAACCAGAAATACGTCTTATGATATAAATTGGTGTAAAACGGAGTAAACAGGCTAGTACTGTCATTCACATTGTGTTTAATTCAATCACAGATGATTTGCACGTAATATGAACCAATATTGATAGATCGTATTGGATATGCTTTTAGATTGTAGTTCATATTTCAACTGAATATTATAACTAGAAAAGAAATGGGGTAAAACGGTGCAACGAGTTTTCTGCTGTCAATAAAACTACATGCAATCGATTTGTTAGACTTTTTTACATCGGAAACACTCTGTTCGCTCTTCTGCAAGTTCTTCGGTTTCATGTTATATAGTTAAGCTTGAATACAATGCAGTATAAAAAGGGAACTTGGGGTAAAATGAACATGATAGCGTTTCGTGCGGTCCTTCTAAATACATGGAATCGATTTTACTGACCATTTTACACCAAAAAAGCGCTTTGTGGTTAGCTGTATCATGTCTCCAAAAAATCGTCGCGATTTTGGTCTATTTTTCCCCACTGTGCAATGTTTCGAGCACAAATTAATATGCAAAAGTTAGAAGGTGTCTCAATGATGAAATTCGTTGCAGTTGTCTATGGGGTTCCTTCGTTTTGTATATATTTACGGATCATTTTTGAGATATGATACAAAATTGCTTTAAACAAAATTAGTACTGTTCTATAAGTTGTATGACTAAAATATCTCATTATTCATGAGATGTCATGTCATGCGAAAATAAATGTTAGTCTACCAAATTGGTCCCACCACTCTGGGTCCCGGCTCATTGTTCCATTCCTGCAATGAAAGAGCCGATATTTTAGCCAAACGTGGTGCTATTGAGGGTGAAATTTATGAGAGACCGATTGCTTTCAACGAATTTTATAGCTCGTCTCGCCAAAGAACACTTGCCAGCTGGCAAGCTTCTTGGGATAAAGATGATCTGGGTCGGTGGATGCACTCAATTATTCCGAAAATATCGACAAAGGCATGGTTCAGGGGACTGGATGTGAGTAGGGACTTCATTCGTGTGATGTCCAGACTCATGTCCAATCACTACACGTTAGACGCACATCTCCTTCGAATTGGGCTCTCCGAGACTAATCATTGTGCTTGTGGAGAAGGTTATCGGGATATTGATCATGTCGTTTGGACATGCGCGGAGTATCGTGATGTCAGATCTCAACTAATAAATTCTTTGCGTACCCAAGGTAGACTATCCAATGTCCCAGTCCGAGACATTCTTGCTTGTTGTGACCTTCCATACATGAAACTTCTTTATCATTTCATAAAGAAAATTGGAGTTTCAATTTAATAAAGGACCCTTTTAAGACTTGGTTCTGATTCCAGCTGCGACCATGAGTTCAACCAATAGCTAAATTAGAATAAAAATAATGTAATGATACAAACAAACTCGAAACAGTTTATGAAATTATCAACAAAATGTCTGAAAATAACAGCTTATTTTATAATTTATAGAAGTTAATCGTTTGGTTCAAAAAATATTTCCGAGTAGATTTCATAATTAATGATGAATTACCTGAGATGATGTTTAAGTAATAAGAGGAATATGTTTTAATAAATTTAAATCGTTGTGACTATTTTAGAAATATATTAGGATAAGAATTTTATGTAAAAGTAATGCTACAGCGAAAAAAAAACTTATGTAAACTGCCTTAAGAAACAAACGTATTTGTGAAAAAAAAATTCGTCCCACCAATTTTTACTAATTTGTCCACCGGCACTTTTTGGCAACTGTGACAACTACAGACACCATGCGTACAAATATATAGAAAACTCCATTATATTAGTGTCAACCGCCCTTACGTCCGTTTGCAAAATGTGGTCTACAGGTGAATCAATCGGCAGCGAAAAAATGTGCGACACCACACTGAAAACTCACTTTGAGTTATGTACTCCTCATTTTTCAAGGGAACGATTCAATAATTTTGTTCTTGGTACCCAACTCTACCTTCAATTTCACGTCGGTAACTGTTAGCTATCGAGAGATAATGCAGATGATCGATTCCGACCATTGACCATTTTAATCCAGTCTCCCTTAGAGCAAGCAATAATATTACCCAGAAATTTGTAAAAATTAATAAAACTCATCAAAATTTGTAAAAAAAATAGAAATTTGTTAAGTTTGTATACTTGCAAAATCAGCGAAACTTTTTATGTATGATAAAGACTTCGCCTTCGACTTATCACTGCGTTAGCAGTTCAAATTGAACTGCCAGTGCACAGTGGTTCGAAACGGAAAATTAGAGTGACAAAAATATTTTCACTATTAAATATTAGGTTTTTGTAGTTTGTATCTTCACAAAAGTTTTTTGTAATCAAATGACGCTCCTTTTGATGAAAAATATTGCTAGGGTGGTCCTCATTCAGATTGAAATGTGAAAACTAACTTTCTTAATTGAACTCAAAAATGATTTTGATGTACAATAAAGTTGTAGAAAATTTTATTTTGATCAACTTTGCTGAAAAAAGCATCTCTCTAGCTTTCCATTTGATCGAGTTACATCAATTTTCCCGAATAAAAGTAGGGTGGCTCCGGAAAATTCACTTTTTTTGTTCTAACTTTTTTGTGAAACGTTCTACGGCAAAGTCTTCAGAAGAGCTGTTGTACTAATCATTGCGCACAATTTTGCTCAACCAAGCTTTTTCATATGAGCTACCAGTAATAAGTTATGATTATTTTTTTCATCAAAAACTAGTTAAGCTTCAAATATCAATATTCATTAGATGCCAGATCGATAAAAATGAATCCTATGCGGTTCCTGAAAGGTCATAATATAAATAAAAGTTTAATAGAAAATTGGAAGGGTGTTATTTTTTTGAATTATTTAAATTAGTTTTAAAAATACCTTCAAAAAACTCAAAAACATTGCATAACTCTTAAACGCCATAACGTATAAACATACTTCCTTCAGCAGAATAATAGTATCAAATTAGTTCTACAAGTGTTCGATACATTGTCCTTCCTAAACACACCATAACTGCAGTGCAACTTCACAGTTCAACTTTGATCACTGAAGAGAAATGAAAGTTTAATTATGCTTAAGCTGCATTTCTTCGACTGTTTAGCGTGTTAGCTGAACTGCTAAATTGGTACATCAATTAGAATTACTAATGTCATGATGAGCCGAATATGAACTATAAATATGAAACCAATAAGCTTTTCCATCAAGAGTCTAAAATTGTTAAAAACCATCATTTCGTGTGTTGAGAATTCAAACAAGTGCCGTAGGGTTTTCCAAACACTGAATTTCAAATTAAATTTTTCTTAAAGATGGGTTTACGGAAGAACACCAAAGTCGTTGAATAAATGTAAAGAAATAAAGGATATTTTTTCCTCCTTCACAGATTGCACATTGAGTGGGGCTGGTTTTCCCGTGCTCCACACCGGAATTCCTGGTGTGAAATGTTCCACTTTATATCGAGTGCATTTGGTTTTCACAAGACACTGTAGCTTCCCATCTGCTCTTCCCATCGGTGCCGTATGCCAACAGTAGAAGTAATCCCCCGTTGTCGCGGCAAAAGCAGAAAATATCCCCAGAAAGGTTCAGATGTTCAATCCGATAAGCAGTGTCGCTTGAGTACCGGAGGCCAAATCTAAGATTTCCGCACAGAGTTGCATGTTTTGTGTCCACCAGAAAGACCCCGTGACTCGGGGACCGATAACAGAGGCAGTGTGCTTCTGTTGGCTTTCGCTAGAACATGCTTTGCTCGGTTGAGTTCCGGTTCTGGTCGGGGTTAGACTAGAACCGGAAATCTGCTATCTCTGTGCCGGAATCGGAGAAATTTACACAGCCACTACCATCAAGACCACCACCGCCACCATCACCCGCTACGACGCCCGGTTTGCTGGAGTGCTTTCTTAGGACCAGCTCGAATGACTGCCAACACGACGCCGAAAAACCGGGAAACCAGGCCAGGAAAGCTCAAGCCCGACTAATTTATTGTCCAACTTTAGAACGGGGTGTTACTGCGGCTATCGCAGCGCAACGCAACGCAACGATGAATTGCAGTGCTGCAGAGAAAGGCCTCCGGCAGCGAGAAATTAGTTTCGCGGGATTAATCGTACCGAGATATCAGATTGGAGAACGCGGCACCGACTAAACCAACTGAGCAAACCCGGATGGCAAGTCACTGCCTTCTGTCGGAAGTTTGCGTTTAATATGGCTTGTTGGGGGAATGGATTTTGGACTGAAAACGGCGAAAGTTTAGATTTCATTTAGCGATACCTACGACTTCGCTCTGATTGCAGATTCGCCCACAAGACAAATGCCCGGCGATTTTCCTCACAAAGGCTTCGTTTGGGGTTGAAGTTTCACCGAAATTTCCAACTCAGGAAATCTGATGTTGTACACCCCGAAAGTCGCTCGCTTGCTTATAATCGAACTGTTTCATCTCAACCGGAGTGAGTTTCCGGGGTTTGCTTCAATCAGGCTTACAAATTACTTTTTCTCCATCAACCGAAGACTTACCCGGCCAGAGAGCTGGGGCAGAGTAGACAGTAACAAACAGTAACGAAGTGTACAGCACCGGAAGGCCGAAACTATCGTGTAAATTTGCTTCTTTGAATAGCAAATCAGTCATTAGCTCTAATGAAGGGTATGTCGGATAAGTGAACGAACGAGTCGGAGAGCGGATGAAGGGACGAATATGATGGAACCGGAGGAAGGGAGGGGGAGATAGATTATGTAGAGTAGGAAATTTTCGCACCAACCAAAGGCGAACGAAAGAAGGATATTTGAAATTCAAAGATTACAAAGCATGGGGAGATGGTTGAGATGCAGAAACCATTGCAATAATGCTTCGCTTCAACTCGATAATGAAGTACATCAGTGCTGCCAGTACTCTTTCAACCTACCGTCGACCGGATTGTCGACAATTGCTGCCGTAGTGAACTACGACGACCAAACTGCCCTATCATTATGACGCCAGAGTTGTTTCAAGTTCGCTTGATCGTAAAGGAAGAAGAAGAAAATGAAAACAAGCTGGAAGAAAAATAGTGTTTCTCTTTATTTCTAGTTGTTGATGCACGGCCAAGAAAAACAGCTACGACTTGGGATGCGTTTCTGGAGCCGGGTCGAAGCCGCAGAGGTAAGACGAACTGAAATCATTTCAACGTGTCCCGTCGGGTTTCTCGGTACTCGGATTGTACGGATTTGCTGTACGGATGGTTTATCTTCATATTTGCTTCGGATGGGACGCCTCCTTCCAATGGCATTCCGAGCGATAGCGCTCCCAGGAGAAAGGAAAATTGAGCGCTGTGAACGAATATGTAAATGTCGGTACGTTTACTTGTAGGTTTTCTTATGGACCTTTGTTCTCTGCTTTGTTGAACCCCAATCCGGGGTGGTTTCGGGCTTCGGCTGTGGCTCTCTAGCGACGACAGAAGGATTGTTTGTACGCAATTTAATCTATTTGCTCATTTGGAGTCTAGCAAATTGGATGTCAAATCTGAGCCTTGGCAACGTGTCCCGGGACGTGGGGCCATGTTAAATAATATGTGGCAGTAGTGTATGTGAATATGATTTTGTTTTCGCTTCCGGAAAGATGAAGTCATTCGGTTATCAAATGTGATGGGTGGTTAATGGTCCCTACTCGTCCTTTCGTGCAGAATGCACGTGGACGGTTATAACCGGTACCAGTCCATAGTTTAGAGTGCCCTGTGAAAATGTTTGAGTTTTCTAAAAACTTTGGCTTGCTCGCAAAAAAAATCTGAACAGATTAAATTTGAAATTAAACAAATTGGCTGTTAGTTCAATCCAAGATCCCGTAAGGGTCTGCGCAGATTTCTTTAAAACCGATTTAGCTGTTTTTGTTTAAGATTTTCGAAATTTTTCTCTAGTTGTACTGAGGCCATTTTGTTTCTTTTGATGATTATTCGCAGGTCAGAGGCTCCTTGATTTGGCTATTGTCATCTATACAAAAGAGGCATTGTTCAATCTTTCAGGGAATTAGTAAATCATCGAACAAGACTCGGTACATAGAGAGAGATAGAAAGAGACACCCATTTGGTAGCAGTGTGAGTGACTGTGCGATAGTAGAATTCATAATTGTGAGTTTCCGGGTGAGAAACCCTCAAACGATAAAGAGCTCTCGCAGTGAGTTGTGGGAAAGAACCACTCTTTAGTGTAAAGCTAAAACAAGGGTTTTCTCATTCTCGGTGAGCGAAAGGTTTCAAGTAAGTGACATTTAATATTATATTACTTTTGTTCTGCAATAGCAGCATGCCTTCATTTGGAACTCTTGACCATTACGTGAAGAGCACGTCCTTCACAAATGATTTGGAACGTTTAGAGCATCTCAGTTCTTTCAATGGTTGGTCGGAAGAGAATAAAAAATCGGTGTTGATTGCTCTTACCGGTCCAGTGGTATATGACGAATTAAAACTTATGTTTCCAAAAGTTGAGTTAGTTACTCTGAATTATGCAGATATGGTAAAAAACTAGCAGGAGCATACACACAAGTTCCTTTATCTGAGCGCTACTATCTACTTTATCTACAAAATTTAAATGCTTATACGCTCTTCTAACAAATAATACAGTTTTTGATTGGACAGAGGAATGCGAGAAGGCATTTCAGGCTAGCAAATGCTTTATTAAACGCAGATATACTGGAATTCTACGACCCTAGTAAGCCGTTAATTGTTGTCTCGGATGCTAGTTCAAGCGGATTAGGAGGTGTTCTAGCCCATGAAATTAATGGATTAGAAAGACCTATTTGTTTCACATCATTTTCCATCAATTCTGCTCAAAAATGATACCCTATCCTTCACTTAGAAGCATTGGCATCAGTACAATGAAGAAATTTCATCATTTCTTTTTGGCCAAAGGTTTAAGGTGTACACTTATCATAAACCTTTGGTGGGAATATTTGGCAAATCTGGTAACAATTCGCTATTTGTAACCAGACTTCAGAGATACACCATGGAGTTATCAATCTACGACTTTGAAATAGCCTACAGAGCATCAAGAGATATGGGAAACGCGGATTTCTGCTCGCGATACAATTTGTAGAAACTGAATGGCCTAAAAATCCGGAGAGTTCGGTTAAGAATTTTTTTCAATTAGGGCAGATCTTGAAGTGGTACAAAATTGCCTTCTTTAACAAGATAGAGTAATAATTCCATCAATATTGAAGGAAAATGTGCTCACGCTCTTGCATGCAAATCATATCGACATTGTCAAGATGAAACAGTTAGCACTTAATAAAGTTTTCTGGCCAGGTATTAGCTCTGATGGAGAGAATTTTGTAAAGATGTGCGAGGCATGTATCAAAATGAGAACGGATTCTTCAAAATCTGACCATGGTCAATAGTTGCCAACGTCAAGGCCTTTCAGTCGTTTGCATGCAGATTTCTTTCATTTCGATGGAGAAACTTTTCTATTAATCGTCGACAGTAACTCAAAATGGGTAGAACTAGAGGTTATGCTACACGGAACAGACGCAAAACGAGTAATTGCCCCACTCACGACTCTTTTTGCTAGGTTCGGCCTTCCTGATGTGATGGTTACAGATGGAGGTCCTCCCGTCAATTCCAAAGAATTTGTTGTATTTTTAGAAAAACATGGTGTGAGGGTAATGAAAAGCCCTTCTTACAATCAAAGCAGTAACGGTCAAGCAGAGCGTTTAGTAAGAGTAGTAAAAGATTCTTTCAAAACAGTTTTTGCTGGATCCTCAATTGCGACAGTTAGATTTAACGAGTAAAATAAACTATTTTCTTATCAACTATCGTAACCAAATTGCTACTAAAGAATGGACTCCACCATCACACAGAATTTTATCCTTTCAACCAAAAGTTTTAATTGATTTG
This sequence comes from Malaya genurostris, assembly GCF_030247185.1. Classification (NCBI taxonomy): domain Eukaryota; kingdom Metazoa; phylum Arthropoda; class Insecta; order Diptera; family Culicidae; genus Malaya; species Malaya genurostris. The sequence continues at coordinate 50,429,747 of NC_080572.1, forward strand.
ATTCATCCAAAGAAACAACATAAGCAATTTTTGAAAAATTCTAGTCTCGTAAATTCACCTACGCCAAAATTACCTCAAACAGACCCATTTAAAAAACTAGTTGCAGGTGATAAAATTTATTACAAAAACTATAAGAAAACCTATCCTCAAAGATGGATCGAGGCGAAGTTCATCAAACAGCTCTTTAAAAACACATTTCAAATTATACTTCACAGCTCTACGATCATGGCCCACAGAAACCAATTGAAGCTGGCTCATTCTCCGATTCGAAGCTCGATGGTTTTACTCCCGGAAGTCAATCAAAGGAAACGCAGTCGTGCAGAGTCGGAAGAATTTCGGGGCTGTACGAGATCTGAGGTCGAGGAAGGGCCAGTTTTAGGATTCTCAGAAGTTATAGGCGATCAAAACCAAGTCAAATGAAATATCGGAAAACGAGCGATAGCCTGATTATGACCAGGAGTCGGGCTCGAATTGTCAAGAGAAATGTTTAATTAATCAATGAAAACTTACGCATGTAATGCAATCGATTTGTAAATATTTCGATCGTGAATTACTTTTGAGGTATAATCGATTGAAAAAGTATTTTCAACTTGTTTAATAATATGGAAAACAGTTCCGTATCAGCACATACAAATGTGTACCGGTTTTGCACCGTCATTTGGTATGACGGTTAGAAAGTTTTGACACTCATCTCCATATAATTTTGGAAGCGGATCTGGATGAAATTGCACATTATCTTTTAAGACATCGAGAGCTTTAATTTAGATCTAGATTTGCGAAAATTCGAGAAATCGAGGTGAGTACCGTTTTTACCTTTCTCATATAGAAAGGTTATGCAATCACTGTGAAAACCGACTTTTGAACCTAGGCCCGGAGGGCCGAGGCTCATATACTATTCGACTCAGTTCGTCGAGTAAGCAAAATATCTGTATGTGTGTATGTGTGTGTATGTATGTATGAATCATTTTTTTGCACTCACTTTTCTCAGAGATGGCTGAACCGATTTTCACAAACTTAGAATTAATTGAAAGGTCTTATAACCCCACACAAAGTTTCTGAATTTTATTCGAATCCGACATTCGGTTCCGGAATTACAGGGTAATATGTGCAAAAAAAGGAAAATTAGTTCATTTACTTTTCTCAGAGGCAGCTGAACCGATTTCAACAAACTTATGGCGTTTTTCATTGAGAAACACTTTTGGCGTGGATTGCTCTGGTTTTGCACTTTCGAGCAGAAATGGCAATGAAACACCGTCAAAATATTGCATTTCTGCTCGAAAGTGCAAAATCAGAGCAATCCACGCCACCAGTGTTTTTCAATGAAAAACGGCATTAGATTCAAATAAAAGGTATCATACAAAACTGGAAAATTAGATTCAAATAAAAGGTCCCATACTAAACTGGAAAATTTCATCCGGATCCGACTCCCAGTTCCGGAATTATGTGGTGAAGTGTGTTAAGAATTGGATACCGTTACTTGAAGCAGCGAAACAAAACACTTAAGAAAAACTCTCTACCTGCCTCGAAACTATTCCAATCGGTAGTCATCGTCAATAGACATGCTGGTTCTCGTTTTCTGATTCCGGAAGCACCAGAAATAAAAAGTAAAATAATTTCTAAACTTACCTCAAAACTATTCCAATCGGTAGTCATAATTAGTAGACGGCCCAACATTAATTTGGCTTTCCTTGTTCTGAGGTTTTTGATGAACTACCGAAGATTGTAGCCATAGACTCAAAAATGGATTCCAGTTTCTTTTCTCGAACCAACTTCGATTATACCGGAATTCTCAAATTCCGGTTTTGGATGTACCTCTTTTCGTTTCCTCAGAGATGCCCTAACCGACCCGAGTACTTTTTCACTCTATAGGTTATACTAGTTTATGGACAAACCTTTGTGTTTTTCAAGAATCAAAGATATTTTTTTGAAAAATACCACACATTCATATATGAGAATATGTGAGATATGAGTAAGGCATCATTACGCCACTAGGTGGATTAAAACAGGTTTTTTAGCTTTTGTCGTGAATACGACTTACTTTGCTATCGGGTGCCTTTTCAAAATTTACCCTCTGAGAGAGTGATAAGTTTTTGATCGTGAATATCTATTGTTGTATCTACCGAATCAACATAATTTTTGCTACATGCCATCGGAAATATGATCACAATTTTATTATAAAATTTTCAGTTTTGTGACATAATCTCAAATAATTCAAAATTAAACTTTTCTGAAATGTTTGGTATAAACGAGTATCAAAGAGTATAATTCATAAGGCGCGTTTGCCTTTCTCGTTTTTTTAAAGCTCACAGCTCAGTGATTTGTGAAAGGATTTATATATTTTTCAACTTAAACGTGTATAGCAAAAGCAAAAGAAGTATTTCAATAGTACACTATTGAAAAACCTGTCTCATTTGACCCATGTCAACACCAGCCAATCAGAACGCGTTCTGAGGAAGAGAACAAAATATCTGCTGCTGTACAACAAATCGTTCGAGAAAAATGTTATTTATTTATTTATTTATTTATTTGGAGCAGGGAAAAGCCCACTGGAGTTGATACTTAATGAGAATCTCTCTCCAGTAGGCATAAAACCTCCTCATCTTTTGTACCAACAGATAATCACATCCAATTGATACATTAAATAATTATAATAAAATACAAAGTACACTTAAAAACTAACATAATATACTTAGAACTTGAATACAAATATACAAATATACGAATTATAAGTAATGTCATTTATAGGTCAAGTTCTTGAAAAATATTATAAATAAGCGTCTTAAAGTAGTACGAGACAGATTAAAATCAAAAATAGTATAACAACGATTAAATATACGAATCATGCTTGATACAGGTTCGTTCTTCGCATAATTCGTTCTAGCAAACTGGGGGACAAGAAAAGGGTTATTCCGGAGAGTTCTACGTCTGATATTTATATCGAGTTGTCCGAGAAGGCTGGAGCAGTCGATGTTTCCCAGAATTAAATCGGTAACAAACATTGCTTTCGAAACATTGCGTCGATCACTAAACAACTCAAGTCCAATGAGATTACATCTAAGTTCGTATCTGGGAAAGTTATGGGGGTCCCTCCAAGGCAGCTGACGTAAGGCAAAACGGACGAATTTATGCGGCACAGCATCAATGCGTTGTATCCCGTTATGGTAATAAGGTGACCACACAACTGCAGAAAACTCGAGAACAGAGCGAATCAGGGCAACATATAATGCTTTCAAGCAGTGTATGTTGCTGAATGATTTCGTCATTCGGAAGATGAATCCGAGTTGTTTGGATCCCTTAGAAACGATATATGATATATGATCGCAAAAAGTTAATTTGCTATCAAGAAGGACTCCTAGATCTTTAATGCAGCTTACTCTATTTAGCTCGGTCCCAGGAAGCGAATAGTTGAAAATGATCGGTTTTCTTTTACGACTGAACGTTATGATAGAACACTTTGAAGCATTTAGTACCATCCTGTTGACCTGACACCAATTTCCGAAAATATCAAGTTGTTGGAGAAATTTAGCATCGCTTAGGCTATCAGTTCCACTGCAACTATCGGGCTGATCGGACGCAAGTTCGTGTTTCTCCAGTGGTGCGGTAAATTGTTTTATTCCGCTTTCAAGGTCATTTCGTATTCTATTGTCTGAATCAGTGCGGTCGAGTGATAGTTCGAATTAATCCGTCTTCAAGGTCAATTGTGAGTTGTGTAAAGAAGCACTGTGTGGTAACGTTAGTCAGCGCCCAGCTGGGCGCTGCTGCTATATTGTTAACAAATACATTGGACAGTGTATAGTGAAAAAACGTATAAGATTCCATTGTACAGTGCAGAAAGAGACTGCAAAAAAGTGCTTTTTCCTCTAGGAGGTTTTTTGCACTTTATTGATCAGGAATATCCACCGATTGCCTAGGACCGGGCCTTGTCTGCCGTTCACCCTTTGAGAGCTAAAGCTAAGTATTTTTGCCTTTTTCTTTTTTCCCCCTGTTCTTCAATACCACTACATTTGTCCTCCAATATTTACCCGCACGGACACATTTCCGTGCCATGACAGAAGGCACAGAATTGCCTGACCTCCCTCCAGATGACAAAATGGAATCATCTTATAGCCAAATATCTCGTGTAAAAAATTATCCCGATGGACTTGCACTCCCGGCCGGACCGTATGCGGTTTACATCCGGACCAAAGCCAACGGTAAAAAATTGAATCTTCTAAGACTTTCTGAAGACCTGTCCTCGCGATACAATACCGTACAAAAAATTGAAAAAGTACGCCCGGACAAGCTTAGGGTCTTGTTAGCCAGTGCAAAACAGGCTAATGAGATCGTTCAAAATGAGCATTTCACGCGGGAGTATCGCGTATACGTACCAGCTCGCGAAGTCGAGATAGACGGCGTGATCACCGATCCGAGTCTGACTTGCGAGGACGTTCTTAAGCATGGGGCAGGCGGATTTAAAAACCCCCTACTCAAGAACGTTAAGATACTGGACTGCAAGCAATTGCGTTCAGTATCGACCGCTGAGGATGGGACTAAGTCCTATATCCCATCAGACTCGTATCGGGTGACTTTCGTTGGCTCGGCTTTGCCTAACTACGTCCTCCTGGACCGAATTCGTTTACCTGTTCGCCTTTTTGTGCCGCGGGTCATGAACTGCACTAATTGCAAACAATTGGGACATACAGCATCCCATTGTTGCAATAAATCCCGGTGTATAAAGTGTGGAGGGAGTCATGCGGATAACTCCTGCAGTGGAGACAATGAAAAGTGTCTCTACTGTAAGAAGGGGCCGCATGACCTCTCTGATTGTCCCGCGTACAAATTGCGCCAGGATAAGATGAGGCGTTCACTTAAGCAACATTCAAAGCGTTCTTTTGCTGAAATGTTGAAGAGTGCTACGCCTCCAGTAAACCTGTACGCTTGTTTGGCAACTGACGAGAGCGAATATGATGACCCCCTCGAAGGTACATCTTCGGCTGTCCCTCTTAGCTCATCATACAGAAAGAGAAGAAATAAATCTTTTCAAAAGCTCCCTAGTAAGGGTTCGAAGATGTCCTCTGATGGGTCTCGAAAAATTACAACAACTGGTAGTGATGGCAAAAAACCAGAGAGAAAAGCTCCAGGCCTTGGAAAATTAAATTCCGAGCAAGAATTTCCATCACTTCCTGGGACTTCAAAACCCCCGAAAGTCCCTAAAGATCAGTCAGAAAATTTACCAAATACTGGGTTTGTTAAATTCTCTGATATTGTGGACTGGATCATGTCTACTTTCAATATTTCTGAACCTCTTAAAAGCCTGATAATGGCTTTTATTCCTACAGTTAAAACATTCTTGAAGCAGTTGACTGCAAAATGGCCCCTTCTTTCAGCGATCGTATCCTTCGATGGCTAAGACACCCACCGAGGTCACGGATACAATCACTGTTATACAGTGGAATTGTAGAAGTATCATCCCAAAAATAGATCCTTTCAAATTTCTAGTAAATAATCTGAAATGTGACGCATTTGCATTGTGCGAAACTTGGCTAACTTCTGAAATACCCTTAAACCTCCACGATTTTAACATTATTCGTCTGGATCGAGATGATTCCTATGGAGGAGTACTTTTGGGGATCAAAAAGTGCTATTCTTTCTATCGCATTAACCTCCCCTCGATACCAGGTATTGAAGTTGTCGCATGTCATGTTACAATCAAAGGCAAGGACCTTTGCATTGCTTCCATCTACATTCCCCCAAGAGCCTCGGTTGGGCATCGGCGGCTCAATGATATCATAGAGCTTCTTCCCGCACCGACGTTGGTTTTAGGAGACTTTAACTCACACGGTACGGGATGGGGCTGTCTTCACGACGATAACAGATCAACTATGATCCATGATATCTGCGACAACTTCAATATGACAATCTTGAATACGGGAGAAATGACACGAATTCCTGCACCACCAGCAAGACCAAGTGCGCTAGACTTATCCCTTTGCTCGACATCGCTACGGTTGGATTGCACGTGGAAGGTAATCCCTGATCCCCACGGTAGCGATCATCTGCCTATCGTAATTTCAATCGCCACCGGATTAAGACCATCGGAAACAATCAATGTTTCGTATGACCTCACACGAAACATTGATTGGAAATGCTACGCAAATTTGATATCTGAGAATCTAGAAACAACACAAGAACTTCCTCCGGAGGAAGAGTACACGTTTTTGGCTGGCTTGATTCTCGACACCGCGACTCAAGCTCAGACGAAACGTGTACCCGGCGCGAAAACTAACATCCGTCCCCCCAACCCGTGGTGGGACAAAGAGTGCTCAGAATTAAACGCGGAGAGAACTTCATCATTTGTCGAGTTTAGGAAAAACGGAACACCTGATAATTTTAGAAACTACGCGGCATTAGACGCTAAAATGAAAAGCTTGATTAAAGCGAAGAAAAGCGGTTATTGGCGTCGATTCGTAGACGGATTATCGAGAGAAACATCAATGAGCACTCTTTGGAACACAGCCCGACGAATGCGCAACAAAAACACCACAAACGAAAGCGAGGAATATTCTAACCGCTGGATATTCGATTTCGCTAAAAAAGTATGTCCTGACTCTGTTCCGGAACAGACAATCATGCGCGTCGCTTCATCAAACAGAAACGAAACACCTTTTTCGATGGTCGAGTTCTCACTTGCGCTTTTATCGTGTAACAATAAATCTCCGGGGTTAGACAAAATCAAATTCAACTTGTTGAAAAATTTGCCTGACTCTGCCAAAAGGCGCTTATTGAATTTATTCAATAGGCTTCTTGAGGATAATATTGTCCCACATGACTGGAGACAAGTAAGAGTTATTGCCATTCAAAAACCAGGGAAACCAGCCTCCGATCACAATTCGTATCTGCCGATTGCTATGCTTTCCTGTATCCGGAAATTGTTCGAAAAAATGATTCTGTTTCGTCTAGACAATTGGGTCGAGACTAATGGCTTACTTTCAGATACACAATTCGGCTTCCGCAGGGGCAAAGGAACGAACGATTGTCTTGCGTTGCTCTCAACCGAAATTCAAATGGTATTTGCTCGTAAAGAACAAATGGCGTCAGTTTTCCTAGACATCAAGGGGGCTTTTGATTCAGTTTCCATAAACATCCTATCTGAGAAGTTGCATCAGCATGGTCTTTCACCAATTTTGAATAACTTTTTGTATAATCTGTTGTCCGAGAAATACATGTATTTCGCGCATGGTGATTTGTCGACAATACGATTCAGTTACATGGGTCTTCCTCAGGGCTCATGCTTAAGCCCCCTTTTATACAACTATTACGTGAACAACATTGATGAATGTATCAACACATCTTGCACGCTAAGACAACTTGCCGACGACAGCGTTGTGTCTATTATAGGACCCAAAGCTGCCGATCTCCAAGGACCATTGCAAGATACCCTCGACAACTTGTCGACATGGGCTCTTCAAATGGGTATCGAGTTCTCCACGGAGAAAACTGAGCTGGTTGTATTTTCAAGGAAGCGAGAACCAGCACAATTACAGCTTCAACTAGAGGGTGAAACCATAGCTCAGGTCTTCACATTTAAATATCTCGGGGTCTGGTTCGACTCCAAAGGCACCTGGGGATGTCACATTAGGTATCTGAAAAGAAAATGCCAACAAAGAATCAACTTTCTTCGTACAATAACCGGATCATGGTGGGGTGCCCACCCAGGAGACCTGATCAGGTTATACCAAACAACGATATTGTCCGTGATGGAATACGGATGCTTTTGCTTCCGATCCGCGGCGAACACTCATTTCATCAAGCTGGAAAGAATTCAGTATCGTTGTTTGCGTATTGCCTTAGGTTGCATGCAGTCGACTCATACGATGAGTCTCGAAGTGCTCGCGGGCGTCTTACCGTTGAAAAACCGATTCTGGGATCTCTCATATCGATTGCTAATCCGATGCGACATCTTGAATCCGATGGTGATTGAAAACTTCGAAAGGCTTGTCGAGCTCAATTCTCAGACCCGTTTTATGTCCTTGTATTTTGATTACATGGCTCAGAATATTAATCCTTCTTCGTTTGTTTCCAATCGTGCTCATTTCTTGGATACTTCTGATTCTACTGTGTTTTTCGACACATCCATGAGAGAAGAAATTCGTGGAATCCCGGATCACGTGCGCCCTCAAGTGGCCCCAAATATTTTTTATAATAAATTTAGAACAGTCAACTGTGAAAAGGTGTTTTACACTGACGGTTCAAACATCAACAGGTCCACAGGCTTCGGCATCTTCAATCAAAACATCACCGCTTCTCACAAACTCAATGATCCGGCTTCAGTTTACGTCGCAGAATTAGCTGCTATTCAGTACACCCTTGAGATCATTGAAACCTTGCCCAAAGACCATTACTACATTGTCACGGACAGTCTAAGCTCAATAGAAGCTCTCCGGGCAATGAAGCCAGGAAAGTATCCCCCATATTTCCTGGGGAAAATACGGGAACACTTGCGAACTTTATCTGAACGGTCTTATTTAATATCGTTAGTCTGGGTCCCTTCGCATTGTTCCATTCCAGGCAATGAAAAGGCAGACTCATTGGCTAAGGTGGGCGCATTAGAAGGTGATATTTATGAAAGACCAATCTGCTTTAATGAATTTTTCAGTATCTCTCGTCAGAAAACTCTCGAAAGTTGGCAAACTTCATGGAGCAATGGCGAACTGGGACGATGGCTACATTCCATTATCCCTAGGGTATCGACGAAACCTTGGTTCAGGGGGATGAACGTGAGTCGCGATTTCATTCGTGTTATGTCGCGGCTCATGTCAAATCACTACACTTTCAACGCACATCTCCGGCGTGTTGGGCTTGCGGAGAGCGGTCTCTGCACCTGTGGCGACGGTTATCAGGACATCGAGCATGTCGTGTGGTCGTGCGTAGAGTATCGTGACGCCAGGTCGAAGCTACTGGAATCCCTTAGGGCCCGAGGTAGACCGTCCAATGTTCCGGTTCGGGATGTGTTGGCGAGTCGGGATAGTTTATATATGCTTCTCATATACCAGTACCTTAAACACATTGATATACAAGTGTAATGTGTTATCCCTCGCTCAGAAAGTATAAACTCCACCTACAGCTTCGACACTAACATCCGCCCGATTCTCTCGATCCCCGTCCCTGTCCACCATCTTCATTGGAACTAACAAGATCTTTTTTTGTCACTAACTTTTTCGTTACCCCTTCCCTGTCTCTTCACCATCTCGATGGCAACTAATTAGATCTTTATCGTTTTCAAACATTTTGTTCCCACATCCCCTTTTTACCCCGTTTCCACAATATTTACTTTTTTTTTCATTCTCTTCCGTAACATCACCATCATCGTCCACGGAAGGCCGCCCCCGTCGAAAACCAGCACGCGGGCCACCCGCCGGGCCTTCGTAGCCTGGGGGTGTTTCCCGCGGACCCACACGGACCGAATGATGCGGCCAACATGGATCTTCGCCAACGGCATATGGAAGACCCTCATGCAATATTCAATTCACCGGCCACTACCGATCGCTTCTCGAGAATCCGCTACCGCTACATTACATAATGATACTATTCTAGTTTTAAGTTAGTCGTAATTAAGATTAGTAAATACCCTTGGCATCTTAGAGCTTAAGCAGTGTGCCTTAAAATTATATTATAATATTGAATAAAAAAAAATCGCTTAGGCTATCAACTTTTAAAAACAGTTTAAAGTCGTCTGCATACGAGAGCTTCAAGCACTTCAGGGAAAGATTAACGTCGTTGATGTAAAGCAGGATCAGAAGAGGTCCATAGTGACTACCTTGTGGTAATGGAAAACGAATTAGAAACAGTGTCACTAATTTTTACCGACATTTTGCGCTAATCGACATTAAAATTCTGTATGCGGCTATTTTTATAGCCGTTGGGACCGCCCATTAGTGAATAAGCCTACAAACGAAATCACATAAAAAGAACCCTCTTAACAAAAATTGAATCATTTTGGATTCTATCGCCACTGCGAGCAGATGTGTTTTGCAGTGTTGCACAGCTAGTTTCGCTTTCGACAAGAGCGATTACGTCACAGCTGCCAGTCGTTTGCATTGGTGAAAAAACAACGAAAAGAGGATAATGGTGGAGAGCATCACACAAAATCAGCCGTGCTAATGGCTCTAAAAGTTTTCTAAAGAACTATTAGGATTTGTTGTTCGCAAATCGAAGATAAATATCCTCAGTTTGGTTAGATTTGTGCACTTTTCGCTGTGTGAAATTCACAGTAATCGAGATCAAGTGAAGCCTTCTTTGTTTTTGCGAAAAATGTGAAAAAGGGGAATGCTTGCATAATTCATACAATTGATCAACTAATTGATATTCGGAAGTGTTAAGGAGTGTTTTCGTATTAACGACATCCAGTTGTGTCTCTGACATTACCCACCCACCTTTTTGTCACTGTTATCGGTGCCTTCGGATCCGGAAACCAACTAACAAGATTTGCCAACTAAATGAATTTTCCGCTAAGTTTTATACAAATCTGCCCCTTGTTCGCCATCACATGCGAAAAAATATTCATAAAATTGAAATTTCACTTATCGCGTTGTTCTACCGAAACCGGAAGTAGGAGCTGGATTGACTTCTCAGGAACTTTTTAAAGAATTTAAAGACCTTATATTTGCATCATAGATTGCGAAAATCGATTGAGAAATTTCCGTGTAAATTGAGTGGGCATTATTTCATAGATTTGCTCATATTGCCTTGTAATTCCAGAACCGGAAGTCGGACAAAGATGAAATTCAATTGCTATGGGACCATAAGATCTTTTGTTCGATTTTAGGTTTGTGAAAATCGGTTCAGCTATCTCTAAGAAAAGTGAGTAACTATTTCATTAATGTTTTGGTGCATGTCACCCTGTAATTCCGGAGTCGGATAAGGATGAAATCCAATAGCAGATATTGGAACTAAAGGTTACGCGGTCTTTGAGAAAATCTAGTGCACTTTTTTCTTATTTTTTCGCACATTCTACCCTGTTACTCTCGAACCGACAGATCGATCCGAGTAAAATTCAATAGCAGACTATGGGATCGAGAGCCCTTCCATTTGAATGCTAGTTTGTTAAAATTGTTCAAGCAAGCTTCCAGAAAATCGAGAGCACATTTTGTTACACATACACAAAGACAAACGTATTCGACGAACTGAATCGAATGGTATATGAAACTCGGCCATCCGGGCCACGGTTCAAAAGTCGGTTGTTATGAGAAAGGCAAAACGGAACGATATTCCCGAACTGGTTTTAGCATGCTTGGACTCAAGTGAAAGACCTTATAGTCTAGGTTACTATTAAATTCTTTCCGGATTAGACTTCCGGTTCCGATACGGCAGGGCGAAGTGTGTCTAAAACTCCACACCATCAATTATAGCGACGATGCAAATAGGGAAAATTCTTCTAGATTTGGCTGAAAACTATTTAAAAATTGGTTTATTCCAAAATGACCAAAAAAGACGAAAAAGTGAAATGAAAATTGAATCACTATTTCAGTTATAAACGATACGGCAGCTAAGTGAACCAACTGTTCCTCAACCATTGATGAATAGTAATGAAAACCGGCTAGCTGCGAAATCCAGTATTGAAAATATTTATTAATTATCGTTTCACATACATTGGATGGAAATATTTCATGAAACAAACTAAAAAAATAGTACTTAATATACTGAAAATAAAACCATTAAAATCCATCTCCTTTCCAGCTCGCTGAGTTTCTCGCACTTCAGCACAAAACAAATGCGCACAATATCAAATTCCAACGAAGGACATAACAGAAACAGAAAAACTCCATTACAACAAACGTAATTCACGGCACATCGGCACGCCACTCCAGTTGCCGTAAAAAAAAAACACCTGTTCCCGTAATGCCACCTGCCACCATCAGGTCCCACCATGACGCCAGTGAATCCGAGCATGATTCAGCTTCCACGGACGAAGGAGAGTAGGAAAAATAAGACGAGTACAACCCAATAACAAAATCTATCATCTGTCGATTCACAGACGGAGGAAAAATCGATTTTCAGTTCGTTCTGTTAGTTCATTGGAGTTCATCACCGTCGGCTGGTTCGGAAGGTGGATGAACGGTCGGTGGGTAGATTCCGGTGTCCTTGAGAGAGAAAGAGAGAGTTTCGAAAATTGTTTTTTCCTTCTGTTGGTATCGCACAGCTCTTGTTAGAAGTTAGTTATGAAGAGCTTCACTGGGGAAGGAAACAAAAAACTAACAACGCAAACAATTACCAACTTTTGAAGGACGTGTGAATTCGCTATCGGACCGGTCGTTGAAGTTGATACTGTTGTTTATTTATTTATTTATTGGTGAAACTTTTCGCACTTTCACTGCGGCACTGCTTTGCTGCTGTGATGATTCGTGTTCGGTACCCGATAGAACAATACCAAACCTTAAAACAGCTCTCATGGTCGTTCGCCGGTTGCATCTCAGAAAACCCCAGCCGTTCCGTCCGCTTATCGGGTCAAAGCAATAAAAACCCAATCGGGGTGACGCCAACTGCACGTAAATTATAAAAGTGTCAAATAAACACACATTTAAAATTCGTCCCTCGCTCTCAACCAGTGCCATTAGCAGCCGTGGGCGGTGAGCACATCCTAGTGCCAAAACGGGGAACGGAGACGACCACATTGCCTCGTTAGTTTGGCGCCACGGCAACTCAGTCGATGTGGTACTCGCTTTCCTCCGCTTCTACACACACACACACACACTCAAACAGTCTCATAAATAAAATATTCCCTCCGTCTGCTGACTGCTCTACGGTGACAATTCACTAAGATACATATTTTATAAAACTTTTTCAAAACGGTGGCATATCCTGTGTCGTACGAGCAATTCGCTGCCCGGTTGTGGAATAACCAGTTGACTGCCGTGAAAGGGGGAGGGCTAGCGGGTGGCGGTGACAATATGAGCCGTTCAGTGCAGTGTCAGCAAAACACATTTTCTTACTGGTCCTGTTTGAGGTTTCCTGCGTTTTTTTTATGTTGTTTTTTTTTTCATTTTTTTTGTGAAAACCTCTGGAAGAAATCCTCTGTGCAAAGATGCTCGGGCGCATCATCATACACTGAATTGTGCAGGCAGATGGCAACGAAGCAGTGTCTAGGCTCTCATCTCTCATAGTAGTAGACAGTTTGCTTAATCCTGCGGAATCAGCTGTGCTATGATATTTTTGTCGCACCGTCGCCAAGATGATGAACATGGGTAGTACGGGATTCACTTCCTTCCCAGTTTTGTAATCGTATATATTATACTAACATATTAGCGCCAAGCGTCGACGATAAATGTACGATTAAAAATTAATCTCGGAGAAAGATTACGACGACACGTCGCAAAAGCTGTTGGGTGGAAAACGTCGTTATCCCCATCCATCGAAGGAAGTCAAGTAGGAGAACAGAAAGCTGCATCTCGAAAACATGTGAAGGCCCTCGAGTCGTGCCGTTCTGAGTGAGAGCTTCATTCGCTTTTCATTTGGTTCCTTTACAAGAAAGCAGTTTCGGAGCGGAACAGAGAACAAAAAATAAAAAAAATCAAAGCCGCTCGCATCCACTCCAAACGTCGACTTGCAGCCGACGTATTTTTAACGGATTGTTATAAAACAAATGACTGCTGTGGAAACCAACTTACGCGGAAAAATAATTAAAGGGTTTTAAGTAGGAGTGAAACGTGAACAATATTTGTTCAAGTGCAGGCTTCGTCGGGTTTCTTGGGACATAACATAAAGGCATTGAAAGCGCGCTCGGTTATTTCCAAGTACACACTCAACGGTGCGAAAAAATTGAGCAAAAAAAAACAACGTTAGAGACTGAAATGCGCTGACTAAAGATAACAGCTTTTGCAAAAAAAAATATACCGCAACTGGTGATGTTTTGACGTAGGACTGCATCTTTCTTTACTATGCTCACCTGGGTGCATTTTCAAAATTTCACAACAAGAAAGTGTAACGAAATTACTCCAGATTAGTTTTCATAATATTTTGTTACTGTTCAAGTATTTTCTCTAATTATTTAACGAAACGAATGGGAAAAGATGTAAAATTATTGAAAATACCACGTTTATTACGAAAACATTGTTTAAATAATGAAAATATAGGTCTAAACACGAAACATATAAATAGACCCTGTTGCACGTTTGCTAGCTTCAGTCTATGATAATCCATAAACGGAGACACATCGGGTGCGCAGGCTGCCATCTACACCAAAATAGTGGAACTACACCCGACATTATTCAACTGGTGCTTTAGTCAATGACGTTCATCCAGCCTAAACGCAGAAAAACAACATCTAGTTTTTCTGTGAGCACATCTGCTGTTGAACATTTACAGTGTGAGTTTCGTTGCAAACAAAAGTGTGAACGAAAAGTGGACAACGATGGGGAACATTATACAAAATCAGCCGTTCTAATGGCTTTAAAAATTATCTAGAGAACGTTGTAAATTCTTTTCAAATCAAATGTAAAAATTATGCATCTGCAAATGCAAATCTAGAAAAAATTGATTAGCTTCATGCACTTTTCGCTGTGCAAAATTCGTTCGAGAAAAAATGTTCCGAACAGTGTTATCGTAGAGAATTGCACAATTTGGCCTAATGCCAGAAATAAATCCCGTACAGCATTTTGATTATTTCCTTCAATGAAGTTTGCATATCCGAAATGAAATAATTCACATCAAAATTCTATATTTTGCTTTTTTTTGTGACCGTTGGGACCGCCCATTTGTGAAGACGCTACAAACAAAATCACCTCAAAAGAAAGCTCTTAACCAAAACTGGTTCAGTTTAATCGGCAGTGCGAAAAGATCTTTCGCCAAGTCAGTTTCGCTTCAAACAAGACCGATTGCGTCATTCAGCTTCTAATCGTTCGCATTGGAGAAAAAGAAAACGAAAAGTGGACAACGATGGGGAACATTATACAAGATCAGCCGTTCTAGTGGCTCTACATGTTATCCAAAGAACTATTTATTATACTTTCCTTGCAAATCGAAACTAAAAATCATCCGTTTAGTGCAAATCTAGAACATTTTGATAAGTTATGCACAGTTGTGCAAAATTCGCATCAAACGAATACAAATAAAGCCAGCATACGACATATCATTATCGCAGAAAATACAACCTTCTAAAAGCCTGAAATGAATCCCGCGATTACATCGATTACGCGAAGTTGGCTGCTGGTCGTTTGGGTGCGAGTAACCGAAAAAAAACATTGAATCGGTTCGAAAAATGATAAATTATAATCCGAAATGAAGTAGTCAACCTTAAAATTCAATTCGTTGGTTTTTTTGTGGCCGTTAGCACCGCTCTTTTGTACTTTTGATCTACTATGTTCATTGTTCGCACCGTTCGCAGAGCGGCTTTCTGTTCAAACGAGTGCTGAAAATTCATCAAAGTATGAACACAACGGAGAGAATTGTAAAAATGTTTGCATGATATTTAATATTTGTTCTTGTGTATGTGAAAAGTATAACTTTAAAATATTTTTTGAACAATACGTTGAATTTTTTGAAAAAAATAACCAGGCCTTAAGTTGTTGCTTTTCTTTTACAGGGTCCGGCACTCGAAGTGTAACCAATTAAAAAGGCCATAAATTCAGTTTGGAAAATTACTTTTACTTAATTCAAAGTACAAAATGTGTAAAAATAATACAAAATTCGGAATCAATTCACTTTTGCTCGATATGACCACCTTTTGCCTTGACTTGATGACTTGAGAGAGCGAAGGAGTTGCTTCGTTTGGCCGAATGTGACTTGCAGGTATTTTGGACCACTCGCGGACAATAACTTTTTTCAGCGCCTCGAGACTGGTGTATCTTTTAGTTCGGACTTTGCTCTCCAAAATGGCCCAAAGAGAATAATCCATTGGATTCGCATCTGGTGAATTCGAGAGCCATTGTGTGGACGTGACGAAGTTCGGAACGTGGTTTTTCACCCATTCTTGGTTCACTCGAGCTTTGTGAGACGGTGCCGAGTCCTGCTGAAACGTCCATGGTCTGCCACCGAAATGTTTGTCTGCCCACGGCTTCAAAGCAACCTCCAGAATACTTTCCCGATAATATGTCGCATTTATCTTGACGCCAAGCTCGATGAAAACGATTGGAGAGCGCCCATCTGCGGTTACAGCGGCCCAAACCATTATCTGTTGCGGGTGCTGCCTCCTGGTGGCCAATCGATGACTCAAATTCTCGTATGAACGGTCGGTCAAGTAAACCCTATCGTTTTGAGAGTTTACGAATTGCTCAATTGGAAAAATTTTCTCGTCAGAAAATACAATGTTCGGAAATTGACCGCTTTCGGCCAAACGAAGCAACTCCTTCGCTCTCTCAAGTCATCAAGTCAAGGCAAAAGGTGGTCATATCGAGCAAAAGTGAATTGATTCTGAATTTTGTATTATTTTTACACATTTTGTACTTTGAATTTAGTAAAAGTAATTTTCCAAACTGAATTTATGGCCTTTTTAATTGGTTACACTTCGAGTGCCGGACCCTGTAAGTTGGTTCAAAGGCTATAGCATGTGAAATCTGCCCCCAAAAGAAATTCATATTGTTATACCACATTCGAAAGATCATAGACTGGAATCAATTTTCTCAAAGTTTCAACCCCTTAACTGCCATATTGACGAAGCTAGGGTGGTTCTATTGATTTTTATTTTATTTGATTTTTGAAGAAACCGCTCCTCCGAAAAATTTGAAAAAAGTCAGGTATGTTTAAGGCATTATGGGGAAGGTTTACAATTTTTTTTCAAAATTTTTGAAGATGTATTTCTACCATTTAAAAATACTTGAAAATTTTGAAACATATTTTTTTCCTCTTCCAATTTTTCCAACACCCTGGATTTTTTAGTGATAAAAAATTTTTTTTGGACATGTTAAGGCGGTATATTTTCATATTTTTAAAAAATGTGGACGACCACAATATTTGATTTTTTTCTAAAAAAAATAAATAACAGTCTACCATGCGTCCCCATCAAGTTCTGTTAGAAGAAAACGCATGGTGCTCTGTTCTAGTAGTTTATGCAACTCAAGCGCAGGGCTTAGAAATCAAAGTAACAAAAAAGGAGGCAATGAGTTTCAACCTTTGCATAATACATACACGATCATACTTCGGGTACAACCTAGAATGCTACAAAGCTAGAACTTACTGGTATGTGGTTCATCTATGAATGGTAGTAATATATGAACGTCGTTAGTATCACACATATGGAATTCGGTTACGGCAGTCAAGAACTAGAGCGGGTGTCAGTTTTTTACGTGATGCTGATGGATGTAATGAAAGAATAATGAAAGAAAGAATTAAAGTTGTTCTTAGTTTTCTGGAAAAATGTGTGATAAAGATAAAGTTGGATTATGTGCACCTAGTATAAACTAGGGGGTAAAAACCTTTTACCTCTTAAACTTACCACACGGATAGCAAGCCGAAACTAGTTTCGTTCGGGACGTCAGTTTTGATATTACACTTAGTTGTAATATCAAAGAAGTGGTAATTTGAAGGGGAGAAAGCTTGCTTTTACCCCCAAATTTATGCTAGGTGCACATAACCATTTTCTTAAGTTTACGTTTCGTCTTCGACTCATCAGTGCGTCAGCAGATTATGCTGACGCAAACCCCCGGATCAACATAATCCGCTGAGCAGACGTAAAGTTAATGCTATTTGCAAGACACTTTTTTATTACACAAAGCAGTGTAACGTCTAAACTGACGTCTCGAACGAAACAAGTTACCACAATCTGTACGGCCAGTAAGCCGAAACTTGTTTCGTTCGAGACGTCAGTTTAGACGTTACACTGCTTTGTGTAATAAAAAAGTGTCTTGCAAATAGCATTAACTTTACGTCTGCTCAGCGGATTATGTTGATCCGGGGGTTTGCGTCAGCATAATCTGCTGACGCACTGATGAGTCGAAGACGAAACGTAAACTTAAGATCAAAGAAGTGTTTTGCAAATAGCATTAACTTTACGTCTGCCTAGCGGTTTATGTTGAACCGTCAGGTCGGATGTAGCAGTTCAACATAAACTGCTACGCACTGATGAGTCTAAGACGAAACGTAAAATCAAATAAAGTTGGAGTTTTGTGTTTGAAAACGTCAATCGAATATCTTTATGATGGTTTTCATGGTTTCTAGACTGGGAGCGCTAGATATTTTTATATGTATTCTAAAATTTGAAACAACTAAAGATACTAAAAAAGAAGTGATGCGTTATTTTTCGTTTTTGAGTCATAACCTTTGGCATAATTTCAAGTCATGCATTTATCGACCATGTGCATTAAAAAACTTGATTCGCTGAATCGATATTTTAATTTTTGGGTATATTGTCTAGGAAATATCTGAGAATATATAATGACGACGTTTTCTTCTAACATAACTTGATGGGAACGCATGGTCGACTGTTATTTATTTTTTAGAAAAAATCAAATATTGTTATCGTCCACATTTTTTAAAATATGAAAACATACCGCTTTAACATGTCCAATAATTTTTTATTTATTCCTAAAAAATCCAGGGTGGTGAAAAATTAGAAGAGGGAAAAAATATATTTAATTTTTTTTTGTGTTTTTTAGTGGCAGAAATATATCTTCAAAAATTTTGAAAAAAATTGTAAACCTCCCCATAATGCCTTAAATATAGCTGATTTTCTTCAAATTTTTCGGAGGAGCGGTTTCTTCAAAAATCAAATAAAACAAAAATCATTAGAACCACCCTAGCTCCGTCAATATGGCAGTTAAAGGGTTGAAACTTCGAGAAAATTGTTTCCAGTCTATAACCTTTCGAATGCGGTATAACAACATGTATTCCCTTTAGGGGCAGATTTCACATGCTTATCCTGCTATAGTCTTTACCTTGGCTATTCGCGTTCGATTTAATTTTTTCTTTCTCTTTGGAAAGGTGATCGAATTGCTGGAAAATTCGACTTTCGAACGGTGCCTCGGATACCCATAGTGTTAGATACCGTGTTTTTCGCTCACACCAATCATCTTTAAATAACCCGTTAGCGAGAATTGCGTTGGAGTGTGTGACCGTATTTTTAATAAATGAAGAGATTATTCTACAATCAACCCACTATTCACCGTCCAGCACAATATATGTTGACCAAACATCCCATTGTTGGCAATAAACGGCACCGACAACGATGAAACAATTAAAGTGAGTTCACTTACACTCTGTATACTTTTGATATCGTACAAACTTTTTATCATCATAAATTTACACTAATTGTAGTTTCCCTTGAAAACAGGCCACCAAAAACGGCCGAAACATCGGACAATTTAACAAATACATCGTCTGCCTAATACATTAGGCTGAGAAATCCATAAACAAGAACTACTAATTCGTGTTATATACCATTCGACTCAGCTCGATGAGATCGGACAATGTTTGTGTGTGCATTAGGGTGCCAACATTTAAGGGTCATCTTTAATTGTGCTCAGAAGTTTTATCACCTCAAAAAAGGTCCAAATTTTGATCTAAATCGGATATGGGTCAGAAGTGCCACCCGGAGGTCAAAGTTTAAAAATTTTCGATATTGAAAAAATGTGGGACAGTACATGAAATTTCAAAAAATCGAAATTTTTTTTTTGGATGTCAAAAGTCTTAGAATTGCATGAAACGTGGAGATTCAGTGTCACTTCGAAAAAAAATTTTTTTGTAAAAAACGACTTTCTGGGACTAAGAAAAATTATGAGATTTCCGAAATCGAAAAAAAAATTTTGATGCCAAAAGTCTTAGAATTACATGAAACGTAGAGATTTTGTGTCACCTCGACAATTTATTTTTTGAAAAAATAAAATGACTTTCTGGGATTGAGATTTTCGAAATCGAAAGTATCATAGAATTGCATGGAATGTGGAGATCTGGTGTCATGCAATTTCAAGACAAACGACAACAACCAAAAAGTCCCAAGTCAAATTTCTTTCGAGATATTACAGAATCTTTCATGCAAATTATTATTTGGCAAAAAATGATTTCGGAAATCTCAAAAGTCCCAGAAAGTAGATTTTCAAAATAAAAGGTTTAAAGATAACTCCAAATCTCTATGTTTCATGTTATTTTCAGTCTTTTGGCATAAACAAATATTTCGAATTCGGGAATCTCAACATTTTTCTAAGTTTCAGAAAATCAATTTTTAAAGAAAATTACCCCCTTCTATGGTGACTTTTCAACATCGGAAATGTTCACACCCTTTACCCATATCCGATTGAGCTCAAATTTTTCATAGGGACTTTTTTTGAGGTACTTAAACTTTTAAGCATTACCGCTTTACGAAATTAGAGGTGACCCCTGAATATTGGCACCCTAGTGTGAACCTTTCAACGAATGTTTTCATCGCTATTTTTTTCGGAGATAGCTGAACCGATTTCAACAAACTTAAGCTCGTTTAACTTCGTTTGACAGCTACAAGTAAGCCATTGATCACCTTCGAAGAAAAAGTGGTCATCACTTCTGGTTCCGGAGATATATTGCGATAATTTCTGGTTCCGGAGATAATGATAATGTCATGGTATGAGTGACGTAAACGACAAAGCTCTCTTTTTTTGTCCTTTTTTCTGATGACTGAACCGATTGCAACAAACTTCGACTCGTTTGGGAGTTACTGTTGAGTCGTGGATTATATTCGAAGATCAGATAGCTGTCACTTCCAGAGATATAATTGAATAAGTGACATAACCGACAAAACGAGCTTTTTCTATCCGCTAAATTTCGCCGTAGATGGCAGAACCGTTCCATCAAGGTTAGGTTCGTTCGGAAACTACTGTTGGTTCATTAAATTGGTTTGAAGTTCAAATGGCTGCCCCGATGCCGGTGATATGATGGTATAAGTGACGTAACGACCAATCTCATAACCGCGAACCGATTTCAATAATTTTAGCAGAGTGGCAAGTGGATTGCCGATTTTAATTTCCCGTTTTTTCCCCGGTTTTCCCGGTGCGATATATAAAATTCCCGGTTTTTTAAAACAGGCCCAAATCGCCTATGTTCAATATTTTTAAAAACATTTCTCTCGTTGAAGCTCTAAGTAGAACTTTCTGGGACAGTGCTCAAAAGGACATCGAGAGTTGAGAAATGAAGTATTTTTTTTGGCTTTAGAAATATGAAATGGGATTATACAATCACTGTGAAAACTGATTTTCGAATGCCATATTTCGTTCGAATTTGTTCATCAAGATCAAGAAATGTCTGTATGTGTGTATGTATGTATGTAACATTTTTGAGGGTGAAAACGGGTGAAGAGGTGCAGATCTGCAGAGCGTAAACATCAGCTCTGATCTTAATAGAGACTATTTTTTCGGGTCGACAGCCACCTTGTGAAAGCTAGTTTTGGGTGTGAGTTAAGTTCGAAGATCAATTTTCTATCACTTACGGTCACGAGGATATAAAATGGGATAAGTGACGTAACAGGAAAAACACGCTTCCCGGAAATTGTTGAGTCTGTTCCAAAAAAGTTGGGTTCTTTTGAAGCTACTTTTGGTTTGTGGATCAAGTTCGAAGGTTCATTCGCTGTCACTTTCGGTTCCGGAGATGTAATGGTATATGTGACGTAAGCGACATATCGCATTTGTTTTCTATTCGCACATTTTTTTCCAGAAAGTGACCAATGATCAAGTTCAAAACTAATTACTAACTAATGCTGATACCTTTGATTTTGAGAATGTTGCGACTTAAGCCCTGGAGCACGCTTAAGTGAATTATCCGAAGAAAAATTGAATTTGTTTGAAAAATCAACCCAAATTTGTTTCAGAAATTATCTCAATGTAGAAATTATGCTATAATGGGATAATTTGAATGATAAGAGGAAGACGAATCACACCACTGAAGACTGTACCAGAAAGTATGGACGCAACCAAAAACCGCTGCCATTTCGCAATGGTTCAGAATCTGTCAATTTTTATGGCTGCGTCCTGTTGTTTACACTCTTCTCTAACCACTTGTGCAGTTGTTTATTCGTTTTCATTAGTTTTCAGCAGAACAACGTCGACAAATTGTGTACAAATGGTGCACAGAACGCAGACTGTCACTGAGAAAAATAGCAAAAATGGAAGGAGTAAGTGAAAAAACCGTGCGAAATGCAATCAGGAAGTTCGGTGAGGATAACACCTTTGAAGATAAACCGAAAACGGGTCGAAAAAAAGGTCCTGCTAACCCTCAGTTGGATAAACGTATACTGAAGGCGTTCGAGCAAAAGAAGGAGGTTTCAGTTCGAGAAGTGGCCAAAAAAGTGGGCACTTCGAAGTCAAATGTTCTTCGTGCTAAAGAACGTTTGAATCTTCGAACCTATAAGAAGCAGAAACAACCAAAACGTAATCCGAAACAAGAAGCATCGATCAGGCCGAGGGTTCGAAAGCTGTACAATACGATTCTTGCTGGAAATTTGAACTGCATAAACATGAACGACGAAACATACGTGAAACTCGATTACAAATCCTTGCCGGGACCACAATATTATAGGGTGCGAGAAAAGCAAGTGTTAAATCCGAAACATCGATTGAAGTCGAAAAATTTGGTAAGAAAGCTATGGTCTGGCAAGCAATTTGTAGCTGCGGTAAGACTTCGAAACCCTTTATCACCACTGCTTCAATGAACAGCGAAATATACATCAATGAATGTTTACAAAAACGACTTCTACCCATGATTCGAAGCCACAAGGATTCTGTTGTCTTCTGGCGAGATCTTGCTTCTTACCACTACTCGAAATCAACGGAATAAAGGTATACTACCAAAAATGTCACTTTCGTCCCAAAAGACATGAATCCACCAAATTGACCACAACTTCGACCAATTGAGGAATTTTGGACAATAACGACGACACATCTTAAGAAACATGTCTCGGCAGCCGAAACCATTCAACAGTTCGAAAAAGTGTCAAAATTTGTCGCCAACGTTCGCAAGAAGGTGCGCCAGCTAGTCTACAATAGCTAAGTAGCAAATATTGAGGATAATATTCTGTTGTTGTAGTCTAATATGATCAGTATATCGAATAAAATTTGAATGTGAATTATTTACAGCGAAATCAAAGTGCGTCCGTACTTTCTGGGACAGTCTTCAGGTGAATTAAGAACATTTTTTTTCTCTGCTGCTGTTGGATAGAGAAGGGAACATTCGACACGAGTGGCTAGCATGGAATTATAGTTAATCAAATCAGCAACCTAAATTTAAAAATTCCAATTTTTATTTACGTTTCATATTTCACTCACTTAAAACGATAACAAAAAACCGAGGTCAATTCTTGAAATTACAAAGAAATGATCATCTCTTTACACTTCTGGATTATGTGGGAACAAAATCCCGGACACATTTTTTTATTCTTAAAATCTTATGAATTAAATCTTTATGTCCTAGCAAATTATGTCACCACAACAATCAACGCATACTAGTCGAAGAAAATTAGCAAATTTCTTGTTCACAATGCAGTCTTTACATCCTAGATCGCACAATTTGCGTTTTGTTTGGGTAGTAGCAAAAATCGTATTCCATTCGAGAAGTCAACCCATCGTCCCCGTTGGATTCAGGCTACAGCAACTCAACGCAACCGCGAGTGTCTAGGACCTTAAGCATCACCATCCGACTACCAAATTAAGACCTGATTCAAATCCAATTGTTCTTACTTTTTCTCTTTGAAGATTCCTAAAGAAGCTTTCCGATTCTTCCGAAACGAAGGCATGTTTCACTATGGACCGCATGCTGTGCCGGAATAATCCTACATATCAGGACTTAACGACAGTAGCGCGTCGCAAAAGGGATAATCTTGGAAACCGTTTTGACTGGTGGGAGAGTCATCGAAAAAAAATCCTTCACAAAAATGCTCACAAATGGAAGATTTATGATGGAAGTTTCATCACTCGTTCACTCTCCGGATCGTCCAGGGTTCAATCGTGGTGCTTCCGGTGCGATAATTATCCTATTTTTCATTATGCCTCCTACCAGCTAAAACCAGGGAAAGCTTCTACTGATGGAGAGAAAAATTATGCGGTTCCAATCCATTTCACAAACACTGTTGACGGAGGAGTGTCATCTGTGAGAATTTTTTGTTGTTGCTGCCTCTTTCCATCATTGGAGCCGTCATTGACGCATAGTCCTGTCATTTGCTGGATGGAGAAAAAACAACAATTTTCACGGGACGATTCGGGAATCCGAACACCGTCGATGCTCACACCACGACCGAACGACAAAGTGATTACTTAATTAACACTCCTAATACCAAGCCTCAAAAAAAGTTGGAACGGTAACTTTGAGCTACCATAGCTCAGTTGTTACTTGACCAATTTCGATAAATTTTTCACCCTCGAATTTTGTGAAGTTTGTAGATTATTTTAAGTATATCATTATTGGCAATCTTTTAGGAAAAACTAATGAAAATCAGATTTTTCCCGTTCCAAGTTTTTTTTCGAGCTCAAAACGTGCCCTATCTGCATTCATGCGGCACCTGCATCGCAAATCGGATATTGAGAACTTTAACTTTACCGAGTCATAACTTTGTTGTTAGTCAACCGATCTACAAAATTTGTTCACCATTGGAAAGGTAATACTTCCACAAATACAATGCACTGAAAAAAACTAAAAATAGGGTTGTCTACCCAAAGTTATAATGAAAACTGTAGATAGATGACCTAAGAAAAGATGAGACTTTTTACTATGATCGTAAATATCTCGAAATTCAAAGCGATGACCTATATATTTTTATACATCATTCGATTGCTAGTGATACCAGCTACAATTTTCGCTCAATTACCATTCCTACACAATCAGAAGAAAACATTGAGAAATCGATGAATTTATAAATATATATGAATTTTTCATTTATTTTTCACATGTTTGTATATAACTCGAAAATTAAAGCGATGACATGTACATTTTGTTGATTCAAAATATTGAAATCATTACCAGAAACAATGTATTGATGATCAAAATTATATATCCGTTCAAAGAATCTCAAGAAATTTGGTACAAATACAGAGAATTTGTGTTATTGGGAAAATTTTGCCAAACAACATGAAATCAAAACTTTTAAATTTTATGACATATATTTTTTTATTATTTTAGTTGGAAATTTAATATAAACAAAATTTACAAAAAAAAACTGAAACTTGGATTTCACTGAAAATTTTAAAATTTTTAGTAAATAACCTAAAACTCTTAAAATATTTTTGTATTGGACAAACGATCTAAACCATTTTTATGCACAACACAAACGCATTTGATAACTACTAAAATTCTGGTTTTGTTGTAGGTTTGCCGTAGAATCTCAAAAAATAGATGAAAGATCGGAAATTTTAAAATTTCCGAGTTAAATTGCATTGCACAGTGGTCCGGATCCACAATTTAGGGAGCTTTGTGGCTTAACCTTATACTTTAGAGCTATGATGTCTTCAAAACAAATGATCAGTGAAGATAAGCCATATGCCGATGTACATGGTATTAGGGTGGCTCTTATTATTAAGGTGATCCGAAATTTATTTTCCGGATGTATTGAGATAGAGGACTGCATTTTTCGGCAAAACTGTAGATAAACTTATATCGAACAGCTTTGCTGAGGACATCATAGTAGTATCTGCAACGGTTTTAGTGTTACAGCTATTTTTAAAGAGCAATTTAGGGTGTTCCTCAAAAAATCAGATTTTTTGCTCTAGCATTTATATTTTTCTCTTTTCGTATAGGTATCTTTGAACATCTTTTAGAGTTTGTTAAAACCAATTTTTTAATGACTGGCGTGTTCAGGTAGCGTTTTCTGAACCGAAGTTATGAGCAAAACTAGTTCAAAAACAGGTTATTTTTAAACTGCTATATCTAACATTGAGGAAAACGAAAAAAATCCGTTTCTTGTATTTGACAAAAAATATTTTCGAGCATGTTTATAAAAAAAGGCGGAGGAGATATGTTTTAAAATTGTTAAATTATGTTATGTTCATACATTGGATTTTTTCATTGAAAAATATTCGTATCAGTCATTTATTAGCTATATAAGGTATTTTTGTCTTCTAAAGTGTCAAATTAATTCAAGTGCATATTCGGGAAGAAATCGTTCTGCATTCTTCGGGGAATGCAGAATGGCGTCGCTTTTGTAAAATCTCTAACGCCTCTCGGTGGTTGGAGGTTCTATCAACCGTGCATTTTGGCACCTGCAGATCGTTCAGCATCCTTTCGGGGATGCAGAATGATTTATTTCTTCATGTTTTGTGCTGTTTTCCCACCTCGCCCAATTCCCAATTCCCTTCCATGTTCCTTTTATCCTTTCCTTCCCATCAGGAAGTTGATGAGAAGCTACGGCAAGGCACGAATCTCCAAATAACTAGAGGAACATGCCACTAGAGCCAATTAATTCTGATAACATAGGTGCAGGGTTTCATTCAGTAAAAAGCATTCAAACGAAGAGGTTGTTTTTCGAGACGAAGACAACTGTAAGCTGCGAATAGATTGGTTGGTAGGTGATAATCGCAAAGGCTGCTGCAAAGCCAATATTCGGGGCGATTCCAGTTTCATAAGTGCCTGAAATAGTGGAACTCACTTCACTGAGAAATATGGCCTAACTGATTTGAGAACTGTTTCATTTTGTAGGTTACACTAGTTCATGCACTAGCTTTCATGTTTTTCAAAAATCAAACTGTTTGAAGAATACATTTTTTATATGAGAATAAGAGAGATATGAGAAAGGCATCATTACACAACTAGGTGGATAAAAACAAGTTTTACTTAATTTCGTATGATTTTTGTGCTAAATTCAGAATTCTACTTTTTCTAAATTGTTTACTAATAGAAAATTCAAATAATTTTCGAATTCTATACATTCCGAAATAATTCTAAGTTTGTGATATTTAAATTCTAATATTCTATCGATTATAATTGATGTCGTTTAGGATAGCGGAAAATTTAAGATATATTTTTATGTTCTCAATTGCTAGTAAAACAAAAATCAAGCAATATTTTTTTTTAATTTTAGTTGGTTTCTTTGGCCATGGGTTAGTATATGGAATTCGTATAAATTTACGTTCTATTTCTTTTTGTACAAAGCCATTGAAATAATTTAAAATTTTCGTGTTGTCACAAAATTTATTTTATTAAAAGAAACAAATTCTACGTCTCTTTGAAACAGATGAAATCATAACGGATTCAAATATTTTCACTTTGATTTGCAGAAACGTTATACGCAATATATATATATATATATATATATATATATATATATATATATATATATATATATATATATATATATATATATATATATATATATATATATATATATATATATATATATATATATATATATCAGAAATTTTGAAATTTCCGATCTTCTACCGATTTTCTGAGATTTTACGGAAAACCTAAAACCAAAAAAACCTAATTTTAGTAGTTAACAATTCCGTTTAGGTTGTGCATAAAAATTGTTTAGATCTTTTGTCCAATACAAAAACATTATTATTTTTAGAGTTTAGGTATATTTACAAAAATTTTTAAGATTTTCAGTGAAATCCAAGTTTCAGTTTTTTTGTAAATTTTGTTCATAATAAATTTCCAACTAAAATAATAAAAAAATATATGGCATAAAATTTCAAAGTTTTGATTTGTTTTTTTTTGGCAAAATTTTCCCAATAATAGAAGTTCTCTGTATTTGTACCAAATTTCTTGAGATTCTTTGAACGGATATATAATTTTGATCATCAATACATTGATTCTGGTAATGATTCCAATATTCTTAATCAAAAAAATGTACATGTCATCGCTTTAATTTTTGAGTTATATACAAACATGGGAAAAAATTTGAAAAATTCATATATATTTATAAATTCATCGATTGTTTAATGTTTTCTTTTGATTGTGCAGGAAAGGTAGTTGAGCGAAAATTGTAGCTGGTATCACTAGCAATCGAATGATGTATAAAAATATATAGGTCATCGCTTTGAATTTCGAGATATTTACGATCATAGTAAAAAGTCTCATCTTTTCTTAGGTCATCTATCTACAGTTTTCATTATAACTTTGGGTAGACAACCCTATTTTTAGTTGTTTTCAGTGCATTGTATTTGTGGAAGTATTACCTTTCCAATGGTGAACAAATTTTGAAGATCGGTTGACTAACAACAAAGTTATGACTCGGTAAAGTTGAAGTATTCAATATTTTCTATGCGACGTTTATGCCAAAGTAAAGAAAATTGGAAAGCAGATAGGGCATATTAGGCGCGTGAAAAAAACTTGGAACGGGAAAAATCAAATTTTCATTGGTTTTCCTTTGCCAATTGTCTGCTACAAAGTTTTGGAATCAATCTACGAACTTCACAAAATTCGAGGGTGTAAAATTTATTGCGATTCGTTGAAAAACAGCTGAGCTATGACAGCTCAAAGTTACCGTTCCAACTTTTTTTTAGGCTTGGTATTTGGAGTGTTAAGGGTGAAACCAAAAAAAAGGGAACGATTCCACACCCCGGAAGGGAAGGTCGGAGTGGGCGGAAAAATCCGACGGAGTATTGCGTAAGTCTGTTGAAAACCAAAAAAGCTGTTTTCGTTTCGGATGCTTAACCGGATTCCTTATTTGGGCTACATGAACACAAAGCATCCTGGAACGACGGTGAGTATCCGCTTACGAGGACGGAGACGATGACGATTCATTACAGCCATGCGAGGAGATGAAAAGCTTTAGTACCCCACCTCCGCATAATCGCAAATGAGTGCCGCTAGTGAGTGAGTGAGTGTGACGGGTGTGCGGCAGCGATGGAGTGCAGCAACATCAGCAGCGAGTAACGAATGAGTTTTCGTTTCGTGCTGATTAATTATTTACATTGAGTAATTATTTAAACGTGATGATGAAGTAGAAATCCGGGAAGTAACGATAATATGATTGGGTGGTGCTCGTTTTCTGGGATTGTGTTTCGGCTGTATGAGGACGAGTAACGTGAGACAGACTCATATAACGCTTGAATTCCAAGATGACTCTGAGCAAATGTCAAGGTAATACTGAAGTATCATTTCTTAGGAATCTTCTATTGAGAACAGGCTTCACTATTTCAGTGATTTATAGTCAGCGGTAGCGAGGTAACCGTTCTGACTAAGCCTTCTTTTACAAGAAATACAGATTCGCCAATTTTATTACGAACAAAAAAAAGCATTCTGACTTGCTTGTTCACAAACTAGGATTCAGTCATAGTTCTGTGAAATATTACTAACTCTAACAAATATTACAAACTCTAACAATTTTTTTGTTTCACTCACGGAAGTATTGAATTTAACGTCTGCTTAGCTGTTTACGTTGAACTGCTAAGTCACCCCAGCAGTTCAATATGAACTGCTTACGCACTGACGAGTCGAAGACAAAACGATAAAAAAGTACTTTCTGTGCGAGATTTTCTGTTTAAGACTAAGGGATATTCAAGTGTTTTTCGCGTGACGTGAGTTCTTTATCTTAGTATATTGCGACAAATTCGAAATTTGATCATAATTTCTACATGAGTACCAAGTACGCAAAGCATCTTGCAGCCATTGTTAGAATTATATTTCCAATCAAAATCATCGGAAAAGTCTAGAACTTTGATTGCGAAGTGGGTCCAACGAATCGAGGTGTACAAAAATATCGATGACTTCATCGAATACGGATCGAAGCAAGCAACCACAATACAGCAGGCCCCAAAAAATGGGGTAGTCCATTATCAAGAATGGTGACGATGGCTCGACCTATTAAAATGATAGTGGTGTGTGAATTCAGAAATCTTGTCATGTAAAAAAAACCAAGTAAATTTCTTTCTTTTAATACAAATTTACATGCATTTTCTTCTGCAACGGACTCTAAATTCAAGTTCCGGGATGGTTCTTTAGCGCTTTGTTCAAGAGTAGAGGTTTTCGTTAAAGGTACGTAATCATTTTTTTAAATTTCTTTAAGTATCATCTTCAACTCGTTAGTGCAAAGCAGTTCAAATTAAACTTCTAAGGCTCCATAGTAGTTCAACGGTGCAAGTTGAGTTTTTGTTTTCCGAGTGCTCAAAGATTTCAGTGAAAGAGTCGATTTCGCGAAGTCGAATGAAGAAAATAGCGATTTAGAAGAAAAAAAATTAAAAAAGAAGTTTATGTTTCGTTTATGTCTTTTTCTCCAATACGACAACCGCGACTGAAAAAATATTTTCGGTAATAGTGTGCCATCTAGTGGCTAGTAGTCATTACGGTGATAACACTCCAAATACCAAGCCTAAAAAAGTTACGCGAAGCACCAAGCCTCAAAAAAAGTTGTAACGGTAACTTTGAGCTATCATAGCTCAGTTGTTACTTGACCAATTTCGATAAATTTTTCACCCTCGAATTTTGTGAAGTTTGTAGATTATTAAGTATATCATTATTGGCAATCTTTTATGAAAAACTAATGAAAATCAGATTTTTCCCGTTCCAAGTTTTTTTTCGAGCTCAAAACGTGCCCTATCTGCATTCATGCGGCACCTGCATCGCAAATCGGATATTGAGAACTTCAACTTTACCGAGTCATAACATTGTTGTTAGTCAACCGATCTTCAAAATTTGTTCACCATTGGAAAGGTAATACTTCCACAAATAAAATGCACTGAAAAAACCCAAAAAATAGGGTTTTCTACCCAAAGTTATAATGAAAACTGTAGATAGATGACCTAAGAAAAGATGAGACTTTTTACAATGATCGTTAATATCTCGAAATTCAAAGCGATGACCTATATTTTGTCATACATCATTCGATTGCCAGTGACACCAGCTACAATTTTCGCTCAACTACCATTCCTACACAATCAGAAGAAAACATTGAGAAATCGATGAATGTATAAATATATATAAATTTTTCATTTTTTTTCACATGTTTGTATATAACTCAAAAATTAAAGCGATGACATGTACATTTTTTTGATTCAAAATATTGAAATCATTACCAGAAACAATGTATTGATGATCAAAATTATATATCCGTTCAAAGAATCTCAAGAAATTTGGTACAAATACAGAGAATTTTTGTTATTGGGAAAATTTTGCCAAAGAACAAGAAATCAAAATTTTATGACATATATTTTTTTATTATTTTAGTTGGAAATTTATTATAAACAAAATTTACAAAAAAAAATGAAACTTGCATTTCACTGAAAATTTTTAAAATTTTAGTAAATAACCTAAAACTCTTAAAATATTTTTGTATTGGACAAACGATCTAAACAATTTTTATGAACAACCCAAACGCATTTGATAACTACTAATATTCTGATTTTGTTGTAGGTTTGCCGTAGAATCTCAAAAAATAGGTGAAAGATCGGAAATTTTAAAATTTCCGAGTTAAATTGCATTGCACAGTGGTCCGGATTCACAATTTAGTGGGACAAAAACATTTGTGGCTTAACCTTATACTTTAGAGCTATGATGTCTACAAAACAAATGATCAGTGAAGATAAGCCATATGTCGATGTACATGGTATTAGGGTGGCTCTTATTATTAAGGTTATCCAAAACTTATTTTCCGGATGTATTGAGATAGAGGACTGCATTTTTCGGCAAAATTGTAGATAAACTTATATCGAGCAGCTTTGCTGAGGACACCATAGTAGTATCTGCAACGGTGCAACGGTGTTACAGCTATTTTTAAGAGCAACTTAGGGTGTTCCTCAAAAAATCAGATTTTTTACCTTTTTTTATAAATATAAAAAATAGGTATAGAATTCGCTCAAACTTTAGAAAATTTTTCCGAGGCCCGGAGGGCCGAATGACATATACCAATCGATTCAGCTCGACGAACTGAGCAAATGTCCGTGTGTGTGTGTGTGTCTGTATGTGTGTTGTCAACAAAGAGGTCGAGATCTCAGAGATGGCTGGGCCGATTTGGATCAAACTAGTCGCAAATGAAAGGTCTCCCCGTCACCCAGAACGCTATTGAATGGTTTTGAGATCGGATGTTTACTTTTTGAGTTATACGAAGTTTTATGTCAAAATTTTCAAAGTTTTTTGACAGTATCTGTCACAATTGACCTTGAAAACAGAATATGTTTTCAGACTTAGATTCTGCACGGTAATAGCTATCCAACAAGCCATAGATTGTTAAAATCCGTCCATTTTTAACGGAGATATCGAAATTTTTGTGTAAGCGACTTTCCCCCTATTCCAGCAGTGGGAGTTTTGAGCGCTGTATGGCAAAGAAATGCTTGGGAGCAACGTCAAGCAGAATTTTTTACACTGTTACATAAAATTGTTTCTATGTACCAAAAAGACTGTGTACAGCATCCTTTTTCATGACACTTTGCCTCGGACCGATTTTAGCACGGTTCGTTTTTGGCAACATAATCGTTCGAATATTACACATGTAAACCAGATGATGGCAACATTTTTGAGTTGAAAGCAATTTCATAATAAACACTACTAACAGCAATAAATGCTAGAAGAACATTACACCCATATACCATTCGAATCAGTTCGTCGAGATCAGTAAATGCGTGAGTGACAAATAATTTCACTCAATTTTCTCGGAGATGACTCAACAGTTTTCTACAAACTCAGAAGTCATATGCTCCCAAACAGGCCCGTGCGCAGGAATCATTCATGGGGGGGGGGGGTTTATGGGGAGAGGGGGGTGTCCAACTATATTGACAATGAAAGCATGACAGAAATCATTAAAGAGGGGGGGGGGGGGGGTTGAGGGAGTGTTCGAATTATTTCAGTTTATAAATTGATAAAAAAATATCAATTGTCAAGTTATTTGCACTTTAATATAATAAGTACTCCATTGTTCATGAAGCTTTTTTTTTAAAAAATTCTTCATGGGGGGGGGTTAAAACCCCCAAAACCCCCCCCCCCCCCCCCCCTGCGCACGGGCCTGCTCCCAAACAAAGTTCTTGAAATACGTTTGGATCCGACTTCTGATTGTGAAACGAAATTAAAATAGTGCAACTCATTTTTCTCAGTTGCAGTTTCGACATTACAGAGTAATGTGTGATTAAAATCTCAAATTGCCGCTTAAAACGACGGTCAATAAAATAATGTCATGAGAACTGAAACACCGAAGAATATTCATGCAAAAAACACAGGCGGATTGATAAAAAAAAGGTATCATCTCACTGCTAGGTGGATTAATCACGTTTTGTTCTAGCATTTATATTTTTCTCTTTTCGTATAGGTATCTGTTCGTGAACATTTTTTAGAGTTTGTTGAAACCAATTTTTAATGACTGACGTGTTCAGGTAGCGTTATCTGAACCGACGTTATGAGCAAAACTAGTTCAAAAACGGGTTATTTTTAAACTGCTATATCTAACATTGAGGAAAACGAAAAAAAACCGTTTCTTGTATTTAACAAAAAATATTTTCGAGCATGTTTATAAAAAAAGGCGGAGGAGATATTTCAAAAAAAAAAAATTTAAATTATGTTCATACATTGGGTTTTTTCATTAAAAAATATTCGTATCAGTCATTTATTAGCTATATAAGGTATTTTTGTCTTCTAAAGTGTCAAATTAATTCAAGTGCATATTCGGGAAGAAATCGTTCTGTATTCTTCGGGGAATGCAGAATGCTGTCGCTTTTGTAAAATCTCTAAGGCCTCTCGGTGGTTGGAGGTTTTATCAACCGTGCATTTTGGCTACTGCAGATCGTTCAGCATCCTTTCGGGGATGCAGGACGACTTATTTCTTTATGTTTTGTGCTGTTTTCCCACCACACCCAATTCTCAATTCCCTTCCATGTACCTTTTATCCTTCCCTTCCCATCAGGAAGTTGATGAGAAATTACGCAAGGCACGAATCTCCAAATAACTGGGGGAACATGCCACTTGAGCCAATTAGTTCTGATAACATAGGTGCAGGGTTTCATTCAGTAAAAAGCATTCAAACGAAGAGGTTGTTTTTCGAGACGAAGACAACTGTAAGCTGCAAATAGATTGGTTGGTTGGTGCTAATCGCAAAGGCTGCTGCAAAGCCAACATTCGGGGCGATTCCAGTTTCATAAGTGCCTGAAATAGTGGAAATCACTTCACTGAGAAAGATGGCCTAACCGATTTGATAACTGTTTCAATTTGTAGGTTACACTAGTTCATGCACTAGCTTTCATGTTTTTCAAAAATCAAACAAAACTGTTTGAAGAATACATTTTTATATGAGAATAAGAGAGTTATGAGAAAGGCATCATTACACAACTAGGTGGATAAAAACAAGTTTTACTTAATTTCGTATGATTTTTTGTGCTAAATTCAGAATTCTACTTTTTCTGAATTGTTTACCAATAGAAAATTCAAATAATTTTCGAATTCTATACATTCCGAAACAATTCTAAGTTTGTGATATTTAAATTCTAATATTCTATCGATTATAATTGATATCGTTTAGGATAGCGGAAAATTTAAGATATAAGTTTCTGTTCTTAATTGCTTGTAAAACAAAAATCAAGCAAAAATTTTTTTAAATTGTAGTTGGTTTCTTTGGCCATGGGTTAGCATATGGAATTCATATAAATTTACGTTCTATTTCTTTTTGTACAAAGCCATTGTAATAATTTAAAATTTTCGTGTTGTTACGAAATTTATTTTATTAATAGAAACCAATTCTACGTCTCTTTGAAACAGATGAAATCAAAACGGATTCCAATATTTTCACTTTGATTTGCAGAAACGTTGGAACGCAATATATATCAGAAATTTTGAAATTTCCGATCTTCAACCGATTTTTTGAGATTTTACGAAAAACCTAAAACAAAAAAAACCTAATTTTAGTAGTTAACAATTCCGTTTGGGATGTGCATAAAAGTACGGGTGTGTAATGTCAGAGACATAACTGGATGTCGCGAATACAAATAATTCTTTATACTTTCGAATATCAATTAGTTGATCGATTGTGTGAATTGTGCAAGCTTTCCTCTTTTTCACTACTAGAATTTGAAACGATACTCCTAAACTAAAGTACAGATTAGTTACATTAAACATTCTGCCACACAATTAAATATTACGAAACAACCAGTATAGTTCTTTATGATAAAATAATGATGGTTCTGAAAGGAACCTTTCATTAATGGCTTCTAAGTCGTTGCTATGCATTTTATATAGCAAATCAGCAGAAAGCAATACTACAAACTACAAGTGGTTAAAACATGTGCCGTATACAGTATAGTGAAAAAAATTTCTCATAATTCTTTGGGTATACAATTATTGTTCTAAATAGAAACATACAGAATTTGACATCAAATTTATTTCGTTTCGGATTTAAATATTTCAGTGAAAAAAATGCCGTACGAGATAAATTTCTGACATTCAGAAGGGCCAAATTGTGTAATTCTCTAAGATATTGAAAACTGCTGCGAATTTTGCACTGCGAAAATTGCACAAAGCTAATCAAATAATCCTGAAAACTGGCTCTGTGGCCTGAGCGTTTGAGGTTTTACATCATGCAAAAGGTCTACTTCCATTGCCGACTGCTCCTCCTTCTGACGACCGAAGTCCAAATGAGAGGATGACCTGAGCGTTTCACGCTTTATATTTGATTTGTTCTTACTGATGTAGGTGGGAGAACATCACTTCGACATCCAGTTCCGTCTGCAGCATTAAGAGAAATGAACAGTTTTTATTCAAAGATTACCTTTTCTATTTGCTCAGTAGATTCTGATATGTGCCTGACTACCTCAAAACCGTCGTCCGGATGCGAAAAAGACAAGCAAGCGTGATGAATTTTCCTCATTATTTCCAAAAGTTTTAGAAAACTTTGTTTTTCAAATATTTTTAGGATTTTTTCACGCTGTTGAAAATTTAATCATGAATTCCTGTTCATATTTCCGATAGCTTATATGTTGTTAGGTTGAGTACATCAAAAGATATTCGTGGTAAAGTTCTGTCCATTCTTGTACAGGGTAAATTTTAAAAAGGCGCCCCATAGTAAAGTAAGTCATATTCAGGACAAAATAACCGATTTGAAGAATTCTGGAATTAGGAACTGGACCTGAGCTCAAGAACTAGATTCAGAACTTAGAACACTCAGAATTCAGTTGGATTTTAGTAGACTACAATTTCGAAACTGAAATCAGTTTCGGAATCTTTTTCCAGAATCCAGTTCAGCACGCAGGCTCCGAATTCTAAACCCATATTCCGGAACTAAGCACTGAAACTTGAAGACGATTTCTCGCTACGACTACCAAAATGGGTTGCATAGAGTACAGTAAAATGTCGCATACTTCTTTGGGAGTATTATTATGATTCTAAAAAGAATCGAATAGAAGAATTCTGGAATAAGGAACTGGACCTGAGTTCAAGAACTAAATTTGGAACTAAGAGCAGACTTCCTGATCATATGTTTGATGAAATGGTGAAAGAATTATGTTGCTGCCGTTAATAAAAGTCGAGATATTCACGATTAAGTTCTGCCCATTCTTCCATATGGCTAATTTTGAAAAGGCAAAAGGTCATCGCTTTGAATTTCGAGATATTTACGATCATTGTAAAAAGTCTCATCTTTTCTTAGGTCATCTATCTACAGTTTTCATTATAACTTTGGGTAGACAACCCTATTTTTAGTTTTTTCAGTGCATTTTATTTGTGGAAGTAGTACCTTTTCAATGGTGAACAAATTTTGAAGATCGGTTGACTAACAACAAAGTTATGACTCGGTAAAGTTGAAGTGTTCAATATTTTCTATGCGACGTTTATGCCAAAGGAAGGAAAATTGGAAAGCAGATAGGGCATATTGGGTGCGTGAAAAAAACTTGGAACGGGAAAAATCAAATTTTCATTGGTTTTCCTTAGCCAATCGTGAAAAAAACTTGGAACGGGAAAAATCAAATTTTCATTGGTTTTCCTTAGCCAATCGTCTGCTACAAAGTTTTGGAATCAATCTACGAACTTCACAAAATTCGTGGGTGTAAAATTTATTGAGATTCGTTGAAAAACAGCTGAGCTATGACAGCTCAAAGTTACCGTTCCAACTTTTTTTGAGGTTTGGTATTTGGAGTGTTAACGTTTTTTCGGCGACAGAGCGCCATATAGCTGCAAATTGCAGAAGTCAATTCAACCATTTATGTTGGTTGAAAACAACGTTATATTTCCCTAATTCAACTAAAAAAAAATAGTTGAATCGACGACACGACCTGCCACTCGTCTATCAAAACTGTATCGTAAATTTAACTACCCTTCAGTAACTGGAAATGTCAAATCGGAAACGCTTGTGAATGTTTTTAAACTGGCAGCACAAGTTGATATATTTATTGATTTTGAATAATAGTCACCATAACCTTGGTCACCATAACCATGAGTTATGTCTTTTATAAAGCCAAGTTCAAAATTCAGGTCTTGACTTGAAACCGTTGTGTGAGAAGGAAGACATGGAAATGATCGACAACGAGCTGAGCGAGGCTAGTGCTCTGCGGTACCTGCATAACGTACGGTAAAATGATTTCTTTGTGGAATTCCACTAGTAATCCTCGAATAGTGGCCAACAAGGTGAAATACTATTTCCACTGCTGTGCAATCAACCGACACAAAATAATTTTGACACCGGCATATTACACCGAATCCTACTGCCCAGAAAAGCTAGCAGTTGAAGTGTACGGATGAATGGCTGGAAGCAGATCATTGTCCTCGTTCGTTGGTTTCATACATAGTTTCGATTAAATTCCGAAAATTGAGTTCATTTAAATGCATTTCTGCTTAATGTGGACAAAGTTCAACACTAATAGAACTATTCCACCGCTTTCAAAACATGTTTATTTGTTTTGGGGTTCCTTGGTAACTAGTCCATAGCAACTTAAACAGTGTTGATCGAGAAGATTATTTTTATCATGTACAAGTCGTCGGTCATGGTCGCTAGATTTGTGGTAACTGGCGGTGAATCGTTAGCGAACAGTTTTAATGCTGATTTTTCTTCGGAGTGCCTGGTCGTGTCGACGGTTGAATGGAAATGAAGTGTGCCTTAGCTAAGAAATGACAGCACGTTGAATTATTATTATTATTATTATTATTATTATTATTATTATTAAGGTAATGAGAATTAAAAAATCTAAATTTGCAAAAGTAAGATTTTTTTAGTTGTCTCAAAAAATAACTAACTAAAATCAGGAAATCAACTAATTTTTTCGCCAAAATGCTGATTCCGGTCTTTCCGTGTAGGCTCGGTGGGATGGGGTGAGCGGAGAAGAAAAGTTCTTGTGGCCCTATACAAAATTCAAGAATTTAATCCGAAGTCGACTTCCAGATTTACAAAAAGATTAGTGAAAAAATTGCACGAACTTTTCCCTGAAATGGCTGCCCCGATTATTCAGAACTTAATTTCAAACGAAAGGGCTTAGGAAATTCCTGAATTTTATTTGGATCCAGCATCCGGTTCTTTATAGAAAGGTAATAGAATTGCTAGAAAAAAAAACGATTTTTGATGAGCTCCGGAGATCCCTAGTGCTAAATACCATTCGAATAAGCTCGATGAGATCGGCAAATATCTGTGTGTGTATGGATGTGTTCACTTTTTTTACCGCATAATTTTCTCGGAGATTGCTTAACTGACTGCAACCGACTTAAATTCGTTTGAAAACTTCTATTGTATTTCTATTCAAGTTCAATTACTAAACTGCGGTCACGTTTGGTTTCAAGGATTATGATAATGTAATCGTATAGGAATTGGGAGTAAAAATTTATTCGGTCCGTTTTTACCCTTTTTAGGTCAAAAATGCATTTAATTGAAAATGAAAAAAATTATTATTTTTATGTTTCGTCTTTGGCTCGTCAGTGCAGAGCAGTTCAAATTGAACTGCTTAGTGCTAAACTCGGCAGTTCAATTTGAACCGCTAAGTAGACGTAAATTTTCTGCTATTTACAGAACACTTTTTGTTTTGCAACGGAGTGCAATGTCTTTTCTGTCGTGCCGAACGAAAACGTGTTTTCGACTATTTCTGGTCGATGCAGGTTTGGTCATTTAGGGGTTAGCCAAATTTTGTGCTAGGGCACACAACCGATTTTATTATTTTTACGTTTCGTCTTTGATTCATCAATGCAGAACAGTTCAAATTGAACTGCTTAGTGCTACACTCGGCAGTTCAATTTGAACCGCTAAAATTGGAATATGAGTTTATTTTATATTGTCAAGATTCAAGTTGAGTGTACAGTCACAAGTGGTGTCTTTTCAGCCATACTGTTTACATTGTTCAATTATCAGGACATCATTTCTATTCTGCGATTTTTGTTGCAGGGAAAATTGACATGTTACTCCTGACGCGTAGTAGTACTGATAAAAATTGAGTCCAACTTTGTCTATCAATGTTTTCACATAGACCGCTTCATCAATGGATCAATCTGAAACGTTTCACCGTTTCATCATTCATCGACAGAATATCGCTGACAAGGACTCGCTCATTTGATAACTATTAGTCGTCTGGCACGGACGAACGACAGTACTTTCTCCGTGCCAGTAATTGAGTCTAATTTTTCGCACGGATTGTACCTCCAGTACCTACCGATGACGGAGTTTCATCGGAGGGTTGTATGTCGAACACGTGTAGGTGAAAATTGAATTGATTATGTCCACACGCCTTGTTTCTCTGCGTGGTTTAGCTTTCACCGGATCGGATCGGACTGGCGATCTGAATTTTATGATTGCGGTGCTCTCCGAAGCGTTGGATCGAATTTTTGTACGTTCTGATTTTCAGTTATAAGCGATTTGAGCTTTCCAGGTTTAAAATAGGGCAATACACCGGATGCAATTTTGAACAGATAAAAATACTTTGTGAATTTACGTATTTTTTTCGGGCACATGTTCAAAGCAAGAAACTGTATATGGAGTTACTTAACAATTATTAACTTATCAAAATAAGCGATAATTTGAATATACAGTTTTATTCATTGAAACGCCAAAGCATTTCAATTATGTTTTGAATCGCTGATGGTTTCCAATCGAATTGTCGATTCAACTGATGTCTATTCAATAGTAGGGGAGAGTGTTCGGTTACCGGCACCTCCTGTTTCTACTGACTTCGCAACCAATTCTTAGTGGACTAAGTTCACTCTATGAAGTGTGACGTTAAACTGTAAGCAGATAGAGTATTTTCGATCATATGACAAGCAGTGTTGATTCACAAAGCTGTATGCAGGTTCACAGAAGGACATAATGAAATTTACATGACATGTAAATCAATAGTAACATGGAATAGACATAGGTTGAATCGAAAGTTTGATTGAAAACCATCATCGATGCAAAACTAAATTAGATTGCATTTAATTTTCAATGCATAAAACTGTATCTTTCAATTAACACTTAGTTTTGCGATTAAATTATATTGAAACGTACAGAATTGTTAAGTAACTTTATGTTCAATTACCTACTTCCAACATGTGCATGAAAATAGATGTAAATACACAAAATATTTTTATCTGTGTTGTTCTAGTCGATGTACACTCGTTTCGTCGCATTCGTCCCGCAACCATCGTGAATAGCAGTGCGGCTATTTGAAAAGTATGAAAAAGTATGTTTTTCTCGTCTCCAGAAGCTGTAGCATGTGAACATCATAACATCAAATTGAGTAATTTATTTGATCTCACTCTACTCGAATATGTAATCACTTTGAAATCTGAATTTCGAGGCTCAAAAGACCGAGCGCTTCAGAGGGAAGTCTTTTACAACAAAGGCTCACTGGAGACGTGAATTAGGAATCTGGAAATAAGCAATCCCAGTAGCTGTGATTTGTCGCTACCTCAGTACCGTATTCAACAAAAATTACACAGCGGTAACAGACATTCGTGCCTGTGCCGTGATTCTCTCTGATTTTTTCAAAACGGATGAAAACTGGACCTCAACTATGTGCTCGGTGCCAATGGACTCGCTTAAGTGTATCCAAAATCATACTTTGGTGTTGCATTTCGTTTTCAAACACTGCGTGCTTCGGTCGTAGAGGTGGTGTTGTGTTTTCTTCTACGGTACCACCGTACGCACCGGTGCGCTTTATAAGACAGTTTGAACACTCATAACCCCCTATAACTCCCGAGCAGCAAGCCAGTTCCGGATGAAATTCAGGAATTATGTATGAAACCTTTTATTTCAACCAAATTTTGGAAAAATCGGTCGTGCTCAATTTTAGAGAAAAATGAGTTCGCTTAATTTTAGAGTTTGAGTTCCGGAACCGAAACCCGAGGACTGGTATAGCTTGGTACGTTTGGCCGTCAGCTGGCAAGGCCTATTAATGGGAACTGATATGAGCCCCAGCAACCAGCAATTTTTCCTTGTTTTGCATCACTACCCGTACAACTGCTTGGAATGTTCAACGCTGTTTATCCTGTAATTTCGGAACCGGAAGTTGGGTACAGATAAAATTTAGAAATCTTGTAAAGGATCATGAGTAATTTGAAATTGGAATTTTTGCACTAATCACCTTGTAATTCCCTGTAACCGAAAGTCATGAATTTTCTATGGGATCATAATACCTTTCATTTCAATCTTAGCTTGTGAAAATCGTTCAACCGTGACCGAGAAAGTTTAGTGCAAAAAAAAATGTTACATAAACACACAGACATTTTGCGTACTCGACGAACTGAGTCAAATGGTATTGTTTTTTTGAATGCTTTAATTGGACTATTGAATTCGTTTGCTTCGAACTTTACATCACGGTACAGTGGAAATCAAGGAAACGATAATTCCCAAGTAACCAGCAAGTCTCATGTAAGCTTTGTATGTGCATATAGAGCAGATTTAGGACGATAGAGTCTCAAACCTGCCTTATATATGTCAGCGAAGCGAATATAGAATTTGATGGGTACCTGGGTTTATTTAAATAATTTGTCTCTGTACCTCGAAGGTATCATTGCTTGTGTTACAAAAAAATCGTATTACTAGTTCTCAGACACTTCTAATTAAATTTAGCAAACATGCCAGACCTTTCGAATTATGTTTATTTTTCAACTTATATGATCAAATTTCCTTCAGATTCTAATACGATTATCTCGCTCATTTTCCTCGGTACACCACATCGGGAAAGAAAAGTAGGACTCATTTCGCCATTGGAGTTTGGCATGTTCTAGGCACCGAACGAATCCCGCGAGTCCCGTTAACCTCAGGACTAATCTGAAAATCAAATCACCGAAACTCTCTCACTCTCTCTCTCTCTCTCTCTCTCTCTCGGTTCCGCCTGAGCTGCTATGGGCAATCACAGTAATCCGACCGGCTCCAGTCCAGTCAGTACAGTCCTATTAAAATAAATTTGCTTCGACTTTGGGGGGCCCAAAACTAACTCGCCGGGCGAACTTAATGGGGCGGATCACATAAAGCGAATAAAGCCCCGAATGGACTGCTGTGATGTGATGATGTCAGTTGGCGCGCAGTACAATTTTCGGCAGCCATTGACCATGTTCGGTTTTCCAGAGCCACAGACATGGCTTTGCCCAAGGACTCAAGTGTTCATGCATATTTTAATTTAGAATTCAGATCGAATAAAATAGAAAAATAAAACCAAAATCCATCCTCACACATTCCCTATCGGTGGATGAGATGTAAAGGCTTATGTGTGTGTGTGTGTGTGTGTGTGTATGTGTGTATGTGTTCCGGAGGCGAAGATGTGTATGTGATTTGAAATCGACTCCCAGGAAACGTGCACAGACTATCGCTTCTGGAAAATTTGATGGAACAA
The DNA here is from genome assembly GCF_030247185.1 of Malaya genurostris. NCBI lineage: Eukaryota > Metazoa > Arthropoda > Insecta > Diptera > Culicidae > Malaya > Malaya genurostris. The sequence continues at coordinate 50,472,295 of NC_080572.1, forward strand.
GTCATCGCCCCATTGGGGGTCCAACTTTTGCAGGAGTCCAACTCGTTCATATGCATTCCCGGAATACACATTCATGCCCAAACGACGAGAAGCGCAAACCGTCGACATACATAATTCATAAAGCGATAGCTACAAACTCACATATCGATGGCGATGGCGCGGCAAACTGTGGAAGAATTGGAAGCAGCAGCTGCCTGCCGGTTTTCACTGCCAAGGCAATTCAACGGAAAGCGGTAGCGCACAGAGGCTACTTTTAACTAGGCCGAGCTCTAACCTCAACCCCCCGAGCATCGATATATCCTACGGCCGACCTCTAGGGTGGGTTTCAGATGAGAATACTTGTTTGTCGTCGACGGAATGGCAAGTTAAAATTTTCATTTTCACGGAATCCACTAATTTACTATCGTAGTTTGTGTTCAGTTAATTAAAGCTAAACTAAAACTAATGTTTTGGAATTGGGAGGGGTAAGGGTTCACCTTCATTCATTTTGTTTTTGCTGTATTTTTGGCTTAATCGGGTTTAGGAATTTCCGGCTGCTCGAACACTATCAACGTGCCTAAGATTTCGATTCGAAGATGGGCCTTAAGAGGCGGGTGGGGCCTAACACTTGAAAAATCATTATTTTTTTCTTTGTATTTTCGTATAGTAAAACATTTGAAGAATTTTCTGTGAAATTTTCAAGCCTATTGGAACGAAACTCTGGAAGTTATGGACCTTTATCTAAGGCTATCTCATTCTACGAAGAAGCAAGAGCTCGGCGCACAGGCCCAAGATTTTTACTTCGAGTGATTTCAAAACTTGACAAAACATTCTTTAAATGTGTCATTATAACAAATTACAAAAGAAAAAATATGATTTTTCGAAAATATTAGACCATATGGGCTCCCTTGAGTAGTAAATTGTTTCCATTAATTTTATAGACAAAAAACTTTGAATGCGTTTTTCTCGAAAGTAGGTTTTGAAAGTCCGTGTCCATCGCCATTCAAAAACTACTGCACCCAAAGAAAACAACAATATTTTTTCGTCAAATTTGCTTAGAAGATGTGAAAAAAAAACTATGCAAAAACTGATAGACTATGAAACCTATGATTAAATACTTCTAGATTGTAAATTTCCTTAGTTATCTGTCGAACTAATTTACTTAGTTTCAGAAGCACAAGACAAAACTATCAAAACATTTGAAATCGGTTTGCTTCCATACCGCGTCTATAACAGTTTACTAAACAAACCGCTTAAAACCAGGACGATAGAAACAAAAAGCAACACACAGAAAGCTCCATCTCCGAACTAAACGGGGGCTCGTAAATCGAGTTAGTTTGTAAACATTGTTTATGTTATTTGGAATTTACTTTGCAAAAAAAAAATGCGTTACTTGGAAATTACTTCGCAAAAATAGTTTGATGTAGTGTAGTTTGGAGTCGTTTCGTAATCCAAGATGGCGATTCCGGTTTATTGATTTTCTGTCAAAACCTCTACAATATCAGTATTTTCGGAACGTATTTGATGAGTAGATGCCAGAAAACGATGTTTGTTATATAATCCAAGATGGCAATTTCGAAAATTTTATATTCCTTACTTACCGTCATCCTGAAACCGTCATCCTGGATTTCGAAACGAACTAAAACATCGTTTTCTTGCATCTATTCATCAAATCCGTTCCGAACATATCCACATTGTGAAGACTGTCTCAGAAAGTATGGACGCACTTTGATTTCGCTGTAAATAATTCACAAGTGTATTCCAATTTTATTCGATATACTGATAATATTAGACTACAACAACAGAATATTATTCTCAACATTTGCTACTTAGCCATTGTAGACTAGCTGGCGCACCTTCTTGCGAGCGTTCCTCATTAAATTCCGTACATACTTCTTGGCGACAAGTTTTGACACTTTTTTTCAATCTTTTTCGAACTGTTGAATGGTTTCGGCTGCCAAGACATGTTTCCTAAAATGTGCCTTCGTTAATGTCCAAAATTCCTCAATTGGTCGAAGTTGTGGACAATTTGGTGGATTCATGTCTCTTGGGACGAAAGTGACATTTTCGGTAGTATACCATTCTACCGTTGATTTCGAGTAGTGGCAAGAAGCAAGATCTGGCCAGAAGACAACAGGATCCTTGTGGCTTCGAATCATGGGTAGAAGTCGTTTTTGTAACCATTCCTTGATGTATATTTCGCTGTTCATTGAAGCAGTGGTGATGAAGGGTTTCGAAATCTTACCGCAACCTCAAATTGCTTGCCAGACCATAGCTTTCGTACCAAATTTTTCGACTTCAATCGATGTCTCGGACTGGTTTAACACTTCCCCTTCTCGCACCGTATAATATTGTGGTCTCGGAAAGGATTTGTAATCGAGTTTCACGTAGGTTTCGTCGTCCATGATTATGCAGTTCAAATTTCCAGCAAGAATCGTATTGTACAGCTTTCGAACCCTCGGCCTGATCGATGCTTCTAGTTTCGGAATACGTTTTGGTTGTTTCTGCTTCTTATAGGTTCGAAGATTCAAACGTTTAGCACGAAGAACATTTGACTTCGAAGTGCCCACTTTTTAGGCCACATCCCGAACTGAAACCTTCTTCTTTTGCTCGAACGCCTTCAGTATACGTTTATCCAACTGAGGTTTAGCAGGACCTTTTTTTCGACCCGTTTTCGGTTTATCCTCAAAGGTGGTATCTTCACCGAACTTCCTGATTCCATTTCGCACGGCTTTTTCACTTATTCCTTCCATTTTTGCTATCTTTCTCAGTGACAGTCCGGGTTCTGTGCACCATTTGTACGCAATTTTTCGACGTTGTTCTGCTGAAAGTCCACAAACTAATGCCAACGAATAAACAACTGCACAAGTAGTTAGAGAAGAGTGTAAACAACAGGACGTAGCTTTAAAAATTGACAGATTCTGAACCATAGCGAAATGGCAGCGGTTTTTGGTTGCGTCCATACGTTCTGGCACAGTCTTTAAGGGTTTCAAAAAACAAAAACATAAAAACTGGATGTCGCCAATTGAGTCTCCCTTCGAATAACTTTTTCTGGCACTTATATTGTAAGGGGTTTCAACGAGTATCTATCAACCGGAAATCACTATCTTGGATTTCTGTATCACGCCTAACAGCGTTTTCCGGTATCTATTCATCAAACCCGTTCTAAAAATATCCATATTGTAGTGGTTTCCATGGAATATCAATAAGCCGGAAATCGTTTTATTTGGGATTCGGCTCGTAAAAAAAGATTGCGTAATTTGGGATTTAGTTCGTAAAAAGGGTTACATTAAAGAAGAAAACGTAAAAAAAAGTATATGTTAAGTAAACGAAAGTGTGGGTGTACAAGGTGTGAAGCAATGAACAGAAGGGATTTAAAACAGCTAAATAAGACGAATAGCGTAATCTACATTCAGTTCAATAAGAAGTGCAAAACAATTGCGTTTGCTAAACACAACAACTTGCATTGCGTGGAACTTGAAAACATCAAGTACAACATACCAGTATATATGGAAGACCAAGCCATAGATGTGCGTGTTCATGGCCTTCCCTCAGTCACTCCTGACGAATTCATTCGAACAACCATGTGACAGTACGGAGACTATGTTTCCATCGAGAAAGAAAAAACGGAAAAAAAAGTTTTCACCGGTATTCTTAATGACGTACGCTTGCTACGATTGTTTGAAGACGGCTACACCTTCTTATGTGACTTTCGGTCAGGACACACGAAATCCATGTAAAGCAGTTGTCTCCTACGACGATCAAAACTTGTCAGAAAGCTGTTCACTACGGTGAGCCCTGCGAAAAATTGGACCAGAAGTCATCTACACTTAAGGACCACGGTGCTTTCTCTACATCGGTCATCAATAACGATGATTCCACCAACAACGGTGACACCGAATTATTGAACGTAGACGTGAATAGTGGATCAGTGACCTCCCTGCCACTCTTCCTAATTCATTAGATAAATACGAAAGCGTATTTCCCACGGAGAAAAGAATGAAAAAAACTTAATTATTTTAAACTTTGCGATCGGCCATGGCAATTTTGATAAGCACGTTTTCACCCGGTGAATTTTGATAAGCACATTTTCACATGAATGTTTCGTACTCTCATAAAACGGGGTTTCCACCCTAATTAAAAAGACTAACTCTTTTGTCCGGTATATCTTTATCTTGGCCAAGCTTGCAATAAACTTCTTCTATTATCCGTTACAACATATCAGACGAATTACGCGCCAACGCGATCAAATGTTGGCAGCACCCTCTTAAATTTCAATAAAACTTAAAACTGGATGAGTAAACTTTGTCACAAAAAGCCACTTTACATACTTTGGTTTTCCAGAATTGATCTGAACTTTCTTTTCAAAAGAAGCCAACTTTTTTTTACTATATTTTTCAAATGGTTATAGTCAAAATCTAACAAACCCTACAAAAATGAATTGTACTAGTAGGGGACGGGTGTAGCGTGATGGGATAGTCGATGCCTTTCACGCAGCCCGCCTGGGTTCGATTCCCAACCCCGCACATAGGGTCAGAAAGATTTTCTGGTCCGAAGAGGCGAATGACCTAAGATGTTAAAGCCTCTATAATTGAAACAAAAAAAAAAAAATTGTACTAGTGATTTTAACAAAATCATTAATATTTTCGAATCAAAATACTGAATAAATTCCAATCACGTTCTACATTAATAAAACAGTAAATTTTGAAGCTTTTCAATCGATTTACAACAAAAGTTTATTGGGTTCTTGAATGATTATGGCTGTAAGTTAAAAAAAAAAGATAAGATAAAAAGTTTTCAGCAGGCATTACATTATTAAAAGTGCCCATCTTGCAATATATTGACGGTACAAATATCAGACATCAAATGACTCTTATCAGCCATTTTTGAGAATTTTTGTTCAGGCCGCACTGTGTGCAATACACTGAGCTTCGAAAAGAGCCCGTTCTTCGCAACGATCTATCAGGAGTGTAAATTTCCTAACACATCGTTAAAATCCTAAGTGTTACTTCTGATGAGTCGCAAGTTACCAATCAAACCTGAAATTTCACCCAATTCCGTTTTCGCGTGGCCTAACACGCTTCCGAAGTTGGCTCATGTTCGTACGTATTTTTTGTTCGCAGTCAGCATGAGCGGAATCCAAGGGCAGGATTGTTTTTCACCTTCAAATTCTTGTCCAAAATATGGAGGGAGTGCTCAATTCATTCGCCATTGTTTGTTTCACAAGAAAACCAAAACAGTCTCGACAGTAAAAAAAATCGAAGACAGTTGCTGTAATTTGACACAACTGTCTAAATATCAGGTGTGAAAGTTAATCTGTACTATTGCGTTATTTAACATCACGTTCCAAAAAACCGTTGCTTTTTGGTTAATAGACTTGCAGTTAAGTGTCATATACATTTAGTGAAGTGAACATGTCTTGCCATGTGAAGAGCATTTGCGGAAAGTGTTGATTCATTACTTTGTTTCGCAATCAAGTGCTGCTAAATTCAATCGAATTCTTGTTGACGCTTACGGGAAACATACTCAATCAGTCGCGACTTGTGAACGTTGGTTCAAAAGATTTAAATGTGGAAGACAAAAAACGCACAGGCCAACTAAAACAAAATTGAGGATGCCGAATTGCAAGAATTGTTGAACAAAGACAACAAACAAGTCAAACGTTAGTCTCCAAACCATTTCGTTTATCCGTCATGAGACAGATTCGGAAGGTGGAAAAAGGGGATTTTCATGAGCTGAATGATAGACAACAGAAAAAAATGAAAAACTTCGAGGGAAGTTTTGCTTTTTCAGCTGAACTGGATCGTAACGGCAGATGAGTATCCCTAGCACAGAAAATCATGGTCAACCATTGACATCAACTGCCAAACTTATTCGCTTCGGAAAACAAACGGTGCTGTAGTAGTAAAAAATACTACTCGCTACCAAAAAGAAGTTATGAAATTGAATCAAGCTTTGCTCGAATAACGACTGGAATGTTCCACAATACATAAGAATGTTCTGCGCTTACTGCACGGAACGACCGAAATCAGCATTTTCGCGAAAAAATTAGTTGATTTGCTGATTTTAGTTAGTTATTTTTTGAGACAACTAAAAAAATCTTACTTTTGCTGATTTAGATTTTTTATTCTCATTCCCTTAATAATAATAAAATATTTGTTGAAATGACTATTTTTTTTAGTTGAATTCACAAATTAAACGTACTGTCATTTCTTAGCTAAGGCACACTTCATATCCAGTCAACTAATTTTTTAGTTGAATTAAAGAAATATAATGTTGTTTTCAACCAATATGAATGGTTGAATTGGCTTCTGCAATCTGCAGCTATATGGCGCCCTGTCACCGAAACGGTAACACCTTAATGACTACTAGCCACTAGATGGCACACTACTGCCGAAAAAAATTCAGACGCGGTTGTCTTTTCTATATTGGCAGGTATAAATACGATGTTGTGTTGGAGAAAAAGACATAAACGAAACGTAAACATCTTTTTAATTTTTTTTCTTCTAAATCACTGTTTTCTTCATTCTCACTATAAACTTTGAGCACTCGGAAAACAAAAACCGAATACAAATAGTACACCTGACGGCGCAGCTCGGAAGGTTTGAAGATACAAAAAAACTTCTTCACAATTAGAGTGAAACATTCGAAATTCACTTCACTGTTCCGCGTAAAAACATTATTACGCACAATCGCTTCAAGTGCGCACAAATTCTGAATAAATACACTTTCCACTAACAGTTTACGTCATTTTTACATATCGGTTTAGAAAATTATATAGGGATATATCGTAACACATGCGAAAAACATCTAAACAATTTGCGAGCAGTTTCAACAAGACTGTCCCTTTTAGCTTTTTAATGGATTGTTTTGCTTTGACACTGCTGTCCTTCAGTAATGACGGTGATAGATAAATAGTATCAAAGTTTCTGATTTTAATAACGAAATTAGTTGTCAATAAGAAGTTCGTGTTGGATTGAATATTGCTGGTTTGTGTCCAGAATATTCGCCAACTAAACACATTCTCTAAAAATAAGAGTTTTTTTCAGCACAGTAAACTCTAAATTTCAACTAATTTTATAGTTATTTTGGAAATTTTGTTGTTAAAATCAACTAATTCAAAAACAGTAATACGAATTAGGCGCAGAGCTAATTTCGGTCGTTCCGTGTGTGAAAGCGTTAACAACCTGATTTCTATACTCAGATGGGAACTTTTACTCCACCCGACATAGTCTGCCGATTTGGTCCTTTCTAACTATCACAACACATGCTTCAAAACAGGAACAGTTGCTTTATCGTAGTATTCGTGAAAAATCCCGTAGCTTTAGGAGTGAAATGGTTTGAAAAGTATGTGGTTTCGTTTCACACATATCCTTCCCTCTCTTACTCCACTGGGTACGTGACTAAAGATTGTCCCATCACCAAAAATCTCCTTTGAAAATTAATGGAATCCGTGGCAACATGCGACTGTCGAGAGAAAAAAAACCTTTTGTCGTACCCCGAACAATGTAAAACTCGTTCCAATAGCAACATTCTTCCACGAATTGCTGATCCTGTCTGCACCCAAAAAGGTATGACACTCCAAGCTTATCAGAGATCGAGCAAATTTTCCTCCCGAAAAAAAAACCATTTCCACTCGTTGCAATCTCAAAAAATTTATCCATTTATTCCCGTGTGATTCTGTCTCCCCTTTTTGCTCATCTTTCCACTATTGGCGACTAGGATTCGCGATAACCCGCTTCATCGCGGGTTGTATGTTCGGGACTGTGCTGAGTGAGACAGCAGTGGAACGCGAGGAATACGTACACAGACAGGTCTTGTCGTCCGAAATTCATACGGCACCACGTCCAATATTCATACGGTGCGATGAACGCGAAAAAATGCTCACTGATCTGTGAACCTGCGAGTGAGACGAGATGCGAGATCTTTTCCATGCACCCCTCCCCGTTCTGCTTTTCCTTTTCCACCGGTGAAAGCGCAAGCGAGTTGTGCCCGCGATGCTATCCACCTACGCGCGCTCTTTGGCAAACTTTAACGCGAGATATGCCTTTTATCGAGCTGCTTGCTCGGTGGATCCGACAAGGAATAACTTTATTCTGCCGCCGCCGTACCGCGCCCAACCCAACCAACCACCGCGAAAAGGTCCACGATCGAACCGGTAGATTGATGATTCTCGGAACGAACTGGCAAAAATTTCTTTTTTCTTCTCATCCTGTCGCACTCGCTCTATCCTTCTCTTCCTTCTGAAATAATCATTTACCAAGGGTTCTGGCTGTTTGCGTGCGCGTCCCACCGTCTGTGCACATCCCCCGGAAGCGAAAAACCAAAATTGCGCGGTCGGTGAAAATCGATCCCAATTTGATGAAATCAAAACCACCGCAGAGAGCATATTAAATCTGATATCGATCTGTGCCGTTAGTTTGGATGGATTGCGGGAGCTTGGCCGGGAAAACATTATGGAAATTGTTGCGGGAGTTTGTTATTGGAAGGGAATGCGGAATGCGAAGCTGCAGTCTGTAGTGTGTGTGTGTGTTTTGGTGCCAACCCTGTGAGTTATTCTAAGGAAAACGGCAGCTGGCTGGTTGTGCGTGAAAACATTCGCTGATGTTGTTTACAAGGCTCTGCTGTGTAGTCACATTTGCATCTTAGCCGCAGGATGTAATACCTATTTTTCGGTGTTCGGTTTTACCCAATACTCGTACTTCATAAGAGTAGAAAATAATTGGTGAAATCCCACACGGAAACATTGCATGTTTAGATTAAACTTCATCCTGCAGCGCGAAATCTAGGTAACAATTATGCTAAATAACAATTATGAAATATTACCAGCAACGTACTGAGCATATCCTTTGTGTGACCTAAGAGTTTCTTTTATCTGAATATCACTCTTCCTTATAGCTATTTTGCATATCGGGTTGGAATGTTAGAGTTAACGAAGGACTACTTCATTAATCACCTTAATCGTGTCAAACGTGGTCGGGCTTTGCACACGTACAGCTCGGCCTATTGAGAACAGGTTTTCATCTATCGCTATTCCTAATGCATGAAAATATTCATTTTCTTTACATTTAGCATTCGTCTCACCTGTGCTTTAAGCAGCTCAAATTGAAATGCCATTGCCACCTTGCAGTTCAATTTAAGCCGACAAGCAAAGAAAAAGAAAAGCAATATGTACTTTTTTCATAAACTGGTTATTTACGGAAATATTTCTAAGTACCAATTCAAATAGACGATACTAAGTATAAGGTTGTGTGGAAAAAAATCATTACTTTTCAAGTAAACTTGAAGACTTTTTACTACATGTTTCTCCGATCTGGGTCATATATGTATGTTTTAGTTTTATAATTAGTTGCCACTTGAAGAGTAGCTTTCAAATGCCTCGCTCATAGAAGTTTTGGTTCTTATCCACGAAAAACTCTGGTTTCACAAATTCACGCCTTTACGAACGAAGCACACAAACGTTCATCCCTTCTCGAGATGCACATTTCTTATTAGTACGAAAGTTTTTGCTATGAATGAAAAAGATGGTGTTCACTTGGATCGAACTACATGGTGGATGGTGCCAAAACTTTTCAATCATGCTTCCGGCGTTTCGTGACGAGTCGTTATTTAGCAATTTCATGGGACGATCTCTCAGAATTTCGTAATTTTTAGTAGAATTGTTCTCCATTGAACAATTTTGGACCCATATATTTTTTTTTTAAATTGGGATGAGGGTTACCTTTTCTATGTTAGGGTGTATCAAAAATACCGTTTCTTCTGTTTTCTCTAAAAAATCGGTTATGTTCCCTAGCACAAAATTTGGCTAGCCCCTGAATGATTAAAAAGACAGTTTTGCCTTACTCTATAGAAAGGTATTAGAAAGGTTTGAAAGCTACTATCGGACCATTGATTTAGTTCGAAGACCAAATGGCTGTGACTTTTGGTTCCGGAGATATAATGGTATAAGTGACGTAACGTAACCGACAAAACACGTTGTTTTTAACTGCTTTAATGTATATAAGGGTGCCAATATTTTCGGATCACCTCTAATTTCGTAAAGCGCTATTGTCTAGAAGTTAAAGCATCTCGAAAAAAAGTCCTCATGCAAAATTTGTGCTAAACCGGACATGGGTAAGGCGTGCTGCCCAGCGGTTAAAATTTGAAAATTTTCGATCTTATTGTTTTCATTATTATATTTATTGTTATTATTATTAATTTGTCATCAATAATAATAACATGTATTATTTTTATAGATGTGGATATTATTATTGTTATTAGAAGAGAAGTATACTACTTCCTGCAGTATTGCGAAGATAGAAGAGCATAACTGACACTCTACATTAACTGTTATTTTATATATTGTTTTATATTATATTATATTATATTGTATGACATTGTATCATATTATATTAAATTGAAATATATTATGTTATATTGTATCATTTTGTAATCTATTATATCATTTTATGTTATATTAATTTCATTACACTATGTTTCATTGTATTTATCAATATAAAACATTTTGCACGGGGCGTAAAGGGGAGGCAGCATCAAGGCATCGGACGAATTGATGACTGGACGAAGGATTGTGGATAGCCAGCCCAAGTCACTTGAAGGAAACTTGTTTCCTTCTGAAGGTTTGAAATGAGTCTGACGCGCCCTTCTCAAACAAACCATCAGGCCGGTTCAAGCATGTATAGCGAAATGCTTCATCCATGCACTGGATATTATGGTTGGAAGAGCATCTCCTAAGCAAGTCCTTGAACTGATGGTGGCTTCACTTCACATCACATCACATCACAACTGATTTCTACAAACTTAGGGTCGTCAAATGGTGAGATAACTAAGTCATCACAATTGGTCAGTAGAACGGCGTCGACTTGGTGCTATCGCCTTCTGCGTTAGTAGCAGAATGAGAGGGTGCGAAATTTCTTATGGCATGTAAATTAAAGTGCAATGTTTATCGTAGTATATTGCAACATATAATTCTGTTGTTTATTACATTATTTATTATACATTGAATTGAATTATACCACAATATATTTTATACAATAATAATAATAATAATAATTATTATTATTATTAAAAGAAAAATATTATATTTCCTGCAGTACTGCGACGAAAGATGAGCAAAACTTACACTGCGACATTAACTGTTATATTGTATCATAGCATATTATTTCATATATTATCATCTTATATTAATTTATGATATGTTATATTATATTATTATAGTACTATATCATATTATTATAGTACTATATCATATTGTATTATAGTATGTTATATTATAATATATTTTAATGTATTATATTATATTATATTGTATTACGCTCAATTATATCGACAACGGGGATGGGCAGGAAGTGCATCAGAGTATCTTACAAGTGAATAACTAGATGATGGAGTGGATTGCCAACCTGAATCACGTGGGTGAAGCTTTGTGTTTCTCCCTGAAGGTCTGGAGTAAGTAAGACGCACCCTTCTAACAAACAAACCATCAGGCGGGTTTAAGCTGGTATAGCAAAAATCTTTATTATATAGCACAGCGAAGCTTGAAGTTCCAATGTATTTTTATTTTTTCAAATAAATTTAAATTCATTGATATTCTTCAAACCGTTTCGTTTTTTATTTCTTAGCGTGTACGAAATAGAACAAAGCACACATCGTTCGTGTTGTGTTTTCCTTTTCCACTTTGCATGTATCGGTGCTGTATTGTCATTCTATATGGCGGTTTAAAAACTTTGTCACTCATCGCCCTGTAACTGAGTTCTACTTTTGGAGTATTCCTTCACTACTTTCGGTGCTTCAGGAACAGGACAAGGAAGAACCAGTAGTGCCGAATTCAGAAAGATATATGCCCACAAACTAATAAGTTCTGCAAACTAGAAAAATTTATCAGTCAATTCTATGGAATTTGCATGTTTTTGACCATCGTTTGTGAAAAATCGGCAATCATAAAATTGAAAATTGTCACTTATCACGCTTTAGTTCCGCAACCTCTTTCATCTGAATCGGAGTTTTTGAAAATCGGTTAAGTCGTTTCCGAGAAAGTTTAGCGCATATTATATCCTAAATTTTTACATATTATCCTGTTACTCCGGAACCGTAAGTCGGATCCTAATGAAATTTAGTAGCTAGCTATGGAATTACTATACCTTTCATTTGAATCTGAGTTTGTGAAAAGCGGTTTAGCTATCTCCGAGAAAAGTGAGTGCATATTTTTGTTACGTACACACGGACACATGTACACAGGGACACACACATATTTGCTCAGTTTGTCGAGCTGAGTCGAGTGGTATATGACACTAGGCCCTCCGGGCCTTGGTTAAAAAGTCGGTTTTCACGGTGATTGCATAGCCTTTCGACTTTCGACTTTCCATATGAAAAAGGCAAAAATTAAAGTTCTGGTAGCTGAAAGTAGGAGAAGAGAAACTCCTACAATTGGGGCCTTTTACGACATGGAAGCAGGAACCCAGTGGATCTGTTCTTCCCTTATTCTTATTTTATTACTTTCTACCCGGCGGATTCCACACGGCATCTCGGTTGGTCCTGTTCGGAGTACGACAATAGGCACTATCAATCTCGTAATGGACTCCAGCTCCTATTCTCTGGAGAAAGGCAAAAAATGAGCAACTAATCCAAAACAACCGTAACATTTTTACAAATAATTTACCTATTTGCGCTATCATTTACATTATCAATCGCTAAGTTCATATACGCCTCTGTAAATTTCTACTACTATTTTTGAACCATTTTCTTCTAGCTATACTTTTGCACTTTTATGCGGGGTTTATGTGATTTTTTACGCGGATTTCCGAAGTTACGTTTTTTTACGCGGATTTCCGAAGTTACGTGAATTTCCAAAGGTACGCGATTTTTCATGTGAATTTTCAAAGTTATGCGGTTTTCTTGTTTTGTTTTATTAATGTATGAAAAGTCGAGATCTGGTGTTTTCAAAAAACAAATGTTAAGTCATCTTTCTGACACTTTCGATTTTTTTCTTTTCAAGATTACACCAGAGCTCAACGTTTCATGCATTTCTAAGACACTTGGCATTAAAAAAAGTTTTTCGATTCCAGAAATTCCCAAGTCGATTTTTTTCAAACAAAGGGTGTAGCAGAGTACGCATATTAAAATGCTCCCAAACAGAAATTCAACACATATTAGCGGTTTGAAAGAGTTTGTATTGAAGATGATTTTCAAAAAATTTGAGCCCTTTCACCGACATATTTGTGGAGCTCATTTTCTGATTCTGATTTTCATTTTATTTAAATTTTTCAAAATTCTCTTTAGCAAAAAAATTGAAAACCATCAGGAATATTTTAGGCTTTATGGGATACCTTTCTAATTTTTTTTTGATATTTTTCATAATGTAAAATAAATTCGATTTATTTTCTTCAAAATTTTCGATATTTTACCTTTTATAATATAAATAAAAAATAGGTATAGAATTCGCTCAAACTGTAGAAAAAATTTTCGAGGCCATTCGATTAAGCTCGACGAATTGAACAAATGTCTGTGTGTGTGTGTGTGTGTGTGTGTGTGTGTGTGTGTGTGTGTGTGTTGTCAACAAAGAGATCGAGATCTCAGAGATGGCTGGACCGATTTTGATCAAACTAGTCGCAAATGAAAGGTCTCCCCGTCCCCCTGAACGCTTTTGAATGGTTTTGAGATAGGATGTTTACTTTTTGAGTTATACGAAGTTTTATGTCAAAATGTTAGTTTTCGGCCGTATTTCTCACACTTGACCTTGAACACAGAATATGTTTCCAGACTTAGATTCGGCACGGTAATAGCTATCCAACAAGGTATAGATTGTTAAAATTCGTCCATTTTTAACGGAAATATCGTTATTTTTGTGTAAGCGACTTTTTCCCCTATTCAAGCGGTAGAAATTTTGTGCATTGTATGACAAAGCAATGTTTGGGAGCAACGTGAAACATAATTTTCATACTGTTACATACAATTGTTTCTAGGCACCAAAAATACTGTGTACAGCATTCTTTTTCATGACATTTTTCCTTGGACCGATTTTAGCACGGTTCGTTTTTGGCAACATAATCGTTCGAATATGACATATGTAAACTAGATGATTGCAGAATTTTCGAGTTGAAAGCAATTCCATATTTATATTGATTTAAACTACTTACAGAAATAAATGCTGGAAGAACATAGCTCCCTTATACCATTCGAATAAGTTCGTCGAAATTAACAAATGCGTGTGTGACAAATAATTTCACTCAATTTTCTCGGAGATGACTCAACCGTTTTCTACAAACTTAGATTCATATGAAAACTCATATGCTACCAAACAAGGTTTCTAAATTATCTTTGGATCCGACTTCTGGTTCCGAAACTACAGGATGATATGTGAAACGAAATTAAAATTTTGTAACTCATTTTTCTCGTAGATGGCTGAACCAATCTAAGATTCAAATGGAATCGAAGAATCATCTAAGATTCAAATGAAGAGTTTTAAGATCCTATAAAACATCTTGCTTTTCAGTCAGATCCAACTTCCGGTTTAGGAGATACAGGATGATAAGTATAAAAATGTCTATTTCACATAAATTAATCAGGTTAAGGGGGTCTACAGATTTGGATAGTCAACAACCAAATACACTTTTTCAGTTTTCGATTCGGATTTAATTCGCACTGTGATTTCTCAAAGATGTCTACACTGATTTTCAAACACTTTGAAACAAATGTAAACTATACAGCTACTCAGGTGAATTTATTTGACTTCGGCTACACCGATTTTCGGATTCCGGCTCCTGTATCGAATTGTTTCTCAAAGCTCAATCGTTTTCTCAAAATAAGCCAAAACGACTGAGACAAAATTAATTAATTTTATCCAATTCTGACTTCCGATTCTGGAATTACAGGATGATTAATTTTTAAAATTCAAATACCTGAAAATCCTGAACACCATTCCTGGAAGTACCTTAAATAATCGTAAACCTTAAAGTGGAACTTACTTTCGACATTACAGAGTAATAAGTGATTAAAATCTCAAATTGCCGCTTAAAACGACGCTCGTTGAAATAATGTCATGAGAACTAAAACATCGAAGAATAAAGACTGTCCCAAAAAGTATGGACGCACTTTGATTTCGCTGTAAATAGTTCACAAGTGTTAGATATTCAAATTTTATTCGATATACTGATAATATTAGACGACAACAACAGAATATTATTCTCAACATTTGCTACTTAGCCATTGTAGACTAGCTGGTGCACCTTCTTGCGAACGTTCCTCATTAAATTCCGTACAGACTTCTTGGCAACAAGTTTTGACACTTTTTTCCAATCTTTTTCGAACTGTTGAATGGTTTCGGCTGCCGAGACATGTTTCCTAAAATGTGCCTTCGTTAATGCCCAAAATGCCTCAATTGGTCGAAGTTGTGGGCAATTTGGTGGATTCATGTTTTTTTGGACAAAAGTGACACTTTTGGTAGTATACCATTCTACCGTTGATTTCGAGTAGTGGCAAGAAGCAAGATCTGGCCAGACGACAACAGGATCCTTGTGGCTTCGAATTATGGGTAGAAGTCGTTTTTGTAAACATTCCTTGATGTATATCTCCCTCTTCATTGAAGCAGTGGTGGTGAAGGGTTTCGAAATATTACCGCAGCTACAAATTGCTTGCCAGACTTTCTTACCAAATTTTTCAAACTGCAATCGATGTCTTGGACTGGTTTAACACTTGCCCTTCTCGCACCGTATAATATTGTGGTCCCCGCAGGGATTTGTAATCGAGTTTCACGTAGGTTTCGTCGTCCATGATGATGCAGTTCAAATATCCAGCAAGAATCGTATTGTACAGCTTTCGAACCCTCGGCCTGATCGATGCTTCTTATTTCGAACTACGTTTTCATTGTTTCTGCTTCTTATAGGTTCGAAGATTCAAACGTTCTTTAGCACGAAGAACATTTGATTTCGAAGTGCCCACTTTTTTGGCCACATCCCGAACTGAAACCTTCTTCTTTTGCTCGAACGCCTTCAGTGTACGTTTATCCAACTGAGTGTTAGCAGAACCTTTTTTTCAACCCGTTTTCGGTTTATCCTCAAAGGTGTTATCCTCACCGAACTTCCTGATTGCATTTCGCACGGCTTTTTCACTTACTCCTTCCATTTTTGCTATCTTTCTCAGTGACAGTCCGCGTTCTGGGCATCATTTGTACACAATTTTTCGACGTTGTTCTGCTGAAAGTTCACGCATTTCGAAACAAACTAATGAAAACGAATAAACAACTGCACAAGTGGTTAGAGAAGAGTGTAAACAACAGGACGCAGTCATAAAAATTGACTGATTCTGAACCATTGCGAAATGGCAGCGGTTTTTGGTTGCGTCCATACTTTCAGGGACAGTCTTTATTCATGCAAGAAACACATGCGGATTGATGAAAAATGGTATCATCTCACTGCTAGGTGGATTAAGCAAGTTTTTTATTCGCACTTACAATTTTGGTATCACCCTTGATATCACCAGATCTAGATGTTTCAAAAATTTTTAAAGACTTTTGGCAACCAAAAATTTTTTCTATAGTTTTGCGGTTTTATTACGCGGATTTCCGAGGATACGCGATTTTTTTTGCGCAGACTTTTTTCGTTGGTTATTCTGTGCGGTATGTATCCACCGCATAAAAAAGACCTAAATGTATTTTTGTTTTCAACGTTTGTGCTATATTTACAGCACAAACACATTGTCTAGTTGGCAACAAGAATAAAAATACTAAAAACCAGTTTGAGAATCGAGACCTGGAGAGCCGAGCGCCTCATACCAATCGACTCAGTTCATTAGGATCCCATAGTCCCATGGAAATCATTTTATTTTCAATCAGATCCGACTTCCGATTCCGAGCAAAAAAATTACTACTGCTAATACCAAATAAAATTCCATTTATTTTCAAAATTTTTCGGGACTTCCAAATACAGACTAAAATATCATTGCGATTTACAACGGCTATCAGAAACTTTTCGAATGGAAGAAAACCGGAGATTAAAACATTGAGCTGTACAGACTTTCCTTTAATTTAACGTGACACCATCACTAAACTGCTGCGATACCAAAAAGAAGCCATCATCGCCGTCTGAAGTTAGTACGCCCCCTACTTTCTACGTCAGCAAAAGCTAGGTTCCGATTCGTGCAAGTCCAAACTCCATTCGTTCGGTAAACCTAATCCCACTCAGCAAACTGCTCACTCGAGTGCACCGAGTCGTAAAATGTCGCTCGACATTCATCGGAACACTGCTATCTGGAAATCTGCGTACCCAAGTCAATATCCGTCTCACTCAGCACTCCAGCATCCAGCGTGAAGGATAGAACCATTCCACAGTTCGAGTAGACACAACTCCACACTGGCTGGTAGTGAAAGTACCCCCAGCTGGAAATTGAGCCGACCGCCACTTTCCACCGGCTAACAGTAAGGCTAAGACGAACTCTCTAAACTTTTATTGCCTCCATTCGAAGTGCTGATGTTCCACCGAGCGGAGAGAGGAAAAACAAAAATTCGAAGACATTTGCATATAAACAGCCTCCTTAAGCGGAAACCAAATCAGCTTGATCGACTGTTCCGACCAGTGAATTCTAGTAGTGTCTACTTACTGTTTCGAAAATTACCGAAACCAGAGACCGGGGACCACCAGCACGGACGGAACAATGAACCTCTACCGCAGAGAGAAATGTCGAGCAAAGTGCTATGAAACATTTACGGTGCTAAATTTGCTAAATATCCAAAAGACTCATCTCACTCAATTGGATGGCACTTTTCGGAGGTTTTCTGCTGCGGTGTGCAACATCAGGTTCCTTGGTTTTGGTGTAACAGGTGCTGGTTTCGGTCTGGGTTGAATCAGACTATTGTTTGTTTTTGTTCAACTAAGAAGTTTAGTGAATTATTCACTTTGTGCTTTTATAAAGCTAGGCAAAATTTGGGAGCATCCCAAAAGTTCATGTTTTTAAAAACCTAAACTGTAGAAAATCTTGCTATCAATTATCTTGATTGTTGTCTCGTAAGCATTTCCTTCGCAACATGAAAACCCGAAAGACAAAACTGTTGCATTTACGGAAGCCTTCCTCGCGGCAAGTGCTAAATCAAAATGTCATCATCTTTCCCAGATTTCCCAAACATCAACCGATAACGATGATGTGATCTCACATGCAGAACCCCCACACTGAGTGTTTGCCTTCCAAATTTAACGTTATTGCAGAGTGAGAACACGAAGAGAACCTTTGGCGGGAACCGGCTTGGCAGATTGCATTCCGACTACGTTTCGGTACCGTGTGAACTTACTTTCAGGGTGGTGGTGGTCCTGGTGTGGGTGAAGAAAAGTTGCTTCTTCGGATGGTTGACAAAGTTGAGTTGCATTCGACGGCCCTGGCGAATGGGGAATGAGTGTACTGCCGCCTGTTGTCCGGAAAAAGACCCGCTCAACTGCCACTCATGACGACGTGGGCTCAAATTCGACATTTCGACATTTCGGCCAGGCTAGGCACCAGAAAACACCCAGGCACCGGGCAGCCCTAATTTGTGGCACAAATCACGGTTTACGCTTGCATACAACAACCACCAGCGTGGCAGCCGGTAATGAAACTCAAACAGTGAAATTTATGTGTCAATAGCGAGGAGGTGGTGCTTTTCGCACATTATAATTGTGAACACTGGTAGCATGGAGCGGCCCTGGCATGCTGGAAAAAAACAGGGAACACACAACTCAACAGGCTCTTCCCCGAAGCCCCTTTGTTTAGATTTACATTCGGACGGCGAAATTGGCGCACAGAGGGTGTGTATGTTTTTCAGGATTTGTTGAATTTGCTGCTGAGTAAATGAATTGCGTTTTTTTTTTCTCTTTCTAGAACTCTGTTCGTGACGGCAAGTTGAATGCGTGTTTAATTACGCGGTTAAATTGGTGTGATCATTGTATTTTGCATGGAGGAGTCGAACAGTTAAAATTTCAAATTTCAAATTCCGGAACTGTCCAGAGCTGATTTTGACATTAATAATGTTTTAATGAACTATTCATTACAAATACTCAATCCAAGTGGTAAAACAGGTCACATTTATTAGTATTGAGCAAATCCAGAAATAATTATCATCAGCCTTCACATACTCTAACTCGGATGAAATTTTGCACACGTTTTCACGTATATCAATTTCGTTTTGCACGGATGGAGAGACCAGTTTCGCTCAAGACTGTTTCTGACATTAAAAATGTCTTACTATTTACTATTCGGGGCCGGTGTTGAATAAAAAATGCAAAACTAGCCTCGTAACGTTTTCTGTCATAATTTTAAACGCTTATAACTCATTCATTTGTTGATGGATTTATATAATTTAACTACCAATTGATTCGGAAACATTTACTCTAAACATACGAGGTAACGTCGTTAAAGTGTTTCAATAGTGTACCATTGAAAAACCGGTTTGAATCGACTTATGTTCTCACGAGCCAATCACTGTTTGCCGTAATGATGTCATTCTCTCGTCTACAAAACGGAATCTATAAATATGTGCTCCAACACATTCTTCGCTCAGTCAACCACTGGCGGTGTACGAGGAAGGTAGTATGACTAGCGAGTGGAAGACAAAACTGAAAGTAACATAGTCGCTTTTGCACTATGTGCGGTGTGTGGATGCCATTTTTTCTAAAGCATTATTTCAATATAGTACACTTAAAAAAATGAATTGGTATGTCGACGGGGTCGTGTGCATACTGTGTTCTTTTTTTTTACAAATGAAACGATGGTTCTTAAATGGATTCAGTTCAAAGTTGTGTTATGAAAATAATCATAGATACTTTCGACGTGAATACGTCTTACGGCACTTCATAGCCTTTTTACCCTCTGATATAGCATATATGATACAGAAATAGCAAGGTCGTTGTAAATTTCAATAGTACACTATTGAAAAATTTGTTCAAATTGACCCACCTTTTCACATCTTTAGATTTCGAGAGCGGATTTATATGATTCAACTCATAATCGATTTGATGTAACTTTAAAGCTTATACATAAAATTTAATAATTCAATATTTTATTACTGAAATCAGAAGCATCTAAAGTGAATCCCTGCAATACTACGAACTTTACAAGAATTTCTTCACAAACATATAAGGATTATATTTCTAGATTTCAATGATGGTTGAAGGCTTCTTCAAATTCAAGACGAGTTTTCAGCTTTAGTTATTAGAAATCGATTGGATACCTTAGAAAATATTCACTGGAAAAAAAGTTTTATATCTTTTCAAGAATTAGGAAATTAACCAAAAAATCTAAAATTAAAATAAAAACTTCTCCTTTATATATTTTTTAATTTTTTAATTTTAAAACTTAAATTAAAACTCACATTCGATGCAAATTTGATTTGTGTGATTTGAAAAATAGAAAAGTTACACCAAAATCAGTTTAACTGTATTCGCAAAACTTCAAGTTTTTATTAGGGGCTGGGGTCCACTAGGAGATTGATAGTACCTATTAGCTCTCTCCGGACTGTACCAGCCTAGATGCCGTGTGGAATCCGGCGGAAAAAATGAACCAAGAATAGATCCACTGGGTTCCTGCTTCCATGTCGTAAAAGGCGACAATTGCAGGAGTTTCTTTTTCCTTTCAGTTATCGGATATTTTCAATGTTTTACTTCTGATTACTCTATTTTACTAAATCATCTCTTTATTCAACCTATCAATTTCCGTCTAGCTTCGGAGAAAAGTTTAATTAGGAATGATTTCTTCTTCCATGTTATAGATTGTCTTTCAGGATTATAAAATGAATGATAAAAATCAACCATTGCGCAAATCCGTTTATATTACAAAGTTAATAACAGAAATAACATATATCGGTATATTGAATACATAGTAAAAAACCTGTTTTAATACACCTAGTGGTGTAATGATGCCTTTCTCATATCAATCATACTATCGTATATAATAATGTAGTATTCTTCACAATAATTTTCTTCGATTCTTAAAAGAATAACCGAAATCGGTTTGTTTGACCGTCTACTGATTAAAACTATCAATTGGAAAAGATTTGAGGTCGATTTAGAAAATTGTTTAAGATTTTTCCTCATTTTCAGAGATGGTATACAATTTTAACCCACTTTACTCTATATTTCCGGATCCGGAAGTCGGATCCGCATGAAATTCAGGAATTACGCTTGGTACCACAGGACCTTTCATTTGAACCTAAGTTTGTGGAAATCGGTCGCGCCATCTATGAGAAAAGTTAGAAAAGATATTTTCTTTTTCTTGCACGTTTTACCCCGTAACTCCCGAACCGGAAGTCGGATCCCAATAATATTCAGGAATTTTTTATGGGACCTCAAGACCTTTCATTTGAATCTATGTTTGTGAAAGTCGGTGCAGCCATCTCTGAGAAAAAAATAATGCACTTATTTTCACAATTTTGTGCACATTTTACCCCATAATTCCCGATCCGGAAGTCGGATTCGCATGAAATTCAGGAATTACGCATGGGACCACAGGACCTTTCATTTGAATCTAAGTTTGTGAAAATCGGTCGCGCCATCTATGAGAAAAATTAGAACACATATTTTCTTTTTTTTTGCACATTTTACCCCATAAATCCCGAACCGGAAGTCGGATCCAAATAATATTCAGGAATTTTGTATGGGACCACAAGACCTTTCATTTGAATCTAAGTTTGTGAAAATCGGTTCAGCCATCTCCGAGAAAAGTTAGTGCAAAAAAATGTTACATACACACATACGCACATACACACATACACACACACACACATACACACACATACACACACACATACACACACACATACACACACATACACACACACATACACACACACAGACATTTTGCGTACTCGACGAACTGATTCGAATGGTATATTACACTCGGCCCTCCGGGCATCGGTTCAAAAGTCGGTTTTCACAGTGATTGCATAACCTTTCTATATGAGAAAGGCAAAACACTTGATATTAATATTTCAAACAGTAAATTAATATTTTTCTCGGTAGCCGGCTGCCCAGATCAACTAATATAACCAATTAATAATTTTAATAAATAATTAAAATAATAAAGCGGAAATAATAAAGAATCAAGACGCGTGTGAAATCTGTTGACCTTTGTTTGGTGATTTAAAATGATTTTATAATAACTGTTTAGAATATTTCAATGCAATGAATCAACTTTTTTGTCTAAATCCTATTCGCTCGTTTATTTTGTATCACGTAGTTTCATTTATAAAAACGTGCTTAATCCACCTAGCAGTGAGATGATACCTTTTTTTATCAATCCGAATGTGTTTTTTTGCATGACTAAAAAAACGCGAAAGGTAGATGCATAAACGAGTGACTGCATACTCGACAGCCGGCTGTCCGGAGTTTTGTCAATTTCGGAGATTGACTGTTTCGTGCATTATATTGCCAGCACAAAGTAACACATAAAACGATAATACTTCAAAACATTCTTGGTAGCCGGCTACCCAGAGCAATAAACACATGATAACATTATTAAAACATTTACTAACAAAGTATCCTCTCCTGTGATGCATGTGGGAATGCAGAGGATTCCTCGGTTCTTAGTAGTAACATGCATCGAACTAACAATCCTTTCTCTCCCAAGTAGATCTGCATTCGGACGTGGCCGGCGTCGGTATTGATCAGCATGCATGGTTCAATACAGTTTGCACAGTGTGAAACAATGTGTTATTCCCAAACATGTTACTTCAAAAAATCATTTTGCAATCTCAATTGGTCCAGATCAATAACGGAGTAGCAACACACGGGCGGTCTCTGCTAATGCTAATGCTAATGCTAATTCGCAAAACTTCAAGTTTTTATTGAAAAATAGTCATTTAAACGCTGAAATATTATTCCACTAATTTAATGAAATAAATTTGGTAGTAATTTAATTCGAAGAAAAAAATCCTGCAAATAATGAAGAGACTCCCTTTCTTTGTTATGCCGTAAATATTACAAAAACGTTGTAATATAGTATCTGATGCTGACGTCCTACCTGTGAATTGATCACACTGTGTTATTTCCATTTTGTAAAGGGTATGTGAATTCAACTACGGATATAATTACCAGAAATACTGCGATTTCATCCATCTACTAGTTAGTGAAGAAAAAATTAGCTCGGAAATTTTTCATAATTTTCTGTTAGTGATATTGCCAGAATATTTCAAACTATTCAAGGAGCAAGGAATAACCTAAAGGTATAACCTAAAACTACTCGAAAACATTAACCTTGAATTCAACGTATCTTTTAAAGTCATAATATCATCATTCGAAATTTAATTATATTAAAAACATATAGACAAAGGAATTTACTTCATAAAAAAAGTTTGTGTAATGAATGTTGTAAAACCGATTCATATGAATATTTTCGAAATGTATTTGGTTAGTACGAGGAAAAACACAATGTTTGGGGTCTTTCCAAAATCCAAGATGGCGACTTCGTTATATTGATATTTTTTGAAAATTCGCGAATGAATTTCAAAAGTAGATGCCGGAAAAAGATATCTAGGGTCGTTTCTTAGCCCTAGATGGCGACTTATGATTTATACAATATGAGTAAGGGTTTTCAAGGAGTATAGATTACCCGAAGGTCGCCATGTTGAAATTCGAATAAATATTCAACATCATTTTTCAGAATCTGTTTATTAATTCCCTTCCGAAAATACCCATAGTGTAAAGGATTTAAAGGAATATCACTAAACCGAAGATCCCCATCTTGGATATCACAACGGCCCCCGACATTGTTTTCCGGCACCTATTCACGAAATACCTTCCAAAAATACCCATATTTTAAGAGTTTTCAATGAATATCAATAAACCGGAACCGCCATCTTGGATTTGAAAAACACCATGTTTTTCCTCATGAATTTATTAGTTAATAAACAAAAGGTACATCTATCATATCACCCCATTTTCATGCGTCATGTTTGCAATTTCAATGCGTTGATGAGTGAATAAATCAAATGAGTTTTGCAAAAACGCACAAGATCTATTGTTTTGCCTTTCTCTATAGAAAGGTATTAGAATTGCTGGAAAAGCCGACTTTCGAACGGAGCCTCGGAAACCCATAGTGTTATATACCATACGACTCAGTTCGACGAGATCGAGATCGATGTGTGTGTGTGTGCATTTTTGGAAGATATTTTTACCGCTCAATCCGATTCTAACAAGCTTAGGCTCGTTTGGAAGCTACTGTCTAGCCGTTGATCAAGTTTGAAGATCGAATGGCTGTGACTTCTGGTTCCAGAGATATAATGGTATAAGTGACGTAACCGACAAAACGTGTTTTACCAAGTCAAGTGAATTACTTTCATTTTATTTTTTTTACGTGAATCCATCTAAATCCATGCTGAAATCATTATAATGGATTTAGATTCAATGGAACCGATGGATACTATCAAAAAACCTAGACTAAAAATTTATCCCTCTATATCAACCGGACCATGGGTGGTGTATTTCCGGACCAAAGGAAAACCATTGAACATTTTGAAAATTTCACAAGATCTTACGAAACGATTTTCGGCCGTGACCAAAATTGAAAAAATCAGACCAGATAAACTGAAAGTCGTTGTTTCCAATGTACAACAGGCAAACGATATTGTTAGATGCGAGCTGTTTGTTCCACTGTACCGCGTATACGTGCCCGCTCATGAAGTGGAAATAGACGGGGTGGTTACGGATTCGACGCTGACATGCGAGGATTTGTTGAATTATGGAACTGGTGGTTTCAGTGATTCTTTACTTCAGAAAGTGAAGATACTCGATTGCAAGCAATTGAGCTCAGTATCAATCACTGAAGACGGAATCAAGTCTTATCTCCCGTCAGCGTCGTTTCGAGTAACTTTCGCCGGGTCTGCTTTACCTAACTTCGTCCTCTTGGACAGGGTTCGTCTTCCTGTTCGTCTATTTGTGCCACGTGTTATGAACTGCATAAAATGCAAACAATTAGGTCACACCGCTTCTCACTGTGGTAATAAAGATAGGTGTGGTAAATGTGGAGAAAATCATGAGGACGAATCGTGCAGTAGAAATTCTGAAAAATGTGTCTACTGTGGGAATACTCCTCATTTTTTTTTTATTTCGATTATAGAGGTTTTAACCTTAAGGTCATTCGCCTCTTCGGGCCAGAAAATTTTTCTGACCCTATGTGTGGGGTTGGGAATCGAACCCAGGCAGGCTGCGTGAAAGGCATCGACTTATCCATCACGCTGTACCCGTCCCCTAAGAATACTCCTCATGATATCTCTTCATGTCCAACATATAAATCACGCGCAGATAAACTGAAAAAGTCTCTTAAAGAGCGTTCCAAGCGTTCATATGCTGAAATGCTAGAGAAAGCTACACCACCGACCACTACTAATCTCTTTACTTGCTTGTCAGCTGACGAATGTGAGTCTGACGATCCCCAAGAAGGTACATCTTCTACTGTGCCTAGAAGTTTTAGGAAGCGAAAAAATATTACGTTCAACAAACTTCCTTGTAAAGGCCCGAAGATATCTTCTCAGGGACCATCAAATACAACATCTAAACTTGCTCCAAAAAAATCAAAGCAAATTGCTCCAGGACTAGGAAATCTTAGATCCGACAAGGAGTATCCAGCACTTCCTGGAACATCGAAACCCCTCAGTGTTCCACGAGATCAGTCAGAGAATCAGACCAGTGCTGGGTTTATAAAATTTTCCGACATCGTGGAGTGGATCCTATCTACTTTCAACATGCCTGATCTTTTTAAAAACTTTGTGATAGCTATTATACCCACAGTTGAATCATTTTTGAAGCAGTTGACTGCAAAATGGCCCCTCCTTTCAGCTATCATATCCTTCAATGGCTAAATCATTGAAAGAGATTAAGGATTTGATCACTGTTCTACAGTGGAATTGCAGAAGTATCATTCCAAAAATAGATTCTTTTAAATTCTTAATAAACAACTTACAATGTGACGCATTTGCTTTATGTGAATCATGGTTAACTTATGAAATACCCCTCAACTTCCACGATTTTAACATTATTCGCTGGGATCGAGAAACCCCGTACGGAGGAGTACTGTTAGGGATCAAAAAGTGCTATTCCTTCCATCGTATTAACCTCCCCTCGATACCAGATATTGAAGTTGTCGCATGTCAAGTCACAATGAAAGGCAAAGACCTTTGCATTGCTTCCGTCTACATTCCCCCAAGAGCCTCGATTGGGCACCGACGGTTTTGCGACCTCATAACTCTCCTTCCTGCACCAACGTTAGTTTTAGGAGACTATAACTCTCATGGTACGGGATGGGGCTGTCTTCATGATGATAACAGATCAACTTTGATCTATGATCTTTGCGATAACTTCAATATGACCATTTTGAATACGGGAGAAATGACACGGATTCCTGCACCACCAGCGAGACCAAGTGCACTGGATCTTTCCATTTGTTCGACATCGCTAAGGTTGGATTGCAAGTGGAAGGTAATCCCTGATCCCCACGGTAGCGATCATTTGCCGATCGTAATTTCAATCACTAGCGGATTGAGATCATTGGAGACAATCAATGTTTCGTATGACCTCACACGAAATATTGATTGGAAATACTACGCAAATTCGATACCTGAGAAACTAGCTACAACACAAGAACTTCCTCCGGAGGAAGAGTACACATTTTTGGCTGACTTGATTCTCGATACCGCGATTCAATCTCAGACCAAACGTGTACCCGGCACGAAAACTTACATCCATCCCCCCAACCCGTGGTGGGACAAAAAGTGCTCAGAGCTGAAAGTAGAAAAAACTTCAGCTTTCATCGCGTTTAGAAAAAATGGAACACCAGATAACTATCGAAAATACGCGTCGTTAGATTTTAAAATGAAAAGCATAATTAAAGCTAAGAAACGCGGTTATTGGCGTCGGTCCGTAGAGGGATTGTCGAGAGGAACATCAATGAGCACTCTTTGGAATACGGCCCGACGAATGCGCAACCATAATACCACGAACGAAAATGAGGAATATTCTCACCGCTGGATATTCGATTTCGCTAAAAAAGTATGTCCTGACTCTGTTCCGGAGCAGAAGATCACCCACATCACGTCATCAAACAGGAACGACACATCGTTTTCAATGGTAGAGTTCTCACTTGCGCTCCTGTCATGTAACAATAAAGCTCCGGGGCTAGACAGAATCAAATTCAACTTGTTGAAGAATCTGCCTGACACCGCCAAAAGACGCTTGCTGAATTTATTCAACGAGTTCCTAGAGGGTAATATTGTACCACACGACTGGAGACAAGTGAGAGTGATCGCCATTCAAAAACCAGGGAAACCAGCCTCCGATCACAATTCGTATAGGCCGATTGCTATGCTTTCCTGTATCCGAAAATTGTTCGAAAAAATGATTCTATTTCGCCTAGACAATTGGGCCGAGACTAATGGTTTGCTTTCAGATACACAATTTGGCTTCCGCAAGGGGAAAGGAACGAACGATTGTCTTGCGTTGCTCTCAACAGAAATTCAAATGGCATTTACTCGTAAAGAACAAATGGCATCAGTTTTCCTAGATATCAATGGGGCTTTCGACTCAGTTTCCATAAATATCCTGTCTGAGAAGTTGCATCAGCATGGTCTTTCGCCAATTTTGAATAACTTTTTGTATAATCTATTGTCCGAGAAACACATGTATTTCGCGCATGGTGATTTGTCGACAATACGATTCAGTTACATGGGTCTTCCTCAGGGCTCATGCTTAAGCCCCCTTTTATACAATTTTTATGTGAACAACATGGATGAATGTATCAACACATCTTGCACGCTAAGACAACTTGCCGACGACAGCGTTGTGTCTATTATAGGACCCAAAGCTGCCGATCTTCAAGTACCATTACAAGATACTCTCGACAACTTGTCATCATGGGCTCTTCAGATGGGTATCGAGTTCTCTACGGAGAAAACTGAGTTGGTTGTATTTTCAAGGAAGCGAGAACCAGCACAATTACAGCTTCAACTAAGGGGAGAAACCATAGCTCAGGTCTTCACATTTAAATATCTCGGGGTCTGGTTCGACTCCAAGGGAACCTGGGGATGTCACATTAGGTATCTGAAACAAAAATGCCAGCAGAGAATAAATTTTATTCGTACAATAACTGGAACTTGGTGGGGAGCTCACCCAGGAGACTTAATAAGATTGTACAAAACAACGGTACTGTCTGTAATGGAATATGGATGCTTCTGCTTCCGATCTGCCGCGAACACCCATTTCATTAAACTGGAAAGAATTCAGTATCGTTGTTTGCGTATTGCCTTAGGTTGCATGCAGTCGACTCACACGATGAGTCTCGAAGTGCTCGCGGGCGTCTTACCGTTGAAAAATCGATTCTGGGATCTCTCATATCGATTGCTAATCCGATGCGACATCTTGAATCCGATGGTGATTGAAAACTTCGAAAGGCTTATCGAGCTCAATTCTCAGACCCGTTTCATGTCCTTGTACTTTAATTTCATGGCTCAAAATATCAATCCTTCTTCATATATTCCCAACCGTGCTCATTTCTTGGATACTTTTAATTCTACTGTGTTTTTCGACACATCCATGAAAGATGAAATTCGTGGAATCCCGGATCACGTACGCTCTCAAGTGGCCCCAAATATTTTTAATAACAAATTCAGAACAGTCAACTGTGAAAAGATGTTTGAAACTGACGGATCAAACATCAACAGGTCCACTGGCTTTGGAATCTTCAATCAGAACATCACCGCTTCTTACAAACTCAGTGATCCGGCTTCAGTTTACGTCACAGAATTAGCTGCTATTCAGTACACCCTCGAGATCATTGAAACCTTGCCCAAAGACCATTATTTCATCGTCACGGACAATCTAAGCTCAATAGAAGCTCTCCGGACGATGAAACCAGGAAAGTATCCCCCATATTTCCTGGGGAAAATACGGGAACATTTGAGAGCTTTATCTGAGCGGTCTTATTTAATATCGTTAGTCTGGGTCCCTTCGCATTGCTCTATTCCGGGCAATGAAAAGGCAGACTCATTGGCTAAAGTGGGCGCATTGGAAGGTGATATTTACGAAAGACCAATCTGCTTCAACAATTTTTCAGCATTTCTCGTCAGAAGACACTCGAAAGTTGGCAAGCTTCATGGAGCAATGGAGACCTAGGACGTTGGCTATACTCTATAATTCCAAAGGTATCGACGAAGCCTTGGTTTGAGGGGATGAAAGTGGGTCGCGATTTCATTCGTGTGATGTCCCGACTTATGTCTAATCACTCCGAGTTGGGTACGCATCTCTGGCGAATTGGCCTCGCTGAAAGTTTGTGAGTTATTGTACTAAGAGTGACGCTACTGTTGTTATTTTTAGAACAATGCATCAAAAACAATTTCGTGTTTAATTTTACACTGCATCTTGATGAGAAAAAAAATACCGTTTAAGAGAAGCAATGGCTTGAAAAGTGTTATGGACACTCCATCAAAAACAAAAATTAAACGTTGGTTTGCAGATTTCAAACACAGCGGACGTCCTAATGAGATTGCGTGAGTTAGCTGACATCGTAGAAATATCAAAAGAACGTGTTGGCTTCATATTGCATGAGTATTTGACTATGAGAAAGCTCTGTACAAAGTAGATGCCGCGTTTGTTCACTGTTGATGAAAAACGAGAACGTGTTGATGATTATGAACTACATGAATTGAACTTCGAATTGCTCCCACATCCACCATATTCGCCAGATTTGGCTCCCAGCGACTACTGGCTGTTTGCAGACCTGAAAAAATACTCGCCGGTAAGAAATTTCGCACGAATGAAAAAGTTATCGCTGAAACTTTAGGCAGAAGATAAATCGTGTGCAAAAGTGGTGTTGAAATGTCAAAGTGGCGCTACAATGATTGCGTTGCTCTTGATGGAGATTACGTTGATGATTAAAGTTAATTCTCTTTGTTAGCCCACGTGTTAAGATGCACATAAATGGGATATCGCTGCTCACGTAAATTTACGTGCAAGAACATTTAATATTGTGTGGAAAAGTCCATGACATGATATTCATAGAAATAAAAAAAAAACACTGATGGCGACCCACCGTGACTTGAACCGAGAAACAGTGGATCACAAAGTGAAGTCCGTTAATCAAATGAGCCACAGAAGTACACATCTGTTTGGCTGGTAAATGGAGCATAAAAAAATCATACTGTCGCACTATCTATACTATCCGAATGCAAATGACAGCTGAAACCAGTAAAATTCATGTTAGTCCGACGAAAAGTCATTACAAATGAAATTTTTCGTCATTTGATAAATTTGGATCATTGTATGAGGGATTAGGTCACCTGCAAAATTCCATTTTTCTCTGTGTGCAGTTAGAAAAAAAAGCTGTAAAATTCCATTTAATCAGCTGTAACAAACTTGTCCTGCCCATTGAAATACTCTGATTGTAGTGAAACAAAACTTTAACGGCAACTCGATTAAACAATACTCCGTATATGTTCAGATGGCGCACGGCCAATGTTCCATCTCAGATCACACAATAATCATAATTTTCACGGTATTCTCGACAATCGGCTCAGTTTTTTTTATTCCTTTTGTTAGGAAAATTTAAAGCATCTTTCTCTCTGTAAATACCTTCATAGTAACCTCTGAGTTCCAGAAAGTATATGTGCTTGTAACGTACTTTAATTAACGTTCCTCGTCATATCCGATCTGCAATACTTCAGGCATCCACGGTTATAAACACTTGCTACTCCCCCTTCGTTACAAAAAATCTTTTGACATCATTATTTTCACTTTATCGTACAAGATTGTGCTAATGATTATTTTAAAACGAAAGGATGTTCATCATCATAACTACATTCGTACTACAGAATAACGATTTAGTAAATACAAATGCTGTCGTAAACTTATTACCATCATCTATGATGATGATGGTCCCACCTCATACCCCTACAAAGGTGTGAGCAGAACGAGTTATCTAAATGATAATTAATATTTTTGCACATATCTTAACCAGTAAACAAAAGAAAACGATCTGATTAATCTAGCAGGTATAGATTCTTCTTCAAAAGAACGACTGACCACAAAATAACATTCAAATATCTCGGATTTACTATCCAGGGTTAATCAAGAAAATTTCCAACCCGGGAAGATCCTTGATCACATCAGGAATCGAACCCGATATCTTTACCAGTATCAGACAGTAATTCACCTGGCCCTTCCCGCCGGACCAGTTCATCGCTACACACATCAGCTACGATGGAGTAACGAGACTGCGGATGAGCAGAGCCAAGCCCAATTCCATCAACAACTGTCGATCCCAATTAGTTTCCCGAATCTATTCCTTAAATTATTATCCAACCTTGCGATCAAGGTCAAGAGCAAACTTAACACACTGAATGCTAAGGCTCTTCGGCCAGTCCTGTTCGCTTTCCAAATAGTCACTACCTACTTCGCGCGCGAGGCTCAAACGTTTGTAGACTGCTCATTATTTTTAACTCTCAAACAAACTAAAAATCCATCATCATCATACCGAACATAGTAACTTAATACGTCTCACAATAATATATATAAACAAAAAAAATACAATCTTCGTAATACGTAAAAAAATAAAAAAATCTAAAAAAATTAAACTAACTAACTAAATATTTGCTTACAAAGCGGACTTTATGTGTGAAATACATAACTTTTTGAACTCCACCAATGTCGCCGCGCGTTTGATCTCTCTTGGCATCGAATTGAAAAAACTTATTCCCCTGTACAACAATGAGTTTTGCGATCTGGCTAACAAAAAGCTTGGTGTTCTAGCATCAGACGCGTTTCTAGTATTGTACCTATGCAAATCAGTTCCTCTTTCAACTCGATCACACAAATATCGAGGCAGCATGCCATTTAATATCTTGAAAATAAATACCATGGTTAAGTAGTAAATTCTCTGTTTCACTGAAAGCCATTGTAATGCGTTCAGTAGAAAATCTGAGGAGGTATATCTACTACATTTTAGAATTAATCGCATGATCTTATTTTGCAGTCGCTGTAATCTCAAGATTTGTGTGTTATTAGCAAGAAACAGAATGGATGGGCAAAAGTCAATGTGTGGTGAAATGACTGTTTTATACAAAAGAATCTTACTATGGGTCGTTAAGTCATTTTTCAAACGACATAATACACCATATTTTTTGGCAATCTTCTTGATGACGTTTTTGATATGAGATTTGAATGTTAACTTTTCATCAATTATGACTCCAAGATACTTCATTTCTCTAACGCGATCAATAATTTCACCATCAATTTCCACATTGGCGTCATGACCGGTGCTAACAGAAGAAATAACCATGTATTTAGTTTTCGCGACGTTTAGTTTCAGTTGCTTAAATTTTAACCATCGAACCAGCGAACTTAGATCCTCGTTTAAATGTGCAACAGCTTCATTGAAATCTTTAGCCGTAATGAACAGAACAGTATCACCAGCAAACAAATTTATATCACAGAAACGTAAGACTCGCTTCATATCATTAATATACATGATAAATAGAATAGGACCTAACACACTTCCCTGAGGCACACCATGTGAATTGCCGAGGGAACTAGACATTACATCGTTAAAAACAGTCTTTTGAGATCTACCACATAAATAGTTTTCAAACCATTCATGTGCCATTCCCCCGATGCCAAAACGCCGCAATGTCTGCAACAATAAAGGTCTTGAAATTGTTTCAAAGGCTCTCTTCAGATCCAAGAACACAGCAAAAATACTCTCTTTGGCTTCGATTTTCTCCTTCCATTTTGCCAATACTAGGTTCAAAGCGGTTTCACAAGAGTGACCCTTACGATATCCCGATTGTTCCGATATTAGCAAACTGTTAGAGTTCAAATAGTTAATCAGCTGATCTTTAACAACAAGTTCCAAAATTTTTTCCAGCGTGTGCAGCATGTTAATGGGACGGTACTCCTCGGCTTTATCCGTTCCAGTAACCTTGGGGATAGGAACAACCAGAGATTCTTTCCACACTTTTGGCACGTGCCCCGTGTACAACGATTCATTTACCAAATCCAGTAGATCGTGTCCGATAACATGAAAGCAATCCTGTATCACTTTTGAGTTTACATTGTCAATACCCGTCGATTTTCCCAAATTAAAACAAATATTTTTCAATTGTTCAAAAGTGATTGGTTGAAATTCATCAAGTCTACAATAGTTATTCATCGGCTGTGTTATTTCAACAGGTTCACCTACCAATTCAATACTTTGATTGATCTGCTGAACACTATTTATGAAATAACTGTTGAACTTTTCAGATATAATTTGTTCTGTGTGTTCTTCTATACCGTCAAAAGTTATACTTTTCGATGCACTATGTGTAGGCTTGATAAGCTGTTTGAGAATTTTTCATAACTCTCTACTGTTTTGTTGATTTTGATCGATTCTCCTCTGTATGTATTCATATCTAGTCTTCTTCAGGGCCCGTGAATAAATATTTCGTGCTTGTGTATATCTACTCCAGTGACTATCATTGTTAGTTCTACAGAATCTCTTGTACTGTTTATCCCTCTCCCGTTTTAACCGTAAGAGGTCTATTGAGTACCAACTACTCGAGCTGTTCAAACTAACTATCTGCAACAATTTTCTTTCTCTTCATTACGACCAATTCATTATCATTGCGCTGATTATTCTTAATCACGAAACTTTTCAAATCTTCCAACTTTTTGGCCACACTGTTTTCTAAACAGGCCATTTTGCTCTCCAGAGCATCATTGGAAGATCTGATCAGTCTGTCGATTCCACTCTCTATCGCGATATTAATATGTGCCTCGATACTCTCCCGCACAGCAGCAAACGAATCAGTGATGGATTTGAATTTCTCCATCTCCTTCTTCATATTACTAATGAGCGAAAGAACATCATCCTTTGGCATCATATTAGACACCGCGGCACCTTCCAAACAATCAGCACATTTAAACAAAAGCGCCGGTGTATCTGAAACCCAACCGGCCATGGCTCTCGTAAGCCAAGTACAGCGCTGGTGATAGCCATTCTCGCAAACTGAACATGTTATTCTAATATCTGATATGGTTATTTTTTCCTTACACTTCACACATTCACCCATCATTCATGCACAAACCAAACCGGCCCGACACACAGCTGGGGGAGAAATTAAAGCAAAGTGAACCATGCAAAAACAATAGACAATGCATTCAATATACCACGGTACGACGCCGCTTTGTTTGAGCGATCGCCGCACGGCGATTACTGACACAATTTACAGCACAAAATGGAAGTATTTACAAAACACTTTCTACTTATCTGTTTAAAGCACAATTAGTCACTTGCTTAGTCGAAAAAATTTTCGCAAAAAGCCACCTATTTCACACAAAATTTATCACAATTTGACTCAGCACTAAAGACGCACAAGTTACCATGTTCGCCATTCAATACACAAATCTTAGGTCGACAGTTTGCTCAAATTACATAAAAAATGTACATTATTTATATGATTTCTTCGTCATTTCAGAACTATGTTGACTCCCTTTGTTGAGAATAGTTTTTCTCACAGCCGTGTGGCATCCGGCGGAATTATTTTTTACCAAGAATTGATCCACTGGTTTCCTATTCCATGTCGTAAAAGGCCACAAAAATAGGAACTCCTAAGTCAAGGTGTATTTCCGTGCCGATGGCTGAATGGCTGCAGGAGGTTAAACATTGCAGTCGTGAACGGAATATCTTGGGTTTTTCCCTTACTGGATACACGCAATGCTTAGCAATCAACTTCTTTGATCATCGCTTCGGTAGGCCAGAGATTAGAAAGCTGAGTGTCTGTGGGTGTCCTCAAGGTGGTGTACTATCCCCACTTTTATGGAACCTAGTCGCTGATGGTTTGTTAAGGAAACTTTATAACCTTGGATTTCCGACTTATGGTTTTGCCGACGATTATCATATATTGATGACCGGTATAAGCATTAACACTCTCTTTGATTTAATGCAGCAAGCCCTGCGATCTGTTGAGCAATGGTGTTGTCAGGTTGGATTATCTGTAAACCCGGGCAAAACATCAATAGTGCTTTTCACTCATCGTAGGATAATCACAGGAGTTCGTCCGTTGCAGTTCTTTGGTTCAGAGGTCACTGTGGTCGATCAAGTTAAATACGTCGGGGTTATTCTTGACTCAAAACTGAATTGGTCTGCTCACATTGATTTCAGGATTAAAAGAGCTTGCATGGCTTTCGGCCAATGCAGACGAGCTTTTGGAAAATCATGGGGACTCAAACCCAGATATATTCATTGGATCTACACAACTATCGTTAGACCAATTTTAGCATATGGATGTCTTGTATGGTGGCAGAAAGGAGAAGTCGCGACAGTTCAGTCAAAGCTAAATCATCTCCAAAGGATGGTCCTAATGGCGATGACAGGAGCATTCACGACAACTCCTTCTGCTGCTCTAGAGGCGCTACTGTGCATTAAACCACTACATGTGTTCCTAAAACAAGAAGCATTATCTTGTGCATACCGTCTTAGGGTTACAGGGCTTTGGAACAGTAACCCATTAGAATATGCTACCAGTCACACTCGCTTGTGGTCTCAAATGGTTCCGTGGGATGAGTATTTACTCGCTCCTAGTGACCTAACTCTCACAAGCAGTTTTCCTTTTAAAACATTCAATGTTAGCTATCCTCTTCGTTAGGAATGATTGTCTGGTTGTCTGGAACGACAACTTGATGAACACATAGTTTGTTTTACGGACGGTTCTCTGTTGAATGGTCGTGCTGGTGCTGGTATCTACTGTCGTGAAATAGGCTGGAGCAGTCTCATTCACTTGGTAGATACTGTACTGTGTTCCAAGCAGAAATCTACGCAATTCTGTGTGGAGTACAATCGGCACTTCAGCAGAGGATCTGTGGTAAACGTATTTATTTTTGTTCCGACAGTCAGGCAGCCTTAAAAGCACTCAGTTCGAATGACTCACGGTCGAATCTAGTGATCGCATGTCGAACTCAAATTGAAGACCTCAGCATTTCAAATGCTGTTTACTTCATATGGGTACCCGGCCATTCTGGTATTACTGGAAATGAATGGGCTGATGAGTTGGCTAGAGCTGGTGCAACGAATGATTTCGTTGGTCCTGAACCAGCTTTACCACTTTCAACTAGTTGGATAAAGCACAAGATACGTTCTTGGGCTGCATCCAAACATGCCAGCTACTGGCGCAGCTTGCAAACTTGCGCTCAGACAAAAGCATTTCTACCAGATTTAAATCTGAAAATGTCAAAGTGTCTACTGCATTTCTCCAAGTATCATTGAAGTATTCTGGTCAGAGCTCTGACTGGACATTGCAAACTCAATTATCACATGGCTACTATTCAACGTGCTGAGTATTATTCGTGTGATTTGTGTGAATGCGATTATGGTACTTCATATCATCTGATATGTAACTGTCCCGCATTGACGCAGCTACGTATCCGGGTTTTTGGTTCTCCATACATGGTTGAGTCTGTGTATGCAGAGCTAAAATTGAAGGATATTCTCTCGTTTCTCACCCAATGTGGTAAGGAGCTATAGTCAGAAGGGTTCATCGTTCTTCCTGGAGTGAATGAATCCCTTCTGTATTCACCTTAAATAGGGTTTGGCAGATTGTTTGGCATCCTCTGAGGGGTACCGAATTTACTTCTTCTCGTACATACTGCGAGTCGTTCTGCATTCTTCCGGGAGTGCAGAATGGTGTCGCTTTTGTAAGATCTCTAAATCCTCTCGGGGGTTGGAGGTTTTATTAACAGCAGACTGTTCGGGACCTCGTAGAGGTTCAGAATTTCCTTCTGCTTCCACTAAATGTGATCCTCAGCAGATTGTTCAGCATCCCTTAGGGGTGCAGAATTTACTTCTGCTTTTATGTGTTTTTGTGTCGTCAATTTTTCCCATCCTCCTAGTCCAACCCTTACCATTTCCTTTCAATCCTTCCCTCTTATATATCGGAAAAATGATGCTAAAAACAAATTGATGGCAAGGCACAAATCTCCAAATATCAAGGGGAACGTGCCATTTGAGCCAATTTGTTCTGATTCCTGATTCCTGAAAGACGCACAAGTTACCATGTTCGCCATTCAATACACAAATCTTAGGTCGACAGTTTGCTCAAATTACATAAAAAATGTACATTATTTATATGATTTTCTCGTCAATTCAGAACTATGTTGACTCCCTTTGTTGAGAATAGTTTTTCTCACTCCCTCTTGTGAATACTTAGTTGCTAGAAATGTGCAGTACAGATCAAGAAGTAGCATTTTTTTAGTAAAATCCGATCATTTATATTTTATACTGCCCACATTTGTGGCACTTGTTCCACTCCTTCTCCCTCAGAATAATCTCATAATCTATTTTGATGTGAAAGTAGTATCTGTAAGAAGAAAGAAGTATCTCGTGCTCGTCAAAAAGTGTGTATGGGGGGAGTTGAAAATTGATTTTCAAGACCCCCTTCTCCTAATCTAAACCCTTCGGCCCCTCCTAGTTTATCGACAAATAAGATCATTTTTACAATAAACAACCCTTCTTAGAGGCGCTTACTACAAACTCCACTCTTTTGTTCAACTGTGCAATGAATATCTGATCTCGCCAAGAAAAATAAAAAAATTACCAACTCTGAATTGCAAAAAGTACCTCGGTCAAGTTTAGTGATAATTTACTGAGTTGTTATGGAACTATTTCGATATATTCAAACAATGAGAGCTTCTTTAATAGAGACACTTGCTATCTTTTCACGCGTATAAATATCCTTACAATCATCTCTTAGTTGTAATAAGTATCTGTGCCTGTCAAAAAATGTCGATTTAGCGAAATTCGAAACATTTTGCCTCAAATTCTCCGCCTTGTTAGCAAACACTTACTACAATATACCTTATAGCAACCTATGAACAGCAAGAATTATGTGTACCAAGTTAGGTAATAATCTACTGAGTTGTTTCGGAGTTATGTTCAATCATATAAACATATGTCATATAAACCGTCGCTTCCTATAAACTTCACGCTAAACCACCTTTTTTAGAGGCACTCATTATATCAATTCCCAACAAACACCCTTAAGACCATATTTCAGATTAACAAAAACTATGCATTGTTTTCAAAAAGTATGTCATGTGACCCACCCCCTTCCCCCCTGTGAAGTATCTGTGCTAAGTTTGATAGCAATCCGTTCAATAGTTTCGGAGTTAAGCAGTTGCAACATTACACCCCCCTTTTAGAGGCACTCACTGCACCCGCCCCCCCCCCCCCACTGTTTGGGAAACTTGCTACACACTCCCCCCTGAAAATGTCCTTATGACCATCTCTGAAGAGCAAGAAGTATCTATACCAAGTTTGGTGGCAATCCGTTCAATAGTTCCGAAGTTAGGCTATTATAAACATTATACTCTCCTTTTTAAAGGTACTTGCTACGTTCACCCCACATATAGTCATATCTAAGGTAAAGCAAAATGTTTATATGGTCTTCAAAACGTATCGATTCTTGTCAAGTTGTATGACCCCCCTCTGTTCATGACACTTGCTACGCCCCCTCTTCCATAAAAATACTCCTTCAACCATCTCTGAAATGCAAGTACCTGTGCAAATTTTGGCACATCCGTTTAGTAGTTCGAAACTCGAAACTCCGTTACATTTATTTTGTCTAGAACCAAGCTACAGGTTTTGGAATTTCGAGTTTACCAGTTCAATTGAAATTCGAAAAGTGTTTTGAAACAAATTTTTCTCAGCTCCTATCAAAATTTGTTACTGAACGAATTTGACTGTTCGGCTAGTTTTGGTTGAAAATTTTCACATCTCAATTACACAATCTAAGAACATAAATTATGAACTAACACTATTAACAACTGCAATCCTTTTATCACTGAAATGTGGAATTGATATTCAGTAAGGCAATTACCAGCACACTTAACAACTGTGAGATCCGATCATTTGAATTCACAATCACTTCAAATAACTTTTCCAAGTACCACTTCAAGCAGCAAATATAAAAAAAAACGAAGAACAAACGATCGTACGTGGAGACTCGCTCAATTGCACCAAACTCGATGTTCAACTTCAAATGACTCGAGACGAAGTAGTTACTCCGTTGCTTTTTTTTTGTTGTTTTCCACCCTGCAGCCTCTCAACCCTGTGCACACAAACGTGAGCAAAGAAAGTTGACAATCTTCTAGCTCCCAACTTCTTCAAGGAGCAGACAAACTCAAAAACCACGTAGCACCGATAACGAAGCTTCTTCTTAAGCACCTTCCCCTCCCATGTCGGCGCACAACACTGATTCAAGTTCATTGTTCGGTTAGTAGCTGCTTAACGAGGATAACTCCCGTCCCCTCCCCCCCGCCCTCGCCCCCTTTTCCCTACGTGGCCACATTAGCGCGACTTTGTAGGAACATCCGAAAAAGTTTTGCCAATTAAATTTTACTACTGTTTGTGCTCCCCGGGGGGAGAAAAAGGTGGCACCACACTGCAACGGACGAACACTTCAAGGTTCGTTCCATTCGGCAACGGTTCACTGTGTAACGATGGTGGCCTGGCTACTGTTGTAAAGTCTCCTGGGAGGATTGTGATTTGAAACACCGATGTGGCGGAAAGTTTTAAAATTGTCCTACCATCCTGTTCGGGTTGATCAAAACGGCACCCGCTGGTGATGGTGGTGTGGTCTTGTTCAACTGATAAAACCACCCGTTCCGTACAAACCACTGACGGGAAAATGCTTCAGCATTTGACGGAAAGACGAAAAGCGGCCGGTGCTGGCTTTCTTGGGGTGAGATGGTAGTTGTTGGGTAAAATAATCATCACATTATCGTTCAATTTTAGGCCTGACCGACCGGGGAGACCTCTGGGTGACGACGAGAAGGCTTGGCTAGGTGGAGGAGGGGGGGAGGCTTTTTCCGTAACCCGCCGACGAAGGAACAGCTCAAGCTCGGAACGATTGGAGTCCATTTAGGGCAAGGAAGGTGACTTCTTTTCTCTCTCTTTCTCTTTCTCTGCCTCTTGTTGCTCCGAAGCAGGGAAGAAAATGTTGAAAGTGCGAAAATGTTTTCTGCCACTTTGATAACGGTTTTAAAACAGTCATTAAAAGTATATTTACTTTTGAAAATTTCCTCCATCAAAGCTGAAACCGGATCAGGTACTGACGGTGAGAAGTGGATGAGATGGAAAGGGGTAGGGATGTCAATTTAGAGCAGAAAATATTGAAGCTGTGGGGACGACGACGACGACAATCTTTTCACTAAAAGTTTTATCAGTATTTAATCGTTTGCCGTTTCAGTCAATGCCAACTAAATGGTTGTGATACGAGGTATCAGTTTTCTGTTTTGGAAAACGGGGTGGGAATCTTTTGTAGGTGTTTGTATCGTTTGAAGTTTTAATTTTTGGTATTACAACATCACGGAAAGTTGTTTATTTTTTTCTAGATGTAGGATAATTGAGTGGAATGAAAGCAAGATTTTGGAGCTGCACTGGAATGCAAAGCGATAGGGTCTCGTTTGAGGACTGCCTAGTAGGGTCATGAACATGAGTACATGATTTGAAGGAATTGCCAGATTACAAGACAGGACAAATCGGTAAAATTACCAGATAAGTCCTATCTTGTATTATATGCTAAGCAGGCGTAAGATTCCTACTATTTATAGAACACTTGTTGTTTTGCATCCAAGTGCAATGTCTAATTTGACGTGCCGAAAACAACAATTATTATTATTAGCGATTTATGTTGAACTATTAGGTGAGATAACATTTTTTTTGTTTCCCGGTCTCCGGTTCCGGAAGCACCGGAAATCGTGGTTATATATTCCAAAATGGATTTCACTCTTATTTCTCAGCGATGGTTTGACCGATTTCCACAAACTTCAAATAAAAGGTCCCACGGTCCCATATGAAATTCCTGAATTTTATCCGGATCCGACTTCCGGTTCCGGTGTTACAAGGTAAAGTGTGTTCAATATTTTACACCGTCACTTAAACCGGTGAAACAAAAACCGTAAAAAAGAAATTCTAAACTGGACTCAAAACCGATATTACCAATCTTAGGGTCTAATGAAAGGTCTTATGGTCCCATGTAAGATGGCAAAATCGTATAAAATCTTCAAAATTTGAATAAAAAGGAGTAGAGTGTGTACGTCATGTTAGTTGGTGGCTGAACGAACCGACTTCGATTATACCGCTTCTCGGGTTACGGTGCTGGAAATATAAAGGAGAACCCACTTCATTTTCTAATGGATGGCCTAACTGATAAGAGAACTGTTTCGTTCTCTATATTGTACTAGTTAATACACAAACAATCCCCTGGTTTCTTTCAAAAATCTAAGAGAAACGTTTTGAATAGAACACCACAGTATTATATATGAAATAGGTATCATTACACCACTAGGTGGATTAAAACAGGTTTTTATTTCTCATCTGTTGCATCTTGAGATTTCGAGAAATTGTTGTCATATGGAGAGACCGAAATAAGCTATTTGGGGGAAAAAATAGTTGATTTTCTGAATCTAGTTATTTATTGTATAAAACAACAACAAATACAGAAATCTTGCAATTTAAAATTCAGTTTGTTATTCTCTATCCGTTAAATTGTTGTTTGAATTCACTTATTTAAAAAAACAAATTTTTGTTTAATGGAGGTAGTTGTAATTTCTTTAGGGTGTAGCGTTCGGAATTCATTTCGCGTAGTATTTGCAACGAGCATTACATTTCTACTGTGCAAATTCAGCAGCTGCAAGATTCATATGGGTGGTCTAAAATGTAAATGAAACTGAAACAAACGTATCCCCAGCAATCCGTTTTAGTTTTATTTATTCGACCAGTTCTACTGTCAAATTTAAAACTGGTATACATTGCCGTTCTATTGTTTCTATATTTGAAACACAGATAAAACGCTGCTTGGGCTGCCAGCTTATTTTGTTATAATTTCTAGATTTAAATTTAAAACTGATATAAATTAGGCATCTAGAACTAGAACACTCCTGAATATGCCCTAACATTGTGCACAAGAGTTTTACACAAGTGTGTGAGCTTAAGTTTGAACATATGTTTAAATACCGGGTTTGCGCCCGAGACACTGTTCTAGAGCGTTCAGCGATTTTTTTTATCACTATTTCAGTACTTTCGGAACCGGATTCCTGTTACCGATATAGCTGAAGTCGGTAGTAAATAACTCGCATGACAAACAAATCAGATCAGTGTTGAGCCCCATTGACCTTTTTTACGTTCCGCGCATTATCGCTCTCAATGATAGTGTGAAATTTTGAACAGTCACCCACTGTAATTCTGGATCCGCATGAACTTCAGTAGCTTTGATTGCGATCAGAAGACTTTCCATTTGAATCTAAGTACTCGCAAATCAGTCAAGGTATCAACAAACTGACTGACTGGTCCTTCAATTATGGTTCCGGAAGTTCCGGAAATAGTGGTCAAAATTTTCAAAAACAGGAACTCACCTCTATATCAAGACTTGGTCGACATACAGTCTTCTAATCGCATACAAAATTGCTGAACTTTATTCGGATCCGACTTTCGGTTTTGGAAATTCTTGGTAAAGAGTCTTCCAAATTTCACACTGTTTTTAAGAGCGACGATGCACGGAATG
Organism: Malaya genurostris; assembly: GCF_030247185.1. Lineage (NCBI taxonomy): Eukaryota > Metazoa > Arthropoda > Insecta > Diptera > Culicidae > Malaya > Malaya genurostris. The sequence goes on from NC_080572.1 coordinate 50,514,806, forward strand.
TATAAAAAACTAAACCCAACCGCCAACTTCATCTATTTCTTGATTCGAATGTCAGAATAAACTGCAATCCGGAATTTCGGAACAGTTATTCCAATAAAGACTCAAATCATAATCTAAGAACTCTTCAAAACTGGAATATAAATAATTTCAATTTTTCGGTCTTGCATTCTATAGACTTATGTTACTTCTTTATGTTTCTTATTTCACTCGAATAATGCATTCTGAAATTTCATTTGAAATAAAGACTGTCCCGTATGGACGCAACCAAAAACCGCTGCCATTTTGCAATGGTTCAGAATCTGTCAATTTTTATGGCTGCGTAATGTTGTTTACACTTTTCTCTAACCACTTTTGCAGTTGTTTATTCGTTTTCATTAGTTTGTTTCGAAATGCGTGGACTTTCAGCAGAACAACGTCGAAAAATTGTGTACAAATGGTGCATAGAACGCGGATTGTCACTGAGAAAGATAACAAAAAATGGAAGGAGTAAGTGAAAAAGCCGTACAAAATGCAATCAGGAAGTTCGGCGAGGATAACACCTTTGAGGATAAACCGAAAACGGGTCGAAAAAAGGTCCTGCTAACTAGAGATGGGCAATTCGTTCGCGAACGGTTCAAAAGAACTAGTGCTTTTGAAAAATTAAACGAACTATGGTTCTTTTTTCGAGAACGGTAGTTCCTTAGTTCAAAGTCGAGGGATCTTTTTATTGTTTTTTGAGCTCGCTCAACCTTTTTTCAAGAACGGTACTAATAAGAAAGTTTCGTCAGGAAACCTCAGTTCTACTTCGACCTTTTTTCCTCGCTTAAGCTGACAAAAAAAAGTTCTCGTTAATTTTTTGAACAAACAAACCAACTGTGAATAGAACGAACGAACGGCTCTGGAGTACTAGTTCTTTTAACAGAACTCTGCATTACTGAACGGTTCTATGAAATGAACTGTATTGCCAATCTTTACTGCTAACCCTCAGTTGGATAAACGTATACTGAAGGCGTTCGAGCTAAAGAAGGAGGTTTCAGTTCGGGATGTGGCCAAAAAAGTGGGCACTTCGAAGTCAAATGTTCTTCGTACTAAAGAACGTTCGAAATGGAAATTTGAACTGCATAATCATGGACGACGAAACCTACGTGAAACTCGATTGCAAATCCTTGCCGAGACCACAATATTATACGGTGCGAGAAGGGCAAGAGTTAAACCAGTCCGAGACATCGATTGAAGTCGAGAGCTATGGTCTAGCAAGCAATTTGTAGCTGCGGTAAGATTTCGAAACCCTTCATCACCACTGCTTCAATGAACAGCGAAATATACATCAAAGAATGTTTACAAAAACGACTTCTACCCATGATTCGAAGCCACAAGGATCCTGCTGTCTTCTGGCCAGATCTTGCTTCTTGCCACTACTCGAAATCAACGGTAGAATGGTATACTACCAAAAATGTCACCAAATTGCCCACAACTTCGAACAATTGAGAAATTCTGGGCATTAACGAAGGCACATCTTAGGAAACATGTCTCGGCAGCCGAAACCATTCAACAGGTCGAAAAAGATTGGAAAAAAGTGTCAAAACTTGTCGCCAAGAAGTCTGTACAGAATTTAATGAGGAACGCTCGCAAGAAGGTGCGCCAGCTAGTCTACAATGGCTAAGTAGCAAATGTTGAGAATAATATTCTGTTGTTGTAGTCTAATATTATCAGTATATCGAATAAAATTTGAATATCTCACACTTGTGAATTATTTGCAGCGAAATCAAAGTGCGTCTAGACTTTCTGGGACAGTCTTTAGCTTTGCAAAGATCGAAACTTAAATCCTTTGCTCAACTGTTCGCATCAAAGGGCATACTGAGATGTGAACGCTATGTTTGAACGCAGGTTTGTGACACGATGTTCAAACTCATACACTGCGTAAAAATTGAGTACGGTTCAGCGTGGACAATCTTAAATATGGGAGACGATGTTCAAGTGAGCGCAAATGCTTTCTTTCGCATCGTGTACATTTTGCACTTTCAAGACTGCTAAAAATATCTGCTGCAACTAAAAAATATATTCAAAAAAATAACTACAGAATAATAACTAATAACATTGCTTGTGTTGTAAATTTTGTTAATAAAATGAGCTAATTCAAAAACAAAAATAAACTGAGTGAGCCTAGTTTTAGAGTTTTTGACCACTATTTCTGGTAATTCTGGAACCGGGAACTTAGAACCAGTATAACCGAAGTCGGTTTAGTAAGTAACTAATATATCCTACAAATGGAATCCGTTTTGAGCAAAATCTAGAAGAATTTGACCTTTTTTGCATCGTCGCTCTAAATGACGGTTTACAATTTTAAACACACTTTACCCTATGAAAACATGATGAAATTCAATAGCAACTTATGGGACTAGGAGATTCTTTATTTTATGAGTGACATTAATTGACACATACTCACACACATACACACACAGACGCACACATTTCTCAGCTCGATGAAATGTGCCGAATGATATAGAGCACTAGCCCTCTGGGCCAACTTTTACCAATCAATTTTTCGAATTATTGTATAAACTTTCTTTATGAGGCAATATGTATATTTTTATAGAAAAGCGTCGTTATCATGATTTTGTAATAACACTAACAAGTAGGTTGAACATTGAACAAAAGATTTACAAATTTACTTTTTTTTCCACCTGAAAATTATACACTTAAATGTGGTAACCCTGCACGCTGGACGAAATTGAATAAAGCACGCTGCGAAAAAAAGACGTACGTACCGACGCGTACCAGTTTTGCACCGTCATTTTAAATACCGATTTAAATGTTTTGACACTCATCGCCCTATAATCTCGGAACCGGAAGTTGGATCAGGATGAAATGTCATAGTATTTTTGAAGACAACGAGAACTTTAATTTGAATCATGATTCGTGAAAATCGGTTTAACAGTTGCTGAGAAATCGAAGTGAGTTCCGTTTTTTGGAGTTTTTCTTCACTATTATCGGTGCTTTCGGAAGCGAAAACCGGGGACTAGTAATCCCAAAGTAGTTTTGTATATTCACTAGCTAGCAAGATCTGCCAAGTCAAAGTCTTGGCATTAGATTCCTTTTGTGAAACTTGGCCTTTCTGTTTCAACAGACTTCGTAGCCGATTCTTAGCGAACCGAATCATTGCATGGCTAGTACTACGCATACAACTGACACTAAGAATTCTACCAGGCCGGGGCTCGAATATACATAGCAAGATCTGCCAATTAGATGAATTTAGCAGTAAGTTGTATTAATATGTGCACCTCGTTTCGTCATGAAAAAATACTGATGAAATTGAAAATTTGCACTAATCGCACTGCATTAGCGGAACCGGAATCCGGATCTGGATGAATTATTCGGGGACTTTTCCAAGGATTTCAAGACCTTTTATTTGCTTCTTAGTTTGTGAAAATCGACTAAGAAATTACCGAGAAAATCGAATGCGCATTTTTTATAAATTTGCACATATTTCCTTGTAACTCTGGAACCGGAAGTCGGATCCAAATGAAATTCGAGAAAATTGTATGAGGTCATAAGATCTTTCATTTGAATCTAAGTTTGTGTAAATCGGTGCAACCAACTCTGAGAAACGTGTGCGACTATTTTTTTTTCTTTGGTGCACATCACCCTGTCATTCCGGAACCGGAAGTCGATTTGGGATAAAATTTAATAGCAGTCGTACACATACACTGTTTAGTGGTTTTGCCTTTCTTTATAGAAAGGTATTAGAATTGCCGGAAAACCGACTTTCGAACGGAGTCTCGGAGACCCATAGTGATTTATACCATTCGACTCAGTTCGACGAGATCGGAAAATGTATGTGTGTGTGTATATTACCGCTCAATTTTCTCAGATGGCTGAACCGATTTTAACAAGCTTAGGTTCGTTTGAAAGCTACTATTGAGCCATTGATCAAGTTCGAAGATCAAATGACTGCGACTTCTGATTCCGAAGATATGAGAGTATAAGTGACGTAACCGACAAAACATGTTTTTTACCGCTCTTATATATATATATATATATATATATATATAAGGGTGCCCATATTTTGGGATCATCTCTTATTACGTAAAGCGGTTAAACTTTTCAGTTTAAGCGCCTCGAAAAAAGCCCTCTTGCAAAATTTGAGCTAAATCGGATGTGAGTGAAGGGTGCTGCCCGGCGGTTAAAAAATCACCAAAGGGGGTAAGTACATGAGTTTTCCGAAACCGAATTTTTTTTTTTGATGCCAAAGATCTTAGAACTGCAGGATACGTCGAAAGGGTGTAGCCGGATTTTCATATAAAAACTGCCCCCAAACAGAAGAAAAATTGATATACGCTGTTTGAAAAGGTTTATATTGGAGATGATTTTCCCAAAAATTTTACCCTTTAACTGCCATATTGGTGGAGTTAGGGTTGTTCTTCTGATTTTCATTTTATTTGAATTTTTCAAAAACTTCTTTAGCAAAAATATTGAAAAAAATCAGGATTTTTTTTTAGAATTATGGCAAACTTGTCTGATTTTTTTCAGAAATTTTCAAAATGTATTTCATGTGAAAAAAAATGTTCAAAATTTTCGAAATTTTTTTAATCGCGCTTATAATTTTGGTACCACTCTAGATTTTCCAAAAAAATAAATCATTTATACATGATCATGTGATCTATGATTTTAGAACTAAATATCATGCGTCTCCATCGGATGATGACATTTTGATGGAGACGCATGGTTTTTCGAATGTTTTTCTCTAAAGTCTGATATTATACCCGTCCACATTTTTTAAAAATCTGAAAAAAAATGCAGCGTAATGTACTCATAAATGATTAATTTTTCTGGAAAATCTAGAATGGTACCAAAATTGTAAGTGCGATTGAAAAAATTGAAAATTCTGAAAAAAATCAGAAAGGTTCCTCATAATTCCTGAAATATTCATGATTTTTTGCAACTTTTTTGTCGTAAATACGACTTACTTTACTATGGGACGCCTTTTCAAAATTTACCCCGTGCAAGAATGGGTAGAACTTAATCGTGAATATCTCTTGTTGTATTTAACCTAACAACATAATTTTTTCTGCAAGTTATTAGAAATATGACCAGGAATTTGTGATTAAATTTTTAACAGTGTGAGATAACCATAAATAACTCAAAAACAAAGTTTTTTAAAACTTTTGTGAACATTGAGGAAAACTCATTACGTTTGCTTGCCCTTTTCGCACAGGGACGACAGTTTTGAGGTAGTCTCAGACGAAACGAGTAGTCAGCAGTAGTCAAAACTGATGTGCCTTTTTTGTGGTATAAAGCCGCAAACGCTCAGCTTGCGCTATCATTCGCTTGTAAAGCCTCATTTATAAATTGTATTTTGAAACTGATTTTTGGATCCAAATCCACCTGAATTTTTAACTTAATGTTTGTTTTATAATGTAGTTTTGGAATTCAGTTTCAGAATTAGTTCCATAATACGGGTTCAAAAGTTGAAACTTAGACTACGAAACTGAATCCTTACTACAGATTCTGGAGCTAGAACTCACATCCAGAATTCTCAATCTGGAAGCAAAATTCAGAATTCCGAAACAAAATAATGATATGAGTTCTAAATCTGGATTTTGGAACCAGAATTTTGAAACTGACTTTAAAACCAGAATTTAGTGCCTGATTGCAGTTTCTGAGTTCATTACCCTTATTTAGATTAAGCATGTTGGAATTGAATTCAGGAACTTTTGGAACTGGATTCAGTGCTTTAAGTCAGGTTCGAAATTCAAGTTTAGTATTCAGTTCTAGAATTGAATTTGGATCCTGAATTATGAAAATGAGTTCAGTGCCAGAATTCTAAAACTAAAATAATGAACTGAATTATTGACCTGAATTCTGAACCTGAATTTGGCAACTTAATTCGGAGCTAGTCCCATGTTCCGAATTCAGTTCCAGTCATACATTAGCAAAGATGCTCCGTTATAATTTTAGAAGCGAAGCAATAAAAGTTGTGCAATTCACACAATCAATCAATTAATATGAACGAATATTGATATTCGGAGGTGTGAAAGAAGCATGTTTGTTTTGTCTGTATTCACGTCCTCCAGTTATTTCTCTGACATTACCCACCCACCTTTTTTTGCTAAAGAGGTTTTTGAAAAATTCAAATAAAATGAAAATCAGAAGAACTACCCTAACTCCACCAATATGGCAGTTGAAGGGTTGAAATTTTGGGAAAATCATCTCCAATATAAACTCTTTCAAACAGCGTATATTTTTTTTGCTGTTTGGGGGCAGTTTTTATATGCAAACCCGGCTACACCCTTTAGCTCCATTAAAAAAAAAGTCACGTTCATCAGACGAAACGTAAACACTAATTACTGACGATTTCACTGATCGGAGTGCCCTCAAACGAATACTATTACGCGCCCATTTCCACTGTACTACAATACAGAAAATTTGTTTACCAACATCAACACTCACCTTATGCATCGGTGTTCCCCAGAAGTCGTTGAGAAAAACATTTTTGATGGACGAATGCGGTCGCAGGTCCCGATTTTCCTTGATTGCACTAATGTCGTCGAACACGAAGCCACAGTTCAGGCTGTTGTGATAACACAACACACAGGTCAAGGCAATCAGTGCCCCGTACAGGTGATGAGAGGACATTTTTGCTGCGTCGTCCTCGTCGTCGTCGGTATTTCTTCGTCGTTTCAAAATTACATTTACGCTTTACAATTTATTTCAATTATGTTACACGCACTTGTTTCACGTTCACTGGCACGGTTCTACACTACGCGGCATCAACGAGGAGCAAACAGAAACAAATGAACGAAAAAATTTCCTATAGCCCTACTCGGTTAAAGAAAATTGGATTTCACTCATAATTTGACACTGGAAACATTTTCCTTCCGAAATGACGGCCTGGCTGCTACTGCGGAACCAGATCAGCATCTGTAGTGAAAATGAAAGAAAAAATTCAAATCGAATTAGATTTATAATGTAGAAAATATTGAAATCTTTCTCATAATTTGTTTCATATTCAACTGGGTTTTTCGAACGCAAACAACAGAAATGTCTCTATTACTTGATAGATAGCACCAACAACGTAGAAAAACATATTTTCAAAACTTTTGCGGCGACCTGTGGATGGGGAGAACAGATGGAAACTTTTGTGCCGTACAATCCTGGGAACAGGCAAACATAAAAGTTTGGTCGGAAACATAAACGTTTAACTGAAAAAAAGCAATTCACTACAAAAACTGTGCATGAAACAACCCTCCAAAGAGGTAAACTAGTTTCATTCGGATATGATCCTATCCACTCTGAAATATTTATCGAAGTACAATATGCACTCCAACAGAACCAAAGAAACAAACGGAAATATACGAAACTGAAAACCTACAAAAAAAATTACAAAAGTAGACAAGAATTTCAAACAAACCAAGTTCAACTTGCCAAGAGTCGGAATGAGTAATGACTTTTTCCGTACCGTCAGCAGCCTCCATCACAACTTCCCATTTTAGCAGAATCACCGTACCGACGACCTCCTCTGGACCTTGTTGAATGCAGCACAGAAGTAGAAACCGGAGGTGTTTGTTTTTGGTTCCCTTTTTGTTTCATCTCATTTCGTCCCGGACGATCCAAGGATGACAATTTTGCGCAAGTTTTGCGGTGCGACTCGAGACTGCGAGTGCCGAGACTGCCACAGAACGAGGTTAAACTTTTGCCTCTTCTGCTTGTGTTTCTTTTCCGCTGTTGATTTTAGCTCCCATTCTACCACGATCTTGGTTGCTGGTGTTGAAAAATTGTTGTTATTTCGGTTGCGCTCGGCGATGATACACCTTCCCCCGTTGGTGCAGAGATCACATCAAGCGAGTGTTTGAAGTCTCAATTTTTCGGAGTACAAGTCAAACGTCGTCGAGTACAAGTCGGAACGGTGCGTTAGAAGATTGATGAATCGTCAAATTGTGCATGCAAATGGGAAAAGTTCCTTCGTTGGTCCGGAAGAGCGTAATAGAACTTTCAATTGATGTTCGAGGCGGTAAGTTCGTTCTTTCTTTGAAGCAAAACAGGTTAAGATGGTTAACCAATCATAGGTTAGTGATTGACAGTTACGAATTTTAGATGTTTTTATTTAAACTTTTTTATAAATTCCTAAAGGTATCTTATTAGAGTCTTATTTTTTTTTTATTTAAAAGATATTTTTTATTCAAGCCTATTTGCGTACAAGCTTTACGTGGCCCATTGAGCCGATTTTTTTAATAACTTTTTTTGAGTTGGATCTTGTTGTCACCCTTTTTCTAGGGGAAGAGGAGCTTCCATTTCCCTCCTGCGAGGATTGAGGGGCACTCCGTTCGTGGTTCGTCTCGTCATCCATTGCCGCATCGATGGTATTGTTGTTGGTTTCGTTGCTAGTTGCTGTAGATGCGCCTTGTTGTACATTGTTTGCAGTTGCTGGTTGGTTAGATGGTAAGTTGTTAACTGCAGCTAATGTACTTTGTTCTATAGGGGATACGTTGGATGGTTTCGTTGAAAGGGATGCTTCACTGTTGTTGGTGACTGTTACAGGTGTACTGGGGTTGCCTTGGGTTGGTGTGAAGGATGCACCATTGTCCTTTGGTGTAGTTGTCTCCTTGTCTAGTTTATCACATGGCTTACCGTAGTGAACAGCTTTTTGGCAATATTGACATGTGGCCATCTGATTGTCATAGGTAACAAGTGATTTGCACGGAACTCATATATCTTGACCGAAAATCACATAAGAAGGTGAAGGCCTCTTCAAGTGTATGCGTAATAAACGTACGCCATTTAGAATACCGGGGAAAAAATTCTTCCACTTTTCTTTTTCGATAGAGAGAATCTCTCCGTATTGGGACATAGTTTTACGAATATAAGAATCGGTGACGGTGGAGAGGGAAGATCATGCACACGCACTTCTATAGCACTATCTTCCATATATACTGGAATGTTGTACTTAATGTTCTCGTGCTCCACATAGTGCACATTGTTATTGTCTTTTGCGAATTGAATTGCATCCAACTCTTTATAAAACTGGATGTAAACAACATTATTTGTCTTATTGCATTGAAATAAATGCACACGTTTAATGTCAAGATGCATTTGCTCCTTCAGCAAACCTTCAATTTCTCGTATCGAAGGTCGAATTTTGCACTGCCTGTTTTCTTTCGTGTCGGCGGTAGCTTTTGTTCGTTTGGTTTACTCATTTCGAGGTCGTTCTATTGTTCACTACACAATGCTGTACTTGGTTTCTTCTGTCCCGAACGTAAGCGGTTTTGTTTTATCGACTGACTTGAATGAGATGTGAAACCGAACTGTATTAGAGTCTTATGTCTTATGAGCTACTCATGACACTCAAAATCAAATTTGCTGCTCGTGTTGCTACCTAATTGAAAATTTTCCATTCATGCAAGGTTACATATTTTTCACCTCAGACACAACCATGCGTGTTTCCGTCGCAAAAAATATAGTTCATTCAGTCCCAAACAAAGGAAGTGTAAAGAGGGTACACATAAATAAAATCAGAACTCAACAAAAACTAGGCAGTGTTTTCGAATTTAGCTAAGCAATTTTACGCTGTTCCTATCCAGGAGACGACAGTTTTGCTATATGATCCAACCGAAGAAAAGTATATGGGGTGCGCACTCACGTACCCCCATTATACACATAGTCAGGGTACTACGTTCCAAAGCAGAACTTGGCCTTCTGCCTTAGTAGGCTTCTAGTACTTTCTGAATCTAATTCGCATTTTAACAAATTATATCGACCAAATAATCCATTTGATGGCCTTCTCTAAGATAACGCGGTTCCACCGGAAATGACGATTTTTTCGTAAAATTTTTTTTTTTGTTTTATTAGATTTAACACAATTTTGATTCTAGCATTACTTTTGAAAAGGGCCTTAACAAAAATACCTTGATTTACTAGATAATTTTCTTGATTTTCTAGATAATTGCTCAGTCTAAAAAAAGCATACAAAAAGAACATATTCTTAATCCATCTAAGGATGCGATCTTTTCTCTTGTCATTGGCACAGACTCATTAACACGTGTTTTACCTTTTTATATTAGGACAATTTCAGACACTAATTTGAGCTGATTTTTGTACAAATCGATTCGGATTGATTCGGACAGATTTGTCGGTTACGTCATATGTACGATTTATTTCCAAAACTTGAACTGCCAACCAGTTGTTCTTCGAAACATTATAGCTCCCAAACCTAAAGAGACAGTTATTTGATTTTCGAACTTTATTCACAAAGAGGTAGTTTTCAAACAAACCTAAGCCAAGAAAATTGTACGGAGAAAAGAAATGCGTTTTGTCGATTACGTCACTTATACCATCGGTTTGCTTGTTAAAATCGGTTCAGCCATCATCGAAGAATATGTGCGGAAAAATTATTACATACATACACAGACATTTTACGATCTTGTCGAGTTACGACTAGAGTAAAAATTGTGGACTGGTGATGCAAATTTTCCTTTTTGCCTTTCTCATATAAAGGGTGATTTTTTAAGAGCTTGAGAACTTTTTTAAACAATAAAACGCATAAAATTTGCAAAATCTCATCGGTTCTTTATTTCAAACGTTAGATTGGTACATGACATTTACTTTTTGAAGATAATTTCATTTAAATGTTGACCGCGGCTGCGTCTTAGGTGGTCCATTCGGAAAGTCCAATTTTGGGCAACTTTTTCGAGCATTTCGGCCGGAATAGCCCGAATTTCTTCGGAAATGTTGTCTTCCAAAGCTGGAATAGTTACTGGCTTATTTCTGTAGACTTTAGACTTGACGTAGCCCCACAAAAAATAGTCTAAAGGCGTCAAATCGCATGATCTTGGTGGCCAACTTACCGGTCCATTTCTTGAGATGAATTGTTCTCCGAAGTTTTCCCTCAAAATGGCCATAGAATCGCGAGCTGTGTGGCATGTAGCGCCATCTTGTTGAAACCACATGTCTACCAAGTTCAGTTCTTCCATTTTTGGCAACAAAAAGTTTGTTAGCATCGAACGATAGCGATCGCCATTCACTGTAACGTTGCGTCCAACAGCATCTTTGAAAAAATACGGTCCAATGATTCCACCAGCGTACAAACCACACCAAACAGTGCATTTTTCGGGATGCATGGGCAGTTCTTGAACGGCTTCTGGTTGCTCTTCACTCCAAATGCGGCAATTTTGCTTATTTACGTAGCCATTCAACCAGAAATGAGCCTCATCGCTGAACAAAATTTGTCGATAAAAAAGCGGATTTTCCGAATGGATCACCTAAGACGCAGCCGCGGTCAACATTTAAATGAAATTATCTTCAAAAAGTAAATGTCATGTACCAATCTAACGTTTAAAATAAAGAACCGATGAGATTTTGCAAATTTTATGCGTTTTATTGTTTAAAAAAGTTCTCAAGCTCTTAAAAAATCACCCTTTAGAAAGGCTATGCAATCACTGTGAAAACCGACTTTTTAACCGAAGCCCGGAGGGTCGAATGTCATGTACCATTCGACTCAGCTCGAAGAACTGAGCAAATGTCTGTGTGTGTGTGTGTGTGTGTGTGTGTGTGTGTGTGTGTGTGTGTGTGTGTGTGTGTGTGTGACAAAAATATGCACTCACTTTTCTCAGAGGTAGCTGAACCGATTTTCTAACAACAAATTAAGATTCAAATGAAAGGTCTCATGGTCCCATTGCCTGCTATTGAATTTCATCCCGATCCGACTTCCGGTTCCGGAGATATAGGATGATATGTACCAAAAACATGGAAAAAATATGCACTCACTTTTTTCAGATATGGCTAAACCGATTTTCACAAACTAAGCTTCAAATAAAATGTATTATGGTCCCATATCCTGCTATTGAATTTCATTTGGATCCGACTTCCGGTTCCGGTGTTATATGGTAATATGTGAAAATTTGAGAAAAACAGTTCAGGTATGTAATGTCAGAGACATAACTGGATATCGTGAATACGAATAAAACTGACACTGTTACTTCATACTTCCGAATATAAATTAGTTGATCGATAGTGTGAATTGCGCAAGTTTTGCCCTTTTACACTACTAGACTTTGAAACGATACACCTAAACTACAGTACAATTTGGTAACATTAATCATTTTGACCCACAAATATTACGAAATAACCAGTATTCCTTATGATAAAATAATGCTGGTTCTGAAAAGAACCTTTTATGAAGGCGTTCGTTATGGAGAGTGACGAGTTGAGTTCAAATTCCAATGGATACCATTGACTTCCGTCTTCTATTTGCAGGATGACCTGTTCTGCGTGAATGCGAAACTGATAAGTGTTCTGTTGGAGTCTCCTGCTTCTTCCGCTTGCGGTAACAAGCTTTGTATTTCGCTTGGAGATTCCTCGATCGAACCATAATCAACACGATGACAACGACAGCTAAATTCGAAATGAATGGCTTCTGAGTCAGAGATATGCATTTTTTATAGCAAATCTGCAGAAAGTTTACTACAAACTACAACTGGTTCAAAAATGGGCCGTATATAGTATAGTGAAGTAAAATTTCGCATAATTCTTTGGGTATAAAATTGTGGTTCTAATTGGCACCTTAGAGAATTTTGATGTCGATTATTTCATTTCGGATTTCAATGTTTTAGTAAAAGATACTATCAAAATGCTGTAAGAGATTAATTTCTGGCATCCCAGAAGAGCCAAATTGTATAATTTTCCAAGATATTAAACATTGATTGGATATAAACGATTTTAAACACTGTTGCGAATTTAGAACTGTGAATATTGCAAAAAATTAAAACATTCAAATTATCTTAGATTTGCACTACACTGGTAATTTTAATTTTCGATTTACAAAGAACCAACCTTTCTTTAGGTAACATTTAGAGTAATGGAACCTTTCGACTTTCGAGATTTCGGCATTTCGCTCGTATTGGAATAACCAATTTTACATAAAGTTTTCATTCCTTATAGATGCTCACTAAATCTTAACAGAAAATAATAATTTAATTTTTTTGTCGAGGATTGCTTGGATTGAACGCTCCGGATATCCATTGAGCTTTCCAAATTCGAAAATAAAGTTTTTCTCTTTTATTGCAGCATCTCTCTTAAGGAGTAAGGTCAGCATTCTATGTTGTTGAAGTAACCAATCTTCCAATAGATTGATTGAGTCCCTACCCAAAAAAACGCCAAATGGCTAGTAAAAGAATTTCATTCTAGGCAAAAAAAAAAAAATTCAGTAGATCAGTCCCCAACACACAAGAATTTACGACTCAACTTCAAAACTCTGGTGAAATCGAAGAAGACGAAATAATGGTATCATTCGATGTAACCGCCTTATTCCCAAGTGTCCCGGTGAAGGATTCATTCAATCTATTGGAAGATGGGTTACTTCAACAACATAGTAACAGTTTATGGAAAAGCAAAGTAAGGTCATATCTTAACCTAACTCGGCTTTGTATGGATGTAAATTACTTCAAATTCAGAGGCGGATTTTATAAACACTTACAAGTGGAACCAATGGGTAATCCGCTCTCCCCGTTTTTATGCGAATTGTTTATGGCAAATCTTGAAGAACTTTTGAAAAACCAGGGATTATTACCTAATCGCTGGTGGAGATACGTTGATGATATATTCTGTGTCATCAAACGCAATGATTTATCAACTTTCTTACAAATGATTAAAAACTTACATAAAAACATTAAATTCACCTATGAGGAGGAGAAAGACAACAGTTTACCTTTCTTAGATATCCTCGTTGTCAGAGAGGCAAAAACCTTAAACCTAAACCTATGATATACAGAATGCTTTCAATCCAAACATCCTCGACAAAAAATTAATTGAAAAAACAATCACTTACAACTCTGCCTCCCCCATCGGAAAATTTAAAAAAAATATCGGTGGACTTCAATTCAAACATTGCACATCCTTTGAAATCAAAACTAAATAAATTTGGTTTAGATTTAGTATTCAGCAGCATGAACTGTCAATTGAAAAATTTACTAGGTTCTACAAAAGATCCTACGGATAATTTGATAAAATCTGGGGAATACAAAATCTCGTGTTCTCATTGTGATAAAATATATATTGGACAAACAAAGAGAACTCTAGACATCCGCTTCAAAGAGCACGTCGCTGAAAAAGCGAAAGCATCTAAAGAATTAGAGAAAGGACTACCACATCATTTCAAGTCAAAAGTAGCTGAACATGCCTTCTCTGAAGATCATGAACTCACTACCAACGACATAAAAATCATAAGACAAATTTCCAACCCATGGAAATTAGACACAGCCGAAAGTTTAGAAATCTTCAAAAATAACTCCATTTCTTTATTAAATCGTGACCAAGCAAATAAGCCCTCCTGGCTATTCAAGTTATTACCGACACATAAGATACAAATAGATTTAGTAAATACTTAATCTCTAATCTCCCACTTCTTCAGTTTGTTACCCTCCGCTGACAATCAAACTACCGTCCTACCCGTTTTTACCCGTTGACAATAAGACATTTCGTATAAAATGAGCAGCATTACAGCATTCTTTCAAACAAACTTATAAAACCATTACACCGAAGAAGGATGTAAATAACATTCCGAAATTCGCATATCTGTATTGTAACGTTTGTTAGGCTTCATTAAAGTGTAGTGACTTTGTGAAAGTGTTATAACGTGACAGTGAAATAGTGGAATTGAATGGTACATAAATAGTGCAACTATTGAATATATTCCGCTAACAGCTCCAGGTAAAAATAGAGATAAAACGAGATGAGTAAACAAGAAGGCAACAAATCGGAGTAGACTGCGTTTAAGTTTTGCGTATCGGCTCTAAAATTCTGTGAAAAAAACTATGCTCAATCCTCCTATTGGTGTGATAATGTCTTTCGTTTGTCATTGACACAGTGTCATTAAAACATTATTTTCAATCTGAATGAATTGGTATCATAAATGAGCCCGAATTAGTGGCAGAAATTTAGATAATTTCTGAAACTAATTTGGGCTGATTCATGATACCAATTCATTCAGATTGATTCGGGTAGTTTACAAAGGCATATTTCAGTGTTTACGTCACATATTCGCCAATAAACCAAATGTATCAGCAACAATACATTTGAACTTGATCTTTTTCAGAAGTAATTGGTTCATCCATACCCAAGAAAATTGAGCGACAATGAGTTTTGTAGTATACGTCGCTCTTACCATTATACCTTCGGAGCCATTTTAGAGAAAATTGTGCGAAGAGAAAAAAATGCATTTTGTAATATAGTAATAAATATAGATTGGATTTTTTTAAACATTTATTTATTTATTTGAAGCAGGAAAAAGACCAATGAAGCTGAAATAATAATCTCTCACTCCAGCAGGCATAAAACCTTCTCATCGTTTATATCAACAAATTACAACAAACCAACAGATACATGTATGTACTTATTATTATTATTATTAATATCATTTATTTTACCCCGGCTTTAACCTGTTGGTCGTTCACCGGGGGGAAACGAGAATAGTAATTACATGTCATTTTGAAACAAAATTGAGTGTATTTTTTTTATTTCAGTTTAAACTAGGAAGCGAAAATTCGATGAAGAGAGTAACGGTATGGGCCGCGGATAGCGTCCTCGCGGGTCCAACCAGCCGGTGTTTTCGGTCCTGGTTCTGGTGAGGTGTTAGACCGGATAGTCCAGTAGATGACCCCTGGTTTTGATGTTCTTCCTGTTGTTATTGTTTGAGCGTAGCGATGGTGTTTCTAGTTGATATTGGGCCGCGGAGAACATCCCTGGGGACCTACCCCAGCGGATGGCCCGCGGTGAAGATTCGGATCCGATGGCGATGGTGTCCTAGATTTCGTTGGGTCAAATGTCATCGGCCCCTCGGTTTGTTCGATGGTGAGATTTGAGAAAAATTTAAAGGAGAAGAGCGTGAGAGAAATGTTTTGTTTTAATGGCGGTATATAGTGTTAATTTGACTGATTATGTTACTTTTCCGATCGAAATGATGGACAGACGAGGGTAGGGGGAAACTAGCAGAGATGACCGTCGGACCTAGAAAAGATCGAATTAGTTCTGCGGCTGAGGTGGCGAACCAATAAAGAGTGGGGAGACGAGCGGATGTTAAAGCCGAATCTGGAGACAAAAGCAATATGTTTTTTTTTTTCGTTTGGTTTAAGCGACTGCCGAGTTGAAGTGGCGGGCGAGCGGAACGTGGTGCAAGTGCGCAGGTGCTTGGATCAAGACGATAAACCGGGTGCATTGGATGGCGTTTCTAGTGTAAAAGAGAGCTGATGTTTTTTGGTTCGAGCTAAGCGATATTCAAAGTGTTGTTGGTTTTTTTTTTGGGTCTCAGGGTTATTAGGGATTGTAGGTGAGTCTGTATACCATGTAGTTTGATAGAAGGGAGAGGATCAGGGCAGGGTTTATAGGGTGTGGAAGAGGTTGGCGTCTTTTAGGACGTTGATGAGGGTAATTTCGGCTACTGGGTCATTCGATAAGATGTTTCTTATAGAGTTTTTGATGTCATACTGTACCCGGAGGTTGTGAAATTCCGGGCAGTTGACTAGTATGTGCTCCACTGTAAGCGGTGTGCTGCAAGTGGAGCACATAGGTGGTGGATGCCTCGAGATGTAATGCTGATGGGTGAGGCGTGTGTGACCCGTGCGTAGCCGTGAGAGGACTCGTTGTTCCCGGCGGTCGGTGCGATCCGTCCATTTGAACAGATCCCCCTTAATCTTGGGCAGGAGGCCCCCGGATGATCGCCAGTGCCGTACGAAGTTATCCGTGAGCTTGATTCTAAAGTCAGTTAGAATGTCGGTTGACGGCACTGCGGATCTCATCCGAAGGCTTTTCCTGCCCATAGCCGCGAGTAAGTCTGCCTCTTCGTTACCCGGGATCCCGCTATGTCCAGGAATCCAGCATACTGTGACGTTGCTGCCACAGTTTGCCTCGATGGCCTGGACATATGGGTGTCTGGATCTTCCCGTCTCCAGAGCAGTGATTACTGCTAAGGAATCGGAGAAGATCACCGCCTCGGATCCCGGGGGGATGACTTTAAGGCATTCAAGTATGGCTGCGGCTTCCGCCGAGAACACCGAGCAAGAGGGTGGTAGACTACGGTGTATGGAGGTGTTAGGTCCCCATACAACGAGCCCGGTGCCAGTGCTTGTTCGCGATCCGTCAGTATAGAAAGAGGCAATGCCTCTAAACCTGTCGGAGGTTAACTGGAGAAAGCTGCTTTTCGCTGCTGCTGGGAGAGGTCTGGCCCCTAGGGATTGTGCCAGGGAAGTTTCGATTTTGGGAAGGTCTGGTTGGTACCATGGTCTCATCCAAACTCGGTATAGGCGTGCCAGTTTCGGGATGTTTTTCCCGGTGAAACTCCTGTACAGCGACTGAGCCATTTGCAGTAGAAGACAGTCTTTTCCAGTGGTTCGTTCTAGGTAGCCCAGAGATCTGCGGAGGATGATCCAAGCCGAAAACCAGCGGAATGGGAGCAAACCCGACTCTACGCAGGCGGCTGTTGCTGGGGTACTTGGGAGCAAGTTTGAGGCGTATCTGACGGCTCTGTTGTAAGTAGGGCCCAAAACCCTGAGCAGGGTTTCCATGCTTACAGCCGTCGCCTCTATCCCATAGTAAATACGACTCCAAATTAGGGACTTGGCTATGTTTATCCCCTGATGGCGGTTCCACTGGGGGTGCCCCGCACTAATGGTCTGGGTTAGTCTTAATCTAGATTGGCAGTCTTTTTTTACTTGGCCAAAGTGGTTTGTGAAGTCTAGGTTTCGGTCGAAAACGACGCCGAGTATTCTAGGGCATTTCACAAACGGTACGATGACCGTTCCAATCGAGACCGGAGAGTTAGTGTTGCGGTGAGATTCCCGACAGAAGTGCGAGAGGGAGCATTTGTTAGGAGCGATATTGAACCCGACACTCTCTGCCCATTGGTGGATTGCTCTCGCCGTCTGCTGGATTTTTCTTCTTATTCTTTTACGGGATTTACCAATGACGAGGATCACAATGTCGTCGGCATATACGAAGATGAATATGCCTTTTGGTAAACAACTGAATATGGAGTTCATCCCCACGAGGAATAAGGTTACGGACAACACCGAACCTTGAGGGACCCCGTTTTGTTCAGCGAATGTTTGTGATAAGGATCCACCTATGCAAACTTTGAAGTTCCTTTCCTTGAGAAAATCTTGCAAAAAGACACCCATTCGCCCGTTGATGCCCCAGTCAACCAGTTGTCGAAGGACCCCTTCCCGATTGACTGTGTTATAGGCTTTTGCTAAGTCTATACATAGCGCGTCAACGTGTTGCCCTTCATTGATTCCTCTGTGGATGGTATCGCACAGCGAAGCAAGGTGGGCTCCGGTTCCTTTACCTTGGCGAAATCCGAATTGCCTGTGGTC
This sequence comes from Malaya genurostris, assembly GCF_030247185.1. Taxonomy (NCBI): domain Eukaryota; kingdom Metazoa; phylum Arthropoda; class Insecta; order Diptera; family Culicidae; genus Malaya; species Malaya genurostris. The sequence continues at coordinate 50,533,141 of NC_080572.1, forward strand.
TAGTAAACTGCGCTCTTCGAGAAATGAAACGAGGCGTCGGTTTACTAGCCTCTCGAGTGTTTTACCCATACACGAGAGGAGGCTAATTGGACGGAAGTTGTTGGCGACGAACGAGCCAGCGCAACCTTTGGGAATAGGAACAGTATGGGCTGTTTTCCAATTAGCTGGAATTGTCCCAGTAGACCAGACTTGGTTGAATAGGTTTAGTAGGGCAATGCGACCTTTAGGAGGAAGATGTCGGAGCATATCATAGTTAATGTTGTCCGGGCCGGTCGATTTTCCTTTTGCGGAGCTTAAAGCGAAGTTGAGTTCCTCCGCAGAAAAAAGTCTGTTCCAAACCTCGTTTGATCCAGGTGGGATTGACACAGGAGAGCGCTGGGCGTTCCGAAGTGAAATTTGGAATGTCACTGGTAGCGCCGTGTCAGCCGACAAGGATTCGAAATAACGCCCGAGGTGGTCGGCGATATCTCCTGGATTGGAAGTGAATCTGCCATTAATTTCAAGGGGGAAGCCCTTTTGCCTACGTTTTCCTCTAAGTGCGTTTACCCTTCTCCACAATTCTGCTGAGGAGGAGTCCGCGGAGATGCCGTCGAGAAATCTATTCCAGCTATCCACTTTAGCTTTGGTGATAGTTTCTCTGGAGAGATTCCTTAGGCGACGAAATTCTTGCGCCTTTGCATCTCTGGAGGGGTGATCAAGGGAGGTTTTCCGTAGGACCCGCAGTGCTTTTCTGCGGGCTTTGACCACTGTAGATACTTCGGCGGACCACCAGTGAATCGCTCGTTTGGGCGGTTTTCCACTGGATCGAGGAATATTATCTTCTGCTGCGCCGAGTATAATTTCTTCGAGCTCCTCTAGGGAGAGATCGGAATCTGGGTAAATCCGGTCCTCGATAGAGGACTCATAGCCCTTCCAATCGGCTCGTTGGAGGATCCATCTGCGACGTCGAGTGGTGAGGGGTTGACACGCGTCTAGTGAAATGAGAATGGGTACATGGTCGCTGCTTTCCGTGTCCGTCCACGTGGACCAGCTGCACGAGCTAACCAGACCCCGTGATACCACGGACAGATCAATGGCCGACTGGTATCGCCCCCTGAAAAAGGTGGGGCTGCCATCATTCATTACTATTGCCTCACACTCTACGATCGCTTGCAAGATTTCCCCTCCACGGTGGCTGTTTTTCTTGGATCCCCATGCACTGTGGTGAGCGTTGAAGTCACCCAAAACAAGGAAGGGGGGTCGAAGTTGCTGGAAAAGTTCCTTCAACTTCTTTCCCACATTTCTAACTTCTTTTGGGATGTAAACGGACACAACGGTGCAGGGGATCGGGAGCTGTATCTTCCTAGCTATAGCGATTAGTTCAGTTTTGATAGGGCAGGGATCCGAAGGGATGTCCGCCCTAACTGCCAGGCCGATCGTTTGATACAAATTGTTTCCGGTGGCGGCGTTCCAGATGTAGCGATGATTAAGCCACGAAGATGGGTTGGTAGATTGGCGTATGTGTGTTTCCTGGAGTGCTATTATCACCGGATTGTGAAGGGCTATAAGATATTGAAGGTCACCAAGGGAATGGCTGAGCCCGTTGACATTCCATTGGATGGCCAACGTAGTCCTATTCGACAGGGAGACGGAGTCAGAAGAGAACGAACAATTACTGACGTAAGATTGTATGGGAGAGGGGGGAGGAAATGCTTCTGCCGATTGTGGGTTGTATGAAGGGGGGTCGGCAGTAAGGGAAGGATTGAGAACAGGAGGAGACGGGATTGCTGGTTCCTTAGGGGACGGGTCGCGGGGGGATTCCAGTTTCCGTCCATTTGGCTGTGGGAAGCTGGCTGTAGATGGTGGAGGATTGTGCTTATAACAGCATCTCGAGGGGTGCCATGAACAGCCGGGGATGGGGCTGGAGCACGGATCCGAGCGGACAGGGTGGGAGGTGTTTGTTTTATTTGAAAATGATGGGACCGCTGCCCCTTCCTGGACCCGGAGGCCCACCGAAACTGGTGGGGGGGCAGACGAAGGACAGCGGACATCGAGCGGTTGACTGGTGAAGATTGTTGGACAAGCTTGAGAGTGGACGGTAGAGGTAACCCGCGGGCGACCCGCTTGCACTTCCATGGCGCAACCATCGAGGGGCGCTGGGGAAGTCACAGGGTCGTCTTGGTGTTGAGAGGTGGTGTTATATTGAGTGGATGTGGGGTTACTAAAGAGGGGTATGGTAGTGGAAGGAAGGGTTAGTATATTAGACTGTGAACGTTGAAAGAAAGAATGATGAGTGATGGACGCGGAAGCCTGGTCGGGAGTTCTTCGAGTTGATTCCGCTTCGGTCATTTCATTACATGGGCTGTTGTTAGATTTAGAGATGTTGCTGAGAAGTATGTTTGGCCCTTTAGGAGATGTTGACACTGTCGACCAGTGCTGAGTCGATAACCATTGATTCTTCGCTCGAGCTTGAAAATAGACTGTCGGATCGAAAGGAGTCAGAAGATGGTAAGTCAAAATCGGTCGGGTCTGGAGGTGCAGTTTCTTGACGTGTGCTGGTGTTTTTTGGGTTTTTCGATCTTTTCTCGCTTTTTTTGCTACTACCACCAGAATGTGGAGGCGTTGGGCTTGTTGCTCTCTCACCGGATCTTCCTTTGCGGGGGAGTTCTGCCGCTCCAGGGCTGGTTGAGGTGTTGGTGTTGTGGAGAGTGGCTTTTTTGCCTTGGTTGGCCACTTTTGGAGGAGGAGAACCGCTGCTGCTTTTTCTTGACAAGGGTACCTCTACATGGTGGACGGATTTCTCCATCAAAAGAGTTTGTATTTGCTCTCGCATCGCCTGGATCTGCTTAGTGGCTTCGCTCAAAGCTTCTTTCAGAAGCTGGATTTCTGGGTCTTTATTATCCTTGCTGTTGGTGGAATTTTCCCGCTTTTCTGCACGCAAACGTACGATTTCTTCGCGAAGAAGTGCAATGGTGCGATCTTTTTCATCGTTGTTCCCAGATAGCCTGTTTTTTAGTTGGTCAGCGTATGAGCTACTGGGCTGGCTGGATCGCATTAGTTGCCTAGCTTCCGGAAAAGATATGCCACGGTCAACCTTGAGCTTAACAAGAGCCTCTTCTTCCAGATACTTAGGGCAGCGCCTAAAGCGGGCAGAATGGTCCCCTTTGCAGTTCAAGCACCTCGGGGGGTTCGGGCATGAACCATCCTCGGTGATCTCGTGCTCAAGACCGCAGGAGAGGCATGTCTGCTTGTTGGGACAGGATCTACTACCATGCCCGAACCTACCACACTGGTAGCAGAGCATGGGAGATGGATAGTATGGACGCACTGACGTCCTGACAAGGCCGATATATATAAATTCTGGTAAGAAGGACCCAGAAAAGGAAAGAACGAGAAGAGGGGTATTGATTGTAGCACCATCTTTACGCTTTGTAATTCTCCGAACTCCACAAACGTTTTGCGTTTTGAGTTCGTTACAAAGTACATCTGTTCCGGTGTCGATTGTATCGCGGTCATAAATAACGCCTTGCACCACGTTCAGGGTGGGGTGGGGTACGACTTCCACCGCTTGACCATCAATCAATTGCTTCAGACCGAGCAAAGCGCAGTAGGCTTTTCTCGAAGTCGTTTTTAGTACGTACCGGGATCCACGAGCCTCTTTTGAGGCCGTGATCACCTTAACTGGATCAATGCCTAATACGCTCTGCACACTCTTCATAATAAGAAATGGATTGGCGGGTAGCCGAGGCTCCGCCACACCATCCCGGGCAACCGCTCGTAATAACAAAGTTTGTTTATCGATTTCGTCTCCAGAGTTCATGAATTCTGGCAACGACTGGCAGAGAGGGAGAGGTATAGATATTTGAGAAGAAAGTGGTGGCATACTAGGGCGGGATGACGAGCCTCCCCCCGGAGGGTCAGGCCCCGGCATTCTTATTCAAGGAAATAAGAGAAGACGGCAATTTTGGTGGTCGGATTAATTATGTGATATAATTGAAGTAAAAAAGGTTATAAATAAATAATGGTTAAGAAGATAAAGAAAAATTACGCTCACCGCTGTGACGAGATGGTCTGTTCGTAGATCCCGTCAGGGCGGAGGAGGACAGCAAGCTATCCGCTCTGCTAATGCTCTATATCGTTGCTGAGTTACACTGTCGCAGAGTTTACCGAAAGATGCCACTACACTAACACTGTCACAATCAAGGTGTAGGCAAAATGGCTACCGACTTGTTTTAGGGTAGATGAGCACGAGTCTGATAAACGAAAAGCACGTGGTTTGTCAAATTTCGTGTTTAATCCACCTAGCAGTGAGATGATACCTATTTTTATCAATCCGCATGTGTTTTTTGCATGAATATTCTTCGGTGTTTAAGTTTTCATGACATTATTTTAATGACCCTGGTTTTAAGCGACAATTTGAGATTTTAATCACTCATTACTCTGTAATGTCGAAACTGCAAATCGGATCGAATTTGAATCTAGAAGTGTGATAATCGATTAAACATGCCATGATATGTAAGTTTTAATTTAAGGTACTTCCAGAGCCGGTATTCAGGAACCAGCATAACCCAAACCGATTCGTATGGCCATATGACGAATAAATTACAACAGTTTTGAGTTCAACTTTGAAGCTTTTCGGGATTGTCATCTTCTATATCGGTTTGAATTTTAAAAATTCATCATCATGTAATTCGAGAACCGGAAGTCATAATTGGATAAAATAATTAATTTTTGTATATAAGTTTGTTTTAATTAAAATTTTTGTTTCTGAAATTTGATTAGGCTTTTTTTGAGAAAACGATTGAGCTTTGAGAAACGATTTTATACTGGAACCGGAATTCTAAAAGCGGTATGGCCGAAGTCAGATAAATTCACCTGAGTAGCTGTACACTTTACATTTGTTTCAAAACATTTGAAAATCAGTTAAGACATCTTTGAGAGATCATAGCACGAATTAAATTTTTAGGTGCCTTCTGATCGACAACTGAATACCACTAAAACTGAAAAAAGTTAATTTTTTTATCGACTATCCAAATCTGCTAACCCGATAAACCTGATTAAATTATGTGGAATAGACATTTTTATACAATCCCCGAAACCGGAAGTTGGATCTGACTGAAAAGCAAGATGTTTTATAGAACTTCGAAACTTTTCATTTGAATCTTAGATGATTCTTAGATTTCATTTGCATCTTAGATCGGTTCAGCCATCTTCAAGAAAAATGAGTTACACAATTTTGATTTCGTTTCACATATCATCCTGTAGTTCCGAAACCAGAGGTCGGAACCAAACATAATGCAGGAACTTTGTTTGGGAGCATACGACTTTTCGTATGAATCTGAATTTGTAGAAAAGAAATTTGCCGAGAAAATTAATTGAAGTTATTTGTCACACACGCATTTGCTGATCTCGACGAACTGATTCGAATGGTATATGGATGTTATGTTGTTCCAGCATTTATTGCTGTAAGTAGTTTAAAACAAAATAATTAAAAAAAATTCTGCCATCATCTGGTTTATATATGTCATATTCGAACGATTATGTTGCCAAAAACGAGCCGTGCCAAAATCGGTCCGAGGCTAAATGTCATGAAAAAGAATGCTGTACACAATCCTTTTGGTTCTTAGAAACAATTGTATGTAACAGTATAAAAAATCGTGTTTTCCGTTGCTCCCAAGCATTTCTTTGTCATACAGCGCTCAAAACTCCTACTGCTGGAATAGGGGGAAAAGTCGCTTACAGAAAAATTTCGATATCTCCGTTAAAAATGGACGGATTTTAACAATCTATGGCTTGTTGGATAGGTATTACCGTGCGGAATCTAAGTCTGAAAATATATTCTGTTTTCAAGGTCAATTGTGACAGATACTGTCAAAAAACTGAAAATTTTGACATAAAACTTTGTATAACTCAAAAAGTAAACATCCTATCTCAAAACCATTCAATCTCCTTTCGTGACCGTCGTATCGATCGGATGGTAGTTTGCATTAGAGCAGCTGTGCGTTAATCCATTCTAATCCGTTTCAAGGTCATTTAATATCAGATCTTTTGTTCGTGAGCTTGTGCAGTAGATCAATACAGTATAAACAATAAATACCGTTAGACAGTGCCGGGTGCTATTGTGTTAAAACAATAAGAACAGTGAACCGACGTTTAGTGTGGTGCCGTAAACCGGTGCTGTGTGCATATTAATTCTCGGAGGTCGTTGTAACTAACGCTTGGCCTCAGCGGCCGAGTTGCTACGGATCATTAGCTAAGTATAATATTTTTTCCCTTCGTGTCCCTTTATCGTCTTATATCTTGACTCCCCCTATAATTTGCGCGGAACCTCAACCGCGCTATGGCAAGTCCATTAAATTCTCCCCTGCCCCCCGAAGATAAAATGGAAACAGATTTTAAATCTACTCCAAATAGTAAGACTCACCGGGTTAAACAGTATCCCGAAGAGCCTTCACCCTCGGCCGGCCTTTATGTGGTTTATTTTCGGACCAAAGAGAAGAATAAACCGCTTAATATTTTGAAAATATTTAAAGACTTGGAGTCGAAATATACAACATTGAAATTTATTTCAAAAATTCGTCCCGATAAGCTCAGGGTCTCGTTGACCAGTCTGAAACATGCTAATGAGATCGCTCGAAACGATCACTTTACGCGGGACTACCGCGTTTATATACCAGCTCGCGAAGTCGAGATAGACGGAGTGATCACGGATCCAAGTCTGACATGCGAGGACATTCTCAAACATGGGGTCGGATGTTTTAAAGATCCCTTGCTTAAGAATGTCAAGATACTGGACTGCAAACGTTTGCATTCAGTATCGATCGCCGCGGATGGGACAAAGTCTTATCCCCACTCGGACTCGTATCGGGTGACCTTCTCCGGCTCGGCTTTGCCGAAATTCGTTCTCCTGGCCAGGGTTCGTCTACCTGTACGACTTTTCGTACCACGGGTAATGAATTGCACTAGTTGTCAACAACTAGGACACACAGCTTCCCATTGTGGAAATCGGCCCCGCTGCTCGAAGTGTGGAGAGAGTCATGCGGATGGCGTTTGCGACAGAGACATTGAAAAGTGTCTTTACTGTGGGGCGGCCCCGCATGACCTCACAGCATGTTCTGCGTATAAATTGCGTGGAGATCATTTGAAACGATCTCTCAAGCAACGATCAAACCGATCGTTCGCAGAAATGCTGAAAATCGCCACACCACCTGAACAGAACCCCTACACCTGTTTGTCTGCGGACGATTGCGACTCTGACGATCCTCAAGAAGGTACATCTTCAACTGTCCCTCGTAGTTTTAGGAAGAGGAAAAATATATCATCTCCTAAACTCCCTAGAAAGGGTTCGAAGATATCTCTTGAAGGCCCTCCAAAAGTAACAGCAGAAGGAAGTGTTGGTAAAAAAAACGAAAAGAAGAAGCCAAAAGCTCCTAGTTCCGGAGACTTGAAATCGGAGAAAGAATATCCAACACTTCCGGGGACACCCAAAACCCCGAAAGTCCCCAAGGAACCAGAAAACACATCAAGTGCTGGACTTGTAAAATTCAGTGACATTGTGGACTTTATATTTTCCGTCTTCAACATTTCTGACCCCCTAAAAGGTATTTTGATGACTTTCCTGCCAAAAGTTAAAATGTTTTTGATGCAGCTGACTGCAAAATGGCCCCTCCTCTCAGCAATCGTTTCCTTCGATGGCTAATTTTTCGAACGAGGTCAAGGATTCGATCACTGTTTTACAGTGGAACTGTAGAAGTATCATCCCGAAAATAGATCCTTTTAAATACTTAGTAAATAATCTGAAATGTGACGCATTTGAATTGTGCGAAACTTGGTTAACTTCTGATGTATCACTAAACTTCCACGATTTTAACATTATTCGCCTGGATCGAGATAATCCTTACGGAGGAGTACTTTTGGGGATCAAAAAGTGCTATTCCTTCTTTCGAATTAACCTCCCCTCGATATCAGGTATTGAAGTTGTCGCATGTCATGTCACAATTAAAGGCAAGGACATTTGTATTGCTTCCATCTATATTCCCCCTAGAGCCTCAGTTGGGTACCACTGGCTCAGCAGTATCATGCAACTTCTTCCCGCACCGACGTTAGTTTTAGGAGACTTTAACTCTCACGGTGCGGGATGGGGTTGTCTTCATGATGATAACAGATCAGCTATGATCCATGATATTTGCGACAACTTCAATATGACAATCTTGAATACGGGAGAAATGACACGAATTCCCGCACCACCAGCAAGACCAAGTGCGCTGGACTTATCCCTCTGCTCGACATCGCTACGGTTGGATTGCACGTGGAAGGTAATCCCTGATCCCCACGGTAGCGATCATCTGCCTATCGTAATTTCAATCGCCAGCGGATTAAGACCATCGGAAACAATCAATGTTTTGTATGACCTTACACGAAATATTGATTGGAAATGCTACGCAATATCGATATCTGAGAAACTAGAAACAACACAAGAACTTCCTCCGGAGGAAGAGTATACGTTTATGGCTGGCTTGATTCTCGACACTGCGATTCAAGCTCAGACGAAACGTATACCCGGCGCGAATACTAACATTCGTCCTCCCAACCCGTGGTGGGACAAAGAGTGCTCATCACTGAACGCGGAAAGATCTTTAGCATTCAAAAAGTTCAGAAAATATGGAACACCTGATAATTATAGAAATTACGCAGCGCTAGATAAGCAAATGAAGAACTTAGTTAAAGCAAAGAAACTAGGTTACTGGCGACGGTTTGTTGACGGATTAACAAAAGAAACATCGATGAGCACTCTTTGGAACACAGCCCGACGAATGCGCAACCAAAACACAACGAACGTAAGCGAGGAATATTCTAACCGCTGGATATTCGATTTCGCTAAAAAAGTATGTCCTGATTCTGTTCCGGAACAGAAGATATCCCGCGCCGCGACTTCGAATACAAACGAAACACCGTTTTCGATGGTAGAGTTCTCACTTGCGCTCTTGTCGTGTAACAATAAGGCCCCGGGGTTAGACAGAATTAAATTCAACTTGTTGAAAAAGCTTCCTGACTCTGCCAAAAGGCGCTTGCTGAATTTGTTTAACAAGTTCCTCGAGGGTAATATTGTTCCACACGACTGGAGACAAGTGAGAGTTATCGCCATTCAAAAACCTGGGAAACCAGCCTCCGATCACAATTCGTATCGGCCGATTGCTATGCTTTCCTGTATCCGGTTCTGTGGGGATTATAGTAGTCATGATAAATTCTTTTCAGCTGCCATAAATTCTTGGACAGCACATCTCACGACCTAAACTCGCATGGAATTTTTTTTCTCAAACAACTAACCAACTTACAATGTAATAGGAGATTCAACAATTCTATCATCAATCGTAGCAGTCTGTGCTCTTGAACGGACTGAAAAAAATTTCGCTTGTCATTTTTCCGTTTTAATTACAGACAATTGAAAATTAGTTTTCCATCGTTATTATTTGAATTAATGAACAGTTTCAATAACCAAATAGACTTGTTATAAGTTCCTAGTGAAAACGGTGTTAGTCGGTGTGTGCTTTTTCCTCACGGAGGTTTTTTGCACAATATCAAAGCGGTGATTCACCGGTCCACGAAGGTTAGACCTTGGTGGCTGCTCTTGTTTTAGGATTATAAGCTAAGTATTATTTTCTTCAATCCCTTTCGTCTTTCAATTTACTATAATATTTTGTCCCCAAACGATCCTTTTCCGTATCTGCACGGATAAAATTCCGTGACATGGTAAATCGTCTTGAAATTGACCCCCCTCATCCCGATATTAAAATGGAAACTGCTTCCAAAAACTTCAAGACTCGAATTAAAAACTATCCTGATGGACTCGCACTTCCGGCCGGGCCATATGCGGTCTATTTCCGGACCAAGTCAAACGGAAAAAAATTGAATATTCTAAAAATATCGCGAGACCTGACTTCGCGATACAATACCATAAAAAGTATTGATAGAATACGGCCAGACAAGCTCAGGGTCTTGTTTACCAGCTCAAAACAGGCTAATGAGCTTGTTCAAAAGGATCCTTTTACGCTGGAGTACCGCGTCTACGTGCCAGCTCGCGAAGTAGAAATCGACGGTGTGGTCACCGATTCGAGTTTGACTTGCGAGGACATTCTTAAGTACGGGGCGGGTTGTTTAAAGGACCCCTCACTTAAGAACGTCAAGATACTGGACTGCAAGCGATTGCATTCAGTATCGATCGCAGGGGATGGAACAAAGTCTTATCCCCAATCAAACTCTTATCGTGTGACCTTCGCCGGATCGGCTTTGCCTAATTACCTCCTCTTGGACCGAGTTCGTCTGCCTATTCGTCTTTTTGTACCTCGTGTAATGAATTGCACCAATTGCAAACAGCTTGGGCATACAGCTACCCATTGCAGCAATAAGCCACGTTGTGCTAACTGTGGAGAGGCTCATGCGGATGGCTCTTGCGGTAAAAATGCTTAAAAGTGTCTCTACTGTAAGGAGGGTTCGCATGATCTAATGGCATGTCCCGCATACAAACTGCGCGGAGATAGAATGAAGCGTTCTCTGAAAGAACACTCCAAGCGTTCATTTGCAGATATGCTTAAAAGTGCCACCCCTCCTAAACAGACAACAAATCCATATGCCTGCTTGTCAACTGACGAGAGCGAATCTGACGACTCTTTAGAAGGTACATCTTCGGCGGTCCCTCATAGCTGTAGAAAAAGAATAAACAAATCCTCTCATAAGCTCCCTAGTAAGAGTTCGAAGATGTATTCCGAAGGGCTTCGGAAAGTTACAGCTAACGGGAATCGTGACAAACTACCGAAGCAAAAAGCTCCTGGTCTCGGAAAACTCAATTCCGAGATGGAATCCCCACGACTTCCCGGGACTACAAAATCCCCAAGCATCCCTGAAAATCTACCAGAGAATCAACTAGGTGCTGGACTTATCAAGTTCTCTGATGTTGTGGACTGGATTTTTACAACTTTCAATATTTCTGAACTTCTTAAAAGCATTTTAATTGCTTTCATGCCAACAGTAAAAACGACGACACGACCAGGCACTTCGAAGAAAAATCAAACTAAAAAGTGTCTGTGTGCGATTTACCGCCAGTTACCACAAATATAGCGACCCCTTGATAATGATAAAAATATTGTTCTCGAGCAACACTGTTTAAGTTGCTATAAACAAGTTACCAAGGAGCCCCGCATAAATAAACATTTTGAGCAAGCTGTGGAATAGTTCATATAATTAAAATTTTGTGTCCCAGTGTCACTTTCTAATAGTGACATAAGAAAGTGGAACAGCCAAATTCTACATCCATCACCAGTACAATAATAATGGTAAATGCTTAAATTTTATTTGTGAGTTACCATCATAACGTATCTTGGTATTGCATCTGTTTTGATTTAGCTAACTCAGATTCTATTTTTTGCAGTTCCCCGTCAACGGAAATCATCCGTAATGCAAGAGGGGTATACTATTTCCTGACCAATTGTTTGCCAGTTTGCCTCAGATATTACTTTGTTCTGAACAGATCTCCTGCCAGAACAAGCCAACCAACAGAAAATCATTTCTTAGGAGGGACTAATTTCAAGAAAAGTGGAAAAAATATTTACCTGTAGAAAAGTACTTATACGTAAGCTGGACACAAGAAAATATATACCCAATTTGGCTGTTCCGTGATGCGTATGGTGCCCAATTGTCGCTACTGCTCGTTCCTTACAATAAAAACAGAAACAAGTCTAACTCAACTCACACCAGAAATCTTTCCTAAACACTGTAGCGTAATCGCATGGCAAACGTAAACCGTCAACATTGAATTTTTTTTTCTCAAAATTGTGACGTATTTGAGGGTCGTCATTTTGCTCCAACACGAATCCTAATCGACATCGATTTTCTAAAATTAACATATTTCAATACAATGAATAAATAAAAATTGAAGGCAAGAACTCGTTATTCATTTACCAAATTTATTTCATACAAATACATGAATTAATCTGAGGAGAATGATAAATATGGTGACGAATAAAACAAAACAACTTTCTTTAGAGAGTCCAAGTTTTTCAAGGCTGTTCATTCGATCATTTCAAGAACTTGCAACTTACTGCACAAACGATCCACTCGAGACAGCCGTTGATCCATTTTCATTTTTCGTTATGAAATATCCATTTGCAATTGGGTTTGTTTACATTTCGTGAGTCTTCAATATGCAGTAACCAAGGTTATGGTCACTGTTATTCAAATTCAATAACTTATCCAATTGTGTTGCCAGTTTCAATCATTTTTCAAACGATTTCGTTTTGACATTACCAGTTACTGAGGGGTAGTTAAATTTACGATACAGTTTTGATAGACGAGTGGCAGGTCGTGTCGTCGGTAAAAACATATTTAAACAGTTGACTGCAAATTGGCCCCTTCTCTCAGCGATTGTATCCTTCGATGGCTAAATCATCCACCGAGGTCACGGATCTAATCACTGTTTTACAGTGGAATTGCAGAAGTATCATTCCAAAAATAGATTCTTTTAAATTTCTAGTAAATAATCTGAAATGTGACGTATTTGCATTGTGCGAAACTTGGCTAACTTCTGAAATATCTTTAATCTTCCACGATTTTAAGATTATTCGCCTGGATCGAGATGATCCCTATGAAGGAGTACTTTTGGGGATCAAAAAGTGCTATTCTTTTTATCGCATTAACCTCCCCTCGATACCAGGTATTGAAGTTGTCGCATGTCATGTTACAATCAAAGGCAAGGACCTTTGCATTGCTTCCATCTATATTCCCCCAAGAGCCTCGGTAGGGCATCGGCGGTTCAGTGATATCGTAGAGCTCCTTCCTGCACCGACGTTGGTTTTAGGAGACTTTAACTCACACGGTACGGGATGGGGCTGTCTTCACGATGATAACAGATCAGCTATGATCCATGATATTTGCGACAACTTCAATATGACAATCTTGAATACGGGAGAAATGACACGGATTCCTGCACCACCAGCAAGACCAAGTGCGCTGGACTTATCCCTTTGCTCGGCATCGCTACGGTTGGACTGCACGTGGGAGGTGATCCCTGATCCCCACGGTAGCGATCATCTACCTATCGTGATTTCAATCGCCTACGGATTAAGACCATCGGAGACAATCAATGTTTCGTATGACCTCACACTGAAATAATGATTGGAAAGACTACGCAAGTTCGATATCTGAGAAACTAGAAACAACACAAGAACTTCCTCCGGAGGAAGAGTATACGTTTTTGGCTAGCTTGGTTCTCGACTCCGCGATTCAAGCTCAGACGAAACGTGTACCCGGTGCGAAAACTAACATCCGTTTTCCCAATCCGTGGTGGGACAAAGAGTGCACATCACTGAACGCGGAAAGAACCTCCGCGTTCAAACAGTTTAGAACCAATGGAACACCTGATAGTTATTTTAATTACGCAACCATAGACAAGCAAATGAAGAACTTAATTAAAGCAAAAAAACGCGGTTACTGGCGCCGGTTTGTTGACGGATTAACAAAAGAAACATCGATGAGCACTCTTTGGAACACAGCTCGACGAATGCGCAACAAAAACACCACGAACGAAAGCGAGGAATATTCTAACCGCTGGATATTCGATTTCGCTAAAAAAGTATGTCCAGATTCTGTTCCGGAACAAACGATTATACGCGTCGCCTCATCAAACAGAAATGAAACACCTTTTTCAATGGTAGAGTTCTCACTTGCGCTTTTGTCGTGTAACAATAAAGCTCCGGGGTTAGACAAAATCAAATCCAATTTGTTGAAAAATTTGCCTGACTCTGCCAAAAGACGCTTATTGAATTTATTCAATAGGCTTCTTGAGGATAATATTGTCCCACAGGACTGGAGACAAGTACGAGTTATTGCCATTCAAAAACCAGGGAAACCAGCCTCCGATCACAATTCGTATCGGCCGATTGCTATGCTTTCCTGTATCCGGAAATTGTTCGAAAAAATGATTCTGTTTCGTCTAGACAATTGGGTCGAGACTAATGGCTTACTTTCAGATACACAATTTGGTTTCCGCAGAGGCAAAGGAACGAACGATTGTTTGGCGTTGCTCTCAACCGAAATTCAAATGGCATTTGCTCGTAAGGAACAAATGGCGTCAGTTTTCCTAGACATCAAGGGGGCTTTTGACTCAGTTTCCATAAACATCCTATCTGAGAAGTTGCATCAGCATGGTCTTTCACCAATTTTGAATAACTTTTTGTACAATCTATTGTCCGAGAAATACATGTATTTCGCGTATGGTGATTTGTCGACAATACGATTCAGTTACATGGGTCTTCCTCAGGGCTCATGCTTAAGCCCCCTTTTATACAATTTTTACGTAAACAGTATTGATGAATGTATCAACACATCTTGCACGCTAAGACAACTTGCCGACGACAGTGTTGTGTCTATTATAGGACCCAAAGCTGCCGATCTCCAAGGACCATTGCAAGATACCCTCGACAACTTGTCGACATGGGCTCTTCAAATGGGTATCGAGTTCACTACGGAGAAAACTGAGCTGGTTGTATTTTCAAGGAAGCGAGAACCAGCACAACTACAGCTTCAACTAAGGCGTGAAACCATAGCTCAGGTCTTCACATTCAAATATCTCGGGGTCTGGTTCGACTCAAAAGGCACCTGGGGATGTCATGTTAGGTATCTGAAACAGAAATGCCAGCAGAGAATCAACTTTCTTCGTACAATAACCGGAACTTGGTGGGGTGCCCACCCAGGAGACCTGATCAGGCTGTATCAAACAACGATATTGTCCGTAATGGAATATGGATGCTTCTGCTTCCGATCCGCCGCGAACACCCATTTCATTAAACTGGAACGAATTCAGTATCGTTGTTTGCGTATTGCCTTAGGTTGCATGCAGTCGACTCACACGATGAGTCTCGAAGTGCTGGCGGGCGTCTTACCGTTGAAAATTGAGATTCATTGAGATTCATGGAATTCCGGATCACGTACGCCCTCGAGTGGTCCCAAATTTTTTTTATAATAAATTTAGAACAGTCAACTGTGAAAAGTCAACACTGACGGATCAAACATCAACAGGTCCACAGGCTTCGGCATCTTCAATCAAAACATCACCGCTTCTTACAAACTCAGTGATCCGGCTTCAGTTTACGTCGCAGAATTAGCTGCTATTCAGTACACCCTCGAGATCATTGAAACCTTGTCCAAAGACCATTACTTCATTGTCACGGACAGTCTAAGTTCAATAGAAGCTCTCCGGGCAATGAAGCCAGAAAAGTATCCCCCCCTATTTTCTGGGGAAAATTCGGTAACACTTGAGAGCCTTATCTGGACGGTCTTATTCGATATCGTTAGTCTGGGTCCCTTCGCATTGTTCCATTCCGGGCAATGAAAAGGCAGACTCATTGGCTAAGGTGGGCGCATTAGAAGGTGATATTTATGAAAGACCAATCTGCTTCAATGAATTTTACAGTATTTCTCGTCAGAAAACTCTCGAGAGTTGGCAAACTTCATGGACGAATGACGAACTGGGACGATGGCTACACTCCATTATCCCTAAGGTATCGACGAAACCTTGGTTCAGGGGGATGAACGTAAGTCGCGTTTTCATTCGTGTTATGTCGCGGCTCATGTCAAATCACTACACTTTCAACTCACATCTCCGGCGTATTGGGATCGTGGAGAGCGGGCTCTGCACCTGTGGCGACGGTTATCAGGACATCGAGCATGTCGTGTGGTCGTGCGTAGAGTATCGTGACGCCAGGTCGAAGCTACTGGAATCCCTTAGGGCCCGAGGTAGGCCGCCTGAGGTTCCGGTTCGGGATGTGTTGGCGAGTCGGGATAGTTCCTATATGCTTCTTATTTACCAATACCTTAAACATATTAATATACAAGTGTGATCCGTTGTATTTGGCATAGAAAGTTTTCCTTACTCTTTTCGAGACTAAGAATACTCTTCACTTCACGATTCTCCCAATCCCGCGTCTGTCTACCATCTTTATGGATACTAACAAGATCTTTTTGCTGTTACTAACTTTTCGCTCCCCTTTCCCCAGTCTCTTCACCATCTCGATGTCAACTAACTAAATTTTTGTCGTTATTAGTTATTTCGTTTCCATACCCCCCTTTAACAATCCGTTTTCCTCAACAATTACTTCTCTATTTTTTTGTTTCATACTATTCGCCAACATCACCATCATCGCCCACGGAAAGCCACTCCAGCCGATGACTAACATGCGGACCACCCGCCGGGTCTTCGCAGCCTGGGGGTGTTTTCCGCGGTGCCCCAGAAGGATGCGGCTATTTTAAATACATTCTCACGTCACCTGGCTGATCCCAAGAACGGAGGACCACTCCTGTCGATAACTAGCACGCGGGTCACCGGCCGGGTCTTTGCCTCGGGGGTGTCTTCCGTGGACCCATACGGACAAGCATACGGCCACTACCATTGAGTAGCAACGTCACCAGTAAAACATTAGAGGCCAGCACCTACACAATCCTTATTATTAGAAAATGCCTTTGGCATCATAGAGCTAACGCATTGTGCCTTAATAAATATATCTTATGAAAACAAAAAAAAAACAATTCTATCAGAACTCGTTTCAAATAAGCCAAACATTTTGAGAACTGGCCGCTGAAACTCGTTGAAATCGTTGGCTTTTGATTTTTTTGATCAAGGTTAACACGACTTTTATACATCATAAGCCTTAAGGATCATAACGGATTCAACAACCCTCCCCAATATTGAGCCGCTCGATCGTTTTCGATTATCGCACTCCAAAGACGGTCGTTAAAAGGGCCTGTCATAAGAAAAATAAACATAAGAGGTACGAAAACGAACAAAAAAAAACAATTTCCACCGGGCACACCTGTTCGGCCCGACTGGTCGGTCATAAACAGGTATTCCAACGACACGAGAACGAAATTAATTTTCTCATACGTGTGGCTGGCATCGTCATTGGCGGAGTTGCTTTTCGTCGTCGTCGTCGTCGTTCATGCTTTGCTTATGTGCAACTGCGAGGCTCTAGATTGACGATGTGTGAAATCCCTCAGATCTTCGCATCCTCATTATCAAAATCTCCCGGTGTTCACGGTGTTCCTGTAGAACCGCCGTTTGAGTATGGCAGCAAGAAGTTTGCCTTCGCCGAGACGATGTTGATGCTGACGACGCGATGATCACGATGATGATGACGGTGATGCTGCGATAGCATTATCATGAGGTGGGAAAATTTTCAAACGGTACGGAAGAAAGCCAGGTGAAAAAAAAACACAAAAGTTTAGTTATTAGTTATATTTTGCCTCTCCAACGAAATTCGCTGCTGAAAACGGGAAGCACTCGACGAACGACTTCCCGAGGCGGAAATTCCGATGCAAACTGTTACCAAGCTCGGCTTGGTATCATGGCAGTAGGGCACAAGCACGGCGAAAGTTTTGCATTCTTGTACTGGGCCAGGAAGCTGCGCCACTCCAAAGTTGCTGGCGCCACATTAGCTGTATTGATTATGATGTTCGTGATGAGCGAAGTTATGATGCTGATGAAGAGATTAGATTGCCCGAATGGGAACGAAAGCAATCCTTTTGAATAAGTGTGAAGAGTGTTGCTTGCAGGGAACGTAGCGAGAGGCGCGTCAAGGTATGCTGAATGGGATCTAGTGGATGAATTTTTTATGCTGATGGTACTCCAAGATCGGTCGAAACTGAAACTAATCGTAGTGGTGTTCCGCAGGAAGTTTTGTTTTGATAGAACAAGTTATGTTAAGTGATTCTTGATTCTCTAGTATCGGCCATGTTGGAAAATGTGATTTGAAGAAACACAAACAAAAAAAAACGTTTTGATTTGACATGAGACAATGCGGTGTTTGTAGATGTTATACGTTACTTATGTTTGAGTTGATATATGTTTCTCTATAAACAAAGATTCCACGAGAGACCAATGAGGGCGATAATGTGGCAACATCGTTTTTCTATTGTACTACCTGTTCAGGATTTGTGGGGATGAAAACTTCGACAGTTGAAAAAAAACCACAATTTTACCTTAGGCATGAACTACTACGATTCAACCAAATTTGGTTATACAAGAGGTGAAATTCTGTTTTCCTCAGTTTAGTTTTGCTTACTAACAGATTCAGAACTCGGACAAGGACCAGGTGAGAAAAGTCGCAAAATGTGTGCTATATGATAGAGAAACCGGTAAAAATAGAGCTTAAAGCATTGGTTTCGGTTCAGGAATCAGAAATCAGAACAAATTGACTCAAATGGCACGTTCCCCTGATATTTCGGAGATTTGGGCCTAGCCTTGACTTCGCATTATTTCCCAGATGGGAAGGGAAGGATAAAAGGAAAATGGAGAGGAATTGTGTAGTGGATGAGGTGGCAAACCAACACAAAACAAACAGAAACAAATCGTTCTGTATCCCTGAAAGGATGCTGAACGATGTGCAGGTGCCTAGACTATGCAATGTCCCAGTTCGCGACATTCTTGCTTGTCGTAACCTTCCTTACATGAAACTTCTTTATCATTTCATTAAGTCCATTGGAGTTCCAATTTAAATTTTATTTTATGCTAGTGTCCTTTCTCTTCCATGAGTTCAACCAATAGCCAACTATCTTATATTGAACTAGCGGACCCCTGCACACTTCGTCGCGCAATAATATTAGATTAGATGTAGAAAATCAAAACTACTTATCAATTTTTAAGATTATTGAAGAAAAAATCATAATAATGCTATATGGTAGTGTCCCCAACCTTTTTTATATCGCGGACAACAAGACAAAATATATATAACCGATGGTTTGTCGAATCGCGTACGGGCAGCATACAATTTTCCACATAAAAAATTCTAAATTCACGCTTCAGACTCATAACGATTGCCCACGCTACAAACTCCTAGCGATTATTGACGGTAACAGAAAAGTTAAACGGATGAGAAAATGATGTGGAATGAAAATTTTTTCTCTTTTTAATTTGCCATTCAAAATTGTTACCTCAGCAACATTTGGGATCAACTTTTGAACTTGATTTTTTTTCTGTACTTGTTCCTCTATTTTCTGCACTTTATTTGGTAGTTTGTGTGCTTGTTTATGTAATTTGTGTGTTTGTTCCTGTACTTTCTGTGTGTGTTTCAGATTTTTTTTGCACTTTCTGTACCTGCTGCAGTATTTTCTGTATTTGGTCTTGTAACTTCTGTACTTATATCTGTACCATCTGCACATTCTGTACCTTTTTCTGCACTCTCTGCAATTGTACCAGTACTTCCTGTACTTGTTTCTCTCATTTCTGTACTTGGTTTTGTACCTTTTGCACTTGTTCCTGTGTTTTCTTTATTTTTTCCCTTGCTGTACTTGTTCCTCTTATGTCTGTACCTGCAGTTTTCCCGGTGAACTTCTTACAGCTCAAAAATTATCTTTGGATGGACATTATTTCGAATATTCTAAAGTCAGAATAATGCTCGATGAATTATTAAATATAAACAAATAATGAATTATTAAATAATGAATTGCTCGCAATCAGTGAAGTAGAATGATATTTTTCTCGCACAGTGAGAGATATTATCCTTCATGTTCCGAAAAAATGAATCATTTGATAATTGTTTTTGATTCGATCTCATCGTTTTTTCCGAAAAACAGGTAGCAATTTTTTATTGCTCTTAAAGGTCCCAAATGACCCAAGCAAAATACAACCAAAATCAGTTTGACAGTTTATGAGCAAGAGAGTGAATCGCTCGAATATGTAAAACATGTCGATGAGTTCTCAAATCTCGATTCCATCGATGTAATTTAATGACAGAAGGCAAACGGGATGGTTCGAGTACATTGGACGAAACTGTTCTTAACCACTCAAACGCAAATAGTTTGAAATTTCGAAGTACTCTGAGTTAATATAATTTGGGTCGTGGGCCAATTGAAGTCGTTTGGACTCAAATAATAACCGAACTTTCAGTTTGAAGCAATTGACGAAATTTTAAGGTCGTTTCGAGAAAAATGTACATAAAACCTCCTCCAAAGAATCCTTCAAAGGTATAGCATGGGAAATGCTTATGAAAGATCTAAGTCGAAAAAAACAGAAAACATCCTTCTAATTCGAGTGGAATTGTTCCAAAAAGTTGCGAGCCGAACAGTTTTGGTTAGTTAGTATGTTGTTCATTTCAGCCCGGTTTTAACCTATCGGTCATTCACCGGGGGTAAATGGTGTTTGAGTTAACGGTGTTAATTCGAAGTGGCAGCACACCTCAATCCTGTTGTCTCTGAATAAAATTTCAGAGCATTGTGACAGCAATAATTATATCGATCGTGAAGATAGGATTCACTGTTCTGGAGTTTTAGAAAAACGACGAATCATAAATAACGTTATTCACTTTCTTTTTTTATAGTCGTTCTATAACTTGTCTTGACGGCATTGAACCCAAATTTATATATCGGAAAATGGAAAACTGTACGCTTTTCATTTGGCACCCTTACTTAATTGAACATGTGATTCGAACTAAAGAAACACGTGAATCAAGTAGGCTCAGTGAAATTTTTGCACAAATCAGCTCGTTTGGCGCCAAACCATTTCATTAATAATCTAGTACTCATATTTTGCTCTACAGTCTACAGCTAGCATTCCAAAACTCCATACACACCAAACAATCATTGGAGATCTAGCATGCATTGAATGGAAAATTTACAATTCTAAACGAACCAATTTTCTAGTTTTTCTCTACTTTCCCAAAGGATTTTGCTTATGTAACGGAGCCTAAAACCTTCGCATAAACGTCACCTTTCGAACAAAAAAATCATTTGAAGATCGGCCCACGCATACCAGAGAACATTAGCAACAACACTTTTTTCGCTATTATTTTATATATAGATATAGATAGATAGATAGATAGATAAAAGTGATGAACTGATACAAGCGAACCTGAAATAATTATAAGATCATGTACAAAACAAATGTATTTTATTTAATGTAATTTTTAATAGCAAATCGCTTGGTAAAAACAGTGTTTAGAGTAACTAATGATATGACAGAGTAACATACTAATATGATATTCGAAATGTATTAGATTTAAAGTACTATGCATTGTAGATGCCACGGCGAAGATAAACTTAACATATGTATATTGTCTATGAAATAAACGTATTCATGAAAAAAAGAAATGTGCAGGTGCCAAAATACAGATATAATAAACCCCCGAAAAGGATTTAGAGATTTTATGAAAGCGATACTATTCTGCTGAAGAATGCAGAACGATTCGCAGTATTTAGGAGCAGAAGTAAATTCGGCACTCCAGAAGGGATACCAAACAATCTACTAAAACCTTTTAAAGTAAATACAGCAAGGATTCATTCACTCCAGGAAGAACGATGAACCCCGCTGACTGTAGCTCTTTACCACAATGTGTTAAAAGGTAGAATATCCTTCAGTTTATGCTTTCCATACACCCTGTGTTTTTTTTACCTTTGTCATATAGAAAGATTATGCAATCACTGTGAAAACCGACTTTTGAACCGAGGCCCTGATTACTTTTTAGCACACTTGCAGAGATGTTGTCGGGGCCACTGCTCTTTCTATTGTCCAAATTTTGTATCAGTAGAATGACTTCGCTAGAAAATGACGGACGTAGGAATATAGAGTCACTAACACGACGAACATTATCAGTGGGACAAACAGTTGGGTTTATACAAATATTTTTAGCTAATTTTTTTTTTTTTTTTTTTTTTTTGTTTTTTTTTTTTTTTTTTTTTTTGCCCACCACACTCCCCCACACCAAAAAGCTTCAATTTGAAGCCCCCTGGTAGTGGACGCAACTAGTCTCAGCGGAAAAACAAGAAACAAATAGACACTGGCAATAATAATACTAGAAATACAAATTTAATTTTGATTCAAAGTCCGCTGAGATTCTATTTATTCATGGTTTGATGTGCAATTTATTAAAGTGGAATCCCAGTGGAAAAGATTTCCTTTTAAGGGATCCACAATTTAATTTCTACGCTATGTTGGAAAGAAAGTACAAATTAAATTAGGTAATTAGTTATTAATATGAAATACTGTTGACGATAAATACATTACATTATAAAACAAAAAACTAAATTAGCTAAATATCTCGTTCAGTCTGTGCTTAAAATGGTACTTTAGTCTAGCCGCAAATGTGGCACGATTGCTTATTCCTCGCATGTCAGGCGGAAGTGCATTATATTTAGTTGGACCAACAAAAAGGATCCGTCTTTGACCAAGGCTTGTAGCTGCTCGAACACGAAACAAATTGTTACTACGGCGTGTTGTTCTAGAATGGGATATAGTTGGGAACTGTAGGTTATGGTGTACTGTGGATTTATACAAGTTATCATGGATGAATAGCAACGTTTGGACATCACATAAGTATGTTATTGGTAAAACATTATGGTTTCTGTCAGAGTATAACAATAGACTCGAGAATAGTAAGGGTTTATTGAAAATGATTTTTAGGCATCTGTTCTGTAGAGTTTGGAGTTTCTTCAGATGAGAACTAGCGGCTCGCCCCCACACCGATACCAAGTAGTTGAGCTGTGAATGGATATAAGCAAAATAAAAATTTAACAGCACACGCTGGGGAACAAAGGACTTGACTCTCCATAAAACACCGCAGTACGACGCCACGTGCTTGGCAACAAACTTTATGTGGTGAGCCCAGGTTAATGTGGGGTCGAAATATATGCCCAGATACTTGAAATAGTCAACTTTTTCAATAATATTGTGTCCAAGCTGGGGATGATTATGCGTTGGTATAATTTTCCTTGTGGAACGGAAAATCATATACTTAGTCTTTGTGGCATTTAATGATAATAAGTTCGCATTGGAATATTGATCAAGAGTTCTTAAATCACTTTCCATTGAGTTAATAATAGCATTGATGTCACTGTCAGGATAGAACAGAGCTGTGTCGTCGGCGAATAGTCGTGGAGTTCCTTTAAGATGTAAATTACCTATATCATTAATATATAAAAGAAACAATAGTGGACCAATATTACTTTCTTGTGGAACACCAATGTTTATTGGAGCAAGGTTGCTACTGTCACTTTCGATGGATACAAATTGTTTTCTATTAGTCAAGTAACTACGGATAATTGAATTAGCAATGCCCCTGATCCCATAGCAATCGAGTTTGTCCAAAAGTATACTATGATCTAATGTGTCAAAAGCTTTTTTAAGGTCTAAAAATAATTCACCAACTATATTTTTACTATCGATCTCGCTTATAATTTCGTCAACTAATTCAATTATAGCGGTTTGGGTGCTAGAACCTTGTCTGAAGCCATATTGGAATCTAAAGAGGATATTATGCTTACTTAGGAATTCGATAAGTCTAGTGACTAGAAGTTTTTCAAATATTTTGTTGAATACGGACAATGTAGATATAGGACGGTAATTATTACAATCACAACGGTCACCCGATTTGAACACAGGAATGACTTTAGCCACCTTGAGGCAATCAGGGTAGTAACCGGTCTGAATAATTACGTTAAAGCACTGAGAGAGTATTTTTGCGAATGCAAATGAATTATGTTTTAGTACACTGACAGAGACGTTATCAGGGCCGTTACTCTTCTTATTATCCAAACCTTGTATTAACAGTATCACTTCATTTACAGATGAAGGACGTAGAAAAATAGAATCACAAACACGACGAACGTTACTTATTGGACAAAAAGATGAGTTTACAGGAATAGCTTTAGCTAATTCGTTACCGATATTTGAAAAGAATTTGTTGAAAATATCACAAACTTCCTTGTTGTCATTAATGTTTTTGCCCCTGTCGATCAAGCGTATCTTATCCTTTTCTTTTGTTATTCCGAACGTAGATTTAAGATTTGTCCAAAATTTCGAATGAGGTACGTTAATGAGAAGGTTTTCGTAATAATTTTTTTTATTCGCCTTTTTCATGGAGTCGACCTTTTTAGATATATGTGATAGCATTTGTTTGAGATGCTGATCGTGGGGGCTTGCCTTGATACGTTTGAGGTAATTGCTTTTTATTTTCACTAGTTTCCATAAATCAAAGCTCATCCATGGGCAATGATTACCTTTCACTGTGACTGTTTTAGTTATTATTCTTGTATGTTGTTCGAGTAGAGAGTTATATACGAAAACTATAGATTGAAGAACTGTTTCAGCGTCCTCAATGACATCAATACTATTAATAAAATTGGAAAAATCAAGATTTACCTGACGATAGTTAATTATTTTTTTCGTTAACGTCATAGGTTCTTTATCAGCCAGTATTTTGAAAGTTGTTAAGATTTGAGAGTGGTCGCTTAGTTCATTAAATATTGTGTCGTTGCGAATACGATTAACGTCGTCAAGTTTACAAATAATATGGTCAAGTATATTGTCGCTAATTGGTCTTGTACTAAAACAATTTGTACACGAAAAGTCATATGATTCTAGCAGAGCCTTATATCTTGTCACAATATTGTTATGAATGAGATTTATAGGAACATTTATATCACCTACAATAAAACACGTATGCTTCGGTTGAATTGAACACATCAAGCTTTCTAGGTAAACGGAAAATTCGTTAAAATCAAAGCTAGGGGGACGATACACACCATGAATATTATAAAAATGTCCTTTGATACAAAGCTCGATGTTTATATGGTGAAATCCATCGGACGTGTAATTCTTAATCAGTCCATGTTCAATATCTTGTTTGACATATATTGCTAGGCCTCCACTAGAATGTTCTCTACAAGCATAAAAGGCTTTATAATGCGGTATTTTATAGAGAGCACAATTTTCATTTTTCAACCATGTTTCTCCGATTACTATAACATCTATAGGAGTTTTAAAATTGTCAATATCAATTAATATATCATCAAATTTTGAAATATCGTTAATACCTCTTACATTCCATTGCAAAATCTTAAGTGTTTTTTTGTCGTTTACTGTATAGTTGTTATTGAACTTATAAATATTTTCGTGAAAAAAATTTTTGGTAGTCGTATTATCCATTTAAAAGAGAAACAAATAACAACACATGTAACATCAATATAATAACTAAATTAAGTTCTTTTACGCTTGAGTGTTACTTGATCTGGGGAAGGAGACGTCAATTGTGTGGATCGGTAAAAATGTATAACACGATCCAGATCTATTTTGTTACGAATTTTTTCCAATTTAGAATAGTCATCCTTTTTTACTAATATAACTCCTCCACGACCTGGCCATACATACTTAATATTTAATAATTTTTGAGATTCTCGCATGTTTTTTAACAGTTCCAAAGAAGCAGTTGACAGCTCCTCACGAACTGCCACTTTCATTTCAGTTCCATTAGTCTTGAAGGATTTGTCAACAGCAGTAGCAATCAGAGGGCCGTGTTCCTGCTTCTTGTCTAGAACTGTCTCTCTAATGGCTTCGTCTTTGAAGACCACTCGTATTGGAATTGGAGCGCCGCTGTTTTTATTACCCGCATACAATCGGGATGACGAAACAACGGAATCACGGGACAAACTAACACCAAGACATTTGAATGTTTTTAGCACAAGCTCCCCCACATTTTCATTGGGGAGTGAGGGCAAGCCGAATATCATCGCGTTATTAGCTACTGTTTTTTTGTTTTCCTTAGCATAATAATTTTCAATTTTATTAACAGTAGCAGTCAGCGAAGATAGTGAAAGCTTCAATGTATCGATTTCTAGTTGTAGACGCTCATTCTCAGACTTCAAGTCCTTGAAATCCGAAACTATTGAATCGAACTTCTCAGACAAGAAATTCTGCGAAGACTCCACAGCACTAGTAATAACCCTAACTTCATCCCGAACTTGTTGCATCTGCTCAGCCACCGCGGCAGAGACAGTAGCATTAAGTTTATTGCTCATTGATGAGATAAACGATTTTTCATTTTTATGCATATCAGTGATACGTTTGTAAATGTCAGTACACTTGACTGAACAAAAATAGGGGTTTTGTTTGGCTCGTCGAGCCGCTACACCCACTATACCCCGACATTTAAGATGAACAGACGTAAAACAGTACAAACATGTCGAAAGATCATTCTTGTCGGTCTCAGGCTGATGACAAATTCCACAGGACATTTCATCAGCCATACCATCCTGATCCATTACAATGATCAGCAATCTAGACGCAAGCACACAATAAACACAGATGACGATATATTTGATTACAACAATAAAAAAAAACTGAATGAAATGCACACCAAATATGGTAAAAAAACCCCAGGAGGGGAAAAAAACCAACTAATTAAACTAATATTTATTGTTAGAGAAAATCGCCGAACTGCAAACCAATGACCAAAGCACGGCAACCGGCACTGGCCAAATTGTCGACAAGAATAATGGAGCACACCTACCTTGATCAATCGCACAGCCAGAGGTGCGCCCAACCACCCACAACACCGCAAAAGAATCGCGCTGAACCTGTCGATCAAAAAAAACGTGAACCGGCAAGACAGCTACCAGTATATCGGCCCACTAAATCTACCTCTACCAAGCCTCACTCGTATAAAAGCACGCACTAACACGCTTACTGCCTGTTAGCAGCACGCGCCCAGCGAGAACCTTCTGCACAAAGATGCTACGAGTGTCGTTGCCGAAGAAGCAGAACCACTGCACCGGCACAATCCCAACCACTGCCACCCAGTAGAACTCAAGCTATCACTATTACTGTTGGTAGACAGCGTTAGCGAAGTGAGTCCCAGGCACGCAGTGTGTGTTGAGCGTTGGTACACCAGAAAAAAAAAACACAATGTACTAGCACCGGCAGCGTACGGATCGATATACCGAATCACTAATCCCGCACACCACTACACGATCGACACTAGGCGCATCAATTGCGGCGCCACCGGACAGGAGGGAAACAAACACAACGGCTGATTAGAGTAATCCGAATAGGGGCACTACCACTCCTCCGATCACAAAATGGTCAATCGAAAATGATTCCCAGAACAAAATCCACAGAACCAAATTCGCCCAGCACACCGATAATCAGCCACCGAATTCACAATCCTACAACTAGCTCTGAACAAAAATACACTTAATAACAAGTTAAATATAAGTTGACGTTTGAAAACTTTAAATAAACACTTTTAATTTGGTTCCAAATGTAGCTACAGAAAGCAGCAACTATTAAAGTCAACAGTGTTGCCAGATGAACTGTTAAATTTGTTGAATATCTCACAAACTTCAGAGTTTACATTTATCTTGTCACTTTTTTTTTGTTATTCCGAATGTATTTTTAGGATTTCTCCAGAATTTTGAATGTGTTTTTGTAAGAAGGATTTCATAATATGCTTTCTTGCTATTCCTTTTCATGATATCGACCTTTTTAGATATATGTAAAAGCATTTGTTTAAGGTGTTGGTCCTGTGGGTTTGCTTTAACACGCTGGAGATAATTACGTTTAATTTTTACCAGTGTCCATAGACCCAAATTCATCCAAGGACAATGAGAGCCTTTCATTTAACTGTTTATGTATGTCTCAAAAAATCTCACTAGGTTTTCTCCGAGATGGCTGAACCGATTTTGAAAACCTTAGATTCTGAATTTCATCCGAATCCGACTTCCCGTTCCGGAGTTATAGGGTAAAGTGTGTTCAATATTGTACACCATCACTTGAACCGGCGAAACAAAACACATAAAAAATTTCTAAACTGGTCTCAAAATTACACAAGTCATTATCAGTAGGCAACTAAACAAACCGACTCCGGCTACCCTGGTTCCTGGTCTCCGGTTCCGGAAGGACCGGAAATAGTGGTCATATATACCAAAATGGATCTCCACAAACTTAGATTTAAATGAAAGGTCTCACGGACCCATATGGAATTCCTGAATTTCATCCGACTTCCGGTTCCGAAGTTATAGCGTAAAATGTGCTCAATATTGTACACCGTCACATAAACTGGCGTAACAAAAACCATAAAAAATGTTGTAAACTGGACTCAAATCCGCTATTCCTAATCTTATTGTCAAACGAAAGATCTTATGGTCTTACCAAAAATTACTAATTTAGAGTGCGATGGCAAAATTGTATAAAATTTTCAAAATTTGAATAAAAACTAGTATAGTTTGTACGTCATGTTAGTTGGTGGCCGTACGAACCGGGTCCGGTCGGGTTCCGGTGCCGGAAGTGCATATAATAGTGAACCCACTTCGTTTTTTAAGGATGACCTACGCGAACAAATCACTGTTTCATTCTCTGTGTTATACTAGTTAATTCACAAACAATCTCTTGGTTTCTTTCAACAATCGAAGAGAAAAATTTTGAATAAAATACCCCACTATAATACATGAGAAAGGTATCATTACAGACAGTGAGACAGGAGTACTGCGCTCACTAGTTTCCGTTGTTGAACGCTCAACTTTGTCTTTGATTGAAGATGTCCTTTTCGCAATTTCAGTGCAAGGTTTGCCGTAGTTGTTCACAAAACTGACATGTAATCAGTTGATATTCATAGGTTATCAGCGTTTTACACGGATGTATCCCATCTTGACCACAAACGATGTAAGATGGAATAGCCTTACGTATTCGTAGCCTTGCGTACCACTCGCACGCCATTCCGGATACCGGGGAAAAATCCGCCTTACTTCCCTCTCGATGGAAAGAACTTCAACGTACTGCGACACATTGTTTGCCGAACGTACTGATCGCTGGTCTGCGGGGGAAGGTCATGGCATTGTCCACCATGTACACAAGGAATTTATATTTAACATTGTCACGATCAACACTGTGCACCTCTTTGTTAACCGGAGCGAATGCAGTTGCATCTCTTTCACGTTTGAACATAATGTACACACAATTTGGCGCCTTGTTGAATTGAATCTCACTTACATTCGTTCTTTAAGTAAGATTTCAATTTCATTTGCTGCTGGTCTAACTTTGCAGCGCTTGTAATCAACACAAATTGAATTCGATCTTGTAGGCCAAGTTTCACGCTTTGTTAAATCGTATTTGCCCATTTCGTTCACTCTACAGTTCACTACACTGTATTGTCTTTGTTTCTGTCGTTTCGACTGTACACAATTTTCGACTGTGTCGGATGAGATGCGAGCACGAACTGATAAGAAAATTGGTCTCAATATCACGTTTATTACGTAAACGTTGTTAAAATAGTGAAGCAGAAAGGTCCGAACACAAAAAATAAAAATCAACCGAATCCTTAATTGACGAATCTCGCGTCAACTCGAATTTTGAAAATGCATTATTGTTGAGAAAGTGAAAGAAAAATCCTACTTTTCCAACAGACACCGAACATCATTGCCGTTTCAACCTTCCGAGCGAACGGACGTGCTTTGTGTTTACTGCGAAAGCGTTGAAAACCAGTGCCGTGTGTGATAACGTGACCGGACGATCAAAACTAGATTATATCGCTATTGTGTAATAGACAATAGTGCTTTTTTCGGTGAGAGGTTTTTTGCACATTATACACTGAAGCAGTGCATTGTTGTGAGCGGATGATCGAAACAGTACCGTTAGCCGGTGATTGTTTGATCGATCAAGGCCAGATTTCAGTGGCCATTGTGGTTATACTGTGCGGATTACAAGTGCGTGTGCTTTTTCCTCTCGGAGGTTTTTTGCACACCCTCGAAGCGGCGATACGCCGATCGACGAGGGCTTGGCCTTGGTGGCCCCCGTTGGATTTAAAAGTTAAGTACTATTATTTTGTATATTCTTTTTTCTTCTTCATTCGAACGTTCACGACTGACGAACGACTGACAACGAACCCATATGCCTGCTTGTCAACTGACGAGAACGATTCTGACGACCCTTTGGAAGGTCCATCATCGGCGGTCCCTCATAGCTGTAGGAAAAGAATGAATAAAATCCTCTCATAAGCTACCTAGTAAGGGTTCGAAGGTGTCTTCCGAAGGGCTTCGAAAAGTTACAGCTAACGGGAATCGGGACAAACCACCGAAGCAAAAGGCTCCTGGTCTCGGAAAACTCAGTTCCGAGATGGAATTCCCACCACTTCCCGGGACAACAAAATCCCCAAGCGTCCCTGAAAATCTATCAGAGAACCAACTAGGTGCTGGACTTATCAAGTTCTCTGATGTTGTGGACTGGATTTTTACAACTTCTAATATTTCTGACCCTCTTAAAAGCATTTTAATTGCTTTCATGCCAACAGTAAAAACATATTTAAAGCAGTTGACTGCAAATTGGCCCCTTCTCTCAGCGATTGTATTCTTCGATGGCTAAATCATCCATCGAGGTCACGGATTTAATCACTGTTTTACAGTGGAATTGCAGAAGTATCATCCCAAAAATAGATTCATTTAAATTTCTAGTAAACAATCTGAAATGTGACGCATTTGCATTGTGCGAAACTTGGCTAACTTCTGAAATACCCTTAAACTTTCACGAATTTAACATTATTCGCTGGATCGAGATGATCCCTACGGAGGAGTACTTTTGGGTATCAAAAAGTGCTATTCTTTTTATCGAATTAACCTCCCTTCGATATCAGGTATTGAAACTGTCGCATGTCATGTTACAATCAAAGGCAAGGATCTTTGCATTGCTTCAATCTATATTCCCCCAAGAGCCTCGGTTGGGCATCGGCGGCTCAGTGATATCATTAAGCTCCTTCCCGCACCGACGTTGGTTTTAGGAGACTTTAACTCACACGGTACGGGATGGGGCTGTCTTCACGACGATAACAGATCAGCTATGATCCATGATATCTGCGACAACTTCAATATGACAATTTTGAATACGGGAGAAATGACACGGATTCCTGCACCACCAGCAAGACCAAGTGCGCTGGATTTATCCCTTTGCTCGACATCGCTACGGTTGGATTGCACGTGGGAGGTAATTCCTGATCCCCACGGTAGCGATCATCTACCGATCGTAATATCAATCACCAGCGGCTCAAAACCATCGAAGACAATCAATGTTTCGTATGACCTCACACGAAATATTGATTGGAATAGCTATGCGACCGCGATATCTGAGAAACTTGAAAGAACTCAACAACTTCCTCCGGAGGAAGAGTACACGTTTTTGGCTGGCTTGATTCTCGACACCGCGACTCAAGCTCAGACGAAACGTGTACCCGGCGCGAAAACTAACATCCGTCCTCCCAACCCGTGGTGGGACAAAGAGTGCACAAAGGCTATAGCAGGATAAGCATGTGAAATCTGCCCCCAAAGGGAATTCATATTGTTATACCACATTCGAAAGGTCATAGACTGGAAACAATTTTCTCAAAGTTTCAACCCTTTAACTGCCATATTGACGGAGCTAGGGTGGTTCTATTGATTTTTATTTTATTTGATTTTTGAAGAAACTGCTTCTCCGAAAAATTTGAAAAAAATCAGGCATGTTTAAGGCATTATGGGGATGCTTTACAATTTTTTTCAAAATTTTTGAAGATGTATTTCTTTTATTAAAAAATACTAGAAAATTTTGAAACATATTTTTTCCCTCTTCCAATTTTTGCACCACCCTGGATTTTTTAGTGATAAATAAAGAATTTTCGGACATGTTAAAATGGTATGTTTTCATATTTTTTAAAAATGTGGACGACCAAAATATTTAATTTTTTCTAAAAAATCAATAACAGTCGACCATGCGTTCCCATCAAATTCTGAGAGAAGGAAACGCATGGTGCTTTATCTTAGCAGTTTCTAGTAGTAGTCGACCATGCGTTCCCATAAAGTTCTCTTAAAACGGAAACGCATGGTGCTTTGTTCTAGTAGTTTATGATGCAACTCAAGCGCAGGGCTTAGAAATCAAAGTAACGAAAAGAAGGAAATGAGTATCAACCTTTGCATAATACATACACGATCATACTTCGGGTACAACCTAGAAAGCTACAAAGCGAGAACTTACTGGTATGTGGTTTATATATGAATGGTAGTAATATATGAACGTTGCGAGTATCACACATATGCAGTTCGGTTACGGCAGTCAAGAACTAGAGCGAGTGACTGTATATAATTCGATGATTCGATAGTGTTTCATGAAATGGTCAAATCGTTTTACACTGTTGGGTCTCGTACAACGCGGTTTTCTTTTTGCCAGCTCTGTACATTTCACTAAATACATAGCGAGTTGAAACAGCAGTGAATTTAATTCTTTCTTTTTTATATTGGTGTCAAACAAAAGTGGCCACTGATGAAGGTTGGAATCGATTTCTTAGAATTGTTTTTCCATAAATACGTTTATTTCTTAAGGCAATTTACATAAGTTGTTCTTCGCCGTAGCATCACTTTTACATAGAATTCTTATCCTAATATAATACTAATATAGTCACATCAATTTGAGTTTAATAAAGCATATTCCTCTTATTCTTTAAATATCATATTATTTAAACCAAACGATGAACTGCTATAAATTTTAAAATAAGCTGAAATTTTTATACATTTTGTGGTTGATTTCATAACCCTGGAGTTTTTTTTTATCAGCACATCATTTTCAATAAAATTTTGCTATTGGATGAACTAATGGACGCAGTAGGAGTCAGAACTAAGACTCAAAAGGGTCAATTATTAAATTGAAACTTCAATTGTCTTTATGAAATGATTAAGAAGTTTCATGTAAGAAAGGTCACAAAAAAATTTCTGAAAATTTTTGACTGTATTTTTCATTTAAATAGGAAATGGGATAAAAATGTTATAAAAATACATTGCTATTTCCATGCACACATTTTCTCTCTGATTCTTTTCGTTTATTCTATAGAATTATCATCGTCACTTGGTAGCTGTTCTGATTTGAGCATTTCTGACAATATTTTCGCCGGTCTCACAATTCTGGATAAAAACCGAGCATAAGGAAAGGTAGTGAATAATGGCGGCCTCGTGTGAACAGCAACCAACAGTTCAATTGCCAATAACGCATTCACAGCAACGGCGCTGGATTCCCAAATATCCAGTCGAATTTGTAGTGTACTCGATATAGTACTTGTAAGCGTTCAAAAATGAGACTTTTTACCGGCCCGAATAGCTTTTTTGTGATATGTGTGTCTCAATTGGGTCATCTCGTGATAAAGCTTTAAATCCAAAATAACTTGGCAGAACATCCTTTTCAAAAGCTTCTGTTCCAGAGCTACTATATTCCGATACTTGTTGCACTCGTTCCAATCCAAGGATTGATAATATTATCTTATTAGAACTTCCCGTTCGCAATTTGAACAGAAATACGAATAAATCTTTCTCATTTACACCAGCATATCACGAAGCTCAATGATATTTGACCATATTAAACCTGTAAAAACCTGGAAGCGTTCCTCTGAGTTTGAAAATCACTTACTGAGTTAGTTATGTATTCTCAGATATTTTCTGGAAAATATGGAACTTTCTACACAATATACCCAAAAATTAAAGAGATCGATTCAGCGAATCAAGTTTTTTAATAGACATGGTCGATAAATGCTTGATTTGAAATTATGCAAAGGTTATAACTCAAAAATGAAAAATAACGCATCACTATTTTTTTATATCTGTTGTTGTTTCAAATTTTAGAATAAATATAAAAATATACAGCGCTCTCAGTCTACAAACCATGAAAACCATCATAAAGATATTCGATTGAAGTTTTCAAACACAAAACTCCAACTTTATCTTTATTATACATTTTTCCAGAAAACTGTACACATCCCTCGATAACATATCTTTATGATAACTTTTGACACTGTAATGAAATTTTCATTCTTTCTTTCATTATTCTTTCTTTACATCCATCAGCAACACGTAAAAAAACTGACACTCGCTCTAGTTCTTGACTGCCATAACCGAATTTCATATGTGTGATACTCGCGACGTTCATGTATTACTACCATTCATATATGAACCACATACCAGTAAGTTCTCGCTTTGTAGCTTTCTAGGTTGTACCCGAAATATGATCGTGTATGTATTATGCAAAGGTTGATACTCATTACCTTCTTTTCGTTACTTTGATTTCTAAGCCCTGCGCTTGAGTTGCATCATAAACTACTAGAACAAAGCACCATGCGTTTCTCTTTTAAGAGAACTTTATGGGAACGCATGGTCGACTACTACTAGAAACTGCTAAGATAAAGCACCATGCGTTTCCTTCTCTCAGAATTCGATGGGGACGCATGGTCGACTGTTATTGATTTTTTAGAAAAAATCAAATATTTTGGTCATCCACATTTTTAAAAAATATGGAAACATACCACTTCAACATGTCCAAAAATTCTTTATTTATCACTAAAAAATCCAGGGTGGTGCAAAAATTGGAAGAGGGAAAAAATATGTTTCAAAATTTTCTAGTATTTTTTAATAAAAGAAATACATCTTCAAAAATTTTGAAAAAAATTGTAAAGCATCCCCATAATGCCTTAAACATGCCTGATTTTTTTCAATTTTTTCGGAGAAGCAGTTTCTTCGAAAATCAAATAAAATAAAAATCAATAGAACCACCCTAGTTCCGTCAATATGGCAGTTAAAGGGTTCAAACTTTGAGAAAATAGTTAACAGTCTATGACCTTTCGAATGTGGTATAACAATATGAATTCCCTTTGGGGGCAGATTTTACATGCTTATCCTGCTATAGCCTTTAAACGCGGAGAGAGCCTCCGCGTATAAAATATTCAGAAAAAATGGAACACCTGATAATTACCGGAATTATGCGGCGTTAGACGTTAAAATTAAGAACTTGATTAGAGCTAAGAAACGCGGTTACTGGCGTCGGTTCGTAGACGGCCTAACAAAAGAAACATCTATGAGTACTCTTTGGAACACAGCCCGACGAATGCGCAACCATAACACAACGAATGAAAGCGAGGAATATTCTAACCGCTGGATATTCGATTTCGCTAAAAAAGTATGTCCAGACTCTGTTCCGGAACAGAAGATCACCCGCGCCGCGACACAAAATACAAACGAAACACCGTTTTCGATGGTAGA
This sequence comes from Malaya genurostris, assembly GCF_030247185.1. NCBI lineage: Eukaryota > Metazoa > Arthropoda > Insecta > Diptera > Culicidae > Malaya > Malaya genurostris. Next base: position 50,567,965 of record NC_080572.1, read on the forward strand.
GCTCTCACTTGCGCTCTTGTCATGTAACAATAAAGCACCGGGATTAGACAGAATAAAATTCAACTTGTTGAAAAATCTGCCTGACCCCGCCAAAAGGCGCTTGCTGAGTTTATTCAATAAGTTCCTTGAGGACAACATTGTTCCACATGACTGGAGACAAGTGAAAGTGATATCCATTCAAAAACCAGGAAAACCAGCCTCCGATCACAATTCGTATCGGCCGATTGCTATGCTTTCCTGTATCCGGAAATTGTTCGAAAAAATGATTCTGTTTCGTCTAAACAATTGGGTCGAGACTAATGGCTTACTTTCAGATGCACAATTTGGTTTCCGCAGGGGCAAAGGAACGAACGATTGTCTTGCGTTGCTCTCAACCGAAATTCAAATGGCATTTGCTCGTAAGGAACAAATGGCGTCAGTTTTCCTAGACATCAAGGGGGCTTTTGACTCAGTTTCTATAAATATCCTATCTGAGAAGTTGCATCAGCATGGTCTTTCACCAATTTTGAATAACTTTTTGTACAATCTATTGTCCGAGAAATACATGTATTTCGCGCATGGTGATTTGTCGACAATACGATTCAGTTACATGGGTCTTCCTCAGGGCTCATGCTTAAGCCCCCTTTTATACAATTTTTACGTAAACGACATCGATAAATGTATCAACACATCTTGCACGCTGAGACAACTTGCCGACGACAGCGTTGTGTCCATTATAGGACCCAAAGCTGGCGATCTGCAAGGGCCGTTACAAGATACTCTTGCCAACTTATCCACATGGGCTCTTCAAATGGGTATCGAGTTCTCTACGGAGAAAACTGAGCTGGTTGTATTTTCGAGGAAGCGAGAGCCAGCACAATTACAGCTTCAACTAGGGGGTGAAACCATAGCTCAGGTCTTCACATTTAAATATCTCGGGGTCTGGTTCGACTCAAAAGGCACCTGGGGATGTCATATTAGGTATCTGAAACAGAAATGCCAGCAGAGAATCAACTTTCTTCGTACAATAACTGGATCATGGTGGGGTGCCCACCCAGGAGACCTGATCAGGTTGTACCAAACAACGATATTGTCCGTTATGGAATATGGATGCTTCTGCTTCCGATCCGCCGCGAACACCCATTTCATTAAGCTGGAAAGAATTCAGTATCGTTGTTTGCGTATTGCCTTGGGTTGCATGCAATCAACTCATACGATGAGTCTTGAAGTGTTGGCGGGCGTCTTACCGTTGAAAAACCGGTTCTGGGATCTCTCATATCGTTTGCTCATTCGATGCGACATTTTGAATCCTCTGGTGATTGAAAACTTCGAAAGGTTAGTTGAGCTTAATTCTCAAACCCGTTTTATGTCCTTGTATTTTGATTACATGGCTCAGAATATTAATCCTTCTTCGTTTGCTTCCAACCGTACTCATTTCTTGGATACTTCTGATTCTACTGTGTTTTTCGACACATCCATGAGAGAAGAGATTCGTGGAATACCGGAACACGTACGCCCTCGAGTGGCCCCTAATATATTTTATAATAAATTTAGAACAGTCAACTGTGAAAAGGTGTTTTACACTGACGGTTCAAACATCAACAGGTCCACAGGCTTCGGCATCTTCAATCAAAACATCACCGCTTCTCACAAACTCAATGATCCGGCTTCAGTTTACGTCGCAGAATTAGCTGCTATTCAGTACACCCTTGAGATCATTGAAACATTGCCCAAAGACCATTAGTTCATTGTCACGGACAGTCTAAGCTCAATAGAAGCTCTCCGGGCAATGGAGCCAGGAAAGTATCCCCCATATTTCCTGGGGAAAATACGGGAACACTTGCGAACTTTATCTGAACGGTCTTATTCAATATCGTTAGTCTGGGTCCCTTCGCATTGTTCCATTCCGGCCAATGAAAAGGCAGACTCATTGGCTAAGGTGGGCGCATTACAAGGTGATATTTATGAAAGACCAATCTGCTTCAATGAATTTTTCAGTATTTCTCGTCAGAAAACTCTCGAAAGTTGGCAAACTTCATGGACGAATGACGAACTGGGACGATGGCTACACTCCATTATCCCTAAGGTATCGACGAAACCTTGGTTCAAGGGGATGAACGTGAGTCGTGATTTCATTCGCGTTATGTCACGACTCATGTCAAATCACTATACATTCAACGCACATCTCCGGCGTATCGGGATCGTGGAGAGCGGGCTCTGCACCTGTGGCGACGGTTATCAGGACATCGAGCATGTCGTATGGTCATGTGTGGGGTATTGTGACGCCAGGTCTGTTTTAAAGGACTCCCTCAGGGCCCGAGGTAGACCACCTGATGTTCCGGTTCGGGATGTGTTGGCGAGTCGGGATAGCTCATATATGCTTCTGATATACGAGTTTCTCAAACACATTAATATACAAGTGTAATCTGTTACATCTTGCTTAGAAAGTTCCTCCTATTTATCGACGTTATTTCAACTGTGGCTAAGAATAATTTTCACCTGCAGGTTCGATACTAACTTCCGCCGATTATCCCGATTCCTCATCTGTCCACCATCTTCATCGGAACTAACAAGATCTTTTTGCTGTCATTAACCTTTTCGCTTCCCCCCTCCCCGTCTCTTCTCCATCTCGATGTCAACTAATTAGATCTCTGTCGTTCTTAGTCATTTCGTTCCCATATCCCCATTTTACTTCGTTTTCCGCAATATTTACTTCTCTATAATTTTTCGTTCTCTTATGTAACATCACCATCATCGCCCACGGAAGGCCGCTCTAGTCATGCGGGCCACCCGCCGGGTGTTCGTAGCCTGGGGGTGTTTCCCGCGGACCCACACGGACCGAGGGATGCGGCCAACGTCATCTGGAAGACTCATGATATATTCCATCCACCGGCCGGTGCCGATCGCCAGCTGAAGGTTAGATCTGCCAAAGTCGACCACTGCGACCCCAATACAACATTATCCAATCATACTATCCTAGTTTTAAGTTAGTCGTTAATAAAATTAGAAAAAGTCCTTGGCACCTTAGAGCTTAAGCAGTGTGCCTTAAAAAAAAAAAAAAAAAAAAAAAATTATATTATTGAATAAAAAAAAAAAAAAAAACAGACACCGAACAAAATACCGTACGCATTGTCAGGAGAACTTGAATTTTATCGATTGCATCATTTCATGGTATGGCTGGTTAGCTTTCTATTTCATTTGAATAACATTTCATTTTCCTAAACAATATCATATTCAACATACCGGAACACACATTTCCCGTTCAGATGTTTGCTCCAGACCAATGTTTTTATCACTGCCAGTAAACACACAACCGAAACTCCGATCAAATAACTACTTTTTTGAAATACAAACGAAACCTCCTGGGTTTCCCATGGCCATGAGCCACTCGGAGTTCCATACTGCATACCGTTAAACCGAATGTGGATGTTTCGGGAGTTTTCGGAATTGTTTTTCCACTGAATCGCCGTGTTTGAACTACGTAAATAGCAAATCGCTAAAGTTATTCCCTGGTGCCCGGAAAACTGTTCCAATCGACTGGACTGGAATTATAGACCCGGACAATCACGCGACTGAACGGGCCAGGGATACCTGTTGATCCGGTGGGCAACCTCTAAACTATTACCAACTATCGGATCGAATTTATATCGTTTTCTTTTTTCAGATAAACTAATGAAATTGCAACCTCCCAGTGCGACGTCTGCTAATCTGTGATCAAGGGTAGGATGATTAAAAGAACCTTTTTCGCTGAATAAAATAAACATAGCCGACTGTTGCACCTGTTTGCACAATCTCGGTAAACCAACCAATCTGCAGACCGACTGCACAAGTGGTTGGGCTTGGATTCCGGATCCGTATGTGTTTCAAATTCACCCTCTTGGCCGTTGATTTTCACTACACCGCTGCTACTCGCTAGCTCGGTAATGCATCGCCGAATGGTTTCGGTTTTGTTGCGATTATGTGTGGGTGTGTGTGTAGTTCGAAAAGTTTTAGAAAAGTTTCGTTGTTTTTTTTTCTCACTTTTATTGCCATTCACGCTCGGCACACGGCTCCGAGTGTTGTTAACTTGGTTAGACGTGTAATTGTTGTATCAGATTTTATGTAATGTTTTTTCATCACGGTTTGAATAAGTTCCGAGTTGGATATTGCAGTTGAGGGAGTCATTCGAGAGTTCATTGTGGGCTGAATTTATTTTGCAGAGCTTTTGTTTCGTAGCACCAGCGGGCAGTCAGTCAGTTTCGTTCTTCATTGGCGAGCGGATTCTAGAAATTTGTTGTAGCTTGAACGCCACGAAAATGTTTCAATATTGCACCTTGTTTATTCTACTATGATTTCAAGAGGCTCCAAGCATGGTCAAATGTACTTTTTAAATTACCACCAGCAAGGTAAAATCGATAACTTCGACTGTTTGATGTGTATTGAGATGTGTATCGAAATATTAAAAATTAAAACTGAAAGAGGGAACAATTGTAATTGATATTTCAGTTACCATGACTGGTTCACCTTTCATCCATTATCTTTGAATCAATTCGAATGTTTGAATGAACCTCACTTGAAGGCCGCACTCACATCGAATGGTAAGATATATTTTGTTACTTCACGAGATAAAATGACAGTTGTTAAACTGAGCTTCGGTAGAACGAGAAACGAATAAAGGACGGGATGATGCCCATGCCGATGCGACAGCGAAGGTTGTGTGTAAGAATGTGAAGTTTACTGCAGTAACGTGATCATCAGTGTGTGATCAGTTTTATAGCACTGATTCCTTCCAGTCTAAGTCAGTGGTGAATGTTGAGCGTCACATTAGTCAAATAATGGGATCTGTACGGTAAATATCAGCAGCAAACTGGAGCAATTGCATATGAAATAGAAGGTCGCTTTAGTTTTGTATTTTTTGATTTAGCGTAAATTTAGCATAAATATACTTTACAATAATATGTCCCTAAACAAATTAGTAAGCCACCCGAACAAGTACCGTGGCAAACCGTAGAACTACGACGACTGAAAAGTTTAAAAAGGACAGCACTAAAGAAATATTCTAAGAACGGAGGTTTGTTGCTCCGGCGAAACTACGTAGAAATCAACAAAGTTTACAAAAAGACAGCTGAACAGTCTAATCCAAAATCATTCTGGACAGTCTAATCCAAAATCATTCTGGAAGCACGTTAACGAGCAAAGGAAGGAGTCAGATCTTCCTTCATCTATGTTTTACAATGAACAGACAAGTTCTAGCATGCAGGAAATTTGCGAAATGTTCATGAAAAAATTCTCTGAGATATTTTCTAGAGAAATCTTAGCACCTTCCCAAATCACCCAGGCGGCACTTAACGTTCCCGTTTTGGGACAGTCAATGAATTCAATGAACATAAGCGCAAGTTCCGTAAAAACAGCAATCGCAAAAATGAAGTCTTCATACTCTGCTGGACCCGACGGTATCCCGGCAGTTATTTTGAAGCGATGCTCTAGTGGTATTATAGTACCTCTATGTCTTCTGTTCCGACTGTCACTCATGACTGGAGTATTTCCTGATATCTGGAAATCTGCTTATATGTTTCCTGTGCACAAAAAAGGAGACAAGAAGAACGTCGACAATTACCGTGGTATCACCGCTCTTAGCGCCATTCCTAAATTGTTTGAGCTTATCGTTTTGGAACCTATTTTTAATCACTGCAAGCAATACATCGTTGAAACTCAACACGGGTTCATGCCGAAACCAGGGTGGCAAGTGAAATAGTGATTTCAATTTCCCGGTTTTTCCCGGTTTTCCCGGTGCGCGAAACTAAAAATTCCCGGTTTTTTAACATGTCCAAAAAAACATCGAGAGATGAGAAATAAGTATTTTTCGGGTATCTCCTTGGAACTACGATTAAAACTCTCATCCACAGTTTGTCCAAACGTTCATCTTCTGAACTAACAGTACCATCCAGCCCAATGTAATCCATCTTTATTTTTTTTCTTTTACTTCGCCAGTAACTTCGATGTAGCAATAGGATTTAAACAAGAAACATATCTCTCCAACGGTGATGAAAGTGATTTCATGAAGGAATGAAGCATCAAAATTCTTGCAATTTTCTTGAAAAATCAACACCGTTTATTTAAATTTCTTGCTTTTTCCAAGAATGCTCTTAAGCGCAGCTTTCACATTATATTCGACGATTATTGGTGGTGTTTTGTAGTTTTCCAGAAATAACATCAGTTATTTGAAAGCCTAATGATAAAAAAATTTCAAAGTCTTACAAATAAAATTAAAATAATTATTTTTCGAACTATTCAATCTTTTTCAAGACTACCACTGAATCGGTCTTTCAAAGGCTATCTGGAAAATCAGTCCTTCTTAAAACTTATGCAAGTTAGGAGTGTATTCTAGAAATGGGCAAAACCATTCATTTCAAAGAGCTTTTGAAAACATGATAGTTGTACCGAAAGAATGAGTTCTATTGAACCGTTCTTTCGTTTTTCTGAAACTTTGTATGTTTCTTCGAAAATAATATGAGAGCTATAAATTATATTTTGTAGTAAACAGATTCAATAATAATAAAGTCTTTTTGCATGCGTTCTACCAATAATCATTCTCTTTTGTATACATTTTAAAGTTTGCGAACTTCTCCCAGATTCCACAAACCAGCAAACGTTTCGAAAGACTATTCTATTGAGAGGAATATAGAGAAATCATTCTTCAATAAATAACTTCAGTTCACTCAATCTTCGAGGAAAATTAGTTCTTTCGGACTGTACGCGGACTGACCATCTCTAGTATATTCCAATACTTTTTTAGCCTGGTATAGTATAAGGTTAAAAATTAGAAATGAATGAACTAAAGCACAACACTCCTCCCGCAAACCCGATTCCTTCTAACAATTAGTGGCGTCTCGTGACAAAATTTACGGGTTGTGCACTGCTTATATGGTATGATATCAGAACCGTTTCGACGTTGCAAATGAGACAGCAATTTATTTTCAACTGCCATAAGCATAAGCCACTGAAGCCTCTCCTGAATGTGTGCATACAAGTTCTCACAGAGCCTATTTGACCAGTTGTGCAGTGCACGAGGTGCACATGAGGACGAGAGGCCATTGCTAACAACATATACGATATTCTTTCAGAGTTGGGTTTTGGCGAGAGAACAAAATCCTTCTAGAATTCTTAAAATGTACGCTTGTCACTTTGGAAAAACAACAACAATCTATTACCGTTTTCGTTTATTGATCAGAGCAGCCCGAAAGCTGACCCAGAGTCGCCCAAACAACGTTTGATATGCTTGTTTTAGCAACCTGCGGTCGCTCTAGATCGGACTCCAGTCGCGTAGTTTCGCTCTGAAAATTTTCTCGGGTCGCACCACGCATCCCTGCAAGTTTGTTTATTTATTCTTTTTTCATGAGTTGTTGTTTAGGGCGCGTACCACTTGTTCGTTTTACTCGGAGTCAGAGTCACCCGTGTCTAGGTTCAAAAACGAAAACGGTATATGCCTCTAGTGACTGAGATGATCTAAATTTGATTCTCCTATCATCGACACTGAACAAGCTCTTACGAACTCTGAAAAATCGATTTCAGCTGTCAAAGAAGGAAATTAAATACTCCTTGCAAACGGTGAATAAAATGAAAGTCGACTGCTTTGTCGATTTTGGAACCCTATTGAAATCAATACCAAGATTACTAAACAAGTATTGTCACAATTTGACATCACTGAGACAAATTTTGGTGAAATTAGGGAAATCATTGGCTGGTAACTAAAAACACGCCCTTTAAGAATTCTTATAGAATTTATCAAACATGTTACCTGATGTTACTTTTACCATTATGCATACTTATTTTGAAATTTGAAGAAACATTAGAAACGGTCCTAAATGTAAATGACAGTTCCTCTTTCTTTACTCTTTCTTTCGATTATTACGGTCCTATAGGCAACCTTTGTATCTTACACTTTGAATAGAATAACGACTAAAACTACCAACTTTCGATTTGTTGTTAAAAATATGTTGAAAAATACAGGAATACGCCGTAATAATTGAAAGAGAAAATAAACAAAGAGAAACTGTCATTTGCACTTGGAATCTTTTCTAATATTTGTCGGGGTTCAATAGAAATCCAGCAGAAGCATCCAAATCATTCTTATTTTTCATTATGAGCATTCATTGTGCTGTTATTGATGACAACTAAGAAAGCTCTTATTGATTTAAAATTGCTGAGGTGTTGGCCCCATTTTCAATGGATTGTGCACCATTGAACCTGTGAGGGACAATAAGAAGTTTCAAAACTTGTACTGAACTTCTAGTTCAAACACAATATGGCCTTCATTTTTTTTTGTTTCTTCAGGAAAATCATGATGCTGAAAATCGTTACTAAGATTAGGACTAGTAAATTTTTCCCGGATTTTCAATAAAATTCCCGACTTTTTCCCGATTATTCCCGGTAAAACTGAATTCCCGACTTTTTCCCGGTTTTCCCGATTTTCCCGGTCACTTGCCACCCTGCTATTGCCAAATTGGACAGACTGGGCTTCGGTTTCAACATTCTTCGGTGGATTCAATCGTATCTTTGCAATCGACGGCTGGCGGTTAAGATCAATGAAAATGTTTCCAAGGAGTTTTTTGCTTTTTCTGGTATTCCACAAGGCAGTCATCTCGGACCACTGATATTTCTACTGTATTTCAACGACGTGAACTTTTCATTGAAAGGTGCACGATTATCTTTCGCGGACGACCTAAAGTTATTCCAAATTATCAAGACTCTTGAAGATGCCTGTCTCCTTCAAAGTGAGCTTGAAATTTTCTCCGAGTGGTGTGAAATTAATAAAATGTCGCTAAATATCAGCAAATGCTCGATTATCACCTTCACACGAAAAAAAACACCAATTCGTTTCAATTATTGTCTTCGAGGATCAGTGATTGATAGAGTCAATTGTGTCAAAGATCTTGGCGTTCTTCTCGACGAACAATTGAATTACAAGCAGCATATTTCGTACATCGTGGCAAAAGCTTCTCGTTGTCTAGGATTTGTCATGAGAACCGCCAAGCAATTCACAGATATATATTGTTTGAAATCTCTCTACTGCTCGCTTGTACGGTCAACACTCGAATATTGTTCGTCAGTATGGAACCCTCACTTTCATAATGGAGCTTTAAGACTTGAATCAATACAGCGCAGATTCGTTCGTTTCGCTCTTCGTCGTTTGCCCTGGAATAACCCTCACCAGCTGCCTAGTTATGAAAGCCGTGCGATGCTCATCGGACTCGATACTCTACAAGTACGCCGAGATCTGTTCCGTGCAATGCTGATTGCCGATATTTTGACGAACAATATTGATTGCCCTGCACTACTTAGTGAAATCAACATCAACGTTCGTTCTAGAGCTCTTCGCAACAACAACCTCCTCAGAATGCCTCTACGTCGTACTAACTACGGAATCAACGGTGCCGTTATTGGATTGCAGCGAACCTTCAATGGCGTATCGATGGGATTCGATTTCCATTTTCCTCGTAGCAGAATAAAAGCGAATTTTTTGAATATTCTTAGAAATAATCATTAGGACTTTAGTTTGTCTGTTGATTAAAATATATAAATAAATAAATAAATAAACAATTTGCATCATAAGTTTGCCATTTCAACTTGTTGAGAGGGGCCTAAGTTACAGATTTCCAGAAAATCAGAAATTTACTGTATCTCGAGAACGGTAGCGTTTAGCAAAACTTTGTTTAACACCATTTCGATTGAACATTTTGCGTCCTTTCACAAAATCGTTTCGGAAAACGTTTTAAAAAATGTTTAAACAATTTTCAGAAGTTTCGTTGTTATCAGGTGTACAACTTTGCTTTCGCCGTTTTCCGATAGGTGGCTGTACCGGCTGAGGTTGGTCAAAATACGTAGATGATAATGCCTTTAAAGTGAGAGTGTACAGTGCCTAACGAATTGTCATCACCGTTTCAGTGACAGTTGTTTCTGTTTTCGTATTATTCACGCTCGAAAATGTCTGTTTATGTGCCCAATTCTCGCTATTTGCGGGAAGTTTTACTTTTCTGTTACAATTCTAAAAAAATGCAGCTGAAGCGCATCGAATGCTCTCAGAAACTTACGGTGATGCTGCTCTGAGTAAAAAAAAACGTGTCGGGAGTGGTTTCAACGTTTCAAAAATGGTGATTTCGACGTCGAAGACAAACATGATGGTGGAAGAGAAAAAACCTTCAAAGATGAACAACTAGAAGCATTGCTTTACTACGAACTCTTAAAACCGGGTGAAACCATCACAGGAGATCACTATCGAACGCAACTGATGCGCCTTAGTCGCGCGCTAAAAGAAAAACGGACACAATATCAAGAGCGACATGACAAAGTCATTCTCCAACAAGACAATGCTCGGCCTCGCGTCGCAAAAGTAGTCAAAATGTACCTGGAAACGCTGAAATGGGAAGTCTTGCCCCACCCGCCGTATTCCCCAGATGTCGCCCCTTCTGACTTCCACCTATTTCGTTCGATGGTACACGGCCTGGCAGATCAACATTTTCAATCCTTCGAAGAGTTGGAAAAATGTATTGCTTCATGGATAGCGTCAAAAGAGGTCTCCTTTTTTCGAGACGGGATCCGAAAATTGCCGGAAAGATGGGAGAAAGTTGTTGCTAGCGACGGACAATACTTTGAATAATACATCTGTAAGCACTTTTTCGCAATAAACCTTTAATTTTGGAAAACAAAACGGCGGAAGCAAAGTTGTACACCTGATAAAAGATTGGCACCTTGCATTCCATTATTTCTACATCGAATTGAGTTATTGTGCAACTGAAAACTGACCGTTACAAAATATCGAATAATAAAAAATATCAGAAAAACAATATTACACACATTCTCAGTCTTTATTACGCCGGTGATACGGACCGCCAGAAAAAAACGGCATAACTTTGAAAATTCGCGAAAAAAACCGCGTAAAATCTGAAATCAACGGAAAAAACGCAAAACTAAGGAAATTGTTTTATTGATTAAAAATGTCTTAGAAATGCATAAAACGTCGAGATTTGAAATAATCTTAACAAAAAAAAAATTGAAAAAAATCGACCTTGGAATTTTGAGGAGATTTCCGAAATCAATTTTTTGAGATTTCCTAAATCAATTTTTTGAGATTTCCTAAATCAATTTTTCAATGCCAAATGTCTTAGAAATGGATGAAACGTCGAGATGTGTCAGAGTGTTAACTTAAGAAAAAATTTTCGAGATAATACCAGATCTCGATGTTTCATGCATTTCGAAGACAAAACAAGAAAATCGAATCCCCGTAAAATAAGCCGCGTAATTTTGGAAATCTACGTAAGAAACCGCGTAAGAAACTTCGGAAATCCGCGTAAAAAAGGCGGAAGGGTAATATCAGAGACATAACTGGATAACGTGAATACGAATAAAGTCACTTGCATAATTGTAATGGTACAATTATAAGACGGAACACACGAAATAAAAAAAAATATGGAGTTGTGTAGGGGTTGTCCCCGATTAAATAAAAAAAAAATCAGTGTTAAAATTCATAAATTGAAGAATCCACAACAAATCGTTTTTAGCCATCTAGGATTTCTAAATTCAAGTTGGGAATTAATATGGCATTAATTTCAATAACTTTTTACTGTCAAACCTGTCTCGAAAACACAAATTGTATAGCGAGTTCAAAGAATATTTATGCAAAATTAAGAATTCTAAAATATAAATTATTGACACCCAATATGCACTTCACAAACTAAATATTTTCAGTAAACATCTTACAAGCTAGTTCTAATTCCGTCAATATTCGCCAATTAAAAATATTAATAGTTTATAGGCATGCATAATTAGTGTCTGTTTTAGCGAGGGAAACAACTGTACTCAACCACTGAAAATACTCTGTATTTCTATGTGACGGTTCTGCACGATACGCTTTGTGCGATGATTCGTTCTATTCATGCGGTAGGAATTTTGCGTGCTATTCTTTGGCACTGAATTTCACCTTAATTCTCGTTCATACCAAACTTTTTAGAAAGCTTGAATTTTGAGTTAGTTGTGGTTATCCCATACAACTGAAACATTTTACCGTAATTTGTTGACTAATATAGTCCGATGATGAAATATCTTGCTGCGTGAAATACAACAAGAGATATTTGCGATTATCATCTTTCCATTCTTGTACAGGGTAAATCTTGAAAAGGGTAAATCTTAGTAAAGTGAATCGTATTCACGACAGAAACCGCATGAAAAATTTTTCTAGTTACTTTCCAGAAAACACCAAACCAATCTAACAAACTGTTTATTAGATATAGCTTTTTAAAACTGTCCAAGAAATTTTTACTTAGGCCTTTTTCAAAAGCAAGTCTGATTCCAAATTGTCATTCCTGGTCATGATGAATAGTTATGCAAAATTTGAGCAGAATAAAAAGCATACGAAGATGAAATTCCAGAAAAACTCATGATTTCCGGTGGAACCGCTCAGTGGTCAAGTTCTGCACACGAGTGTTGAACTGAGAACTGGAAAAAATCTGAAAAGCCAATTTTAATCCACCTAGTGAGGCAATGATGCATTTCTCGTACTATTTATATTTTCATTAATATCATTAAACAATTCTTAAAAAAAGGCGGGTGGGTAATGTCAGAGACATAAGCGGATTGACGTGAATACAAATCACATTGGCTAATTGAAACTCAAAGTTTATGAGACCTTTATGAAGCACGGTATCAACTGCAGTAAGCTACAAATACAAATTGCTCGAGTGAAATTTTACAACGATGCCTCTCCATTCAAAAGATGACAAATGGATTTTTATTAATAATTTTAGGTCATTGAATATATTTCTATCTTGATATTATATGAAAACACTTCTTAATCCACCTAGTGGTGTGATAATGCCTTTCTCTTCCTTAAAATCAGTCTCATGAAAATATATTTCATACTTTTATTAAATAATTTCGGATACTAATTTTGACACCAATTGTTTCAGATTGATTCGAGTAGTTCACCAAAGGATTCTTGAGTGTTTATGTCACACAGTCAGCATCATTTTTCCAACCAAGCGCTTGACATTTGCGTTGCCTATTTGTAATCAGTGATGCTAATCTAAAAAAGCCTTCTTAGTCCACTTAGTGGAATTTTCATATATCTTGAAAAATCACCATAGGGGGGAGTATATGAAATTTTCGAAATCGAAAAAAAAAATTTTGATGCCAAAAGGCTTAGAATTGCATGAAACGTCGAGATTTAGTTTCATCTCGAAAAACAATTTTTTTGAAAAAATCGAATTTTTGAAATTTAGAAAAAATATCGAAGTCCCAGAAAGTTTATATTGAAAATTTTTTTTTTATATGGCACTAAATCTCGACGTTTCATGCAGTTTTAAGAGTTTCGGCATCAAAAAAAAGTTCGATTTTGGAAATTTCATGAGTTTCCCCTTATGGTTCTTTTTCAAGATCGAAAATTTTCAAACCTTAACCGCCGGGCAGCACCCCTTACGCATGTCCTATTTAGCTCAAATTTTGCATGAGGACAGTTTTCGAGGTGCTTAAACTTTTGAACAATGGCGCTTTACGAAATTAGAGGTGATCACAAAATATTGGCACCCTTGTATAAATTAGAGCGGTAAAAATAACATGTTTTGTCGGTTACGTCACTTAGGGGCTGTCCATAAAAGACGTCACGCTTTTTTTGACGATTTTTGACTCCCCATCCCCCCTTTGTCACAAATGGTCACAGAAGCAAAGACCCCCCAACCCCCCTATGTCACGTGTCACGAATTCAAAATAAATAAAATTCATCTCAATAAATTCTTAATATGTATGACAAACCATACAAATATGAGGGAAAAATCGATTTATTACATGCTGTAATTAGATTAAAAAATATCCATAAATTTACAAAATCATCGGAATTATTTTATTAATATCAATTATATAAATTAACAAAAGTATCTGGTTGGAATTGATGAAACATTTAAATCATCTGTTTTATTCCTCCTAGGGCTACACAGATATATTATTGTTTTAGGTGAAGAATAATATTTCCTTAGTGTAGCTTACAGGGCTGAGGAAATAAAGACCAAAACCTCATCAAAACGAGATCACTGCCGGAGAGACTTTTCATTATTAGTTGATCAGTGAAAGTTTAATCATAGGATGATTCGATAAGCTTTTATGTTGGTGGAGTACAATCACATATGATCAAGATAAGACATGACATGTTCTACGTCTGAAATCGTTGATCTCCCGCCCTTTTTCAAATTAAGTATAATTGAATAAACTGCATCAGAATCAGATAAGAGAAATTCTTATGATATACTATTATCATTGCTAGAAAATCAAATTACTGAAAAATTTGTCAGTGCATAACTTAAGTTAAACTGTTTGAAGGCATCTTTTTCTTTTTTACTCATATTAGGCAAAATTTATTAATTTCGCTAATTTACTCGCTCCTCCGTGCACTTTTGCTGATCCCAACAGAAATGATTTCCTGCATCACTCATTTCCGAATTTACAAGAAAAAGCTTTTACATCAACAAATACACGTTTTTCTATAGAATGTAAACGTTTATTGTGGAGATTTTTTCAGGAAATAGGGCAAAGCAGTAATATAATTAGGTATTTAAAAAATGCGCTCATTGAAAATATTGGACGTCACATTCCAAAAACCTCCCCCACTTCCCCTTGTCACAAAAGGTCACGTTTTATGAAACACCCCCCTCCCCCTTGCGGCGTGACGTCTTTTATGGACAGCCCCTTATACCATTATATCTCCGGAATCAAAAGTAACAGCCATTTGGTCTTCGAACTTTAACAATGGCCTAACAACAGGTTTCAAACGGGCCTAAGCTTGTTAAAATCTGTTTGGTCATCTCCGAGAAAAAAAAACGCGGTTAAAATACAACGCGTTTTGTCGATAACGTCTCTTATACAATCATATCTCCGGAACCAAAAGTCACAGCCATTTGATTTTTGAACTTGATCAATGACTCAACAGTAACTTTCAAACGAGCATAAGTTTTTTTAAATCGGTTCAGTCATCTCTGAGAAAACAAACGCTCACACATACACACAGACATTTTCCGTTCAAAAGTCGGTTTTCCAGCAAATTCTGATACGTTTCTATAAAGGAAGGTAAAAAGGTTATGAAAGTTTCTGCAATCACTGTAAAAATCGACTTTTTAACCGAGGCCAGAAGGGCCGAATGTCATACACCATTCAACTCACCTCGACGAACTGAGCAAATCTCTCTCTCTCTCTCACCGCAAAAAACTTCTAAACTGGACTCAAAACTCCACAAATTGATAGCCATTATCAGTAGGCAGCTAAACTAATCGGTTCTGGCTATCCTGGTTCCCGGTTTTCGATTAACGACGGGAGAAGATAGTCATATGCTCAAAATTGGATCTCACTCATTTTTCTCGGAGTTTGCAGAACCGATATTTCCAATCTTAGGGTCAAATGAAAGGTTACGTCTTATGGTCCTACCAAAAATTACTGAATATTTTTGGATTCAACAAAAATGTAAACTGTTGTTTAGATTACGATGTCGAAATCGTATAAAAACTTTTAATAAAAACTGTTTCATTCTGTATGTTATACTAGTCAATGCACAAAAAAATCATTGGTTTCTATCAAAAATCGAAGAGAAACATTTGAAAAGAATACCACAGTATTATGTATATGAGAAAGGCATCATTACACCACTAGTTGGATTAAAACAGGGTTTATTTTACTTCGTCATTGATTTGTTGTTTTCAGTAATGTTTCAGAAAATGACTAAAACTTTGTGGAGAATATAAACACTGAAAAAAGTTGCCTTTTATTTATTTTTGGTTTCAATTATACAGGTTTTAACCTTAAGGTGATTTGCCTCTTCGGGCCAGAAAAACTTTCTAACCCTATGTGCGACATATACAGACGACACTTGATACAACCGAGCATTGCAAGAAATGTAAACGCAATTTGAAGATTATAACGACAAAGTATTATTGGTCCATGACAATGCAAGAGTCGATGTATCGATAGTTGTGAAAATTTATTTGTAAGCAGACGTTCTACCTCGTCCGCCATATTTACCAGATATTGGTCCATCCGATTGCCATTTGCTCCAATCCATGGCGCATGGCTTGTCATAGCAGTTTCAAAAACCACCAAGCATTGGATCGATTCATGGGCCTAATCTGAAGAAAGGGAATTTTTCCGAACTACTATCCGAGCTTTACTAGAACGATGGCAGAAAGCAGTAGATAACAATGCTTCGATTAACGGTACTGTAGTGATAATCTCGTAATAAATAATAAAACTTTGCAAAAATAAAACAAAATAAGCCTAAGTTTATCGAGAAAATTCAGCCAATGCGAAATATTTTTCAATTTCTGATTCTCAACATTTCATTAAAAAAATATCTTATAATAGAGCTTTTCAAATCTGGCAAAGATCTATTTGAAAAATATCATAATATTACTTATATTCGAATCAAGTGCTGAGTTTTTCAATTACTGCCCTTATAATGAATTCCAGGAATCTAGTTTCCTACCAAATCAGGATATTGTTGAATTAATTGACTTGTGCTGAAATCGTTTGAAGCTTAGGATAGAAATGATTGGTACGACGATAATTCCATTCAGGTTAGGTAACTCATACGTTAATATTGCAATTCTTAAAACTGTTAAAAAAGTAGATTGAACTTAGTCGAAAAATTGTATATTCCGGAATTGCAATTAAAACTAGAATCCATTAAAAGATTCATTTTGAAATTTCTGTAAGCTACTGTCATAAACTATGAGAAATCTGTTCAAGCTCTTTTAAAAATCTTTGAATACGTTTACAGTTTTTCTCCGGAGTTACCTACAATTACCGTACTTCATACGTTCTGGGAAATGACTTTAACAATGGTTTAAAAAATATCGTTCCAAAAGTGTACGTTCGAGAAAGTTTTTCTTTAGGTAAAAGAAGCTATTTAAAAAAATATGAATTTGAAAAAGGCAAATTTTTAGCTGAACGAAGTCTAACGATATTTGCATATCTGATGCTTAAGAAGATATTATACCTTTGTTAATTTTAGTACACTAAAGTCTTTTTACGCGGGAAATACGTATTGCACAAATAAAAACCGCGCATAACACATTTAGGTTCGTAAAATCCGCGTGAAAATCGCAATACTACAGACAATTTTTTTTTGTTGCCAAATGTCTTCTAAAATTCTTGCAACATCGAGATCTGATGTTATCGCGACAAAAAATTGTTGAAAAAAAATCGATCTTATAATTTGACTTTTGAGATTTCCGAAAACGAACATTTTCTTCTGATGCCAAATGTCTTAGAAATGTTTGAAACGTTGAGATCTGGTGTAATCTCGAAAAATGTTTTTGTGTGTTTGAGAGTTGACTTAGAAAAATTTCAAGATAACATAGCTTTGAAAATTCTTATGAAAACACGTTGCTTCAGAAATCCGCGAATGCAAATTTCGTCAGACATTTTTCAGATCTTTTACAATATTAAGAAATCCGGTTGGTGATAATTATTGCAAAAACTGCTAAATATCTTTTGGAATTGCTTGAAGCCGTTCGAAATCCATTGCATTTATTTTAATTCTGAATCTACCTCATTCTTACTTTTCTTTACGTTTCGTCTTAGACTCGTCAGTGCAGGGCAGTTCAAATTGAACTGCTTAGTGCAAACTTAACGTTCAACTTGTACCGCTAAGCAGACGTAAAGTTAATGCTATTTTAAAAAAACACTTATTAATTGGCACCGAAGTGCTTTACTTTACTTTCGGCTAATACTGGCCGATTCAGGTATGGTCATTTAGGGGTTAACCTAAGTTTGTGCTTAGGGCACATAACCGTTTTTACTTTTCTTTACGCTCCGTCTTAGACTCGTCAGTGCTTTATTCTGATTTGATAAGACATCTGCAGTTGTTGATTTATTCATTTTATTATTTTACCACTATTGCGGTGAAGTTTTTTGACTAACAAATAAAAAACTAATAAAAAACCCCTAAATGACCTTCACCTGAATCCACTAGAAGAATCCGGAACTCGTTCGGCACGTAAGCAAACACAGTGCATTTCGCTGCAAACTACACAAGTGTTCTGTATGTAGCAAAAACTTTATGTTCGCTTAGCGGCTTCTGTTAGACTGCTGGGTAACAGTTCAAAATAAACTGTAATGCACTGACGAGTCGAAGACGAAACATAAGGTACATATAACTAGACAAAACATAGGGTACACGATAAGCACTTCTTTTTTTAGAATATGTAATATGAAACCGATAGTTCCATTATTCACCAGCACAAATCTCAAAGCTTTTCTAGCGGTGTAAATCCTTCTAGGTCCTTTTCATTAACACCACACATCCCAAAGTTGATTCGAAACGCCTTAAAACAGGTCGGATCTAGCGACTTTTACTGATTCAACCAGCAAAATCGCATCAATGATGCAAAAAGTTATAAATTTGCTACCGACGACGTTCGCACAAGGAACCCTTCTGTTCGGGGTTGGGATCCTTTCCGGTGGTACAGCTTATCTCAGTGTCCATCCGACCCAGAATTATTCATAAGCACTATGGTTCGAATGAATAATTCAGCACCGATCTTAACCAATATGTTCCTAATTTTAATCTAATTTATAGTGTTTGCAAGCGTATGATGCTTAGAACCGGCGAAGGTAAATTTTCCCTCTCGAAAAGCACTTCAACGGTAACATCAACTTCATCGTCAATGACTTTTCCGCGGTCGGAATGACCACCGGTCAATGTAAACTAATTTTCACTAATTAATTTCTACCTGTCCACCGATCGGCTTTTTAATAGCCTATCGATGGTTTTTTGAAGCTGAGTGTCATCATATATCAATCCTACCTAGTGCGTAACATGTTCATTACGGTTCCCGCGGGTTTGGTGACCGCTAATTACTCAAAAAAGTTTAAAGCTGTTAGTTAAAAAATCCAGACCTTTCTCGCCCTTACTTCGGTTGAGAAATCCCTAACTAGTCCCTAAGTTGCACCATCCTCACCTCATAGCATATCTAGCCTAGATTCAAAAATATTGTAAGCAACAAAAAAAAAGGAGCTGCAATTTCCATAAAGTGTTCTTAAAGTGAGATAGCACGAACTGGCCAATACTTACACACGAAATTTACAAACACCATCCCAAGCGCATTTTACACTGGAATCACTTCGCTTTCAGCACTGGCAGCATCCCGCAGCATAATAGCATTGCCTCACTTCTACACAGAGAGATTTCTTTTTCGGAGCCCAATCTTTTCCACCCTATGACCAACCAATCTTCGTGGTAACTACCAGCTTGCTACGGAACACCAACACACATTCGACTTAAATTTTCTTATAAGATTTGATGCTCGATACGAATTCGGACCCGGACCGCACGAATTGTTTCACGGTTAGATGAAATCTGTGCCACTAACAACATCCAATAAACTACACATCGATCCAGAACGACACTAATAACATTAACTATTTTGGTAGATTGCACAACATAATTTAAATCTATTTTCCGGATTTGCCCGCAGTAACAGTAACTCTCACGGTATAGGCGGTGAATACACTCACACCCATACAACTTTGCCGTAACAACAGCAGCAGTAGGTTCACGCGGAGAGTTGGTACAATCAGAACACACGAGAAAACAGCGAAAAACGAAACACCGCTGAAACTGGGACAACCACAAAATGTCAATATTTTGGGCTACGGATTTTGTTTAATGTTTTCTGGTCGGAAATCGAACGCAAGTTGAACTGCATCGAAGCCAGTAAAACGTAGTTCCAGCTGTTAGTGGTCACTCTCACTGCAGATGTACGATATTCATCCTGGAGCAGGCCTTGAACTGTGAGTCTCCAGATTGTAAACAAACTCTTGCGAGTAAGCAAATGTTGCGTCTGTCTTTCATCGCCGTGTCACGGATTGTTTCAACCTCCAGTAAGACACTTAGACCGACAAAACTTGCTAACTTCTTCTGTCCGTTGATTTAGATTTAATGCGATAACTCTAATTTCTAATTAGACACCTGTCTCGGAACGTTCAGGTGTTGATTGTACCGAGTTTGTTGACAATATCAATGCTGAATTGCGGTATTTCTAGTACACTCGGAAAAAATCCACTTTCGTCACTTGGATCGGTCAGCTTCACGGCTGTATACAATTAGACACAAAACAGTTATTTCACAAACAATCGCGTTACACTAATGAAAACGTAAACACTTTTTGTCCTATGTTCAGCTTGCAGAATGTTCTGAGTGCTGTCAAATCATTCACCCAGCAGCAACTCGCTTGTTTGGTGATTCTGCCTGCTGCCGTTGGCCTTCTCTCTCCGTCTCTCTATCGCTGTTTACAGTTTCGTTACACATGAGAATCGACACTCTCGCAATCGAAGTACGGGCGCGCACACACAACACTAGTTACAGAATTCCAATAAGAAAATCACCATAATGCGGCAAGTGCCGTGTAGCTCACCGTAGATATCAACGCCAGTCGTAACGCGAGCGTTACTTGACCTAGCACCAGCGATTAGGGACAATACGACCGTACAACTTTCGGTGTTGAATCGATAGAAAGGATATTTTCCGGACGCATCCGTTTGCCACCACGGTTACCTAGAGACTGACAAACGTGCGTCACATGGCCGTGCTTTTGACTTACTGTGCCTGTTGTAAGAGGAAGCTCTGGAAAGGATGACTACCGCTCGAGAGCAAGGATGCGGGTGCTACACGGAGAGAAAGCATTCGCTGCGCATGTCCAGGGTATGGTTACAAATCTGTTGTTGTTCTCGCCTTTCGGGGAAGACTATTCGATGCTGGCAAATTTTGACAGAATAGAGCCGGTTGACAGACGATTGGAGCAGAGTGTGTCAATTTAAGGTACGGCATTTAAAATTGATATGAATAACGGACATGAAAAATGTAGTTTTCATGCGTCCCAGAACTTGACTGCTTCCGTTATTGTTAAAATCAGGTCAACAATGAGTTTCCTCGACATTTGAATGGTTATATGAAAGATTCATGCATGTAAAATTAAAAACTGCATTCAGTTCAGTAATATGCTAGAAAAGTGAAAAATGTTTGACCACAACAAATGCCACCACTGCAGACGCTTCGGCACGTCAGAAAAGACATTGCACTCCGTTGCAAAACAAAAACAAAAAGGACGGGTGGGTAATATCAGAGACATTACTGGATGTCGTGAATACGAAAACAACTGACATGTTCCTTAACATTTTCAAATATCAATTAGTTGATCAATTGTATGAATTATGCAAGCATTCCCCTTTTTCAAATTTTTCGCAAAAACAAAAAAGGCTTCACTTGATCTCGATTACTGTGAATTTCACACAGCGAAAAATGCACAAATCTAATCAAACAGTTCTAGATTTGAACTAAACTGAGGTTTTTTACCTTCGATTTGCAAAGAAGAAAAAATCCTAATAGTTCTTTAGAAAACTTTTAGAGCCATTAGAACGGCTGATTTTGTGTTATGCTCCCCAGTGTTGTCCTCTATTCGTTTTTTTTCACCAATGCAAACGACTAGCAGATGTGACGTAATCGCTCTTGTCGGAAGCGAAACTAGCTTTGCAAACGACACGCAATACATCTGCTCGCAGTGGTGATAGAATCCAAACTGATCCAATTTTTGTTAAAAGGTTTGTTTTTATGTGATTTCACTTGTAGCTGTTTCACTAATGGGCGGTCCTAACGGCTATAGAATAGCCGCATACAGAATTTTATTGCCGATTATTTCATTTCGGATTTGCATAATTCATTGAAAGAAATTATCAAAATGCTGTAGGGATTCGTTTCTAGCATTCAGAAGGGTCTAATTGCGTAATTCTCTACGGCATTAAACTCTGGAACATTTTTCGCAAAAACAAAGAAGGCTTCACTTGATCTCGATTACTGTGAATTTCACACAGCGAAAAATGCACAAATCTAATCAAACAGTTCTAGATTTGCACTAAACTGAAGATTTTTACCTTCGTTTTGCGAGCAAAAAATCCTAATAGTTCTTTAGAAAACTTTTAGAGCCATTAGAACAACTGATTTTGTGTGATGCTCCCCACCGTTGTTTTTTTACCAACGCAAACAACTGGCGGCTGTGACGTAATCGCTCTTGTCGGCAGCGAAACTAGCTTTGCAAACGACACACAATAAATCTGCTCGCAGTGGCGATAGAATCCAAACTGATCTAATTTTTGTTAAGAGGTTTCTTTTTATGGGATTTCGTTTGTAGCTTTTTCACTAATGGGCGTTTATACCAAAAATTTCAGAAAAGTTTAATTTTGAATTATTTGAGATTATGTCACACAACTGAAAATTGTGATCATATTTCCAATGGCATTTAGCAAAAAATATGTTGATTCGTTGGATACAACAAGAGATATTCACGATCAAAAACTTATCACTCTCTCAGAAGGTGAATTTTGAAAAGGCGCCCCATAGTAAAGTAAGTCGTATTCACGACAAAAGTGTTCTGTAAATAGCAGAAACTTTATGTCTGCTTAGCGGTTCAAATTGAACTGCCGAGTTTAGCACTAAGCAGTTCCATTTGAACTGCTCTGCACTGATGAGTCAAAGACGAAACGTAAAAATAATAATAAATTGGAATAGTTTTTACAGGAATAGTAGGATGACCTCCTTCTAATTCCGAAATCGAATCTAGAGCTATAGTCTACGAGACCTTAAATTGAATCTAGGTTTGTGAAAATCGGTTCAGCCAAATCTTGTAAATTGAGTTTCTCTCCACTCGTCACCCTGTTTAGCCATCTGTCACAGGATTGAGTGTGCATTTAATCGATTATTACATATTACCCTTTGATTACGGAACTCGAAACTGGATTCTGATAAATTTTCTAACAAACTTTTTCAATGCTTCTATGTTTGCGAAAATCGATTGGGTCATCTTTGAAAAAACCAAGTGCCTATCTTTGTTAAATACATACATATATTGTCGTTATATTCTCATATAATATATAAATTTTCGAATTGGATTTATATGCTTTGAGCTAAGAAGCCTATTATTTTTGTTTCAGTTCAAAATGAGAATTTAATTTATTATTTTTATCAACTCCATTGTTGTTCTCTAAATATGATTGACCTCAACTTTAGAGCGATTGAAACCCTGTAAAAGCCTTCAGATAACCCTTCGAACTTACAGCATCAGAAATGACAGAAGTCATTAGCCTCACACCAACACAAACCAAAGCACATGCGCTTCCCACAGCTAATGCGATATCGATAGCCATCTCCGCTCGCCAATTCTCAGTCTCTTTCTCCGAGCACGATGTTTGTTTTGGTACTGCTCGAGGTGAGAAACACTGAGAGGTTACGCTCATGTTCCGCTCTCTCGACTCCTAGACGGCAAAACAGATATCAACAAGCTGGTGTAATGGATAACTGCGTGTGCTTAGTACCAGACTGAGCTTTACAGTTGAAGGCAGCACTGCATTTGGCAAAGGTCGTCCTTTGGCAATCGTTTTGCGATTGTCCTGTGAAAAGATCGATGACTGCTTTTACTGACACTTGAAGCTTGGCGAACCTGAAAGTAGTACAGAAAAAAACACTTTTGCAGTCAACCTATAGTCTGCCTTGTCCAGTTTATTCGTTGAACTTGAATTTGATTTGTCATTTTGGCAGAATATCGCCAAATTCAGACCGAAATACAATACATTTTCAAATTGCAATTTGCCAGTTTTATATGGACAGGTTCACTTCTGCTCTGTGTTCCCATTTGGCACTTTTGTTTTTAGTTTTGTAATTTAATAACACTTTATTCATACTCGAAGAAAATGTAAAAATAAAACAAAAATTAGTGTTAGTTTATCATTTAAAACATCATTTAAACTTGTTTTCTGAAAAAGGATGGAATATTGCCATACGAGAAATACATGACTGAAAATAATTATATTAGGGCTATTATACCGAGTGTCATCTCACTAGTAGATTGTTATTTTACAAATTAGTGTGGTAAAATCGAATATCTTTGCTTCGGCTCCAAAAAAACAATACCGCAGAAAAAATAGTCCAAAAATTGTTCAATACTGCTGCCATAGCGACGCGAAAACTCGAAGCGAACGGTCCTAATTTCATCTTACTCTTGAAGTCAATCTATCGAACAGAGACAGCAGATCTCACTCTAACCAATGCAATGGCTTCTGCGTATGAGATGACTACTGGAACTGAGATGAATGGGGGTACCGTTACCCTATCAGAATTAGAAAAGAGCTTTCTGTGTTTTTAATATATGGCTAAAAAGTGAAACACCTCGGAAAAAAATAATATTACAAACATCTTCAAATTTTGGACCCTGGATTCATGCGACAAAATATCAAATTTTTGATTGCCTCCGTTGAAATGAAGTATTGTACACACTAAGAAAATTTCGCAGAATTCGGTAATTTTTTACCGAATTTTCAACAGCTGAATGTTCGGTAATCAGTTCGGTAATTAAATTGATTACCGATCGTTCGGTAATTGCTGAACTGCCAAACGACTACCGTGAACTGTAAACCAAATGGATCTATCTGATTTTTCGGTAATTTTTTGTTTGTTTGTTTTCCTCTGGTTAAAATTCTGGATTTTCGGATTTCAAAAAACAACACAAATTTACAAAAACGAATGAAGAAAATTCCAACCTGTTCTGGCTATGGTTTTATTCCACGAAAAAGGGGTCAAATGTTTTCCGGCTGACCGGAATTATGAGCGCCTTGAAAAACACTGCACAATCCGTCGAGTTAACCAGAAATTACCCTCGAACGATTTGTGTAGGCAGCAAGTGGAAAAGTGATTTATTATTTTCTGCCTATAAGTAAACAAAAAGTTTTTAGTGGTTCTAGTGCTTTAAAACTTTAGCACCTGTACCTCAATCCATTCGATGTACTCTTCAAGATTTTTTTTGTTTGGTTAATAAAAAGATACTTACTGAAAATTTTAATAACTGTTTGACAGTTAGTTTAACGACAATCAGTTTTGACAGAAGTCCAGTTATTGGAAGATAATTTTACCATACGGACAGTATGGTTTTACCGTACTCGGCGGCTATTCAGATTTACCGTACGAATTGTATATCTATTCACAAAATTCTGTAACGAAAATTTACGTCAAACTGATCGTCCGGTGAAAAATTGCATAAGTATTGTAAAATATAACTCATGTACCGAAATATCGGTCATTTCTATAGACTACCGAAATTTCTCGTCAAAAATATTACCGAACAAAGGAAATAATTCTTAGTGTGTAGTTGGATGTTGGATTGATAGTCTGGTCGGTTTTGCACGATACGCTTCGTGCGATGATTCTTTCTATTCATGCGATTAAAATTTGGGGCGCCGTATTTTTGCACTGAATTTCACCTTAATGTTTGTTCATACCAACAATTTTAGAAAACTTCAATTTTGAGTTATCTGTGGTTATTTCCTACCACTGAGAATTTTATCATAAATTTTTGAACATATTTTTGATGGTATGGAGAAAAAATTATTGTTGCTGTTGAACAGAGTAAATTTGGAAAAGGCACTGATAAATGTATGACGTATCCACGTCGAAACATTAAATACAGTTTCTTCCGCATCATTATAACGCAATTTTGAAATAATGCAGTCGAATAAATCGTTTCAACAGAACCAAAGAACAAAAAAATTTGTTTACGCTTGAGAACAACAAGAGCTGTCGGTTGCATTCAATATGACCTAATCGCAAACATAAACATGTCAAATATACCGCCAAAGCCGAAGAATATTGTAGCGGATTGAAGATCGGAGCAGCGTTGCCTGGTCATTTTTCCAAAAATCTGTATCCGGTGCAAAAATCTATCTGTACCATATCTGTATCCGAATTTCTGCTACATAAGTACCTTGAAAATGAAACCGGGGCTCAATTCAGTGACCAAAAAAAGAAGCTCTTACGGACAACCTTTTAGGAGAACAAGAAGAACTACGTCTGTTAATCGCTTCGACTATCAAACGGTTGTTTATTTCTATTGCATAGCGGCTACTCAATCAGGTATGACTAAATCCGGACAAGATTCGTAAAGACGTAGCTTCTGGAACTAAATTCCAATTAAGTTACGGGAACAGTACCTTTTGCAAATTTGTTTGCACAACTTTGTCGAAGTTATGTTAAAGACTGTCCCAGAAAGTATGGACGCACTTTGATTTCGCTGTAAATAATTCACAAGTGTTAAATATTCCAATTTAATTTGATATACTGATAATATTAGGCTACAACAACAGAATATTATTCTCAACATTTGCTACTTAGCCATTGTAGACTAGCTGGCGCAGACTAGCAAGTGTTAAATATTCCAATTTAATTTGAAATACTGATAATATTAGGCTACAACAACAGAATATTATTCTCAACATTTGCTACTTAGCCATTGTAGACTAGCTGGCGCACCTTCTTGCGAACGTTCCTCATTAAATTGTGTACAGATTTCTTGGCGATACTTTTGACACGGATATGTAATCGAGTTTTACGTAGGTTTCGTCGTCCATGATTATGCAGTTCAAATTTCCTGCAAGAATCGTATTGCCGAGCTTTCGAACCCTCGGCCAGATCGATGCTTCTTGTTTCGGACTACGTTTTGGTTGTTTCTGCTTCTTATAGGTTCGAAGATTCAAACGTTCTTTAGCACGAAGAACATTTGACTTCAAAGTGCCCACTTTTTGGCCACATCCCGAACGGAAACCTCCTTCTTTTGCTCGAATGCCTTCAGTATACGTTTATCCAACTGAGGGTTAGCAGGATCTTTTTCGATCCGTTTTCGCCTTATCCTCAAAGTTGTTATTCTCACCGAACTTCCTGATTGCATTTCGCACGGCTTTTTCACTTATTCCTTCCATTTTTGCTATCTTTCTCAGTGACAGTCCGCGTTTTGTGCACCATTTGTACACAATTTTTCGACGTTGTTCTGCTGAAAGTCCACGCATTTCGAAACAAACTAATGAAAACGAATACTCAACTGCACAAGTGGTTAGAGAAGAGTGTAAACAACAGGACGCAGCAAAAAAATTGACAGATTCTGAACCATTGCAAAATAGCAGCGGTTTTTGGTTGCGTCCATACTTTCTGGGACAGTCTTTAGTTAGCCCTTATGTCGACCCTGAGTCAAAATAATATTTCTATCTCACTATCTATTAAGGAGATTAATCATAATAATCAAACTGTGGCGCCTGTTATTCTCAGCAACTTTGCTTAAGACCTGTACCTCTAAAACCACGTTTTTAACGTGATATCAATTAAGAGCGTAAAATTGGGCTTCTGAACCACTGTGCAACTTTGAGAAAAGCGACTACATGTTTTTGTCACATATACACCTTTACCTATAGATTCCAAACTGACATTTGGTAATCTTGAAGAACTGATTCGAATGGTATATGAAGATCAATGCGAAGGTTGATTTTCTCAGTGATTGCATAACCTTTATATATAAGAAGGCAAAAAGGTTTCATCTCATTGCACAAAATGTAATGAAAAAGGACGCTGTACATAGTCCTATAAGTGTTGTACACAGTTTTTCAAGCGCTTGTTACAAATAGTGTCTCACTGTACTTCTAAACATCACTTTATCATTAAGCGCTAAGAATCCTTTCACTGGGATAGAGAAGAAAAATCACTTTTACAAAAATGTTAATATTTCTGTTAAAAATAGATGGATTTCAACAAACTGCGGCTTGTTTGAAAGGTATTACAACGAAGTATCTCCTTCGTTTGAAACAGATATTGTCGAAAAAATGCAAATTTTGACATAAAACTTTTCATAACTCAAAAAGTAAATAACGGATCAAAGAACGAAAACAATAACGTTTTGGCTTACAAAAAGACCTTTCATTTGCAATTAGTCCAACTATGAGATCCACGCCTCTTTCTTCTATATACACATACTGACACACACGGACATTTGCTCAGTTCTTCGAACTGAATCGATTGGTATGTGACACTCGACTCTCCGGGCCTTGGTAATATTTCCAAAGTTTGAGCGAATATGAGAAAAGAAGTTTCGTAGTACAGGGTTACCTAAAGGAACCTGACACATTTTGTTCTCCTGTTACGTTGGAACCAAACAAAGGAAACCGAACACGACATCGGAAAGTAGAAGAATGAGGGTTTATTTTCCTCTAGTAGCTTTCCATCATGGAGCACTGGAGTGTCGCTCACCGCGTTTTTATTTCTAACTTTTTATTTGAAGAATCAGGCATACGTTACAACTATTTGCGAGTTTAGAAAACAAATTTATTTGAAGCGGGTGCGACCAATTAATGTTGTTTCAAATAAAGAGATGGCTTTTGGTGTTAATTGACCAAAAAGCATTTCTTTATTTGTTAGAAAACAAATTTCACATTTCCTCCGGGTACGATATCGGGTTCCGAAATTACAGGCTGATAAGCAAACACATTTATTTTCAATAGGATGTTTTTATACCGATCGATGAAACATCGAACTAAATACTTTCAACTAGTTGTGAACAGGTTTGATTAGTTGATGACCAAATACATTGATTTTGGGTATACCGGATCTTCGCTCCCGGTTCCGGTCGTCAAAAGGTGAGATTGCTAAGTGCTCCCAAGTTCCTATCTCATGCCTCATGACATTTGTTCAATAAAACGGCGTCAAGTATTTCGACGTCATATTGCCGAAGCGTATGTAAACCCTTGATGTGACTTCAAATTGTCAACTTGTTTCATGAAAACCGTTTGCAGCATTCCATGCAACTCATAAAATAAAATTTTGCATATAATTCTTATATAATATATAATTATTGTTTTTATTATGAGTGTTTTGTGCAGAAGATTCAACATTCAATTCAAACTCGAGTATTGGTAACATTATTGGAATTGCTAATTGTTCATACAAAACTGAAGAACATAAACTAAATACGCGTCAATTGCTTGCCAATTGCAAGGGATCGAAAGTCTTTCTGTAATGTTCGAATCCATTTGATGCAAACATTATATTTAGGCGGGGCTGGTCGATGGAACGGTGACCTTGGGCCCCGATTTTATTAGTCCTGGACTAAGGTTATTTGCATGTATAAAAAAAAAAACACATAGAAACATATTTTTTCGATAAACCACTGCCAGACAGTGGTGCTATGGATAGGTTAAACACACACACACACATCGGATTTTCGCTTCCGGTCCCGGTTTTACCGAAGAAATGTACTCCAAACCGGAAATCACTCCGATTTCTCAGAAACGACTGGGTCGATTTTTACAAACTTTAATTCAAATGAAAGGTATTATGTTCCCATAAGTACATGTAGAATGTTATCCGAATTCGACTTCCGGTTCCGGAAAACCAGGGTTGAGTGTGTACAAAATTGCATCCCTTTATTTAGAGCGGTAACTCAAAACTAGAAAAAAAAATCTTCTAAATTTGCCTCAAAATTATTTCAATTTGTAGGTTGTGTAAGTTGCTGGTCAAGCGAACCGTTTTCTACTATGCCTGTTCCCAGTTCCCGGTTCCGGAAGTTCCGCAAACAGTGGTCAAAATCTCAAAAACGGAGTTCTCTTTATTTTCTCAGATGCGGCTGAGTCAATTTTAACACATTTAGACTCCAATGAAAGCTTTTGTGGTCTCATAAACAATTGACTTTTGTTTGGATGCGACTTCCGGCTCCAGAAGAATAGAATGAAGTGTGTTTAAAATTTTTACCGTCATATAGAGCTAAAATTCAAAAGAAAATGAAGAATTTCTTTAAATTTGGCTCCAAACTTATGCTTGTGTATGTTTAAAAGGGTTTTTTTGTTCTTATTCAAGATTCAGATGAATGTTTTTTTAAGAATCTCTTAGTAATATTTATGAAAAAATGAATTAAGGAGTGTATCGATAAGTAGTTAGCAACATTCAAACAGTTATTACTCTGAAATGGCTTAATGTTTTGCAGCGTATTTGGCGGAGACATGTTTGTTTACATGTCAATAAGAGCTGCGCAATCGATTGGTTTCGGTACGGTTTATTGTTTCAATGATGAGTCGAATTGATCTGGAAACGCGAAAGAAAATTCGGCACACTTGGTGCTCAGAAAGTGGTGTAACGTAGAACGAAATTGCAAAACGGGTGAAAGAGCACCACACCAGTGTCAAAAATATTATCGAGAAGTTCGGTAAGACCCTTTCCATGAAAGATTTGTTTCGATCCGGTAGGAAAACGGGTCCCAGCCAACCCGGCCGGGACTTAAAAGTGGTTGAGTACATCAAGAAAAACCCATCGGCATCGACGCGGGATTTGGCCAAGCAGTTCAACACCAGCATCGGGATGATTCAACGGATCAAAGTTCGGAACTCCCTGAAAACGTACAAGAAACAGAAGGTGCCGAAAAAGTCCCTGGTACAGCAAGTTCAGGCCAAAACAAGAGTGCGAAAACTGTATAACCGGATTCTACAGAATAAAGACGGATGCATCCTGATCGACGACGAAACCTACGCCAAGGAAGACCCTCGAGCGCTGCCCGGCCCGCAATATTATACGAAATCGGTGAACCAGGACCTGGACGACGCTGACACCACGGTGGCGATGGAAAAGTTTGGGCAGAAGGTGTTGGTCTGGCAAGCAATTTGTACCTGTGGTTTGCGGTCGTCGATTTTCTTCTCGAAGGGCACAATTAACGCCAAGGTGTACGAGGAAGAATGTTTGAAGAAGAGAATGCTGCCACTGTACAGAAAGCATAAGGCTCCTCCTCTCTACTGGCCGGATTTGGCTTCAGCCCACTACGCCAACTCCGTTCTACAGTGGTTGTCAAAAAATAATGTACAATTCGTGGATAAAGACATCAACCCACCGAACTGCCCGGCTCTCTTCGGCCAATTGAAAGGTATTGGGCAATTGTAAAGCGGCACTTTCGGAAGGAAGGTACAGTGTCCCAAAACATGCAGGAGTTAAAAAAACTGGACAGCTGCCACCAGGAAAGTCACAAAAGTAACTGTGCAGAATTTAATGAAGAATGTCAAGTCCAAAATGCGAGCGTTTCACAGAAACTAGGATTTTCTTCAATATAATCAGTGAAATGCATAAAAATGTAATTTTTCTGCAATATATCGAAAACTGATGTCAAAATATGTTTATTTTCGCTTTTTTATTCAATAATCAATGTTGCTAACTACTTTTCAATACACTCCTTATATAGAAATAATCACCATTTTATTTAATTCCACTAAATTGAAAGAAACCTTTACTATTTTATATGAAATGGTAGCGGTTTTTCAATTAAAGTGGAATTAAATGGAATAGTCTCTTTAGATCAATTCAGTTCAGGCCACTCACCGCTCAAAAAAGTTTTTTTTGTTATCAGGAGTGTCTAAAATATGATAAATCAATATAATTACATCCCAGAATTTACGTGCACCAACAGGAAAAAATCATTGTGTATAGTTTTCTGTTATTATCGATTCTTGAAGCTTCGGTTCAATATCGATACTGCACAGTATACGATTTTTGCTGAAAACCGAATATGTCTGAAAGAGTAAATGGAAAAAAGAACGAAATTTTGAAACTACTATTTCTCAAAATTTGCAAGCGGAGCTAAGAATGACATTCATTTTCGTCTGTTTTGAGTCAATGGAAATTACTTTTATTAGCTTTGCTCTCAATCATAGGACAAATGTCACTATAAGCGAAACGCCTTTTTCGTACCAGAATCTGAAATATTGCCTTCCTGAGAAAACAATTTCTCTCTCAAGCGCTAACTTTTTTCAGCTAAACCGATGTTCAACTACAAGAGAAAATTTTGTTGACAGTTTGATGATCTTTTTATGAATTCTTGCATTGCTGCACGAAATCTACGGAAGTAATGGTTGCATCGTTTGCTTAAAGTGAACTCCCAGCATTCATGCAAATTATCTGATGAGTCATTGTCGTGCTGTTAAGCTGGTGAAGCATGAAAATTAAATCTCTTCATTATCGCTCATACATAACGTTAAACGATGGAGTTGGGTACTAATCAGTCGCAGACGCAATGAAATCGGTGTGGAATCCGTCAAGCCCATTACTAAAATTCAATTAGAAGGATGTATTCTGATAACTTAACTGCATTAGAATTTTAAATTCGACTCGCCAACCGTTTGTGTAAGCATAGCTCTTGGTTCGAATGTGATTCTTGTGATATCCCAATTCATTCGAATCTTTTAGCTTATTTATGTAGGAAATTCGCTCCAAACGCGGAATCACCTTCGCGAAAAAAAAACGTTCTTGGAAAGTGCGTCCGCCTACAGATCATAAGCCATCCCTCCGACGTTTCGCAGCAAACCGAGAGGCTCATCGTGCTCATCAAATTCAGCTTGGTGCGTGCTCCAACCATTTATCAATCCATCCGTTTTTTCCCCTGTTAAAAAGTGATACTTTTTCCCATCATTACCCATTCCGATTCTCTTGCCACCCTTCAGCAGGAGGTCGAACTCGCATCCGAGACGGATCCCATTTTGGGTGGCTAAGCGGGCCTGTTTTGCCAATGTTTGGAGACGAAGCAGCAAATATGCCGTTTGGCGTGTATGCGGCAAACGCCATTAAGCAGGGTCGTAAAATAAATAAATTAAATTATTTCCTCACTAACGACACGAGCGTCTTCCCGGCTTGGTAGCAGGTCGGAAAATTGTCTTCCCTTGTGTTGAATGTTCTGTGTTTTCTTTTTTTTCCATTTTTTGTTGTATCTCTCGTGCCGTGCGATCGAGCCTTATTGAATTTGGTCGCGGCTTGCCGTATTAAGATTCACCGGCGAAACTCCGAGTGAGATACCGCATCATACGTGAACACTGAGTTGAGGGCCATTACTTTTTGTGTGCCCCAACTTCAGCACTAAATTAGATCAACTTTTCTGTATAATGAATGGGTATGGTCTTCCGTCGGAAGGAAGGATGCCAGGCACTGTTGTGTGCATCAATCAGATCCGGTAGATTTTGTTCCTCGTTCAAATTAAGATATAAAAACTTAACATTCGTGGTGACTATAAAATGGCTCGACTACCAATCATTAGATCTTTAAACAAAACGAAAATCCTTGTCGCATTAGCAATTATTACCCTCGTTGGCTGGTGGCAGAGCAGGCAGCGATTGCTTCACCCTCTCGCTTCCAGCAAAATCAAAACGAGAGCGAACGTTGCACTAACTGATTGACCTCTATTTCTCATCCCCAGACATCGCTCGCAGTGCAACGCCCCTGCCGAGTGGCAGTCGGTGGCTCCTTCTGTCCTTGAATGACATTCGTTCGCTAACCGGGTTCTTGTTTTTTTTTATCGCTATTTTCACCTCCCGACAGCCATCGACTTTGCTATCGGTGTATGTGCTATCGATGAGTCGCCACCAATCCTCGACGGCCGACGAACACTACTTTTGAGGAGGGGTGAGTTTTGCCACGGAGCCAAACTAGGTGAATCCGACCCGTCTAAATCGGAATGAGACGACACTCGGCCACAGACGGAACAGTTGCAACAATGCCACGAGCGGAGTGTCAGTGAGAATCCTAGCAATTATTTCGCTCTGTGGGTCCGTTTGGCTGTGGAAGGATTATTGGTTCGCTCGCCGTTCGTGGTGATCGGTAGGAGGGAAGGGTGGAAAATTTACCAGAAAGAACTGAAAGTTATTCGACGAGTGGTCGTAAATTTAATTTATCTGGTGTCTTTCACGTCGGATAAAGAAGTGACATTGTGATCTATCCATTTAGTCATTAACAATTCACCGAGTAAAAGTCACTGCTCGGAGTTGGCTACCAAATGACTCTTGTCGGTTGAAAGAACTGATCGAAATTGTACACTCACTTGTTTTATAAATGATTCACTGAATGTGAAATCTATTTTTATCCTCTATGAATTCCATGAGTGAAAAATCTGGAAAAAAACTAAAATCAGTACCGTTTGTCTTAATTATTCATGATGTCCATTGGCAATTGGAATATTTCCAAGCCAACATGGAGGGAAGATGTTAAATTATTCTGTTCACAATCAGTGTTCGAGAAATCATGATCAGAAAAAGTTCATTCTATTATCACTCGTGGAAAAATCAGTTCAAGAGATTTTCTAAAAAACCAAAGTGACTAAAAAACATCACTTCCGAGATTTTCATTCATGAAACAACCTACGCTTCAGTTCGAGACCGAAGTGATTCGTAGAAAAATTAATTATTCTATTTTCTTCAATAGAAAAATCTCTGCTGAATCAATTCGCAACTGAGTAAAAATGATTGAGATATTTCCGATGGACAATATAAACAACAATATTTTTTCCACATTCTTGCCTTTTTCTATAGAAAGGTATTAGAATTGCTGGAAAAACTGACTTTTGAACGGAGCTTCGGAGACCCATAGTGTTAAATACCATTCGACTCAGTTCGACGAGATCTGAAAATGTCTGTGTGTGTATGTGTGTATGTGTGTGTGTGCACTTTTCGAAGATATTTATACGCGATCAAATTTCTCAGAGATGGCTGAACCGATTTGAACAAACTTATGCTCGTTTGAAAGCTACTGTCGGGCCATTGATCAAGTTCGAAGACCAAATGGCTGTGACTTTTGGTTCTGAAGATATAATGGTATAAGTGACGTAACCGACAAAATACGTTGTTTTTTACCGCTCTAATATATATAAGGATGCCAATATTTTGGGATCACCTCTAATTTCGTACAGTGCTACTGTTCCAAAGTTTAAGCACCTCGAAAAAAGTCCTCATACAAAATTTGAGCTAAATCGGACATGGGTAAGGGGTGCTGTCCAGCGGTTAAAGTTTGAAAATTTTCGATCTTGAAAAAGCACCATAATTTTTTTGATGCCGAAAATCTTTAAAATGCATGAAACGTCGAGATTAGGTGTTATTTAAAAAAAAAAAATTTCGAATAAATCGGCTTTCTTGAGACTGAGATTTTGATATTTTTTCTAAGTCCCAAAAAGTCGATTTTTTCAAAAAAAAATTGTTTTCGAGATGACACTAAATTTCGACGTTTCATGCAATTCTAAGACTTTTGGCATCAAAAATTTTTTTTCGATTTCGAAAATTTCAACCATCGCTGAAAAAACCACTATTTCCGGAACTTCCGGAACCGGATACCGGGAACCAGGATAGCCGGAAGAAAAGAAAATTGGTTTGGATTGAATCGAATTGACCTATATTTCCACGAGCCAGTGACAGTCTCAGTGAATGATGTCAAACTCTCGTCCGATTTGCGCAGTATGAATTATAGCACAAAAGGGAATCTATAAATATATGCCCGAATACATTTCTGCTTTAGTTTACCCATAGCTTATCTTGATTCTCCGGTAACTAGCAGGCCAACTTAGAATTATCGGCGATAGATTTTTCGAACCTGATTTGAAGCACTTGTATCTCTGTGATTTATTGATAAATTTTCCTTCTTTAATTTGATTCGAAAAAGTTTCAAAATGTTCTAATTTGTCAACGGGTCGTTTTCAAACTGAAATCTCCATTTACATACGAACAACACGGTGGCGCGCAAATAAATTCAGTATAAAGTTGTGTTATGATGATAATCATCAGAGCTGATAAAAATCATTTTCATTGACTGAAAAATAGACGAAAATGACAAGAAATTACTGTCACTCTCAGCTTCGCTTGCAAACTATGAGAACGAAATTCATGTCCAGTCAATGACATAAGCGGGACAGTAGTTTCAAAATTGTGTTTTTTCTTTCATTTGCCCTTTCAGTCATTTGCAGTTTTCAGTGAAAATCCTATAGTATGCAGTGTCGATATTCAACCAAAGCTGTGAGAATTGAAAATGACAGAAAAAGGTTTCACAATAAGTTTTAACTGTTGGTGCTCGAATTTGTAGTAGTTTTGGTTTCCAAAGAAGTTCTGGGATGTAATTACTTCGATTTGCCATATTTTAGTCACTTTTTTATAGTCAAGCGTCACATATTTTCAATACATGGATGAAAGAATGAGAATTGAAATTCTACTGTGGCTACCTGAAGACGTTAGTTTGGTTGCGTCTTGTCACAGAGGAAAGAGTGACGTTGGCAATTATGCTCACTCATTTTTTCGATGAGAAACGAAAATGCTTCGTCTCTCTTCGTTTGTTCTGGTGTCGGTCATTTACGAATGAGACAGTAAAACATTGAAAATGAGACTTCTGGAATGGTTTCATTCCATTGAGAATGCGTGACAATTTTAAGCTCTGATAATCATAGATAATTATTTTTCATTAAATGTGGCTAAATACAAATAACTATCTCTCAGCATAATCCCTCAGACCCTATTACTAAACCAAACAATCGTGTAACCTTATTGAATAGTTAGAAAATGATTTAGTCGTATAAAGTATAATATTTTGGTCTAATCTTGCTTCAACGAATCTTTTAGAAGGGATCCAGACTAAGTGTAGCAAAAATAATGCAATGCAAATCGTTATGCAGTATCGATTTGAAAAAAAAAACTGTTTTCCCACCAGGAATAAAACGCTTCAAAAACTTCGGAACTTAGTACAAAAAAGTGGCATCGACTCACATATATAAAGACTGTCCCAGAAAGTATGGACGCACTTTGATTTCGCTGTAAATAATTCACAAGTGTTAGATATTCAAATTTTATTCGACATACTGACAATATTAGACTACAACAACTGAATATTATTCTCAACATTTGCTACTTAGCCATTGTAGACTAGCTGGCGCACCCTTTTGCGAACGTTCCTCATTAAATTCCGTGCAGACTTCTTGGTGACAAGTTTTGACATTTTTCCAATCTTTTTCGAACTATTGAATGGTTTCGGCTGCCGAGACATGTTTCCTAAGATGTGCCTTCGTTACTGCCCAAAATTCCTCAATTGGTCGAAGTTGTGGGCAATTTGATGGATTCATGTCTTTTGGGACGAAAGTGACATTTTTGATAGTATACCTTTCTACCGTTGATTTCGAGTAGTGGCAAGAAGCAAGATCTGGGCAGAATCATGGGAAGAAATCGTTTTTGTAAACATTCCTTGATGTGTATCTCGCTGTTCATTGAAGCAGTGGTGAAAAAGGGTTTCGAAATCTTACCGCAGCTACAAATTGCTTGCCAGACCATAGCTTTCTTACCAAATTTTTCGACTTCAATAGATGTCTCGGACTGGTTTAATACTTGCCCTTCTCGCACCGTATAATATTGTGGTCCCGGCAAGGATTTGTAATCGAGTTTCACGTAGGTTTCGTCGTCCATGATTATGCAGTTCAAATTTCCAGCAAGAATCGTATTGTACAGCTTTCGAACCCTCGGCCTGATCGATGCTTCTTGTTTCGGACTACGTTTTGGTTGTTTCTGCTTCTTATAGGTTCGAAGATTCAAACGTTCTTTAGCACGAATAACATTTGACTTCGAAGTGCCAACTTTTTTGGCCACATCCCGAACTGAAACCTCCTTCTTTTGCTCGAACGCCTTCAGTATACGTTTATCCAACTGAGGGTTAGCAGGACCTTTTTTGGCATTAATAATGTCTTACTCTTCACTATACGGGGCCGGGGGTCAATTAAAGGTTTCAAAAATAGCCGCGTAACCTTTTTGTGTCCTAATTTTGAACGTTAATAACTTAGTCATTTGTTGATGGATTGGCATAATTTAACAACCAATCGATTCGAAAACTTTCAACTTAAACATGTATGGAAACGTCGTTTTAGTATTTCAATAGCATACTATTGAAAAAATGGTTAGAATTTACCTATGTTTTCATCCACCAATCCCAGCTGAGAAAAATGACGTCATTCTCTTGTTCGGCATTGGAGGCTTTGCGTCGTACATAAAAACACCGCATCATTTTGCGTAGTTCGAAGAGGAATCTATAAATCAAACAAGTAGCTCGTCCAGTGAGGTGATGACTAGATTGTATATGCGTTCGCTCTTTGGATTGTCGCTTTTGCTCACTCTTCACTGTACGAGGCTGGATGTCAATTTAAAAAAATGCGAAAATAACCGCGTAACCTTTTTCTGTAATAATTTTGAACGCTTAGAACTCAGTCATTTGTTGATGTATTTATATAATTTAACTACCAATCGATTCGAAAACATTTAACTTAAACTTATGCGGTAACGTCATTTAAGTATTTCAATTGCATATCATTGAAATATTGGATTGAATTGACCTATGTTTTCACGAGCCAATGACAGGCTCAATGAATGATGTCAAACTCTCGTCCGATTTGCGCAGTATGAACTATAGCACAAAAGGGAATCTATAAATATATGCCCGAATACATTTCTGCTTTAGTTTACCCATAGCTTATCTTGATTCTCCGGTAACTAGCAGGCCAACTTAGAATTATCGGCGATAGATGTTTCGAACCTAATTTGAAGCGCTTTTATCTCTGTGATTTATTGATAAATTTTCCTCATTTAACTTGATTCGAAAAAGTTTAAAAATGTTCTAATTTGCCAACGGGTAGTTTGCATACTGAAATCTCTATTTACATACAAACAACACGATGCCGTGCAAATAAAATCAGTATAAAGATGTGTTATGATGATAATCATAAATAATTCTTTTTCATTGAATGTGGCTAAATACATAGAACTATCTCTCAGTATAATCCCTCAGACCCTATTATTAAACCAAACAATAATCGTGTAACCTAATTGAATAGTTAGAAATTGATTTAGTCGTATAAAGCATAATATTTTGGTCTAATCTTGCTTCCAAGAATCTTATAGAAGGGATTCAGTCTAAGAGTAGCAAAAATAATGCAATGCAAATCGTTATGCAGTATCGATTTGACCAAGATGTTGTCCTACCAGGAATAAAACGCTTCAAAAGATTCGGAACTTAGTACAAATAAGTTGCACCGACTCACATATATAGAATTATCAGATGCAATAAAATATAATATTGGAGATAAACTCAAGACAAGCTGATCTGCGCAATTTAAATGTATCATTTAAATCCTTACTAAACTCGGGTTACCGCCATTTTCAGTTAAATTATCATTTACATCAAAACAACAAGTGTCTTATCACTACATGCGTTGTAGCAATGATAATATTTGTTCATTATTAATAAAATCAAGTTACAATATGAACAAAATTAAGGAATTTGGTTGCGATGGCATTGGTTTCTTAATATGCAAAAGTGAGAATCAATTAAAGTAACAAAATATGTTCTGCGGACTGTGTCACATATTTTCTTCCTTGTATTGCTGCCATTCTATTTTCAGACACTTTCCGAAGATTATCGACGCTTTTTAACGAAGGATCATTAGAATTACACTATTACAGAGTTTATTGGTTGACGGTTATTCAAATTTTTCACATTCACATTTCTCGATCAAAATATTTTAAATCTTCTCTAATCGCTGTTTATAAAATGATTAAGTTTGTACGTTCTTTGTCTTGAAAATTATTATGAAATAAAATCGTTTCATTTGTCCAGATTTATATCTTGAGGTTGTTCGTACACAAAATTGATCTTTTAAGTAACTTTGAAATCATCATAACTGACTTTGATTTAAACTGTTTCAAATTTCAATTTTCAAATGTAAAAATTTGTTGAAGGCATAAAATAGAGTAGAATCAATTGTTCTGAAAGAATCTAATTGTCACTTTGATCATTCGCCAAAAATGTAAACACTAAAAGTAGAGCAAGTTTGTAATTTGTTACTTTTAGTGCATCCACCATCATCTTTATTTTTGTATTTATTATGGATACCTAAGAATCATTTCATTTTTAATGTATTCGTGATCGGTCGTGTCTTGCATACAACCCTCTAATTTTTTCTCACAGATTTGAACTTGTGTGTGACTCATCCGTGCATAACAGTTTATGTTGTACTGTTATGCCACCTAACAGAGCAACATAAATTGATTAGCGATAACAGTACAACGTAAACTGTTATGTACTGACGAGTCGAAAACGAAACTTAAGAAAAAACAAGTTCGGTTACGTTCCCTTAGGCCAACTCCAATAAGACCATTTTGATGGAGTTGATTCTTTTTCATCCATTATTGCTAATTGTCATGCTTTGTTTAGCTTCTACAGTTCTCGTTCACAACGTCACTGATTCATCGGACGAAACTGATTTGCGCTGTGGCAAACTGGTGATACCAGACATGAAAAGCTAACTGTTTTAAGGAACAGCACACATAACTGGCGGTCCAATGCGTAGGGTGCTGATCTTACCTAAACCAGTTGTTGTATTTTCGAGCCCGGACCTGGAAGAATTCTTATTGGCAGTAGGATCGTAGCACTAGCCTTGCAATGGCTTTGTCCGCTAAGGATTGGTTACGAAGTCAGTAGAAACTGGAAGTCAAATTCCACATACAGAAAAACATTATGAAAGTACTTGTAGTACTTGTTGAATAGACATCAGTTGCATCGACAATTCGATTGAAAACCATCAGCGATTTAACACCAAATTGGAATGCTTTGGTGTTTCAACGAATAAAACTGCATGTTTATGTTAACGCTTCTTATTGCTTTTACATTTTTTAAAAATAAAGAACTGTTAGGTAACTGCATATGCAATATTTTGCTTTAAATATGTGCCCCAAAAAAATGTACATTCAGAAAATATTTTTATCTGTGCGGAAAAGCACCTGGAAAGTTCAAATCGCTTATAACTGAAAATCAGAACGTACGAAAATTCGATCCAACGCTTCGGAGAGCACCGCAATCATAAAATTCAAATCGCCAGTCCGATCCCGTGGAAGCTAAACCACGTAGAGAAACAAGGCGTGTGGACATAATCAATTCAATTTTCACCTACACGTGTTCGACATACAACCCTCCGATGAAACTCCGTCATCGGCAGGTACTGGGGGTACAATCCGTGCGAAAAATTAGATTCAATTACTGGCACGGAGAAAGTACTGTCGTTCGTCCGTGCCAGACGACTGATAGTTATCAAATGAGCGAGTCCTTGTCAGCGACATTCTGGCGATAGGCCTAAATGATGGCACGGTGGAACGTTTCAGATTGACCCATTGATGATGAGCTATAAGTGGAGATCCAGTCTATGTGAAAACATTGATAGGAAAAGTTGGACATTTTTTCCATCAGATTTTAAGAAAACATTAGGGGAGAGTGTTCGGTTACCGGCGCCCTTTCCTTTTAAGCTTATAACTTCTGACTAAGTGCACATTATGCGGACATATATACATCAGTGGAAAGCTAAAGTCCCTAGCTAATAACTGAATAAGAAATTGAGTTGATTCAATCGATTGAAAATATTTTATTATCAATTTAGTAAAGTGATAAATTTTGACCATTTCAAAAAAGATGTTCGGCTCCCGGCACCCTAAGAAATTTCGCCGAAAATGGAAAAATATAAGTAAAAACTGCAATTATTCAAAGAAAAAAAACGGAATTTTTCTTTTCGGAGGCGTTTTGGACAAAAGTCTTCATTGTCTGATGGTGACTTCGCCTTGGCTCTCTTGGCCAATGATTTGGATGGTGGCGCCTTTGATGTTGATTAAGCCGGTCTTCCACCGGCTTCGCGACAATGAATACGTTACTGCAGTCGAATTTATTGGCTTCTTATCCGCTGAGCAACGTTTAATGGCATTAATCAGTGCATTAAAATTCAATACCAAATTAATCCAAACCATTCCTTGACTTGGACGATTTGTTTGAAGACGCCATGGCTAACAGAACCAGAGAACCAAAGTTTTCACTTATATGACGGATGCATGGAAGCCGTCAAATTGTCCACGTGTTGCATATCACCCGAGATGCGAGGTGTTACAAGAATTTTACCTAGCAAAAACGAAACGATCGCGCCAATTTTCAAAGGTCTGTCTGCAAACAATCGAAATTTTTAAAGTCTGTGAGACGTCTTTAAACGAAAAAAAAATTTACATGAATTTGATAATTTATAGACAAATTTGCAGACTTAGCATCCCTGCATATCACTGACCATTTTTCGCGAAATATAAATCCATGTATTTATCTGACTCTTGCACTTACAATTTTTCTGTCGCTGAAGAATGCAGCATGGATCTGGCTGCCCGTACAAACAAGCCAGATATACTTCGTTCACAGTAACAGTTGGTGAATAAACATTCAATGCAAGAACCGAATGAAAATAATTGTTTCGCATGAACCGGTTAAGTTTTTACCGGGCTTTGCATTCAAAAATAATTAAACAGGTTTTTCGAACTTAGTTGCGCTTATCCGGTGTGCCTGAATTTATACTGCAAGGAAGACCATGACAATATCAATACCCCTAAAGCTATGTATATCCATGTGCGTTACGCTTCAATTTCAGCCAAAAAAGATCAAATCGTCTTTTTTGCAAATTTTTTTCAGAATCGTTCAACAAAATAAATTCAAATATTTTGTATAATAAAAAGTATCATTCGAACAACATTTTGTAATTTTTTTGTGGAAAAATATTGAGAAATAAGTCAGTGAAGAAGCATTTTTGAGGACGCTTCTTAAAAATCATGATTTGCGGTGTCCACTTACTCAAGGGAGCACGTAGGCTCTAACATTCTCAAAAGGCCATATTTTTTCTTTTGTATTTTGTTATAATTAAACAGTTCGAGAATGTTTTGTCAAGTTTTTAAGTCAATCGAAGCAGAAATCTTGGGCCTGTTCCGACAAGCTTCAAAATTTCACGGAATATTTTTGAATTGTTTTACTATCAGGAAATAGAAAGGAAATAATAAATGATTTTTCAAAAATGGTAAACCCCACCCGCCTCTTATGCCGTTTTTAATTGAAAAACACTGGTGGCATGGATTGCTCTGGTGTTGCACTTTCGAGCAGAAATGCAACATTCTGACGGTGTTTCATTGCGATTTCTGCTCGAAAGTGCAAAACCAGAGCAATCCACGCCACCAGTATTTTTCAATGAAAAACGCCATTAATCTAAATAGTGCAGTGTAATCAACTAGCTGGAATTGAAATAGTCTTTCGTCGCTAGTGTCATATTGACCACTCTACGTGCATCGAACATATCGCAGTCATTATTTCTCAGTTGTGAATTTATTCTGTAGAGATTTTTTTTTTCATTGATGAAAATTTCGATTATCTCTTTGGCGATATTTCTGTGGGTGAAAATTCGCCATCAAGTTTCGCTGGCACAAAATATCACTTGTGAATTTCGTGGTTCAGAATTTTGCTTGTTTCATGAATGAGAATCTCGGAAGTGAGATTTCTTCAGTCACTGAGTTTTTTTTTCTAAAATCTCTTGAACTGATTTTTTACGAGTGATAATGAAATGAACTTTTTCTGATCATGATTTTCCCAACACTGATTGCAAGGGTATAGATAAGTTCTTTGGGTGCACCCCATGCTCAGGTTGTTGAAATTCTTTTAGTAATGCATCAATCGTTATTTTATTATTGAAAGGTTCTAATAATTTAATGCTCTCGATTAAGTTCTTTAAGTAACAGAGTTCCGATTGATTTTCAAGATGTCAGAAACGTTCGATCCATCGTAACATGCTACAGCTGCAGCACATACTATTTTATAGCGGCGATTGAACCACCCACCCAGTCAAACCAAGGTGGGACTCTCGCCTGCTTCTTGAAACGTGATTCGTCTCCATCAATGGCCAGACGGTACCCCACTCGAGAAAAATTCTAGCTTAAGGTTGTCGACATCCGTCAGTTTGACGTCTTATTGTGATCCTTTGCTGTTTGCTGTTTCGTCGTATTCCTTTCGCACCCAGTCGCTTTATTTTTTTTTTCTTCTCTTTATCCCTCGCCGTCCTCCCTGTCCTCCTCACTCTTGCCAAAGGTTCATTATCGCCCTCGGTGAAGTACTCTCGTAGAGCGTCAAAATGACGCTCGGTGTCGGTCGTCTGCCTCGGCAAGACAAGAACCAAGACCTAGGGGTGGTGAAAACAGGGACAAGAACAAGTTTTCTCGGTGATGTGACTGTCTGGGAGGTTGATTTCAACGACTGGGGCTGCACTGAAAGCTGAGATTCAAAAACATGCTCAAGCATTCGAGTTACTTTCAGGTTACTTTGTTGAAATAATTATGGTGATACAGCTTCCGTTGTTA
This sequence comes from Malaya genurostris, assembly GCF_030247185.1. Lineage (NCBI taxonomy): Eukaryota > Metazoa > Arthropoda > Insecta > Diptera > Culicidae > Malaya > Malaya genurostris. The sequence continues at coordinate 50,611,819 of NC_080572.1, forward strand.
CCAAATTTGTTGTTTTTGTTGTTGATAGTATTAGACGTGATATTTATTTTCTTTTTCCGTCCTCATGACGTCATACTGTTCGGAAGTTCGTTTCACCGTTAACAGCGCAGGTTGATTCCCAGTTGAGTTCCACGGAAAATAATACGCCTTGTAAAAGAACTAGCCATAATCAGCTTATGTTTTTTTTTATTCTTTCTCAGAGCCATAAGTCAATCGATATACTAGCTTGCTCTACTTCGAACGGTCCGCACGCTGAGCACGTTGTTGGACATATGCTGCGTGCTGGCTAGGACCGAAGCTTCTGGGACGTTTTTTTCTACATATTGGTAAAGAGCTTATGAAGCAAAACCGACAAAACGACAAGCTTCACTAATAAGATGTCAAGTGAGTGCAACGAACGGTCGAAAGGTCATTTGTGGTGCAGTTACCGATAGGGAATCTGATACCGGATCAATTCTGTTTCGTCGTTGACAAGTGCATCGCTTCCATGGCGAACCGAAAAAAAAGGAATAGGGCTGGTGACACCGACATTTTCGTTAGCAGGAAGCGATACTAATTGTTTTAAAAACACGACATAATATATTTATGTTGCGTTGCACTGTGACAATGCTCTTGGCGGGTTGCACAATACTATCATCATTTTGACTACTGATTGACTAATGAGAGTTGCTTATGGAATGACACTGGGAATTCATACCATTTTTGCTCATCTCGGACACCATTGCCGGCAGCCACCATCTTCATGGTTCAAATGAAAGAATAAATTATTTTGTAGTTTAAAAGAAGCTTGATGATTCTCATACTTGACGGCGATTTGGACAAAAATGCAGCTTAAAAAACGCTCAATGCAAGCTTGTTTATTAAGCGTTTGAGGTTCGAGTTCACGTTAATACGTACGAGAATGAAGTAATTTTTTAATTCATATATGTAACACATGGATCAATATGTCCCGAGACTAAAGCAGAGATGGCGCTCGTAGTAAACCAGTAACCACGTCTTTCTAGAGTACTAACCTTTGCTTGAAACGGGTCAAAATTTTGAGTCGATCCGACCAGAAACAGCTGAGTTATCGAGGTTGGAGTAAAGTCGTTTTGTAGTTTGTTTGAAAAATGGAAAAAAAACCGAGTTTCGTGTTTTGATAAAACATTGTTTTTTAATGGGTAAAAACACCGTGCAAGCGAAACAATGGATTGAAAAATGTTATCCGGGCTCTTGTCCATCAAAAGCAACGATTTGTCGGTGGTTCGCCGAGTTTAAACGTGGTCGTACCGACACAAATGACGCGGAACGCTCGGGTAGACCTGTGGAAGCCGTTACACCGGAAAATGTGAGTGAAATGACAAAAATTATAATGAAAGATCGTAAAGTGAAGCTCCGTGAGATTGCTGAGATGACACAGATATCATATGGAAGTGTATTTACTATCCTTCATGAAAAATTGAGCATGAAAAAGGTTTTTTCCAAGTGGGTGCCGCGATTGCTTTCGATGGAACAAAATGCACCCTGCCACAAGTCGATGAAAACAATGGCGAAATTGACCGAATTGGGCTTTGATCTGCTCCCCCCCCCCCATACTCGCCAGATTTAGCCCCCAGTGACTACTGGCTCTTTACTGATCTTAAAAAAATGATCCGGGGAAAAAGATTTGGCTCAAATGCTCAAATGAGGAGGTCATCGCTGAAACTGAAGCTTATTTTGAAGCGAAAGATAATTTTTTTTATAAACATGGTATTGAAAAATTGGAAAAACGTTGGAACCATTGTATCACCCTAAAAGGTGATTATGTTGATGAATAAAAAAAAATATGCAAAAAAAAATGTTGTTTCCATTGTTAGTCTCGGGACTTATTGATCCATGTGTTATAGTAATTATTTATTAAATTATTTAAACATAAAACGTGCAATAATATATTTCAATCACAACTACTATTGTATGTGTGTATGTATGTATGTATGTGTGAAGCCACCATCAGTTCAAGGCATTACCAATGTATGCGGGTAGACTTACATTAGATCCGAATTTGATTATCAGATAGCTTTCATATAATTTCTGTTGAGAAGGCTAAAATGGGTTTTAAGGACCCGGCGCCTTTCAGCAAGAACATCCGGCCATATAATAAAGAATTTCGCTGTACCAGCTTAAACCCGCCTGATGGTTTGTTTGTTAGAAGGGTGCGTCTTACTCATTTCAGACCTTCAGGGAAAAACACAAAGCTTCCCCCGCGTGACTCAGGTTGGCAATCCACTCCATCATCCATTCATTCACTTGTAAGATACCCGGATGCACTCCCTGCCCCTCCCCGTTGTCGACATACCTTATGATCAAAAAAGAACCGGAATTTTCATTTTAAAATTCCCGCGCTTGTCCAATCGGTAAACTTTTATTCTCTCAACGTTGGCAACACTTTTCTACACATTCTGTCAAATTTTGATGCATATCGTACGATTAGTTTTTGTTTGGCATCTATACAAAGAAGTAGAAAAATTTTCGTGTGGCGATTTTTATAATGGATGAAAATTTAGAACAACGTGCGTGCATCAAATTTTGTGTTGCAAATGGATTTAAGTATTCCGAAACATTGAAAATGTTAGAAAAGGCCTTTGGTGAATCGTGTCTAGGAAAAATACAGGCATACGAGTGGTATAAACGCTTCAAAGGTGGTCGTACAAGCTTGGATCATGATGAGATCCCTGGCCGCCCAACAACATCTGTTACTGAAGAAAACATTGAATCGGCGAAGCAAATCGTGTTGCAAAATCGTTCTGTACCGATTCGAGAGATTGCTGTGTTGTTGGGCAGCTCTTATGGATCAGCCGAAGACATTTTAACTGATGTTTTAGGTTTGAAACGCGTCGCTTCTCGGCTGGGGCCAAAAAAGCTGAATTTCATTCAAAAACAGCGTCGTGTTGATGTGGCCAAAGAGATGATTTCCAACGCAGATAGTGACACCACATTCATCGAATGCATCATAACTGGTGATGAGGTGTGGATCTATGAATTTTGACAAGACGAAACCGCACAACAATCGACCGAATGGCGCTTCGAAGGCGAGCCGTTGTTCTAAATTTTCATCCATTATAAAAATCGCCACACGAAAATTTTTCAACTTCTTTGTATAGACGCCAAACAAAAACTAATCGTACGATATGCGTCAAAATTTGACAGAATGTGTATAAAAGTGTTGCCAACGTTGAGAGAATAAAAGTTTACCGATTGGACAAGCGCGGGAATTTTAAAATGAAAACTCCGGTTCTTTTTTGATCATAAGGTACTTGAGCATAATACAATATAATATAATATAATATAATATAAATTAATATAAAAAAATAATATAACACAATACAATATAATAAAATACAACACGATATAACATAATATAATGCAATACAATATACTACAATACAATATAATACAATATAATATAATATAATTCAATATAACATGATATAATCTAATATAACTACAGAGAACTAGTACAAACTTTTTCAAAAACTTTTTTGTAAAGCATACAAGTGAAAATCCGTTAAAAATCACTATTGTACCCGACTTTGCACGTATGAATGTCTGTTGGATATATGTACTCTGCTATATAACATAATATAGAATAAAATAATATAATATAATATAATATAATATAATATAATATAATATAATATAATATAATATAATATAATATAGCACAATATAATATAACATTACACAATATATTCTAACAATATACTATAACATAATACAATATAACACAATGCATATGCTTATAATATAATATAATATAATATAATATAATATAATACAATACAATATAATTAGGAGATGTCCAATCATCAACGCAACATGATATATGCAATCTCTTCCGGAAACACTTCAGCAGTGTTTTCTCCGACGAAACTCTATCTAATCATCAAATCTCTGAAGCCATCGACAATGTTCCGCACCGCTCTCCTATTGGCCCTCACCCTATCATATCGACTTCTATGATTGAGGTAGCGTGCGTCAAGCTGAAGTCATCTTCGAACTCTGGACCAGATGGTATTCCTTCAATAGTGCTAAAAAAGTGTTCGAGAGGCCTTTTAGTCCCACTGTCAATGCTCAACTCATAACTCACCTCAGAAACGTTTCCTGAGATTTGGATATCATATATCTTTCCAGTATTCAAGAAAGGAAATAAATCTGACGCTTCCAATTATCGTGGGATTGCGGCATTATGCGCAGTTTCCAAGTTACTCGAAATTAATGTCCTGGATTTTATCACTCACAATTGCAGTAACTACATCTCCGAAACTCAGCATGGTTTTATGCCCAATCGTTCAACTTCAACGAATGTACTCTCCTACACATCTTTTATCATCCGTTCTCTTGAAGCACGTCTCCAAGTTGAAGCAATCTATTCAGATTTCTCCCCAGCGTTCGACAAGATAATTCATCAAATAACAGTAGTTAAGCTCGATAGGCTTGGTTTCAATGGATCCTTACTGAACTGGCTCCATTCATATTCAACTGGCCGCAAAAAGTCTGTAAAAATTGGAAACTGCTCGATGACACCCTTCGCCGTTAGCTTTGGAGTACCCCAGGGTAGTCATTTGGGACCATTTATATTTTTACTATAACTTAATGATCTCATTTTTTTGATTAAATGCTGTAAGCGGTCCTTTGCTGATGATTTCAAGCTATATCACCAGGTTAAATCTCAAGAAGACACAATATTTCTACAATCACAGCTTGATTCATTCGCCAATTGGTGTCAAATAAACAGAATGGCATTAAACGCCTCAAAATGCTCTGTTATTTCCTTCTCTCGCAAACACTCGTTTATAAGATACGAATACAACATTACGGGAAAAGTGCTAAAAAGCGAATCATTTGTAGAGGACTTAGGAATTATTCTTGATACCAAGTTAAACTTCAAAAACCACATTGATTATATAATTTCAAAGCTTCTAGGATTTATTTTTCGCGTAACCAAAAACTTTGTCAATGTACACTGCCTTAAGGCATTATATTGTGCACTAGTCCGTTCGACGTTTGAATATGGCGCTATTATTTGGTCACCTTACTATCAAATCGACGATGAGCGCGTCGAGGCTATCCAGCGAAAATTTGTTCGGTTTGCTCTACGCAATCTACCATGGAACGACCCTGCAAATCTACCTAGTTACTAAGATCGCTGTAAACTTATAGGCTTGGATCTATTATCTATTCGTAGGAATGTCTCAAAAGCAGTTTTCATAGCCGATTTGTTACAATCACGTATCGATTGTCCCGAACTCTTTTACGCTTTTTAAGATTTTTGTCGTGAATACGACTTACTTTACTATGGGGCGCCTTTTCAAAATTAGCCATATGGAAGAATGGGCAGAACATAATCGTGAATAACTCGACTTGTATTAATGGCAGCAACATAATTCTTTCACAATTTCATCAAAAATACGATCAGGATTTGAATATAATATTTTGAACAGTGTGAAATAACCACAAGCAACTCAAAAATTAAGATTTCTGAAAATTTTAAAACAACGCGGAAAACGCTTTACTTTTGCTTGGGTTTTTCGCGCAAGGACGACCATTTCGAGGTAATCAGGCACATATCTTCAACTGAACGTTATAAAGGGGGAACCGTGGTCGATAATCGATCATTTTTCTTGTGCGTTGGATGGAAGCAGACGTCGGGGCGAGAAGACGTATTCCAGCTGCGGCATCGGAGAGCGCACCTTTTGCGTGGTTAAAAACCTCAAACGCTCAGGTCGTAGTTCTCATTTGCCTTCCGGTCGTCAAGGCGAGAAGACGCATTAAACCAGTTTCGCATCATTTGGCACTGCGAGCGGATGTGTCGGTTTGTACTCAAAGCTAGTTTCAATACAAGCAAGAACGATTGCATCAGCTGCTGGTCGTTTTCATTGGAGAGAAAGAAAACAAGAAACGAAAAGTGGACAACATTATATGAAATCAGCCGTGCTAATGGCTCTAAATGTTATCTAAAGAACTATCAAGATTACTTCTTTGCAAATCGAAGGAAAAAATCATCAGTTTAGTGAAAATCCAAAATAATTTTATTTGCTTCGTGCACTTTTCGCTGTGCAAAAATCGTTCGAGAAAAATGTTCCGAACTGTGCTAAATATCGTACACGGAAAGAAATCCGTTACTGCTGTTATGATTAGAAAATCATGAAACCAATCATTTTAACTTATCATGGAATCATGAGCAATAACTCTTCTCCCATGAAAATTAATCATGGTTCGAAAATGCGTTACTTGAAGGATGTATTTCTTTAAAAGCTCGTAAATCTAATTTTCTACCCGGATATCACTCACGGATGCCTCTAGTGATGTGATAAATTAATAGATTAATGGTAAAGCAAAAAGCAGACATTGAGAAGCAAGACCTACTGAAAATGTTTACTTGACCCTGAAGCATGTTATTTAATAATCGTGTTGTTTTACCCACCGACTGATAGAGAATTAAACATAACATAAAAATAAAGATCATGAACCGAAAATTGACATCATAAGAGACTAAGCACGGCTACGCTTTTCATTTGACAAACATCAATGGTACATTTTGTTCGAATGTATTCTTAAATATTTGATGTGATCGTTGTTGTTAGAATAATATTCCGAGAGCTAGCGTTTAATTCGATTGTGAATTTGGAACACCATCTAACGAAAATCAGAAAAATATTTTGTTAAACCACTTTGATTAATTTGTTTCATAGAAATAACAACACAAGCTGTATTGATGCGCCTAAATATTATGAATAAGACGATTTTTTTTTGCAAGAATTCGATATAGACTTTCTTTTTAAGAGGTTTGATTCACTCGTGTTTTTTCATGCAATTCGTTCAAGTGTTTAAATTCTGAAACACAAAATCAAAACTGAAGCAATGAACGCAAGTAAACACGTCATCTCTTGCGTCGTCGTTTTTTCAAAACAGAATATTTTCAATTTAAAAAAAGTTCGTCGTGCTTTTCACTGAATTTATATTGCAAAAATGACCATCGTTGCAAAAATCACACATAACGCCTGAATTTATGTTGCAAAAAATATCATCGTAGCAGAAACACGCCTGAAGTTATGCCCAACAGCTTCGAGTGCGTTTCGTTTAAAGGCTATAGCAGGATAAGCATGTGAAATCTGCCCCCAAAGGGAATTCATATTGTTATACCACATTCGAAAGGTCATAGACTGGAAACAATTTTCTCAAAGTTTCAACCCTTTAACTGCCATATTGACGGAGCTAGGGTGGTTCTATTGATTTTTATTTTATTTGAATTTTGAAGAAACTGCTTCTCCGAAAAATTTGAAAAAAATCAGGCATGTTTAAGGCATTATGGGGATGCTTTACAATTTTTTTCAAAATTTTTGAAGATGTATTTCTTTTATTAAAAAATACTAGAAAATTTTGAAACCTTTTTTTTCCCTCTTCCAATTTTTGCACCACCCTGGATTTTTTAGTGATAAATAAAGAATTTTTGGACATGTTGAAGTGGTATGTTTCCATATTTTTTAAAAATGTGGACGACCAAAATATTTGATTTTTTCTAAAAAATCAATAACAGTCGACCATGCGTCCCCATCGAATTCTGAGAGAAGGAAACGCATGGTGCTTTATCTTAGCAGTTTCTAGTAGTAGTCGACCATGCGTTCCCATAAAGTTCTCTTAAAAGGGAAACGCATGGTGCTTTGTTCTAGTAGTTTATGATGCAACTCAAGCGCAAGGCTTAGAAATCAAAGTAACGAAAAGAAGGAAATGAGTATCAACCTTTGCATAATACATACACGATCATACTTCGGGTACAACCTAGAAAGCTACAAAGCGAGAACTTACTGGTATGTGGTTCATATATGAATGGTAGTAATACATGAACGTCGCGAGTATCACACATATGAAATTCGGTTATGGCAGTCAAGAACTAGAGCGAGTGTCAGTTTTTTACGTGTTGCTGATGGATGTAAAGAAAGAATAATGAAAGAAAGAATGAAAATTTCATTACAGTGTCAAAAGTTATCATAAAGATATGTTATCGAAGGATGTGTACAGTTTTCTGGAAAAATGTATAATAAAGATAAAGTTGGAGTTTTGTGTTTGAAAACTTCAATCGAATATCTTTATGATGGTTTTCATGGTTTGTAGACTAAAATTTGAAACAACAACAGATATAAAAAAATAGTGATGCGTTATTTTTCATTTTTGAGTTATAACTTTTGCATAATTTCAAATCAAGCATTTATCGACCATGTCTATTAAAAAACTTGATTCGCTGAATCGATCTCTTTAATTTTTGGGTATATTGTGTAGAAAGCTCCATATTTTCCAGAAAATATCTGAGAATACATAATTAACTCAGCAAGTGATTTTCACTCTCAGAGGAACGCTTCCAGGTTTTTACAGGTTTAATATGGTCAAATATCATTGAGCTTCGTGATATGCTGGTGTAAATGAGAAAGATTTATTCGTATTTTTGTTCAAATTGCGAACGGGAAGTTCTAATAAGATAATATTATCAATCCTTGGATTGGAACGAGTGTAACAAGTATCGGAATATAGTAGCTCTGAAACAGAAGCTTTTGAAAAGGATGTTCTGCCAAGTAATTTTGGATTTGAAGCTTTATCACGAGATGACCCAATTGAGACACAGAGATCACAAAAAAGCTATTCGGGCCGGTAATAAGTCTCATTTTTAAAAGCTTACAAGTACTATATCGAGTACACTACAAATTCGACTGGATATTTGGGAATCCAGCGCCGTTGCTGTGAATGCGTTATTGGCAATAGAACTGTTGGTTGCTGTTCACACGAGGCCGCCATTATTCACTACCTTTCCTTATGCTAGGTTTTTATCCAGAATTGTGAGACCGGCGAAAATATTGTCAGAAATGCTTAAACCAGAACAGCTACCAAGTGACGATGATAATTCTATAGAATAAACGAAAAGAATCAGAGAGAAAATGTGTGCATTGAAACAGCAATGTATTTTTATAACATTTTTATCCCATTTCCTATTTAAATGAAAAATACAGTCAATAATTTTCAGAAATTTTTTCGTGACCTTTCTTACATGAAACTTTTTAATCATTCCATAAAGACAATTGAAGTTTCAATTTAATAATTGACCCTTTTGAGTCTTAGTTCTGACTCCTACTGCGTCCATTAGTTCATCCAATAGCAAAATTTTATTGAAAATGATGTGCTGATAAAAAAAAACTCCAAGTGGGTAATGAAATCAACCACAAAATGTATAAAAATTTCAGCTTATTTTAAAATTTATAGCAGTTCATCGTTTGGTTTAAATAATATGATATTTAAAAAATAAGAGGAATATGCTTTATTAAACTCAAATTGATGTGACTATATTAGTATTATATTAGGATAAGAATTCTATGTAAAAGTGATGCTACGGCGAAGAACAAATTATGTAAATTGCCTTAAGAAATAAACGTATTTATGGAAAAAAACAATTCTAAGAAATCGATTCCAACCTTCATCAGTGGCCACTTTTGTTTGACACCAATATAAAAAAGAAAAAATTAAATTCACTGCTGTTTCAACTCGCTATGTATTTAGAGAAATGTACAGAGCTGGCAAAAAGAAAACCGCGTTGTACGAGACCCAACAGTGTAAAACGATTTGACCATTTCATGAAACACTATCGAATCATCGAATTATATACAGTCACTCGCTCTAGTTCTTGACTGCCGTAACCGAACTGCCTATGTGTGATACTCGCAACGTTCATATATTACTACCATTCATATATGAACCACATACCAGTAAGTTCTCGCTTTAAAGCTTTCTAGGTTGTACCCGAAGTATGATCGTGCATGTATTATGCAAAGGTTGATACTCATTTCCTTCTTTTCGTTACTTTGATTTCTAAGCCCTGCGCTTGAGTTGCATCATAAACTACTAGAACAAAGCACCATGCGTTTCCGTTTTAAGAGAACTTTATGGGAACGCATGGTCGACTACTACTAGAAACTGCTAAGATAAAGCACCATGCGTTTCCTTCTCTCAGAATTTGATGGGAACGCATGGTCGACTGTTATTGATTTTTTAGAAAAAATTGAATATTTTGGTCGTCCACATTTTTAAAAAATATGAAAACATACCATTTTAACATGTCCAAAAATTCTTTATTTATCACTAAAAAATCCAGGGTGGTGCAAAAATTGGAAGAGGGAAAAAATATGTTTCAAAATTTTCTAGTATTATTTAATAAAAGAAATACATCTTCAAAAATTTCGAAAAAATTTGTAAAGCATCCCCATAATGCCTTAAACATGCCTGATTTTTTTCAAATTTTTCGAAAAAAGCAGTTTCTTCAAAAATCAAATAAAATAAAAATCAATAGAACCACCCTAGCTCCGTCAATATGGCAGTTAAAGGGTTGAAACTTTGAGAAAATTGTTTCCAGTCTATGACCTTTCGAATGTGGTATAACAATATGAATTCCCTTTGGGGGCAGATTTCACATGCTTATCCTGCTATAGCCTTCTATAGAAATCAGTCCGAATGGATCATGATCCGAGAAATTTTAATCATGGTGTATTATCATAACATGAAAATATATTATTTTCCCCAAATGACTCGTTTTGCTCATTTCAAGAATCGGAATTTTGCCCGTGTAGAGAATTCCACAATTTGATCCTTCTAAAAGGCAGAAATGAATCCTGTACAGCATCTTGATAGTTTCTTTGAATGAAATATGCAAATCCGAAATGAGATAATCGACATCAAAAATCGTTTAAAATTTTAGTAGTGGAAAGGGGGAAAGTTTCGAAATTCTCACAATCGATCAACTATCACTTCGAATTCGAAAGTGTAAAGAAATCGTGTCAGTTTTATTCGTATTCACGACATCGAGTTATGTCTCTGACATTACACACCCGTACTTTTTTTCCGCCAGAACAAACTATGGATTCAATGAACCATTTACTAGTATGTGTCGTTTATTCGTTAACATATATAATGTCTTCGATTTTCATGTATCTCGAAATGTAATCAAACGATTGTTTCTTAGTCACTTATCATGTTAGTTTTAGAATCAAAGATTGGTAAAAAAAGGAGGTTTTATGCCTGCTGGAGGCAGAAGAAAAAAATTCTCAACTCCAGTAGGCTTTTCCCTGCTCCACATACATGCATACATACATTATTGTATTTTCGTTCAACCTCCACTCCTCTCCACCATTCTCCATTGGAAACTAACTAGATTCGCTCGCCGAAACTGAACCCGGTCGTCTCTTCTTCTTTCTCTCTGTCTTCCACCATGCATTCTTCGATCACTAATTAGATCTTTTTACTTTTTACCTTTTTTACCTTTTTTTATATATATAAAAAATAGGTATAGAATTCGCTCAAACTTTCGAAAAATTTTCCGAGGCCCGGAGGGCCGAATGTCATATACCAATCGATTCAGCTCGACGAACTGAGCAAATGTCTGTGTGTGTGTGTGTGTATGTGTGTGTGTCTGTATGTGTGTTGTCAACTAAGAGGTCGAGATCTCAGAGATGGCTGGACCGATTTTGATCAAACTAGTCGCAAATGAAAGGTCTCCCCGTCACCCAGAACGCTATTGAATGGTTTTGAGATCGGATGTTTTCTTTTTGAGTTATACGAAGTTTTATGTCAAAATTTTCAGTTTTTTGACAGTATCTGTCACATTTGACCTTGAAAACAGAATATGTTTCCAGACTTAGATTTCGCTCGGTAATACCTATCCAACAAGCCATAGATTGTTAAAATCCGGCCATTTTTAACGGAGATATCGATATTTTTGTGTAAGCCTTATTCCAGTAGAAGGAATTTTGAGCGCTGTATGAAAAAGCAATGCTTGGGAGCAACATGAAACACGATTTTTTATACTGTTACATATAATTGTTTCTAAGTACCAAAAAGACTGTGTACAGCATCCTTTTTTATGACAATTCGCCTCGGACCAATTTTAGCACGGTTCATTTTTTGCGACATAATCTTTCGAATATGGCATATGTAAACCAGATGATACCAGCATTATCGAGTTGGAAGTAATTCCATAATTATATTGATTTAAACTATTTACAGCAATAAATGCTGGAAGAACATGACTTCCATATACCATACGACTCAGTTCGTCGAGATCAGCAAATGCGTGTGTGACAAATAATTTCACTCAATTTTCTCGGAGATGGTTAAACCGTTTTCTACAAACTCAGATTCATATGAAAAGTCGTATACTCCCAAACAAGGTTCCTGAATTACGTTTGGATCCGACTTCTAATTGCGAAACCACAGGATGATATGTGAAACGAAATTAAAATAATGCAATTAATTTTTCTCGTAGATGGCTGAACCGATCTAAGATTCAAATGAAATCTAAGAATCAGCTATGATTCAAATGAGAGGTCTTAAAATCCTATAAAACCTCTTACTTTTTAGTCCGATCCGACTTCTGGTTTAGAAAATGCAGGGTGATTAGTATAAAAATGTCCATATCACATAAATTAATCAGGTTTATCGGGTTTGCAGATTTGGATAGTCGATTACCAAATAAATTTATTTCAGTTTGAGCGGTATTCGTTTTTGGATTCGGAATGTACCCCCAAATTTTAATTCGCACTACAATTTCTCAAAGATGTCTACACACTGCTCAGGTGAATTTAACTGATTTCGGCTACACCGATTTTAGAATTCCGGTTCCAGTATCGAATCGTTTTTCAAAGCTCAATCATTTTCTCAAAAAAGACCAAATCGAACTTCAAAAACAAATATTACAGGACTTAAGGTCCCATACAAAATTGGTGAATTTTATCCGATTCTGGAATTACAGATGATGAGTTTATAAATTTCATGTAAATTGTTTGGCGTAATAATTTATGGCCATTCGAATCATTTTGGGCTATGCTAATTCCTGAATACCAGCTCTGGAAGTACCATAAATAATGACGAAAAACTCTAAAGTGGAACTTACTTCGACATCTCATGGAATGTTCAATCGATTGTCACACGTTGTCAGATTAAAATTCGATACGATTTCGACATTACAGGGCAATGAGTGATTAAAATCTCAATTTGCCGTTTAAAACGACGATAATTAATATAATGTCATGAGAACTAAAACACCTAAGAATATCCATGCAAAAACACATGCGTATTGATGAAAAAAGGTATCATCTCACTGCTAGGTGGATTAATCACGTTTTTATATATATAAAAAACAGGTATAGAATTCGCTCAAACTTTCGAAAATTTTTCCGAGGCCCGGAGGGCCGAATGACATATACCAATTGATTCAGCTCGACGAACTGAGCAAATGTCTGTGTGTGTGTGTGTGTGTGTGTGTGTGTGTGTGTGTGTGTGTGTGTGTGTGTGTGTGTGTGTGTGTGTGTGTGTGTGTGTGTGTGTGTGTGTGTGTGTGTGTCTGTATGTGTGTTGTCAACTAAGAGGTGGAGATCTCAGAGATGGCTGGACCGATTTTCATCAAACTAGTCGCAAATGAAAGGTCTACCCGTCACCCAAAACGCTATTGAATGGTTTTGAGATCGGATGTTTACTTTTTGAGTTATTCGAAGTTTTATGTCAAAATTTTCAGTTTTTTGACAGTATCTGTCACAATTGACCTTGAAAACAGAATATGTTTTCAGACTTAGATTCCGCACGATAATACCTATTAAACAAGCCATAGATTGTTAAAATCCGTCCATTTTTAACGGAGATATCGAAATTTTTGTGTAAACGACTTTTCTCCCTATTCCAGCAGTAGGAGTTTTGGGCGCTGTATGACAAAGAAATGCTTGGGAGCAACGGAAAACACGATTTTTTTATACTGTTACATACAATTGTTTCTAAGTACCGAGAAGACTGTGTACAGCATCCTTTTTCATGACATTTAGCCTCGGACCGATTTTAGCACGGCTCGTTTTTGGCAACATAATCGTTCGAATATGACCAGACCAGATGATGGCAGATTTTTTTATAATTATATTGTTTTAAACTACTTACAGCAATAAATGCTGGAAGAACATAACATCCATATACCATTCGAATCAATTCGTCGATATCTGCAATTGCGTGTGTGACAAATAATTTCACTCAATTTTCTCGGAAAATTTCTTTTCTACAAATTCAGATTCATACGAAAATTCGTATGCTCCCAAACAAAGTTCCTGAATTATGTTTGGTTCCGACCTCTGGTTCCGGAACTACAGGATGATATGTGAAACGAAATCAAAATTGTGTAACTCATTCTTCTCGTAGATGGCTGAACCGATCTAAGATTCAAATAAAATCTAAGAATCATCTAAGATGCAAATGAAAAGTTTAAAGATTCTTTAAAACATCTTGCTCTTCAGTCAGATCCAACTTCCGGTTTCGGGGATACAGGGTGATTAGTATAAAAATGTCTATTCCACATAAATTAATCAGGTTTATCGGGTTAGCAGATTTGGATAGTAGATAAAAAAAAAATTATTTTATTCAGTTTTAGTGGTATTCAGTTGTCGATTCAGAAGGCACCTAAAAATTTAATTCGTGCTATGATTTCTCAAAGATGTCTTCACTGATTTTCAAATATTTTGAAACAAATGTAAACTATACAGCTATTCAGGTGAATTTATCTGACTTCGGCCATACCGATTTTAGAATTCCGGGTCCAGTATAAAATCGTTTCTCAAAGCTCAATCGTTTTCTCTAAAAAAGCCTAATCAAATTTCAGAAACAAATATTCAAATTAAAATAAACTTATATACAAAATTAATTAATTTCATAAATACATACAAAAATTAATGAGTTTTATCCAATTAAGCTTCAAAGTTGTACTCAAAACTGTAATTTATTCGTCATATGGCCATACGAATCGGTTTGGGTTATGCTGATTCCTGAATACCGGCTCTTGAAGTACCTTAAAATACCGTAAACTCTAAACTGGAACTTACATATCATGGCATGTTTAATCGATTATCACACTTCTAGATTTAAATTCGATTGTATTTGCAGTTTCGACATTACAGAGTAATGAGTGATTACAATCTCAAATTGTCGCTTAAAACGACGGTCATTAAAATAATGTAATGAAAACTTAAACACCGAAGAATATTCATGCAAAAAACACATGCGGATTGATAAAAAAAGGTATCATCTCACTGCTAGGTGGATTAATCACGTTTTTATTTATGACTTCTGGTCAGTCAGTAATTTTTAATTTTTTCGGTTTTTAACGATATCAAACCAACTAGAGATTATAAGAAGAGAAAGAATATGAAATTATAGAGCCATAGTGCTCAAGGAAGAGCAAGGATGTGAATAATAAAGTGCGGAAAAGTGAGACGTGACAAGGGTCATTTTAGTAAGCAGAAGGCTTCTCGTAACTAAACTTTTACCTTCTACCATAGGAGTCGAACTTAGGCATCATCAAACAGAAACGTTGGGGTCGAGAAAAACTTCTACTCTAACTATGCTGCGTTCATTTGTTCACTTCTGATTAGCCTGCGCTGAGATACACGCTGAGACACCGCATATCATGATTTTTAGAAGCGTCTTCAAAAATACCTCTTCATCAACTTATTTCTCAATACTTTTCCACGAAAAAATTACAAAATGATGCTTTTTATCATGCAAAACAATTGAATTTATTTTGTTACACGATAATTCCGGAAAAAATTCGCGAAAATGATGATTTTTTCATCGTTTAGACCCTACCCCCCTTAAGGTAACGTCCTTACAAATGAGATGAAATAGGGAGCCCTTACCCTATATTTTGATTTTTTGGTAGTATACGAGCAATTCTATACGAAATCGTAGATCAATTTTTTCTTGTATTTTTTTATTTGATTTTTATTTTGAAAAGAACACTTTAAATTCAAATATCTCAATTTTTTATATTTTATTTTTTTTCTATATTTTGATATGTTGTTGCTGAAGTTCAAAGTAAACTGCTGTCAAATTACTAGAAAGGAGAAATAATATTTGAAGAAATTACATATTTTCAAAATAATGCAAATTTTTGAAAATCATGAAAAGTTTATTTCTATTTATTTGAAAGAAAAATTTTATGAAAGAACGCTAATTTTCCAATGAAAAAGATAGTCTCTATTCTATGTTTCATTCATTCTCTTCGGCAACATCACCTTTATCGCCTACGGAAAGCCGTTCCAGTCGATGATCAACATGCGGGCCACCTACCGGGCCCTCGTATCCTGGTGGTGTTTCCCGCGGACCTACAAAAGGATGCGGTAATCTCCGATACGTTTCCACGTCACCTGGATGGTCTATAGATATCCATACTGAAGACGTGTGGAAATCGGAGTTGGTTAACTACTGTACAATGCGCAATTCAGGCCCCAATGTGGTTCTTGTCCAGTAACTCCTATCCCTACCTCCCAGTGGTGCCGGCTGGGGTGCGAGTAACCATAGGAAAGATCGGGTAATCGTCCCCGGTTGGTCGTATGCTGACAGGGAAGGGAGGGCTTGCTTTTTCTTTACAGAGAGCAAGCCTACCCGAGCGTCTGTTCCCCATGTTGGGGCGGCTCGAAACAGCGTCTGTTCTCCATGTTAGGAGCGGCTGATTACCGTCCTTGTGTCAGTGTGGGACTCTAAACAGTGCTGACCCGATGGCCCTCCGGCGAGACAGGAGGTTGGTGCAGGCCGCCCGGAAAACACTTGTTACGAATAATCAGGATATAAATACTACTCGGAATAATCGGCAAAGACTTACGCGACGAAATAAGGACTACGATTGGAAGCTTGGCACAAGGAACTGCAAATCGCTTGGCTTCCCAGGATACGACCGAATGCTGCATGATGAGCTTCAAATCCGCGGCTTCGATGTCGTAGCATTGCAGGAACTTTGTTGGGCGGGACAGAAGGTGTGGAAAAGTGGACATCGAGCGGCTACCTTCTACCAGAGCTATGGGACAACCAGCGTTCTAGATACGGGATTTGTAGTGTTGGGCAAGGTGCGCCAGCGCGTGATTAGGTGGCAGCCAATCAGTGGTAGGATGTGCGTATTGAAGATCAAGGGTCGTTTCTTCAATTACAGCATCATCAATGTGCACTACCCACACGAGACAAGACCCGATGACGAGAAGGAAGCATTTTACGCGCAGCTGCAACGAACCTACGACAGCTGCGGGATGTAAAACTTGTCATCGGTGACATGAATGCTCAGGTAGGCCGAGAGGCTATGTACAGGCCTGTGATCGGGCTGGAGAGCCTGCACGAGGTAACAAAGGACAACGGCCAACGATTTGTGAACTTTGCAGCCTCCCGAGGAATGGTAGTCCGAAGCACCTTCTTCCCCCGCAAAGATATTCACAAAGCCACCTGGAAATCAACATACGGAAAATTAAATCGACCACGTTCTCATCGACGGGCGATTCTTCTCCGACGTCATCAATGTCCGCACATACCGCAGTGCCAACATTGATTCTGACCACTACCTTGTTGCAGTTTGTATGCGCTCAAAACTATCGACGGTGCACAACACTCATCGCACAGGAACGCCGGGATTCAATCTCGAGCAGCTACGTAGCGTTCGTACTGCAGAGGAATACGCGCAACAACTGGAGCAAGTGCTACCAACGGAAGAGCAGCTTGGCGCGGCGACTCTTGAAGACGGCTGGAGGAATATAAGATCCGCCGTGAGTAGCACTGCTTCAACCGTACTAGGTACGAGGTTATCGAATCGAGGAAATGACTGGTTTGACGGCGAATGGCAGCAGTTGGTCGAAGAGAGGAATGCAGCAAGGACGAGGATGCTGCAACACCGCACGAGAGCGAACGAGGAACGATACAGACAGGCGCTGAACAGACAGAACACAGTTTTCCGGAGAAAAAGGCGCCACCAGGAAGACCAAATCGCGAAGCGATGGAATAGCTGTACCGTCCAAATGATACACGTAAATTCTATGGGAAGGTGAACCGCTCACATAGAGGCTTCACGCCACAGGCCGAAATGTGCAGAGGTACCAGTGGTAACCTTCTCACGAACGAACGTGAGGTGATCGACAGGTGGAAGCAGTACTATGACGAGCATCTGAATGGCGAAGCACAAGATACAGAGAACGGTACAGGAATCAATCTGAGTGCACGCTCAGACGACGACGGATTCCCAGCACCTGATCTGATGGAGATAAGTGAGGAGATCGGCAAGCTGAGAAACAACAAAGCCGCGGACAATGACCAGTTGCCAGGCGAGCTGCTCAAACATGGAGGAGAGGCACTGGCTAGAGCGCTGCACTGGATGATTTCTAAGATTTGGGAGGCGGAAATTCTACCGCAGGAATGGATGGATGGAGTGGTATGTACCGTCTACAAAAAAGGCGATAAGCTAGATTGTAGCAATTACCGTGCAATCACATTGCTGAACGCCGCCCTCAAGGTACTCTCCCAAATCCTTTGCCGTCGTCTATCACCAATGGCTAATGAATTCGTAGGGCCGTACCAAGCGAGATTTACTGGAGCCCGCGCCACTACGGATCATATATTCGCGATAAGACAAGTACTCCAGAAGTGTCGTGAATACAACGTACCCACGCATCACCTATTCATTGACTTCAAAGCGGCATACGACACAATCGATCGAGAACAGCTATGGCAGAACATGCACGAATACGGTTTCCCGGATAAACTGACGCGATTGGTCAAAGCAACGATGGATAGAGTGATGTGCTACGTCCGAATATCTGGGACGCTCTCGAGTCCCTTCGAATCTCGGAGAGGACTACGTCAAGGTGATGGACTCTCTTGTATCTTGTTCAGTATTGCCTTGGAAGGTGTGATTCGAAGAGCGAGGATCGACACGAGTGGCACGATCTTCCGAGAGTCCGTACAACTTTTTGACTTCGCTGACGATATTGATATTGTAACACGTAACCTTGAGAAGATGACGGAAACCTACATCGGACTGAAAGCCGAAGCTAGGCGTATCGGACTGGCCATAAATACGTCGAAAACAAAATACATGGGAGGAAGAGGCTCCAGAGAAGAAACACTACGCCTCCCACCACGAATATTGATAGACGGTGACGTAATCGAGGTGGTGGTGACCGCCGACAATGACACCAGCAGAGAAATACAGAGACGTATTTTGGCAGGGAATCGTGCGTACTTTGGACTCAGAAAAAACCCTTCGATCGAGAAAAGTACGCCACCGCACGAAATTGGCCATCTACAAAACGCTCATTAGACCGGTTGTTCTCTATGGCCACGAGACCTGGACTATGTTGGCAGAGGACCAACGCGCCCTCAGTATTTTCGAAAGAAAGGTACGGAGGACCATCTATGGCGGAGTGCAGATAGAAGACGGAACGTGGAGACGGCGTATGAATCATGAATTGCATGTGGAGATGTATTATTGATACAGCAAAGGACACCCCAGGCCTATAGCTGTTAGGTAAGGTAAGTAAGGAAATCGGAGTAAGTCGATTCTGCATAGTCAGAACTTTAGTTGATAATTTATGGAACTGTTCGATCCAGAAACCACCGGTTAAATAAATCCTGATTAATTCTTGCTGATAAAAATCGTGTGTTGGAGATCAACTGAAAACTGCACCCAACAGCATTTTCTCATACTTCACACCACAGTTGAACAGATTATTGCTTGCAAAAGTGACACTGGGATAATGACGGCTGTTGCCGATGATGGGTTCATATTTCGTCGTTGGTGGTGCTAACAACGTTAATGCCGATGATGATGATGATGATTATTATTGTTATGAGATCTATCTCACGACCACTCACGACCGACACAACCTTTCATCACGTTTACAACGCCCTATCCTCGCCCACCTTGGTTCCGTTGCCCCTGTATCCCCGCCTCCATGCGTTTATGCTGATGATACTTGGGCTGCCGGTTGCTAGACGAAACGAAACAAAACGAAACGAAACGACACGTGGCTCATCTCCGCCGGTGATGGAGTTGATCAATGAGACGCTTCAAATGTTGGTTCGTCCATACCCGGCGGTACCGAGGCAGGAAACCATCCCACTTCCCCCTAACCCACAGTAGGATGTGATGTCTGCGAAGGACGCCTGTCGATTCATCTCGATCTAGCGTGATGCAGACACAAACACACATCCAGTCGTTAGAGAGTAGAACGTGATGATACAATGTGACATAGACGGGTGACTTTTTACGATATGACTTATCATTACTCGGCGTAGGTCGTAACGTTTGCTTTTATTGAGTACATTCGGCTGCCTAATGGGTTGGGTTCTTTTTTTTATGACAATAGAGTTATTTGTCGGATAGCTTCATTTGGCGAAGAATCATTTTCATATTCTAATTGAATTTACAGACAAGAAGCGTTGGCTGCGGAAGGGCTACTCGAGACAGGCTTTCCATGAGTCCATGTTTTTTTTTTCTACTTCCCATGCCCAGACCCAGAAGGCGAAGAAATAATTAAAACTGATGTTTTGCAGCAAATGCATTTCACCGCCTTCGTCTCTTACCTCTTACTTAAGTACTGAACTGCATCAGCAGCATCAGGCCGCTGAAACTACTGGCGTCGGTGGTTGGATTTCTCGAGTGCCTCCGATCCGTGTGCCACCCCTTTGCCGGCTGCAGTTAATTAGATGACATTATTAAATTTGTCTTCCGGAACCGCAATTTTTGCAACCCAGATGCTGAAGTGTCGGCGGATGGCTGGTGGATGAGATTTCTACCTTCGGTTCAGTTCGTTGCATCTCGTTTTTTTTTTTTTTTTCTATTTTGCTCTATGCACTAGTCCTTTCAGTCCAGCATCAGACAGAACTCGAAGCCGGATAGTGCGGTTCCGGCCATCAGCAGAATCGCCCGGGAAAATAATGGAACATAATTGAAAACTGCAAATTGAATGGAGAAAATTTTAATTGGACTGGTGACATCGAGAAGAACAAAGAGTAAACCTTGTCAGCAAAGCTGTGTTGTTGTGTTTGCAGCACCCTTCAGAGCGGTTTCACTCTTGCAGGTCATTTATTTGTAAAATTTTACTTTCTTAAAACTATTACGGGCGAAACAGGTATAAGTAGTTTATTACGAAAAAAAAAGGTTGTATAATTAGAGTAAACCTAGTTCTACGAAGAGGAAAAACTGTCATAATATTAACTGTTGTTCTAGTTTTAGAACGGACTCTGCCGCTGTTGTGTCCCTGGGTTGAAATTGCTGGAAACGACATCCCTTTAGCGTCTGTACATGGCTTCTTCCTCACGTTTCAAAGCTTGAACCAAAACGATGCCCAGAACAACGTTGGCAGTCTGAAAATGAATTAGAAATAGGCGTTTAGTTTGTTAATCAAAATTAGGAACGTAACAGAATTAAAATAAATAAACAAGGACAGTAACCGGTTGGCTTAAGTCACATGTTCCTTGAAGATTTGTACGAGATAATTTCGAAAAGTGTAAAACCGTTTTGCCGAATGATAGTATAGCTCTGTGAAATAGATTTGATTGGTAGATTCTCGAGTAAAGTCTAACATCAAAATGAGAACAAATTGAAATCTGATTATGATAGCAACATCAGATTAAAATCCTAATATGATATCGACTCATCAAATTTTCAATTTGCTGTTTAAATGCAAAAGTGAAACTCAAAAAATGAAAATATTAAAATCGACAACTTAGGCAATCCATTGAAATTGAGCAAATTTCGAATGGCAACAAAAAAAAATCAAAGTTAAGTTTCAATGGAAGAATTATTTCTTCAATCCTATGCTGCCTTTTACAAAAATGCTTTGACATCCTGCCGAGATCCTGCAGTTGACCGCAACCATAACCGCGAAGAAACGATTTTTCCGACATTTTTTCAACTTTTACGCAAATAATGCTCCATCTCTTTAACCACGAGAATATTGGTGTCAAACCACACGTCTGGGAGGCATTAGACAAATTGGCGATCATCGGTACCACGTCCTAAGTAGTCCACAAACTGTGTCGAAGACACTCTTCAAAACAATTCTCATTCCTAGTTATAAATGCTTAGAACTTCATATACTCACTAACGCTAGATACTATGAGAAGTATTTTATCAATCATCTAATAGATCTTGGAACTTTAATACACTTCTCCAAAGAAATCGTCTAACTAAATCTTCATAATTTTGAGTCACAGGACTAATTCTGCATCAAATGATCGTAAATTATAAGTCTACACAAGAACTAAAAATTTACTGAAGAGATTCTGGTTCTATCTGTGGTCAGAAGAGAGATAATCGTCCATTGTCCCAATTAGTCGAAAAAGTAAATGATCTGGGATACCTTAAGGTCTGAGGACAGAGGGTCGCGTGTTGAGTTTTAAATCGACCACTTGGCTCGCTCAATTCCCTTTGCGCATCGTATTTCTCTTGTACTCTCTCGTATATGAGCAAACTGAACCGGGTTACCAGCATACATTTTATTATTTTGATGAGAAGTTTTATCACATAAATCTATCGTTTGGGTTGGACATTACATGGATTCCAATGTACAATGAAAAAATATTCCACTTATACAAATATTGAATGCGAAACAAAAAATGTGTTTATATACAATGAAACGTCTGTGTGTTTGGCAGCCTTGTCGAGCCAGTCTTATTTCTCTCTCCTTTTTCAGAATGCTATCAGGAAACCAAAGCGAAAAAAAATGGCGGATGCATTGAAACTAACTTTGTTTCACAGAAAAATGCAAGACTTTATTTTTATCGCGATAACATATATGTTTTTATGTACTAATCGCATCTAAACTAAATAATCTAGACTTTGTCACGGTAGATTTATGATACAAGCCTTCAAAGCCGAGATATTCGATGAACAAGTAGAGGTATGCATTTCCGAGCGTTCCAATTTCAGCAGTTCTTCAATCAGAAAAAAATACAACACGACCGCTAAACTCAATGAATCATTCTGAAAATTTCGCAGAATATTCTTAACTAAATTTCGAAGACATTATCAGGTGGGTTTTTCTATACTCTGCATCGTTTCCCAGAAAATTTAATTTGAAACGGGAAAATAGCAAAAAACCTACCACTTTCCTGTCCTCAGCCCCTGATTCATTGAGTTTAGCGGTCGCGTTGTGTTTTTTTCTGATTGAAGAACTGCTGAAATTGGAACGCTCGGAAATGCATACCTCTACTTGTTCATCGAATATCTCGGCTTTGAAGGCTTGTATCATAAATCTACCGTGACAAAGTCTAGATAATTTAGTTTAAATGCGATTAGTACATAAAAACATATATGTTATCGCGATAAAAATAAAGTCTTGCATTTTTCTGTGAAACAAAGTCAGTTTCAATGCATCCGCCATTTTTTTTCGCTTTGGTTTCCTGATAGCATTCTGAAAAAGGAGAGAGAAATAAGACTGGCTCGACAAGGCTGCCAAACACACAGACATTCAATCTTTGTGAAAGTTGAATATTTTTTCATTGTTCATTGGAATCCATGTAATGTCCAACCCATACGATAGATTAATGTGATAAAACTTCTCATCAAAATAATAAAATGTATGCTGGCAACCCGGTACAGTTTGCTCATATACGAGAGAGTACAAGAGAAATACGATGCGCAAAGGGAATTGAGCGAGCCACGTAGTCGATTTAAAACTCAACACATGACCCTCTGTCCTCAGACCTTAATGTCGGATTCCTAATTTACGTTCCCTGGGTTGTAGGAGACTTCACTTTAAAACGTTCGGTCTTCAGAGCCTCGAAATTCGTATTTCAAAGTGATTACATGTGCGAGTTGTGTGAGATCAAGTAGATAACTCAATCTGATGTTATAATGCTCAAATGCTACAGCTTTGGATATGAGAAGGACAAAAATAACATTTTTGTACTGTGCTCAAATAGCCACACTGCTATTCACGGTGGATGCGGGACAGAAACTACCTGCATACAACACTGCTTGTCATTTAACCGATCATTTTCCGTCCCTTTATAGCTAGCACTTACAGTTCATAGCCATCGCAAAAAGTTCGCATTCCAAATCACCTAAGTTCGAAACCGGATTCTCTCCGTGGGTAATGTGGAGAAGATGGATGAGATTGCATAAAATGTTTTTTCTTGCTTGCGACTGATATGAAGATCGCATACAATTTTTTTTCTTGGTTTGCGAGTAATATCGCCTAAATGTATACTATCCCAGACCTGTTTTGGGTGTTCTATTTTTAGCTTATGCTCGTGACCTGTCATTTCGAGAAAATTTACATCATATTTGGTTTTCAATGTGCTTTCACTGAGAGCAAAACTAGTTTTCAGTTTGATGTCTCACAGCATTTTCTTTTGCTTTCGATTTTGATCTTTTGACCGTGAAAACGATCAATACGATAGCAAATTAAGTAATCTTAAAATAAAATTAAGTAAAATTAAGTAAATTGCGGTAAACAGAAGATTTCAAATATATTTAATGGCCGCATGAATCATGTTACACCATTTTACCCCAATATTGATAGGATAAATTGTAATAAAAAGGGGTTTGATAGTGAATTTTGCGGCTATACCAAATGAAATATGTGGGGGGGGGGGGGGGGGGGTATATTTCTTTTGGTATATCCAAAAGGTATAGGTTCCATATTGTTTACCAAAACATATCCGGATCTCTTTCCTCCCTACTAACAAATCTCCTATCCCGTGATGCTCGTGGAGATACAGTGGTACCCGCGGTCTCTAGAAACAACGAGTATCGGACTAATATTCCTTCCTTTCCCTCAGTAGCACAGTCTTTGGTCGTAGCCAGCGTCGTTATTGATCATTTAATAAAAAGTTAGGAGTGAGTGGGTATGTATAGTAAAAATGATTTGCTTCTCCCAAGCTTCATTTTCTTGGTTCATTGTACATTTCCACTCATTCGGTCAATCACGAAGTGCAACTACGGGCGATCTACTTCAGCTCAGCTCAGCTCAGCTCATATTATGATAGTTTTTTACACCTAGTCACCTCAAACCTTCACGGAAAATTAGACGTAAGATTGCTTAAATATGCCACAAGCTGTTAAAAAGTCAAAATAATAACTTGAGAACGACGGAGGGGGGAGAAATAACTCGTACTTTAAGTAAATTTAAGAACATTTTTGGTTTCAGATAATTCTACGCCGAGTTATCGTGTTCACCGCGCAACGTGATTCTCAAAAGAGGTTTTGGGGAATGCTCTGTTACCACCTTATTTTTTCAATATTATTAAAAGTAAATTTTACTTGAAATTCTTTAAATGATGTTTTATAATATAAAAAATGTTTGAATAAACTCGCTTAAGCTGTTTCTCCGTAAAAAAATTACAGAAAAAAGTGTTTTTTGATTCAAATGATCCCTTACTCCCCCCTTGAAAGTCTTGAGGTTCCGTTATTTTCCGTTGACATTCATTCAGATACGAGTTCCGGTTCCGAAGTTACAAGGCAATGAGCGTTTGGAATTTTCAAAATGTCATTTAGAACGACGATGGTTTTTTTTCCACAATAAGCTCAAGTCATTTTAATTCGTAGGTTATATCAGCTGATAGCCAAACGAAGAGACTTCGGCTATACCAATTCCCAGTTTCAATGTCCAGAAATACAGGAAATAGTGGTCGAAAATTTAGAAAAGAATCTCGCATCGATTCCCCATATAAAAGATAATGAGACAGACAACAATGCACTTCAAGGTGGCCTTAAACAAGTTTTTAGGCTTTGAATATTATTGAATATTGTTATTTAATCGGTTTCCAGTTTTGTTGTTTTGTTGTTTTGTTGTTTTGTTGTTTTGTTGTTTTGTTGTGTTGTTGTGTTGTTTTGTTGTTTACCAGTTTATTAGTTGTATGCTGATTATGATAAAAACATTCTAATTTTTTCAATGTGTATTTTATAGAATGTTCAATTAATTTTTTAATTTGATTTCCTGTTAGGCACTACACCCAAACCTCCGTTTACGAACACTTTTTATACGTTACCTCTTTTTACGTACCTCTTTTTAAGAACCAAATCCCAAATAACGTAATCTTTTTTTACGAACCAAATTCGAAATAACGTAAACTTTTTTCACGAACCTACTTCGTAAAAAGAGGTTTTGTCATTCGTCGAAAGCGATATCCGACTCCATGGAAACTACGACAATATGGGTATTTTTGGAACGGGTTTAAAGAGTAGATTCCGGAAAATGATGTTAGAGGTATTTTGCAAATCCAAGATGGCGACTTCCGGTTTGTTAATATTCCTCGAAAACCCTTACAATATGGGTATTTTCGGAACGTGGTTAATGAGTAGATGTCAGAAAACGATGTTTGAAGTGGTTCTTAAATCCAAGATGGCGACTTCCGGTTTGTTGATATTCCTTGAAAACCCTTACAATATGGGTATTTTCGGAACGGAATTGATGAGTAGATGTCGGAAAACGAAGTTTGAGGTAGTTTTGAAATTCAAGATGGCGACTTCCGGTTTGTTGATATCAGAATCACTTCAAACATCGTTTTCCGACATCTACTCATCAATTCCGTTCCGAAGATACCCATATTGTTAGGGGTTTTAGGCAATCTCAATAAACCGGAAGCCGCCATCATGGATTTTGAAACGAGCCAAACATCATTTTCTTGCACTTACTCTCCACATCCGTTCCGAAAATAAACATATGATGCGCGGTTTCCACAATAATCACACAAAACTTTTTTTACGAAGTAAATTCCAAATAACGTAAACTTTTTTTACGAACCAAATCCCAAATAACGTAAACTTTTTTTACGAACTACCTCTTTTTACTAACCCCCGTTTAGTTCGTAAATGGAGGTTTCGGTGTATTTTCGTACAATTAAGAGTTTTTTAGTTACAATGATTCGAAAAAAGTGCATTTGAATTGTGCGTTTACTCTTTGTGAAACTCATTCTTGAGTCAAATCGGTCTTGCTATCCGTGCAAAGTTAATGGGTTGCCTTACTGAAGATATGTACAAAGTTTTATCCAAATCAATACTAGTTTTAGAATTGCTTAGTTCAC
Organism: Malaya genurostris; assembly: GCF_030247185.1. NCBI lineage: Eukaryota > Metazoa > Arthropoda > Insecta > Diptera > Culicidae > Malaya > Malaya genurostris. Next base: position 50,638,690 of record NC_080572.1, read on the forward strand.
TAGTTGTCTTATGTTCGATCCCCGACCTGGAAGGATTCTTTAGTGTCAGTAGGATCCATAGTACTAGCCATGCAATGATTCTGTACACTAAGAATCGGCTGCGAAGTATGTTGAAACAGAAAGGCCAAATTCCACAAATGTAACGCCAGGACTTTGCTTTGCTTTTTTGACTTTGCTTAGTTCACTAGTTAGTTCGAGTTAGTTTATCCGGTTGTCTGTTTCATCAACCATATTCGATTGCGTTGTTTTTCTCAATTTGACTTTCGGGATGTTGAGTTTTCTGAAAACTCAAAGCTTTGCAAATGAAAAGTGGCAAGAGCGAAACGTTTGTCAATGCGCTTATGGCAGTAATCCGATTTTGCTTCATACAATTTACACAATGAAAGTACTAAAAAGCTCTACAATTTACACAATGAAAGTACTAAGTAGATATTCAATACACCTTCCGACGCTCGCAGAGTGTCATTCTGCGCTTCGAAGTTCAAAGATATCGGAAGTTTTCGTCTAGACCACAAAATAAATTCTCGTTTCCCACTGAGTGTGAAGTTGGCCCTGGAGGAAATGGTGCGTGTGTGTCGGCGAATGTCGAATTAACAATTCAAATTACCTCGGCAGAAAGCTGTTATTCGCATGTTTCATTTCAGGAAAATGGTTGATGTTTGCGCCTTGAAGCAGCTCTGATGCGTGCCACAAAAAGCAGCTTAGATTAATACTACCAACATGCTCGATAGCGTGGTGATGAAAGCTGTCGACACGCGTTTGAAAATTTCACGTGTATACTTTACTCAGTAGAGCAATAGAATTCTTGTTTTACGAAAGCAAACAAAAAAAATATGATGAAGAAATAGAATAGTCGCTATTTCTTGTTATGACTTTCATATACTTCTTTGTTTGTATGAGTTCAGTTTTACGATAGTTTTTTAAATGTCTTAATTTAGGGGTAACCGAAGAAATTTTTAAAAATTATGCTCTAGAACTTACATGAATCGCTGATAAAATCATGGCCATGATGGCAGCCCAGATGGATTTGTCCTCCAGGAACCAGGTCAGTTCGTCGACGCATCCGTGGAAGAAAGCGTTTCCGGTCACGGTGTCACGGCACTCGAGCGGAAGCGGCTGACGCAGCACCATGTAGTCGTTGGGTCCGTCGGCACCGCAGCAGCCGATCTGTGAATTAGCAGATGGAAAAGAGTTTAGAAGCTGACTTACTGACGAAACAGTTGCTGTGAAAAAAGTCACTTGATCTGTGAGCTAATTCCAGGTGTATTGTTGGGAATGGCCCTCTGGGAGGAAGGAGTTCGTGAAAAACCCTTGTTGTGACGTTGTGTTTGTGCAATTCAACCGTATCAGGGCATGGCGGAAAATTCGCATTCAACCTTTTCGGGGAGCAAATCAAGAGGCGAAACAACTTCATTCTGTATTTATTGAATCAACAAGCTTTGGGCAGCGATGCCGGATTTCAATTTCATGTTTAGATTGTCGTTCGTTTGCTCTTCAAATAAACAGAATGTTTCATTTTAATTAGGTTTTAGCAAGTTCTGAGAGGGAATAGACGAATATTAATTAAACTAAAAGCCGTTCGGATCCGGAGCTGGGTTGTTGTGTGAAGGAAAAGTTTCACGAACAATATCACGACAACACTTCTCAAACGAATGACTGGAAATTGATAGCTCTATTGATATTATCGATTTGCTCTGTTTGCTAATGAAAATGAACAACAAGTGAACCTTGTCCATCGGCACCAGTTGCTTTCGGTTGTTCTTAGATTCGAAATTCTACACCCGGCATCCCCGGTCTTGTGTAAATATTTACACTATCAATCGATTGCTTTCAAGAAATCGAATTCGGTACCGTGTCAGAACTCCTGTGTCAACATTCGATGGGTAGTCGTTTATTCCCGTTTAAAAAAAATAAACGAACATCCGAAATCAAATAGCAGGCAATTTGAACTCAAACAGTTGACCGGGCGAGGTTGGTCTGACTAGGATTCGGGGATTCGCCTTTTACAAGTGATCCCACCCCGTCCGGGAATTTCATTGCGATCTGGCCGAAATTCCGACCGAGTAGGAATGCTTTTCATTCTTCTGGAATGATGACTATCGAAGAGAAAACTTTATTTAAATTATATGATTCTTTAATTTGAATACTAATAGATTCGAGCTTAGAACAGCATGTGTATTGGGTAAATTTAATTCAGAAAATCTTCATTCCAAGTGACCCCGACATGTAACATGTTTTATGTTTCCGTTACCCCACTGATGAATAATTCAGTTGCAATAGAAAATCAATCAAGCTGAGTCTCATTCATTTCAGCGTTTATTTTTGCAGCCCTTAGGTTTGTTTTCGCTTTGCCAATATATCTTGTTCCGAACGGAGTAATCCTTTCGAGACAACATCCGATACCGTTCCGTCAACAGACCAGGCATCCATTAAAAGCTCGAATTTCAACGCAATAAAAATAATATATCGCATATCAGTCTGCTATCGATGAGCAGAAAATGGAGGGGGAAAAATAATGCCGCCATGTTTTTCTTTCTACTGTTTTCGAACCGAAACTTTGCCTCCTTTTCACAATTATCTTTATAGAATGTTTGGTGGTATACGCTTTGGACGTTAAGTGAGTTGAACACTACTCAAAAAACCTGTTTTAATCCACCTAGTGGTGTAATGATGCCTTTCTCATGTATAATATTGTGGTATTCCATTCAAAAAAAATTTTCTTCGATTTTTGAAAGAAACCAAGAGATTGTTTGGGCATTAACTAGTATAACATACAGAATAAAACAGTACTTTGATTGCGTAGGTCATCCTTAAGAAAACGAAGTGGGTTCACTATTATATGCACTTCCGGCACCGGAACCCGAGATCCGGTATAATCGAAGTCGGTTTGTACGGCCACCAACTAACATGACATACAAACTCTACGAGTACGCACTCTAAATTACGATTTAAATGTTTGTTGCATCCGAAAATATGCTGTAATTTTTGGGCGGACCATAAGATCTTTCAATTGACCCTAAGATTGGGAATAACGATTTATAACATTTTACAGTGACGGTGTATAATATTGAACACAATTTACACTATAACTCCGGAACCGGAAGTCGGATCCGGATGAAATTCAGGAATTCCGCATGGGACCGGAAGACCTCTCATTTGAATCTAAGTTTGTGGAAATCGGTCAAACCATCGCTGAGAAAAGTGAGTGAGATCCATTTTGGTATATATGACCACTATTTCCGATACTTCTGGAACCGGATACCGGGAACCAGGATAGCCGGAATCGATTTGTGTAGTTTTGAGACCAGTTTAGAAATTTTTTTACGTGTTTTGTTCCGCCGGTTTAAGTGATGGTATACAATATTGAACACACTTTACCCAATAACTCCGGAACCGGAAGTCGGATCCGGATGAAATTCAGGAATTCAATATGGGACCACGAGACCTTTCATTGGAATCTAAATTTGCCAAAATCGGTCAGCCTTCTCCGAGAAATCCTAGTGAGATAATTTGACACATACTCACACATACATACACACACACCCAGACATTGCTCAGCTCGATGAACTGAGTCGAATGGTATATGGTATATGACAATTTTCACTAGTCGGTTTTTCAAAAAATTGCATAACCTTTCTATATGAGAAAGGCAAAAAGCATGCACCTTTCTCTTTTATATATAACTTTATATTACCTGGGTGAAAATTAATGACATTCACATGGCGCAACTTGATTCTTATTCAATCACATACCTTAGAATGTATGCGTTGGGAAAACCTAATGGAATACAGTTTCAAAATCAGTATATGTCATTTAGCTGAAGCGTAAACAACAATACTTTTTTTACACAGAAAAATGTCGAATTTTGTGGCGAATAAAGTGTTTTTGCGGGGAGTAGAGCTTCATTAATCCAATACTATGTCATCGTATTTTGGTGGAAGTGTATGATGAGCGTGGTGTAGCTGAACGTACACGTCGGAAGTGGTTTGTACGATTAAAAAGTGGTAATTTTGATTCGGAGCGCCTCCAAAGTTTGAAAATGTCGATGAAGACTTATCGCAAACGCAGAAGAACTTGCAAAATTACACGCAGTTACTCAGTCAGCCATTTGTCAACGTTCAAAAGCAATGGGAATGATCTAAATGGTAGGCAATTGGGTGTCGTATGAATTGAAGCCAAGGGATGTAAAACGCCAAAACGTGCTCTGATAGAAACTAAAATTGAAAATAGTCCTCATATTTTTTCACGTAGTTTTATTTTGAACCTCAACCTAAAGTCTACATTCGATGCAAATTTGACTAGTGTGAATAGAAAAATCAAGAAGTTTCAGCTAAAATAATTCATCAATATTTGCAAAATAAAAATTAAACGAAATAAACTTGCTCGTGACAACCTTTCCCTTGGAAGTAGCCGTTCGCGATATACCTAGACATAAAAATCAAAGAACTCAAAATTTTGTTGATTTTCGCAGCCTAAACAAGTGAGGCGTGATTCTAAACATCCGAGGAAAGTTAATGTTAATGCAACAATTAGCTCGATTCTTCAATAATAAAAAATCTAATTGGAATGAAAGTAAAACTGAAATAATTTGTTATTATTTTTACAAATTTTTTCGCTTCTATTTCAGGATGCTATTTGAAGCCACTGTTGGAGCCAGAGTTTAAAATTGTCACGCATTCTCAATGAAAGAAACCATTCCAACAGTATCATTTTCAATGTGTCACTGTCTCATTCGTAAATGACCGACACCAGAACAAACGAAGAGAGACGAAGCATTTTCGTTTCTCATCGAAAAAATGAGAGAGAATAATTGCTAACGTCACTCTTTCATCTATAACAAGACGAAACCAAACTAACGTTTTCAGGGAGCAGTGCCGTAGTGAGGGTGAGGTGAGTGAGCCGACCGCCTCGGGCATCAACATCCATGGGGCGCCAGAACATGATGGAATTGGTAAAAATTAATTCTTTACGATTTTTTCCAGGAAACCTATTTAAATTGTATTAAGTTTCAGATAATTCAGATAGTATTACCACTGTTACCAGCAGCCATTAATATTACAGAACTGCCATTCAGTGACCACCGTAACAATTATTTTTTTTAACAAGAGACGCCCTTTGCTCGATTGTTATTGTACACTTGGACCTTCCCAAAGAGAAAACCTGCAAACCTATTGAAGGGCTTCAATTTTTTGAATGCAAAGCAGATAGGTGGGTAATGTCGTGAGACATAACCGGATGACGTGAATACGAATAAAATTGATGGTTCAGTTTCTTTGATATTGCAAAATGTGAATTCTAGAACTCGTCCACATTTCGAATCAATATGCTAGAGCTGAATTCTAAATCTGAGCTCTGAAACTCACTTTTGTTGCTAGATTCTGGAACTGGACTCAGGTAACGAATTCTCAAACTGAATCCTAGAACTGAGCTTTGAACATGTGTTTTGGAACTGGAACTGAACTGAACTGAACAGGATTCCGCTTAGACACTGAATCCTAAACCTAAATCCTAGCACTGAACTATGGATCCAGATTTTTATTTTGCTTCTGATTTTTAATTACAGAGTTCCGGTCTAGTATTCAGTTTTAAAATTAGGATCCAGAATTCAACTCCGAGACTTAGTTCCAGAACTCAGATCCGGATTTTAGTTCAAAAATTTGCAGAATCTAGTTCCTCAATTCAGCTACACTTCTAGAGTTGTGGAACTGATATTTGAACCCAAATTAGAGTTGCATTCCTAAATTGAATTCTGAACGTGGATTTTTGAATGCATTGTAGAACTGATTTGCATCTAAGTTCTGGTCCTGGATTTCGGCCTGAAGTTCCAGAACTTCAGGTTCAGAATTCAGTTTCAATTTTATAACTGAATTCTGGTTTCAGTTTCAGAATTCAGTTTCAAAGATCATTTCCAAAATTTAGTTCCAAAGTCCAAGTCCAGAAACAAGATCCTGATCTCAATTTCAGATTTCGTTTTCAAAATCCAGGTTTAGAGTGGAGTGCTGAAATTCAGTTTCAGTTTCAGAATTCGGGGACTAGATTCTGGCCTTGGATTAAGGACGAGGAACTAAATTTGAAGTCAGGATTTTAAAAATGGAAAAAAATCTGATCTTGGATTCTGAAACCGAATTTCAGAACAGTACTCTAGCATGGGATTCTGGTCTGAACTAGAAACTAGGGTAGAAAAAATACAAATCATAAAATTTTGACTTTCCATACATACTTTTTATGCGCCGTTCGCCTTACACACCTCTCAAAATCAACATAAACAAACTAACGGCACGTTATAGGAAATCTGAAAGAGTATAATTAACCGTGGTACAAATAAGGATATGAGGAACACAAAAGATAACTGCTTCCTGAATGTTCAAAACAGACATTAATAGCGACTACACAATAATTGTGTAGTCCTACGTCAACAGTTCGAACAAATCTTAAGGACTATCACTTGTAGTGATTCATGCTATGCACATATAACATATACCCAAGTATCAATTCGAATATCTTTAAGTTTTAATTGTAATGTTTAAGGGTTATGTAATTAATTCAAAAACGATTATCGGTTTCATGAAAGCTATAATCAATTCGTCGTTTGACAAGAAATATAAAAGTTTTTAGGTAGTTTTTAAAGCTTTTATAAAACCTTTTGCGTGGACTAATAAATTAGCAAGATTTTGGCCTTACCATTGGTATTTGATTGCATTGCAACTTACCAAAAATAGAATAACTAGAATCAGGGGATGGGCATGGCGTGATGGATTAGTCGATGCCTTTCATACAGTCCAAAATTTCATGTCCGCCATTTTGATGTTCTACTCTAGGAGGAATTATTAACGACTTTCATGTTTCATTTCCAGAACACACAAGTTTTGACGACCAAAATGACGATGAATCACAAAAAATATATATTTGTAAATTTGTTGTGTAAAAGCGCATATATTTTAAGGCAAATTGTTATAAATTTTTGTCGTGAATACGACTTACTTTACTATGGGGTGCCTTTTCAAAATTAGCCATATGGAAGAATGGGTAGAACTTAATCGTGAATATCTCGACTTGTATTAATGGTAGCAACATAATTCTTTCACCATTTCATCAAAAATATGATCAGGAATTTCGGATAATATTTTGAACAGTGTGAGATAACCACAAACAACTCAAAAATTAAGTTTTCTCAAAACTTCAAAATAATGCGGAAAACTCTTTACTTTCGCTTGGGTTTTTCGCGCAAGGACGACGATTTTGAGGTAGTCAGGCACATATCTTCAACTGAATGCGTATAAAAGGGGAACCGTGGTGAAAATCGATCATTTCTTTTCGTGCGTTCGATGGGAGCAGACGTCGTGGGAGTTAAACTGTGTTGCCCGAGCGGCGAGAGGGGTATTTCTTTTCGAAGCACTTATAGAACGCACAAATTACTTTTTTTTTCTTTTTTTTCTTCTAATAATTTTTTGCACTTTACTGCCCTATCTTCCCTACAGCACATAACTTTGTGCCTGACCTAACTTCTGCCCTAACTTCTACGGTAATCACTTCTACCGGTTAACCGACGGTCGAACAAGGTTCTAGTTAGAGATGTCCTGCGGCACAAGCCACCTCTAAGTCTAGATGGAATCTATAGTTTGCAGCACCTGCGTAACAAATGCTACACGCTTATAGTCTTTGGGGTGGAGTCCTTCGTCCAGTTAGTACCGTCCTGCGTTACAAGCCGATACTAATTCCGGTCGTCTGGTTAATCTGATTCCCCGCCTGCGGTACAAACAAGGAAGTAGATCGACCAACGGATGCAAAGTGGAAAAAACCAACGACGAGATCCGATGTTCTGGGTCCAACAGTTGAACCAAGAAGCCCCGATAAAATCAAAAACCGACCCTTTTATACTCAAATATATGTACCTAACAAAAACCTATATTTATATATATATATGTCTGGTAGACTAACTACCACCTACGTGAATTCACTGCGATCGCGTCGCTTATGTACATAATTAATTAATTCGATCGGTGATACAGTTTTTTCTGGCTGATGCAATATGTTGAAATAGCCAGCCGTGGGCATTACAATGACTCAACTGTTCTACTGCCTGTACTAGCTAAGATAAAGATTTTTATGGAAAAATTAGGGCTGCTGCAGTTACAATGTAAGTAAATGTAAGAATTACTTCTGTATGATTGATGAATATCGATACACTGTCATCATCGTTATCAGTTATTACTCTACTGGTCTACTGTCTGTACTAGATAAAGATTTCTTTGGAAAAATTAGGGCTGCTGCAAAACCTTCAACCAGCAGCGACGGAGAGAGCGCCTTCTGCGTGGTTAAAACCTCAAACGCTCAGGTAGCATTTTTCATTCGCTTGCTGGCCTTCAAGGCGAGCAGACTGCCATCGCGAGAGTTAAACCATCAACCAGCAGCGACGGAGAGAGCGGCTTTTGCGTGGTTAAAACCTGGAACTGTATTCCGGAACTAATTTGAGTTTCGAAATTGCAATTCTAGAATTAAAACTGGATTCTGAGTCTGTTATTGGTTCTAAATTTAGTTCTTGAACTCAGGATCCAGTTCTTTATTCCAGACTTCTTCTATTCGGTTCTTTTTAGAACCATAATAATACTCCTAAAGAATTATGCGGAAATTTACTTTACTGTACTCTATAAAACCCATTCTGGTAGTCATGGCGAAAAATCGTCTTCATGTTTTAGAGCTTAGTTCTGGAATATGGGATTAGAATTCAGAGTCTGCGTGCTGAACTAACTCAAATCGTCACCATTTTTTTATTATAAAGAACTATACTGCTTATTTCATAGTATTTAAGTGCGTTTCAGAATTTTTAATGTAACTAATCTGTAATTTAGTCTAGGCGCATCGTTTAAATTTCTAGTAATGAAAGAGGGGAAAGTTGCACAATTCAAACAATCGATGAACTACCAATTCGAATTCGGAAGCATAAATAAAGTGTGTCATATTCGTATTCACGACATCCAGTTATGTCTCTGACATTACACACCCGTACTTTTTATCCATATATTCACGATAAAAATGAATGCGCATTCATCAGAGAAAGCCTCAAAGTCGTAAATAGATTCTACCACGGAATTCCTCCGAATAAATTAAATGTGGATCATAAAACAGGTTTTAAAACTTTCTTGAATTTGGAATCATTTCGGAATAGATTTAACGCAGGCTCATGCAGATTCCTGCTTTTTAAACGAAACAAAAAATTATTCACTGGCGGAGTTTGTAGTTTTAATACAAGATTTAAGATGTAACACTCAAGATTTCTACAAGTATTTATAAAAATTCAAAATGTTACTTGGGTTAACCTTACTGAAAAATGAAATAATATGTGGTCGTCTTCACGATGCTTTTTTTGAAAAAAAATGTTGGGTTAATATTTTTGAGTTCGCCTCGGGCGCCAGAATCGCTCACTACGGGAGCATCAGTAGAATTTCGATTCTCAATCTTTCATCAATGTATTGAAAATCTCTGACGTTTGGCTATAAAAAGGGACTAAAATATTGCAAATCGAAGTAATTACATCCCAGAACTTCTTTGGAAACCAGAACTACTACAAATTCGAGCACCAACAGTTAAAAGTTATTGTGAAACCTTTTTCTGTCATTTTCTATTCTCACAGCTTCGGTTCAATATCGACACTTCAAACTATGGGATTTTCACTGAAAACTGCAAATGACTGAAATTGCGGTTGAAGTATTTATTCCACATCTACTGTCTTTTTTAAAAGACTTAACTCATATCCAAAAAGCAGTGCTTAAGTCAGATGAAGCTCCTGCATAGTACAAGAACAGAAAAAATGTTGCGAATTTTTTGTAACTTTAAATTAATGTATAATATTGACGTTGAGTGGCATATTTTGCAACATCTCATTATAAGGAACCATGTGAAAGTTTTTACAAATCTACTTAAACATTCCATCACAACTGCCTAACCATTATATGAATGGGTTGAGCAGAAATGTCGAGATTCTCTCTATGCCTTTTTATTAAGTAGCGTGTATCAGAATACCAAATTCATTCCAGGCACACATAAATACCTTTCTTTCGTTTCAATTTCAGAAACCACAATTGATACAAAACTGTTTTCGAATGACTTTATCTTCAAAAATATAAAGCCTTAAATATCTTATTGAATTATTCATATACCTGTAATAGTTATAGGTATAACAAGCAAATGAAACATTCATATGAATATAACAATGATGTTATAATTAAATAGACCAAAACCTACAAAATATACATAATAAAGTAACATCAGGGTACATTTATACGCTGTAAAAGACTTTCTGCACTTTTCGGCACATTTTAACACAATACACCCAAACCTCCGTTTTCGTAAACTTTTTCTACGTTACCTATTTTACGAAACTTGTTTTACGAATCAAATCCCAAATAAATTAATTTTTTTACGAACCTACTTCGTAAAAAGAGAATTTTGAATACGGAAAAAAAATCCGTTACTGCTGTCATGATTAGAAAATCATGAAACCAATCTTTTTAACTTATCATGAATTAAGAGCAATAACTCTTCTCCCATGAAATTTAATCATGGTTCGAAAATGCGTTACTTGAAGAATTCATTTCTTTCAAAGATCGTAGCTCTAATTTACTACCCGGTTATCACTTTGAACCCTCTGTCTCAAGTGATGTGATAGATTAATAGATTAATGGTGAAGCATGAAGCAGACATTCAAAAGCAAGGCCTACTGAAAATGTTAACTTGATCCTGAAGCATATTTAATAATCGTGTTGCTTTACCCACTGGCTGATAGAGAATTAAACATAACATAAAAATAAAGATAATGAATCGAAAATTGACATCATAAGAGACTAAGTACGGCTACGCTTTTCATTTGACAATTTTTTTAAGAGGTTTGATTCACACGTGTTTTTTCATGCAGTTCGTTTAAATTCTGAAACACAAAATCAAAACTGAAGCAATGAACGCAAGTGAACACGTTATCTCTTGTGTCGTCGTTTTTCAAAACAGAATATTTTAATTTTTACAGAAGTTTGTCGTGCTTTTCACTGAATTTATGTTGAAAAAATTACCATCGTAGAAAAAACAACGTCAAGGGCGTTACGTTTAAATTTCAGCGAAATCAGTTCGAATGGATCAGGATCCGTGAAATTTTAATCATGGTGTATTAAAGACTGTCCCATAAAGTATGGACGCACTTTGGTTTTGCTATAAATAATTCACAAGTATTAGATATTACAATATTATTCGATATACTGATAATATTAGACAACAACAACAGAATATTATTCTCATCATTTGCTACTTAGCCATTGTAGACTAGCTGGCGCAGCTTCTTGCGAACGTTCCTCATTAAATTCCGTACAGACTTCTTGGCGACCAGTTTTGACACTTTTTCCAATCTTTTTCGAACTGTTGAATGGTTTCGGCTGCCGAGACATGTTTCCTAAGATGTGTCTTCGTTAATGCCCAACATTCCTTAATTGGTCGAAGTTGTGGGCAATTTGGTGGATTCATGTCTTTTGGGACGAAAGTGACATTTTTGGTAGTACACCATTCTACCATTGCTTTCGAGTAGTGGCAAGAAGCAAGATCTGGGTTTCGAATCATGGGTAGAAGTCGTTTTTGTAAACATTCCTTGATGTATATTTCGCTGTTCATTGAAGCAGTGGAGATGAAGGGTTTCGAAATATTATCTTGCTTGCCAGACCATAGCTTTCTTACCAAATTTTTCGACTTCAATTGATGTCTCGGGCTGGTTTAACACTTCCCCTTCTCGCACCGTATAATATTGTGGTCCCGGCAAGGATTTGTAATCGAGTTTCACGTAGGTTTCGTCGTCAAGATTATGCAGTTCAAATTTCCAGCAAGAATCGTATTCTACAGCTTTCGAACCCTCGGCCTGATCGATGCTTCTTGTTTCGGACTACGTTTTAGATGTTTCTGCTTCTTATAGGTTCGAAGATGCAAACGTTCTTTAGCACGAAGAACATTTGACTTCGAAATGCCCACTTTTTTGGTCTCATCCCGAACTGAAACCTCCTTCTTTTGCTCGAACGCCTTCAGTATACGTTTATCCAACTGAGGGTTAGCAGGACCTTTTTTTCGACCCGTTTTCGGTTTATCCTCAAAGGTGTTATCCTCACCGAACTTCCTGATTGCATTTCGCACGGCTTTTTCACTTACTCCTTCCATTTTTGCTATCTTTCTCAGTGACAGTCCGCGTTCTGTGCAACATTTGTACACAATTTTTCGACGTTGTTCTGCTGAAAGTCCACACATTTCGAAACAAACTAACGAAAACGAATACACCGAAACCTCCATTTACGAACTAAACGGGGGTTCGTAAAAAGAGGTAGTTCGTAAAAAAAGTTTACGTTATTTGGTATTTGGTTCGTGAAAAAAGTTTACGTTATTTGGAATTTACTTCGTAAAAAAAGTTTTGTGTGATTATTGTGGAAACCGCGCATCATATGTTTATTTTCGGAACGGATGTGGAGAGTAAGTGCAAGAAAATGATGTTTGGCCTCGTTTCAAAATCCAAGATGGCGGCTGCCGGTTTATTGAGATTGCCTAAAACCCCTAACAATATGGGTATTTTCGGAACGGGGTTAATGAGTAGACATCAGAAAACGATGTTTGAGGTAGTTCTGAAATCCAAGATGGCGACTTCCGGTTTCTTAATATTTCTTGAAACCCCTTACAATATGGGTATTTTCGGAATGGGATTGATGAGTAGATGTCAGAAAACGATGTTTGAGGTGGTTCTGACATCCAATAAGGTGACTTCCGGTATCTTGATATTTCTTGAAAACCCTTACAATATAGGTATCTTCGGAACGAAAATGATGAGTAGATGTCGAAAAACGATGTTTGAAGTTGTTCTGAAATCCAAGATGGCGACTTCCGACTTGTTGATATTTCTTGAAACCCCTTACAATATGGGTACTTTCTGAAAGAGATTTAAAAGTAGACGTCGGAAAATTATATTTGAGGTGGTTTTGAAATGCGAAACAGTGACTTCCGGTTTATTAGTAACTTTTTAGTATTCCTTTAAAACACTATACCGTTCCGAAAATATCCATATTGTAAGGGTTTTCAAGGAAAATTAACAAATCGGAAGTCGCCATCTTGAATTTCAGAACTACCTCAAACATCGTTTTCTGACATCTACTCATCAATTCCGTTCCGAAAATACCCATATTGTATGGATTTTCAAGGAATATCAACAAACCGGAAGTCGCCATCTTGGATTTCAGAACCACTTCGAACATCATTTTCCGACATCTACTCATCAATTCCGTTCCGAAAATACCCATTTTGCAAGGGTTTTCAAGGAATATCAATCAACCGGAAGTCGCCATCTTGGACTTAAGAACCACCTCAAACATCATTTTCCGGAATCTACTTTTTAAACCCGTTCCAAAAATACCCATATTGTAGTAGTTTCCATGGAAATCGCTTTCGATGAATGACAAAATCTCTTTTTACGAAGTAGGTTCGTAAAAAAAGTTTACGTTATTTGGGATTTGGTTCGTAAAAAAAGATTACGTTATTTGGGATTTGGTTCGTAAAAAGAGGTACGTAAAAAGAGGTAACGTATAAAAAGTGTTCGTAAACGGAGGTTTGGGTGTACACGACTGCACAAGTGGTTAGAGAAGAGTGTAAACAACAGGACGCAGCCATAAAAATTGACAGATTCTGAACCATTGCGAAATGGCAGCGGTTTGCGCTCAATTTTGTCGGAGCTGGCTTAACCGATTTCTATCATTTTTGGCTTGTTCGTTACTAATATTGGGTAGTGAATCGAACTCAAAGACCAAATAGTTGTGTCTCTTGATTCCTGAGATATAATCGTATAAGTTACGTAACCTAGAAATCAATTTTTTTTGTTCTATTCAAACAATTATTTCAGAAAGTGATCAATGATCAAGTTCAAATATATTATTGCTGATACATTTGGTTCGAGGAATGTTTCCGAACTTATGACCTAAGCACTGAAGTATGATTTTGTAAACTATTCGAATCAATCTGAATAAAAATGTATAAAATATGAACCCAAATTCGTTTTAGATGTAATAAAATGGGGCGAAAAATGGTTTAATGAGATTGTGTCGATGACAAGAGAAAGGCATTTTCACACCACAAGGTGAATTAAAATTAGGTGTTTTTAATTTAAAATTTCTGACGAAAAATCGCAATTTTAGCAATAGAATATGATTCTACAGATCAAAGGCAATAGATTTGCTCACAGTAACTTTCCATCTAGAAACGGTTGTTTTCCAGATATTCAGACATGAAATTAAATGAACTCAGAATCTGAGTTCGTTGAACTTCATGTTTAAATATCTCGAGAACGGCTACTTCCATCGAAAAAGCTACCATGAGTAAATTTATTTGTGGTGTAGTTTATTAGTGAAGGCTTAGTGCAAATTGCGGTAAGTCAATCCTGATTTTTCCACCTTATCTACTGTTAATGGCTGGAACTGAGCACTATTCGTAATCATTGAAAGGTTAATTTTATACTCACGTTTTCTTGAATCAGCTTCAGGGCTGCCGATGAATGCGGGTGCTCCGAGGTCGTAATAAAACGCAGCATGGTCTGACGGATCAGTGGCTGGATGCTGGAATCGACGGTCGAGAAGTCCAGAATAATGGCAGAACCGGCAACGGTAACGATGAATAGAAACACCTGGCTAGCGATGAACTGAAAGCGATACGAAGAAAATTACACCGAGTTAGTGTTCTCACTGCAAATGGCTGTCATTTCAAAAGCGTTCCACATAGTATTTAAATTAAATATTGAGAGTACCAGTCTTCTGCTGAACCCTTTTCAGCTTCTGTATGGGTATTGGAAATTTTCATTACAGCATATTTAAATTAGCTTTCATCATTTTCCATCTCGGGAATTTGCCTTCATTCAGTTCAATATCCTTTCAAAGCGAATCGCTTTTGAAGAGCAGCTCCTTTCTTTCAGCTACGCTATAAAGTATTCATCGAAACATTATCCGAAAAACTAATTCAATTCACCTGCTGTCGGTTGCGGTTTTCTTCGCCCGCCGAAGTCTTCTAGGTTTTGCCCGTCTGAGAAGGATCTGGCTTTAAAACGAGTCAAACGAACCGCAAAAAGGTAGACCGTGCCGCCATGAGGGCCGGGGTGGAAACTCAATTTGGTCCTTCCGATATTCAATCCGAATAAGAGAGAGAGAGAAAAAAAACGCTCCGTTGCCGAAGCAGAGTGTGTAATCAACTGGTTTCAAAATGGAAAAATGGATTCAAGCGAGAATATGGTGCATAAAACTCGGATGAGTGCAGTCAAGGACCCTGGCTGACGTACGTCGTTGGCCACCGTGAATGGAAATGGACGAGATTTTTATACGAGCTGATGGTGAAAAAAAAGTGCACCATTTTGATCCTTATCGATCACCCTCATCATTATCGAGCGGTGAGAACCTAACCAAATACCAGCAGCAGATGCGACTCGCATACAGCAGCCGAGTGATTGGCTTTCTGAAGTGCTAGGATGGAAACGAATTGCCACGCATCGCTGGACAATCGTTTGACGGGAAGTGCACTTGCATGATGGAAAGGATATTTGTTTTGCAACGCCAATAACTGTTCATTTGCACATTTCATTCAGAAAAATTCTAACGAAATACGAGCAACCGGAAAATAGTAAAGAAATAACCGCGGCATTATGTTCAATTTCCCACATTGGCCAATAGAAATCAGATTCAAAGCGATTTTTAATGTGATCGCTGTGAAAACCTACTTTTAAACCGAGATCCGGAGGGCCGAGTACCATACACCATTCGCCTCAGTTCGTCGAGTACGCAAAATGGCTTTGTGTGTGTATGTAACAAAAATATGCACTCGATTCTTTCGGTGATGGCTGGACCGATTTTCACCAACTTAAATTCACTTGCAAGAGTCCCTTTGTCTCATAGGTTGCTATTGAATTTTACCCAGGTCGGACATTTTTTCAGAGACCACTCAATCCATTATCTTCAGCATAGATTCAAACTAAAGGTCTTATAGTCCTATAAATGTCTATTGAATTTCATCTGGATCCGACTGCCGATTCCGGAGTTACGGGGTAAAATATGCAAATTAAACTAAAAACCCTTCTTAATCCACCAAGTGGTGTGGTAATGCCTTTCTCTATATTCAAAATAGTCTCATGATTATTTTTATCTTTATATGAAATAATTTCTGACAATAATTTGGGCTCATTTGCACGGTACAAAAACAACGCGTTTTGTCGGTTATGTCATATCTCCGGAACCAAAAGTCACAGCCATTTGATCTTTGAACTTGACCAAGCTTCGAAAATCGTTTTTTCCAGCAATTCTAATACCTTTCTAAAAAGAAAGGCAAAACCCTGACTAGTCCACTTAGTGGAATTTTCATAGATCGTCGAGATTTAGCGTCACCTTGAAAAATTTTTTTTTCGGAAAGTGGACTTTCTGAGACTCAAAATTTCGAAGGCCTTTTCGAACAAATTGTTTTTTTAGATGACACTTAAATCTCGACGTTTCATGCAATTTCAAGACGTTTGACATCAAAGAAAAATTTTAATTTCGGAAATCCCCTCTATGGTAATTTTTCAAGATCGAAAATTTTCAAACCTTAACCGCTGGGTAGCACCCCTTACCAATGTCCGATTTAGCTCAAATTTCGCATGGGGACTTTTTTCGAGGTAAGTAAAACTTTTTAACAATAGCACTTAACTAAATTAGAGGTGACCCTAAAAGAATGGCACCCTTATATACATTAGAGCGATAAAAAACAACGTGTTTTGTCGCTTACGTCACTTATACCATCATATCTCCGGAGCCAAAAGTCACAGCCATTTGATATTCGAACTTGTTCAATGGCCCAATTGTAGCCTCCAAAGGAGTCTAAGCGTGTTAAAATCGGTTAAACCATCTCCGAGAAATTTGCGCGGTAAAATATCAATGCGTATTGTCGGTAACGTCACTTATACCATCATATCTCCGGAAAAAAGTCACAGCTATTTGATCTTCGAAATTGATTAATGGCCTAATAATAGCTTTCAAATGGGCTTAGACTTGTTAAAATCGGTTCAGCCATCTCCGAGAAACTTTCACGGTAAAAATACAACACGTTTTGTCGGTTACGTCATTTATACCATCATATCTCCGGAACCAAAAGTCACAGCCATTTGGTTTTCAAACTTGATCAATGGTACGATAGTAGCTTCCAAACGAGGATAAGTTTGTTAAAATCGGTTAAGCCTTCTCTGAGAAAATTGAGCGTGTTAAAAAAAACGCATTTTGTTGGTTACATCACTTATACAATCATATCTCCGGAACCAACAGTCACAGCCATTTGATCTTTGAGCTTGATCAATGGCCCGACAGTAGCTTTCAAACGAGCATAAGTTTGTTAAAATCGGTTCAGTGATCTCTGAGAAAATTGAGCGCGTATAAATATCTCTGAAAAGTGCACACACTCACACATATACACACAGATATTTTCCGATCCGAATGGTATATAACACTATGGGTCTCCAAGGCTCCGTTCAAAAGTCGGTTTTTCCAGCAATTCTAATACCTTTCTATAGAGAAAGACAAAAAGTTTAATTGGTAGTGACTGCTGGTTTCGGTTATAATGTTGAAAAAGTTTCGGTGTTATGATGGCATATGTGACGTAAACGTTAAAACTCATTACCGCTCAATTTTCTTACATTTGAATTAACCGATATCAATAATTTTAGACTCTTTCGAGAACAAAATTGGGCTGTGAGTTGATTTTGAAGATCATATGGCTGACATTTTAAGTTTCGGAGATATACGCCCTTATTCTGAATAACGACGTATTGGTTTTTCGATCGAATCCTAGCTACATTTGATTTTGCTAGCGTTATTAGGAATACGAATCGAAAAAACGATACGTCGTTATTCAGAATAAGGGTGATATCCGAACAAGTGACGTAACCGAAAATTTATGTGTTTTCTATCCGAATAATTATTTCAGATAGTGACCTATGATCGCGTTCAAATGTATTATTACAGATCTGAGCTTGGTCTGAGAAATGTTACCGAATGTGTGACCTAAACGCTGTAGCATGCTTTGGTGAACTAACGACACTGTGTCGATGAAAGAGAAAGGCATTATCACACGACTATGTGAACTACGAATAGGTTTTTTTTTAATTGATCTAGACTGTCTTTTGAAATGATTGCAATTTTTTTACCCAATTGCTTTCAAATGGCACCAGTCGAAAAATAGGACATCCAATGAAAAACGTTTTTACTGGAGATTTTCATAAAATTTTTAGCTAGAAAAAAATTTCTCCTTAAAAGCGTCCATCTTGCAATATATGGACGGTTGGTAGGGAACGTAATTGCAGATCTCGGGACAAAATATTATTCAAATCGAAAACGGCGTTTTATTTTTTTTAAATAATAGAGGTTTTATTCTCAAGGTCTTTGTGCGGGATTGGGAATCGAGCCCAGGTGGGCTGCGTGAGAAGCATCGACTAACCCATCTCGCCGTACCCGTTTATAATTATAAAATCTATTTTTTCAATGGAAGATTCGATTGATTATTTTGGCAAAATTTTTATACTTATAGTTGACTAGTTTGGTGAAATTCACTATTACAATACTTCAATATTCTTTTTTTGACCGAAAACACAAAGGTTGACCTTTTTCAGAACACAGTTTGGATAGAAAAAAAACTGGTAATGTGACCAAGTCTACTTGTTCAGAAAGTTTAATTTAAATATGGTAGGGTGCAGCCTCTGAAAACAATGTTTAGATTTTTTTTCAGAACAAAATACAAACACTTTTTTCACATTGTGTAATTTCTCCATATAGTCCGACTAGTTGCTTAAAACATTGCCGAAAGCACCAAATCAATCTAACAAACCGTTTATGAAAAATAGCTTTTTGAAAATTTCAATGGAATTCTCTTTCTTTCTCGAAAGTAACGCCACAATAGAGTTGAAATGCCAAATTCAAATTACTACCACATTCACCATATTCGCTTGACTCAGCCCCCAAAGATTATTTTTTGTTCTCGGATTTGAGCTTGCTGGAAAGAGATTTGCATCGAATGATGGGTGAGTTCATCACTGAAACGCAAAAAGTTAATTGTGTAGCTCTTCAAGGAGCAAACATTCATCTACAATCTCGGAATTTCTGTATTTCTGGTTTCTGTATTTTATGATTATGAAACTTGGTTCTGCCATTTCCGAGACAAGAATTGTTCTTTCATACACAACATTTTCCGTTCTCAACGAGACAATTCGAGTTGTATATGATACTCGGTTCTCTGAGTCTTTATTGAAATGTCGGTTGTTCTTCGAAAAAAACAAAACTGAATGTAAAACATAGAAACTATCACCTCACAACAACAGAGATAGAATCATTCCGAACATTAAAGAATTTATGCTTCATTTAGCCCCAGATAAAGCTATTTTTCAGTCAATTCATGTCTATTCACAGGAAACGAGAAGCAGGAAGTAAAAATAGAATCACTTGGTCGGTACGCCAAAATATCGGAACGGAAGAAGAAGAAGAAGGAAAACACACGAGCTCGTCTCTGCCGTGTCCATTCTTAGATCCAGGAGTAATGGCACCGACATGTAATGTTCTTAATAGCCACGAGCACTGCGACGGGAGCTAATGTTTTTTTTTCTCGCAATGAAAAAAGGAACCTTCTGCTGCCATCCCGGATCGTATCAGATTTGAAATCCCTGCCACAAGAACGAGTGTAGGGAAAGCGTGTTGTTTCTGCTGCCGGCGCCAGGACACTGTGGAAACCGCCGGGAATTTTGTCTTTCTTGTAGATTGAAGTGCTCGGAAATAAAGATTTCCCACGGTTTTCACCTGCGAAATGCTTCAGACATATTGCAAAACGGCTGCAACCGAACGTCCCCGTCTTGGCCGGATGTTATGAAAACCAATTTCCGTGATGTGATTGGAATTTTTCCAACCATTTTTCATGATTCCTGTCGTCGTAAGATCCGATCCCTCTTCGCTTTCCGTCGTCTTCAAGTTTCGTGCCCATTTTGCGGTCCCATTCCAAGTGGCTAGTTCTGCTGCCGGTGGGTTTGGAAATATCTCGCCGATTTTCGCTTCCCCGGTGTTCGACAAACGAACGTTTTGATTTAAATCAGCACCGGACTGATGGACGGCCCTCGTGCTGCCGGGGAGGAGGAGAAACTAAAATACTGCTGCTTCGTTTCGGTTTCGCCGGAAGTCCGACAGACACGAACAGATTTTCATGCTTTATTTTACCAGCTGATGCTTGTTCTCCATCGGAGAGAGAGAGAGAAACATTTAACACGGATTGTAGGATAATTAAGCCACTTAACTCAACTTGGAAGCGGGATCAGTGCAGAAAATTGCTGACATTTTTCATATTGAATGCCGTGTTCGGGGAAAGTTTCACTTTCCGACTATCCAGGCAGTCATAGATGAATGTCGTTCGTTATCACACCATTGAATGTCACCAATTTACAGTAAAATAGTTATACAAACTGAAGTGAACAGTAAGCCAAAAGTGATTGGAAATCACTAGATCGAGAAATTTTCAACAGGCATAATGTTTTCAACTAACGAAAAATCACAATAAAAAAAAAATTCAAACAAAAATAGGATGGAAAAGGATGTCAATATTGATCGAAAGTTCTGAAATTTAATCATTTTCAATACTGTTTAGTTGAGTAGAAAAATAAATTAAATAGATATAAAAAATATTACATTCAAGTATTTCCTTCATGCCGTTGACAACCAACAAAAATTGACAAATTTTGATTTAGATTTCTACATTCATTTAATAAGAAGGTAAGAATCAATAGTGATCGATACAAACTAGATTGAAACATTTCTTAAATGCTTAGGGTAGTCAACGATGATAAATTAACAAAAAATCAATGAAAAATTGGATGAAATATTCAAGTTGCGTGGAGTTTACAACCGACCGAAAGTTGACTATTTTTGAAACCCTTCCATATATTAGTAGGATCATAGAAGTCAACAGTGTCGAAACTTACTAGGGCCAAATATTTTCCAACAGTGTCGAAACTTACTAGGGCCAAATATATTAGTGTTGTCAACGGCGGTGAAAAGCGGTTAGACAGCTTAAAAATGGAACGGCCGCTGGGAAGGACGGCATCCCGGCTGAACCTCTCAAAGTCGAAAGCGACGGTACGTGCGGCTTTGCTTCGTTCGCAGCGTGCTTTGTTCAATTCCGAATATCGTGCAGGCTTGCCACATTAAAATTAAGATTTTTCAAGTGAAAATAAAATGTAAATTTCTAACTCTTTTATTCAATTTGTACCTACTTGTTAGTGTTATCACAAGATCATGATTTTATAAAAGTACACTTATTGCCTTTCTCATATATAAAGTTTATGTAATCACTTGTGTAAATAGATTAGTGAAAATTGGTCTAGAGTGCTAAGTGTTCTATATCATTCGACACAGTTCATCGAGCTGAACAATGTATGTGTCTGTGCGTGTTTGTGTGTAAGTATGTGTCAAATAATGTCACTCATAAAATAAAAAAATCTCATAGTCCCATAGGCTGCTATTGAATTTCACAC
This sequence comes from Malaya genurostris, assembly GCF_030247185.1. Classification (NCBI taxonomy): domain Eukaryota; kingdom Metazoa; phylum Arthropoda; class Insecta; order Diptera; family Culicidae; genus Malaya; species Malaya genurostris. Next base: position 50,660,261 of record NC_080572.1, read on the forward strand.
CGTCATTTAGAACGACGTTGCAAAAAAAGGTAAAATTCTTCTAGATTTGGCTTAAAACTGATTCAATTTGTAGGGTATACTAGTTACTTACTAAACGAACCGACTTTGGCTATACTGGTTCCAAGTTCCCGGTTCCAGAAGTACTGTAAATAGTGGCCAAAAACTGTGAAACGAGACTCACTCATGTCTTCAGAGATGATTTGATCGATTTCCAGAAGCTTAGGCTCAAATGAAAGTTCCTATAATCTCGTGTTTACAAATTGAAAAGGTTATGTTAGTTTATATTCAAAGAAAGTTTCTTATATTTCTTCACAGAATCTTCTTGTGATATTTTTGAAAATATAAGTAATGTGAAAAAGGCAACATTACACCACTTGGTGGATAAATAAAGGTTTTTATGTTCGTTTCATAGTAATTTTCTAGAGTGAGGAAGACGATGTTATTTAAGTAATCAGTGAACATCTTTGTCAATGTTTCGTTTTTCTAAAATTAGTTCTAATACAGACGATGCATTTGCAACAGTATGGAAAAATCAGCAAAGTTATCGACCCATATTTTTAGGGGCAAACGACCCGTATGCTGAAGTATTGCTCCTATAAAAATTGTGTATAGATTATCAATTTAACATAATTAATAATAGCGAACAATCTTTCATCTGGCTAATAGTTCGTCCACGAAATGGCTAAAACTTTCTTTAAATAAGAAGAAAAAGCAAAAGGTACCCTTTTGTCTCGTTGTCATCATGAGTTTTGCTCCGTTGTTTTGATGGATGTTCACCCGTTTTTTTTATTCATAAAACTTTTATTTTGGCTCAATCGCTCTTCGGCTTAACGTGGCCGTATAACAAAAAAAACCCTTCTTAATCCACCTAGTGGAGTGATAATGCCTTTCTCTCTCTTCCAAACAGTACCATAAAAACATTTTTTATCTGCATGAAAGTTTATTAGCAGTCGTCGCTACATTCATGCCGATGCTGGCTCACGACTGTCATAGCTGTGACATTTATCTGTGTGATGCGCGTGGTATTTATATTTGACTATCCGGATAGCAGGCAACTTGAGAGTTTCCGTGCACTCGACATTCATCTTCGGTTTTTAGTTCAAACTTCGAAATTTCACTTACGACTGTCACGTTAAGGGATCGTTTCCAGCACTCCTGCACACATTTTTGGCTGGTATGCATGTTCTCGTGTATTAATTTTAATCAATGTAGTTCTCGAATGTGTGTGTGTTAGTTACACCTTATTAATTTGGGATACAGAAATTTATCGGTTTAATCTTACTCTCCCTACACTGAAAGAAAACGCCAGCCGCATTCAATGCGATAAAAAACTGAGAATTCCGACTATTGAATGATAAAACAATCTGCATGACCATATGATCAATATTCAGTGAGTTTTACTTCTTATATGTGTGATTACCATTCATATACTATATGACTGTCAGTTACGTTTGAAATGTTAGTGAACTGTGTGTTAATCATCATGAATCAGACTGAATGTATGTTACTCATTGTTATTTAATCCCTGAGAAGAGTTTATTCCTAATAATGAATTATAGAACAGTTCGAATAATTTTATGATGAGCGAAAAATGAGTTTCATACTCATTTCTTCTGATTTTCTTCCACCATTTATATGATTGGCATAAATACATGGAATTGTATTACAATTGAATGTAAAATTGATAAAATCGAAATGAATTTGTTATATGATATTCCCGTAACAAAAATCTCTCCATGCATGTATTACTTTCATTTTGCAGTGTTTCATACAATCGAACACAGAAGTATTTTTTCTTTCGAAATTTGAATGAAACTTTGATGATTCGCAATGTTGAAGGAAAAATAACATATCATGATTTTATTATTAATTATTAGTGCGTTTCCTCCAATTGTTAAAACATTTTTGGATAACTTGTCAGAAAAATCAATGACAGAATGTAAACAAAACGCATTTTTTAACAGAAGTTATACGTTGGTTTCTATTTATTACGTATTGTGGTGGTGATACGAAATCAGTGATTGAGAATGGTGCTCGATGGAAATATTGGAAAACCTGGTGTCAGAGTATTTTGGTGAGTATTCAGTGAAGTAGGAGTCTGTAGTAGACTTAGAATTCACGTAATGTAAGGGCAATTTCTGCTTGAGACAAACAATTATTGTGGCCAATTCTATTTTTCTAGGATTGTATATTGCCCCCCTGATTTAATAAATTCAAAACCTTTTTGAATCCGTATATCGGATCAATTATATTTTATTTGTATCTACTATCTTAAACAATCAGTTTGATAAGAGGAGTCTTGCTCCGACCTCCGACCCTTATGTTTAATAGAAAATCGAGCCAAAGAACTGAATCGAAATGAATGACGACGCTTTAAAAAAAAAACTCAGATTTAATCAGTAGAATGAAAAATGATCAAAATTTGACAAGAAAGTTTTCATTCTACCATGGATCTACACATACTCTTGGACTGGATCAAATCTGAGTTTTTTTCTTTTTACAAGCGTCTTTTTCCAGGATTGCTATGGAGATGGAAACCAACAAATCTCTGTAACTATATTGCAATGCAGAATTTTATCATCTGCATACTTTGTTGCAGATTTTTAGTGTACAAGTAAAACATGTTCTTACTATCAATCAATTTTATTGTGAATAAAAATATTATTTTAAATAATCGTGGAAATTTATTTTAAAATCATTACTTTTACAGACAATAAATAACAAAAATAAACCGAAGTGCTGGACGTTTTTACTTCATCCAAATTTAACTTCGTCTGGAAAGGTTATAACGGTTTTCAACAGTAATATAATTTGCATTTGAATGGAAACGGAAAAATCGTGTATCTCACAGCAAACTATGTTTTATATGAAATTGATACTTTCAGCTTTAAAGTTTTCTTACATTTTCTTATATTAATAAACCATTGTATTTTTCATTTGACCTACCAATTCCACAGCGGAAATAAGTGATTCTCAATCGGAACTATTCGGTTAAATACAATTTATTGTATTTTGATGACAAAATATATTTCTCACTGTGCAATATGTTTTTCTTATGTTGGTTTCTGCTCATAATTGGTGAATATATTCAAACTGCACACTTGTTACTTTTCAGAAAAACTGTTGAGGACAAAAATTAAGCTTTTAATTGTTACGATACTTAACAACCTACACACTTCATTGTAAAAAGTTTGTGTACAATCCATTGAATACCCTGACGAAAATTAGTACGATAACTTAACCGACTCCAGCATAGTTTACTCTGAATATTGAAATGTCTACTTATATTCTATAGAAAAGTTTCAATGAATATGTAACAATAAATCTTATGGTTTCTCTGCAACATTGTCTCAGGTGTCTAAGTGGTATATGTGAAAACCTTGCTCTCGGCATCTTAAAACTAAAGCAGAGTGCCTCATTGAATATATTATTTTTACTACCATGGAGTGGGAAGGTAAGTTTCTTGAAACATGATCAACTATTCAACCAATTGTCTTTCAGTTATTTTGGTCAAGAGCAAGAAGCCAGAAGAAACTATCTTTGATCCGCATACATGCAAGTGTAAGCGGATTTACATAAATTCGGCAATAAACCATTCGATTATTATGAACCGTTTTATCAACAACAAAAATACGACCAACTTCAAAAAGCAGATCACAACTTGAAAAAACTATCGTCGTAATGGTTAGAAGCAAAGCCTTCCAGATGAATCGGGTGATAGTGCTGATCCGTTTAAAATATATTAATTATAATTATAATAACACGTATGCGAAAATAAACCAAATTTAAATTTGAAGAAATATATTTTTATTTTGGTTAAATAAATGATTTTTATCTTCAGTGTTATTTGTATCTTCTTCTTTCGATGTTATGGTTTTTATTAATTCAGTGAAAATGTTTTTTAAAAAATCTAAATCCATTAAAGGAAACCAAATTGCAGCTTCAACCAATTCTATTCATTGAATTACCTTTTTTTATGATTGTATTACTATTTCAATAAAATAAATTGAAATTGCCCGAACTTAATTATTCGTACAATATTTCAAAATTTTATTAGGCATCCTGCGGTTCCAGTCCAAAACACTCTTGCGAATAATCTTATCAATTTTTGTAAACTATAGTATACGCCAAATTCCGTTCCAACATCTTGGTTGACGAAAGTGTGTGGGACATTCTTCGTCATATTTTTCTTATCAAATCTGATCATTTCCACCTTTGTTAGGAGCACTTACATATCAGTTTATCGATTTTGAAAAATATCCATATACTGTGATACCTTTTTGACACTTTGACCAGTTCTTATTCATACTCATTGAATTCCAATGTAATTGTAAAAGAATTCAACTTGGAAATGTTAAAAAATGGAAGTGGAGCATAATTAATTTTTTTTTTAAATTGTAGGACTTTTGCATTTAAATTTATTTTCATTTCCAGCTGTATAATGTCAATATTAATTCATCTTAATATCATCATACTAAGGACTCCGTAATACATAAAAGATTAAATTCATTCGGTTTATGGTATGCGATTATATGTACGAACATCATACGCACTACAAAATGAATAGTAATACCTATATGGCTGCTGTGATGATTAATTTTGAAACGAAAATCATCTACATTTTGGATTCATTCAATTTATAAGTGTATGTGCTTCAAACAAATTTTCAATGATATTCATACAAATCAATTTGTTTTTGACAGAGGGGACATTGAATGGCCGACTTATTAAAACCATCTGAAAATCGTTATGGGGATCGGATGAAGCAAACACCATTCAGCTTGTGGCCGGTAAATTCTTTCAGTGTAGGACTTCTATTCTGAAAGAGTTTCAAATTGTAGTTTTTTTTTCTGAAACCAAATCAATTTCAATTATTTTTAAAAATGTTTCAAAGAAATTTGCTGGCGTTGCTACCCTAACTCGCAACAAAAACGAATCACGCTGAAATTAGATATCTAATTTCAAAAGCAAATCCAAAAATTCCCGGTAATACTCGCTATCAGGAAAACTCGCTTCTTGACCGAATCTATTTTCCGTCCCGGCCCTAACACCGTCTGTCGGGATTAAACTTGTGAAAATTTGCTCCACCTCCTCTGAGAGTCGAATGGCAAAGGGAAAAGAATAAAACCCAGGTGGACCTGCGGTGGAAAACCTTCTCCCGTTGGGATACATTTTTGCGGACTCGCGTCGTTGAACTTGAGAAATGGCAAACAACGTTGGAGCAAGAAACGGAAACGGTGGAATAGGTAAGCGCCTTCCAGTGGCCTCACTCAAGTGGACATCAGAGTATTAGAAGAAGCTACCGTAGGAATGAGATGTTTGCTGAGTAGATTTGTGTGACGGAGACAAAATAAAAACATATAATGGTTAGCAGGGAAACAAAAACAAAAAAAAAAAACAAACCTCAAAGTCCACTCGGCAGTGGCAGTGGTTCGTGCGGTTTTGCGTGTGTCGTTTTTTTTCCGCCGTGACATTTTTATGGTCCAACGAATTGGCCAGGATTTTCCGGTTGGTAAATTGTTTGTGATGAATTTTGCACTCGGTCGAATGGGCCAAGCTCGAACCCGGTTCAGAATTTTTACCAAATCATTTCATTAAAGTACAAACTCAGAACGTCCCCGCAAAGGAGCGAAATATCCTATAAAACATGTACTTTATAGCGTGATGGTAATGGCTTCTAGCAACTCCTGCAAATGTTTTCCCACACCGGACCTCATAAAGTGTGCAACAAATTGTTCCTTATCGTCGCAATGACCCAACAATATGCACCAGTTTTCAGCGAGTCCTGGTTCGGTTCAAGCCCAGCCGTTTTTTCTACCTAACTGCCCGTTCGCAACTGGTACAAAAGAAGAAGGAAAAGAATAATGAAAAAAAAAAAACATTCTCTGCTTCATAAATAATGGCAACTAATAAAATATTTATTACGTTATAGTTGCGTTATTTCCATATTTATATTTAATTTACGGCCAGTTGTAATAGTTTTGCCTGCGCTGGTTGCATGAGACAAGTTGAGTAAATATGAAAAGTCCTAACCCGTTGGCTTGCCGCCTCCTGATAGCAATTCATAACTTTTGAACAACCAACCGACTTGCGGGCCTGTGTTCTGCGCTCGCTCCTTAGTTACTTCTGCGATTACCGGGATTCGCAGTTGGCTTTCGAGAGTTTGGGCACAAGATGGCACTGTCATCGGCAGTGTGATTAAGCGTTTACATCCTGCCCGGCGAGAAGAACTTCCGTTCGTTGTTTGTCGTTGTGAGTCTTTGGGTCGGAAGATTGCAATCTGCCGAAAGCCTATTTTGACTTTGGTGGTGTTGTGGGTTAGTAAAAACTCACCAACAAGCTGTTGAATGATTGCGGTTGGCACCACATTCCAAGCGAAGGATTATCATTTGCGTGGTAGTAGTCATTTTACCATGTTTTGAAGGTGTATTCACATTGATAGTATTTTTTTTGCTCAGTACAGAAGTATTATTTGACAATCATGTTCAAATCTCGAAATGCTTCCAAATTTCATTCTATCTTCATTCTTGTGATAGGGATAGTATCCAACACATGACCAGAAATAGGTTAAATTATTAGATATATTAAAATCAATATGTGTAGATACCTTTACCGTGCTTTCATGTACTTCAAATGTTTTTCACATTTGCTTGCTGCGTTGATGCGATTGATGAATGATAGCTCGATTTGTTTTGAGGGGAATTCGCACCAAATTATTTGACACAAATTTGTATATTTTTTTCATAATCTATCTATCTATCTATCTATCTATCTATCTATATATATATATATATATATATATATATATATATATATATATATATATATATATATATATATATATATATATATATATATATATATATATATATATATATATATATATATATATATATATATATATAAAATAATAGCGAAAAAAGTGTGTGTTGCTAATGTTCTCTGGTATGCGTGGGCCGATCTTCAAATGACTTTTTTTGTTCGAAAGGTGACGTTCATGCGGAGGTCTTAGGCTATATTACTTGAGGAAAATTCGTCGGGAAAGTAAAGAAAAACTAGAAAATTGGTTCGTTTAGAATTGGAAATTTTTGCTTTAACAATGCACTGAGACAACAGGATTAGCACACCTTAGCTTCCACTTCAAATTAAAACCGTTAACTCAAACACCAAAACTGTTCGGCTCTCTATTTTTTGGAACGATCCCATTCGAATTGGAAGGATGTTTTCTGTTTTATTTTTCGGCTTAAATTTTTCATAAGCATTTTTTGGACAGGATTTTGTGTAAATTTTTCGCGAAACGACCTCCAAATTTCGTCAATTGCTTCAAATTGCTAGTTCGGTTATTTATTTGAGTCAAAACGTCGTCAATTGGCCCAAACGCGATTCGAATTATATCAACCCAGAGTATTCCGAAATTTCAATTTTTTTGCATTTGAGTAACTATGAACAGTTTCGTCCAATGTACTCGAACCATCCCTTTTGTTTCTGTTTTTAAATCACATCGATTGATCCGAGATTTGGGAACTCATCGACATGTTTTACCTATTCTAATGATTCACTCTCTTGCTCATAAACCGTCAAACTGATTTTGGTTGTATTTTGCTTGAATCATTTGGGACTTTTGAGAGCAGGAAAAAACTGCTTCAAAGTGCGAAGTGTACGTGTGTACCTGATTTGGAGAAGAATGTTGAGATCGAATCAAAAACAATTGTCAGACGATTCATTTTTACAGAACATTCTACCATTCTACTTCACTGATCGCGAGCAATCATGAGGGTCGTTCGATTATTCTAACTTGAGAGTTTTCGAAATAATTTCCATCCAAAGATAATTTTTGAGTTGTGAGAAATTCACCGGACAGCTACAGGTACAGAAATAAAAGGAACAAGTACAGAAGCTAAGTTCAGGAAAAAATAAAGAAGGTACAGGAACAAGTGCAGAAAGTACAAAACTAAGTACATAAATGAGGGAAACAAGTATAGGAAGTACTGGCACAATTGAGTGCAGAAAAAGGTACAGAATGTGCAGATGGTACAGATATAAGTACAAAAAATACAGGACCAAATACAGAAAATACTAGAGCAGATACAGCAAGTACAGGAACAAATTTTGAAACAAGCACAGAAAGTACAGGTACAAACACACAAATTACAGAAACAAGCACATGAAGTACAAAATAAAATGCAGACACTAGAGGAACAAGTACAGACAAAAATTAAAAGTTCAAAAGTTAATCGCAAATGTTGTCGAGACAACAATTTTGAATGGCAAATTAGAAGAAGAAAAAGTTTTCATTTCACGCATTCCAACGATGTCCGCTGCTATGTCATTTCAATTTGAACGTCGTTTTCTCATCCGTTTAACTTTTCTATTACCGTCAATAATCGTTATGAGTCTGTAGCGTAAATTTAGAGTTTTTTTTCGGATGTATATGAAACCATCGGTTTTATATATTTTGTCCTGTTGTCCGCTATATTAAAGGTTGGGGCCACTATTGTAGAGCATTATAATGATATTTTTCTTCAATAATCATTAAAATTGATAAGTAGTTTTGATTTTCTACATCAAATCTAATATTATTGCGCAACGAAGTGTGCAGGGGTCCGCTAGTGCCATTATAAATGAACAAATTAAGTAGTTCTACGTCAACTATTTGGACAATCGGATAGGACTGTCCCTTGTAGTTTATGCTGTATTAGCTCATCTTTATTTTCGTATGAGGTGCACATTCTCAGAATACGGAAATTAAAACATGTTTCTATCCACCGAGTGATGGATTGAAATTCTTTTCGATCAGAAATATTTAGTCATTTACGATCAAATGAAGTGAGTTCCATTTTAAAGTAATTGAACACTATTCCCGGTACTTTCGGAGTCGGAAATTGGGGACCAGTATAATAGAATTCAAATTGAAACAGTTTTGAACCCAATTAAGAAGAACTTTTAAGTTTTATGTGTCTACGATTTAAATGACGGTTTGGAAATTAAATCACTCATTACCCTGTGATTCTGAAACCGAAAGTCAGGCTTGTAAATACAGAATTTTGATGTCGATTACTTCATTTCGGATTCAAATATTTCAGTGGAAGAAACTATCAAAGGGCAGTACGGGATTTTTTTTCTGGTATTCAGAAGGGCCAAATTATGTAATTCTCTAAGATATTAAACACTGTTTCGAATTTTGCACAGCGAAAATTTCACAAAGCTTATCAAATTATCCCAGATGGTGCACTGATGTTACTTTCCGATATGCAATGAAACAATCTTTATAGTTCTTTAGATAACATTTGGAACCATTAGAAGGGCTGATTTTGCATAATGTTTCCCATTGTTGTCCATTTTTCGTTTTATTTTGCTCCAAAACAAACGACCAGCAGCAGGATGATGCAATCGATCTTCTTTAAAGGGAAACTGGCTATGCGTCCTGAGCGTTTGAGCACCACGCAAAAGATTTGCTCGCAGACGACTGCTGCTCTCGACGATCGAAGTCTAAATGCAAGCACGACCTGTGCGTTTCACAATTTATATTTGGTTTTTTTTTACTGGTGTTGCTGGGAGAACCTCACCTCGACATCCAGTTCCGTCTGAAGCACTAGAAGAAATGAACGATTTTCGATCAAAGTTTACCTTTAATACTCGTCCAGTAGATAATCAGAACTGATATGTGCTTGACTTCCTCAAAACCGTCGTCCGGGTGCGAAAAAGGCAAACAAGCATGATAAATTTTTCTCATTATTTCCAAAAGTTTCAGAAAATGTTGTTTTACAGTTATTTCTGGTTATCTCACGCTGTTGAAAATTTAATCACAGATTCCTGAACATATTTACGATAGCTTGTAGAAAAAATTATGTTGTTGGGTGAAGTACATCAAGAGATATTCGCGATAAAGTTCTGCCCATTCTTGTACAGGGAAAATTTTGAAAAGGCGTCCTATAGTAAAGTTTCTCCTCCCATTGCTTCATGGAGACTATAACAGGAATAAGGAACAATAACTGTTGTAGAGGCGGGACTCGAACCCGTAGCTAGCTCTAGTTTAGAGAAATTGTTTTACCAATTCATGTCCTAGTAGTGTTGTTTGAAATGGAATATAAAATAACCCATAATTTGTGATATTTTTTTCAAAGGTCTCAATGTTTCTTTTTGGTAAGTAAGAGCATGCAAAAAACCTTTTTTTATCCATCTAGTGGTATAATGATGCCTTTCTCATATTACACCCAAACCTCCATTTACGTAATAATCGGGACTATGTAAATCGAATTATGACGTAAAAAATTTTTACGTTTTTTGGAATTTTCAACGTAAAAAAAGGTTAAGTTATTTAGAATTTTCAACGTAAAAAAAGTTTTCCTAATGTATATGTATTATATATTGGATATATTGGATAGTTATGGAACGAAAATTATGAGTATTTACAGGAAAAGGATTCTAAGCAGCATCAATTTCCAAGATGGCGACTTCCGGTTTATTGATATTCCTTGAAAACCCTTACAATATGGGTATTTTTGGAACGGGTTTGATCAGTAGATGTCGGAAAATGATGTTAAAAATCATTTCTAAATCCAAGATGGTCTTTTTCGAAACCCGTAGCAAAGCGAATGTTTTCGGAACGGGTTTAAAGAACAGTTCTTAATAAACGTTGTTTTAGTAATTATGACTTACTGTCGAATACTTCATAATATTGTTACTTTAGGAATGGATTTTACGCGTCAATATTAAGAAGAAAGTTATATCAAATAAACTTCAGGAACTTTATTCCAAATTCAATATAATATTAGCTTGACACTCACAATCGAATTGTCAAATAAATACACAAATTGATGAAAATGCTTCGATGTAAGTATTTTAAGGTTCATTCTTTGGTAATAGAAATGTTAATATTTAATTTTCAGTATTGTGATTTATTTGAATCGATTCAAGTTTTGAACTGCTGTTAAAACTGTTATTTTTGTTTTCGTTGACTGATTTCAATCCCTGAACTGTTGATTAGTTTCCCCATAATTTCATTTCGGTAAATCACAAAAAACTAATGAGTCAAACAATTAGATTTTCAAATGATTTTTCTGACTTTTTCACAGACCTGAATTAGTAACTAACAGTTCCTCTTCATATCGTTACACTCAAACATCGTTTTCCAATATGTACTCATCAATTCCGTTCCGAATATACCCATATTGTAAGGGGTTTCAAGGAATATCAATAAACCGGAAGTCGCCATCTTGGAATTCAGAACCACCTCAAACATCGTTTTCCGACATCTGCTCATCAAACCCGTTCCGAAAATACCCATATTGTAGTAATTTCCGTGGAATATAAATGAGCCGGAAATTATTTTCATTGTATTCAAAAACCTCTTTTTAAGAAGTAGGTTCGTAAAAAAAGTTTACGTTATTTGGAATTTTCAACGTAAAAAAAGATTACTTTATTTGGGTTTTTTGTCGTAAAAAGAGTTACGTAAAAAGAGGTAACGTAAAAAAGGTTTACGTAAACGGAGGTTTGGGTGTACATGTTATTTTTTTTCTTAAACTTTAATAAAATCAGAAATTTTATTTGAGTATAAACTATTTCAATTTGTAAAAATTTATGTTAAGTTAATATAGAATTAAATGTGGCAACGCAGCACACTATACAAAATTGAACAAAGCACACCGTGTGCTAGGTGGTGGTGTTTTCTTCTTCCGCACAAGCACGTACCGATGGGTACCGGGTTTGCATCATTTTGTATGACAGTTTGAAAGTTTTGATACTAATCGCCCTGTAATTTCGGAGTCGGAAGTCGGATCTGGATGAATTTATACAGCATCTTTTAGGACACAAAGAGCTTTAATTTGAATCAAGGTTAGTGAAAATCGGTTTAACCGTTGATGAGAAATCGTTTTGGAACATTTCTTCATTATTACCGGGTGTGTTCGGAAGCGGAGACTAGAAGACCAAAAGTAGATTTATATATCCACTTACTAACAAGGTCTGTCAACAAGATGAATTTACCAGTAAGTTTTATATGAAGCTTGCACCTCGTTCACTTTTGAAAAAATACTCATGAAATTATCAATTTTTCACTCATCACGCTGTAATACCGGAACTGGGTCAACTTTACGGAGACTTTTTAATGAATTTATATACCTATTATTTGCAACTTAGTTTGTAAAAAGCGGTTAAAAAATTTCCGAGAAAATTGAGTGCGCATTTTCTCATAGATTTGTACATGATGCCTTGTAATTCCGGAACCGGAAGTCGTATAAAGAAAAAGATTCATAGCGACCTATGGGGCCATAAAACCTTTCGTTTGAATTTAATTCTGTAAAAACCGGTCACGCCATCTTTGAGAAAAATGAGTGACAACTTTTTGCGTTTTTTTGGTTATATCACCCTGTAATTTCGGAACCGGTAATCGGATCGGAATAAAATTCAATGGCGATCTATGGTACCATAAGACCTTTCATTTGAATCTGAGTTTGTGAAAATTGATTTAGCCATATCTGAGAAAATCGAGTGACATTATTTGTCACATACACACAGACATACATATATACACACACATACACATACAGACATTTTGTGATCTCGACGAACTGACTATGGTGTATGACACACGGCCCTCCGGGCCTCCGTTTGCAAGTCGGTTTTCACAGTGATTGCATAGCCTTTCTATATGAAAAAGACAAAAATACATTGGACTTTTTCGAATATCAACCTTGAGTTAAATTGGTGTCTTCATTGCTTAAGTAACTTAGTAATTTCGATTGATCCTAAAGTAACGATCAGTGTGTCGGATGTAAACATTCTCTTGTCTTGAGGTCGTCAGAATATCACAATCACAAATCAAACAGCTCTTCGCTAGGATAATGCATTTATCATCTCTGATTTCCAACAAATCAATCTTGGTAGCAATTACCAATTGTTACATCGAATTTTCCCCATCGATAGAAACCATCTTATCTGTTTCCGCAAGTCCCCCCAAGTCCAACCTAAGGGTGGAACCCAAAACAGTAACGTCGGTCTCTTGCGCTAGATTGATAGCTTTCCGACCTTCTTTTCCCGCAGATATCCGTAGGCTTCGTTGATGGTCTTGTAAAAACATCAGCATAATCACCCACCGCCATCTCGGGAACCACACCCAATAGGGGGAGGGAGGGATGTAGCAGTTCCAGTGGGGAAAGATTAATTAGGACCGGGTGTTACACCGAGAGAAATCTAAGTCCCGAGGAAATAATGATGTCGATGATGAACAACGCGAAGGGCATAGCCGCCGAGATCCATCCGGAACGTGGATTGGGTTGATACCGGAGAAAAATCACTTGTGTCTATGCACGGAATGGCACAGTGCTTTCCGGTGAATGAGAATTAAGCTTGGTTCTCTGATTACCTGAGCGGTTATTTATGAGCTGTCGAAGGCAGGAAGAAATCCGTTTGTGCTACTCCATTATACGAGCAGCAGCAGCAGAAGATGAGACGAGTACCCGGCAGAAGACATGCGTTCCAATTAATACTTGTTTCTGCAACTGTGCTTGATGGGTTTTTCCTAGCTTAGTTATTGTGGCGCAATAATTGATGGAGCCGAACAAGATGAAATGCCGTAATAAATGTCTGTCGGCTCGGAAAACAAAGATCCGCATGCCGACTCCACGCCGTTCTCGCTGCCGAGCACTGATTGCTGGTTCTGGTCACAAACGGAAGCAGTTGATTTTCTTGCGCTAAGATTCTACTTTTTTCGGTAAACAGCACCAGTCTTGCGTGAAAAGGAAGTAATAAAGCGCTATTTATGTCCGACACTTTTACACAGGGATATTCAGCGCCGTCTTGGTCGGTCGAAGACAATGCTCACTGCGGATGTGCCAGGGTTGGATTCGGTGCTCTCCTATCCGGAATCGTTTAATTGGATACATCCATCGGCGGATGGCTTCGGTTGTCCTATTTTTGGGTCAGTGCAACCCTGAGCATTTGGGTAATTTTTATGAAGTGTTTTGCGTCAGCATCAGCTGCCAAAAACTTGCCGCTGTTTTTCCCGTTATGTTCGTACGGTTAGTTTTTTAGGATCACATCACAGAATGGCATCGTAAGTTTTGAAAAGTTTGTTGCAATGCAGTGTACGGTGCCTCAGCTGTACAAGTTTGCAAACGTTTCCTTAAAATGAAGGCTTTTTTACGATAATTATGAGCGCTCGTTATAGTATGAGTTACATTAAGCGAAACTCGAACAAGATAACGAAATAGGTGAATACGAAAAATAATTTTTTTTCGGCTTGACTGGCTTGCCAATTTCATATTAAAGGAATATCAGGTCGAGTTCCGTGCCAAGTATGAGCAACAATTTAGTGTGCAACACAAGCCATTCGATGTAGATCCTGATCGTGTTGTATGCGAACAAAATAACAGAACGGATTGTTCGAATGGGATTCAGCAGACAGAAAAAAAAATCTACCGCTGGCTGACTCCGGCTGCAAACTAAGAACGCAAGCGCACTTTGGAAACGTGTTTGGCTATACTGATGTGAGATCGGGTGGAATTTCGTCGTCGAGTTCTCGTCAACGGGCCAGCACAAATGTTTCGAACCTACTTTGAGTTCCTTAATGCGTCGGCAAAGTCACGGATTTCCTGGGTTTGTCATGACATGCTATTTGTTGGCTACCTCGATAGGGGAAAAACCATAAACAGCGAGTCTTACTGCGAGTTACTGCAGTGATTTGCAAAACATCAAGCGAAAATGAATGCGTCAAAGTCTTCGTCACTGTCACAGCAGAAAAGCAGATCGAGATATGAACTTTGTTAGTGATGGATGATGAAACATACGTCGAAATCGGGTTTCTGTAACTTGAGGCTCGATTTTCAACGTACAGAGTATGGTTAGAATGAACCCATAAGAAAATGTGTTATGTGCTTAACAGTGATATCTCCGTCTCTAGCACCGTTTTCAAAAATAGGCTTAAGAGACTTCAATACATAATAAGCTTTTTAGGCCTAAAGAATTTTAAAACACGTATATGTTATTTAATTAGCTATTACTTTTTTAAAATTGTGAAAATGTATTTATGTAAGCATGTATGTTTGTGAAAAAGTAGAAAAGCTGATGGGTTTTAGAGCACATTTGAAGATTGCTGATTTTCAAATGGGCTTTTCCCATCCATACACTAATTTATGAAGGCCAACATAGGTCGAAACCGCACAACACTCGACCGAATAGCGCTTCGAAGGCGAGCCATTGTTCTAAATTTCCATCCATTATAAAAATCGCCACACGAAAATTTTTCAACTTCTTTGTATAGACGCCAAACAAAAACTAATTGTACGATATGCGTCAAAATTTGACAGAATGTGTATAAAAGTGTTGCCAACGTTGAGAGAATAAAAGTTTACCGATTGAACAAGCGCGGGAATTTTAAAATGAAAATTCCGGTTCTTTTTTTATCATAAGGTACATGATAATGTATCAAAAGCAAGGTAGTTGGGTGCCTCATGAAATGAAACCGAGAGACATTGTAAGGCGATTTTTCACTTGCAAACCCCTGATTCAAAGGTTTTTTTACATCGAATTGTTACTAGGAATAGAAAATGGAGATTCTATGATAACTCCAAGAAAAAAACGACTGTGCTATGTCCAGTGCATTATTGCCATCGACCTCAACACCAACACAAATGCCGAATATTCGTGGCTCGAAGGTCATGTTGTGCATCTGGTTGAGCTGCTACAATCAGGCGATATCGTAATGGGCGATCGGCACAGGCTTCAATTGATGCGTTTGAGCCGTACATTACGAGAAGAATGGCCAGAATACAAACAAATCCATGATAAAGTCATTCTTCTGTATGACAACATTCGGCCTCATGTCGCAAAAGTCGTGCAAAAAAAAAAGGCGGGTGGGTAATGTCAGAGACATAACTGGATGTCGTGAATACGAAAACAACTGACATGTTCCTTAACACTTCTCAATATCAATTAGTTGATAAATTGTATGAATTATGCAAGCATTCCCCTTTTTCACATTTTTCGCAAAAACAAAGAAGGCTTCACTTGATCTCGATTACTGTGAATTTCACACAGCGAAAAGTGCACAAATCTAATCAAACTGTTCTAGATTTGCACTAAACTGAGGTTTTTTACTTACGATTTGCGAGCAAGAAATCCTAATATTTCTTTAGGAAACTTTTAGAGCTATTAGAACGGCTGATTATGTGTGATGCTCTCCACCGTTGTCCTCTTTGCGTTGTTTTTTTTCATGAATGCAAACTACTGGCAGCTGTGACGTAATCGCTCTTGTGGGAAGCAAAACTAGCTTTGCAAACGACACACAATACATCTGCTCGCAGTGGCGATAGAATCCAAACTGATCCAATTTTTGTTAAAAGGTTTCTTTTTACGTAATTTCGTTTATAGCTTCACTAATGGGTGGTCCTAACAACTGTAAAAATAGCAGCATATGGAATTTTAATGTCGATTATTTCATTTTGAATTTGCATTTCATTGAAATAAACTATCAAGATGCTGTACGGGATTCATTCCTGCCTTTCAGAAGGACCAAATTGTGGAACTACGATATTAAGCACTGACCGGAACATTTTTATCGAACGATTTGTTGTACAGCAGCAGATATTTTGTTCTCTTCCTCAGAACGCGTTCTGATTGGCTGGTGTTGACATGAGTCAAATGAAACATGAAAATCCACATAAAGCTAATTGACTGAGGAAAACGGCATTCTTTTGCACAGCGTTAACGAACCGCACACAGTGCAAGTCGGTTCAATACAAATATTGATTGTGTGAAGAGACTCAGTTTAAATAGCCACGTCCATGCTGTGTGAAAAGCCAAAATGATCTTATTATGTATACAAAACTGTCGTCTCTGTTAGGGGAAGCTACGAGAACGGTGTGGTAAACAGGGAAAGTTATACATTGTTGGTTATTAATTTAAAACTCAAACATCGATTATCCCAAATATATAGTTTTTTCTACTCGAATCGGTGCGACCTGACCACTATTTGCACGGTTTTATTTTTTAATATTCCGAATTCGCAATCCTGTATAGAAAACAAAGACGTAGTTGTAGGGGAAGATGTTCGGTTGCCGGCAGTGTTCGGTTAACGGCACCCCACCGTAACTTTTGACAGAAAGCAGATAGCGTCATTTCGACAATTGCCATGTGTGTGTAATAACAGCACGTTCTTTTTGTGCCGAATACCAAAGCAAACAGACGCTTGTACTTTTTGCTGCGCTCAAAACAAATTTTAATTGCGTGAAAAACAACACAAATGTTTTTATGACTTTTTTTATAGTATTATAAATTGAAAAGCATCAATCGAAAAAGTGAGTGGATTGAATATTTATGAGGTGAAATCCATCTATTTCGTGATTTAATACAGGATGCTATTTCAGTTACCGGCACCTCATGTTTTTTTCATTTTTTCGACAAATCGTGAAACACCTATGTGTAATATCAAAAAAGTGTTACATAAGTAGTGTAAGCTTTGTGTCTGCTTAGCGGTTTAAATTGAACTGCTAGGCGGAAATGCAGTTCAATTTGAAGTGCTTTAAGCACTGACGAGCCGAAGGCGAAACGCAAAGAAAGTTGAAACAAAATATGTGCTTTTTTGCACAAATCAAAAAACCCCTAAATGTTTAAATAATGCTATTTTCTAGTCATTTCTACCCGGGATACCGCAGCACGACTCGCTTGGACTTGAGAAGTTTTCCATTCCTTAGCATTTCGACTACCATACCTAAAGCAATCGGAACGGTATTTTCAAATGGTTGTATCTTCGTTGGTACTATTATTATTTTTCGATTAATATTAGGTTATGTTGCGATTGCGCTGGTCGTGAGCAGAAATCTTTATTTACGAAAGGAAGCCGAAATTTGAAAAAAAAATCAAAGAATACTTCTTGAAGGCAGTTGACGATGATATAGTCGTAACGTTAGTGTTTCACAATTATTTGCTTATTTTTCAAATTGAAATCTGTCGATTAGAGAGTTTCAATATTGCATTTTCAATGTCATTATGATCAGTCGTGTCTCGTACACAAACCTGTAATTGTTGTTCCAGATGAAGCCACTTTTTGGTTCGACTGAAGCGTGCCTGGTTGTGAAACAGTACCGATTTCATTCAGTTCACTGTCGAACATCCACTGAAAGTTTATTGCTTCTCAGAGCGAAGATTTGATTGCAAAAGCAGAATTTAAAACTTTCACAATGAGTGTTATACTGTAAAAAAACTCGCGCCGCTTTTCAAACTGTTAGTAGAACAAATTTTTCCTCAGTATAAACTTGGTGATATTCGATTTCCGCCTGTTTCGATCTACGCTTTCTACAGTTGAGAGAATCTAAAATTGGACTCGCCTCGCTCAAATAATAAAAAAAAAACGCTGACTTTCGACCTAGACTTCAACCCGTTCAAGTTCCGAAAATCACGGCGAAAAATACTTATAACCGAGACGAGGTAAAGAGCACTCGAATTGCACCCCGACTGACATAAAGCACGGCCCGATACTTGAGCCTAACGTGCATAGTTCGGCACCGTTCAACTATCTCTGCTCCTGCTCTGGAACCGCCTGACTGGAATTATTGATGAAAAAATTCCAATCCGAACCGATTCCAGTATGAAGGATGATTTTTTTGAACGATCCCTAATAGAGCTGAAAAGTTGGAAATGAAAACAACGTGGGGCGGAAGTTTCCGAAGTCTCCCGATAGATTCTCGTGACTATCGTGGGGCTACAGTACAGAGCAAACCTGCCGTGGAGAAGTGGGGGGTCATTATCGCCGTGTAAGGCTTCTCATAAGGAGAAGACTACCATTGACGAAATATTTAAATTTCCCGATAATCCTCAACCGGTGAATTTTAAATGCATTCCACAAACAAACGCAAGTCTCGGAATCCGCTCACTCAAACGGAAAACAATGTACCATTCACAGGGAACAGCAGAAAAATCCTAAAGCATACAGAGTTAAGCCCCCTTTTCGAACTAGCCGACGCAAGCCGGATGCCAACCGGCAAGTGTTCCGTCTTTCTCCGGCAAACAAAGCAAAGCGAACCGCAACGAAGTGGAGTGGAAAGAAAGTTTAAATTACTTTGGTGCGACCGGCGGATCGACCATCTCTGGAATGGTAAATCCTGCTCGTGCAGGATAAAATCCCATTCAAACACATCAGAAATTCGAAGCTCACATGAGTCACACCACCCCCCTTATCCACTCTCCACCGACTTTTTTTTAGGAATCGTAAGTGTGGGTGTGGGTGCGGAGCTGAATCGACTTCCCCCACACCTCGGTAGGGAATCCAGCGAAGCGAGGAAAGGTCGTTGGGGCGTGGGTGGGTCTGATCCAATTTGGACGAGTGGATTCCATCGCACTTTTCTGGTGAGGGTTTCCACTTTTTTCCCTCTTCACTTGGAATTCAGCTGCACCCTTTATTCACTTAAAAATAGTCAAACGGGCGCGGAATTGGATTGTTGGATCGGTTGGTTGGTTGAGAGGTTTTTCAACTACGCGTCTCGCAGCCGAGCATTTCTTTTCGAATGGCGTCACGGTGGTGGTGGTGGTGGTGGTGGTCTCGGTGATACAAGGGGACGAGAAGACACTACGTGCGGATCAAAGACTAGACTAAGAAGTTGAAAGTTCGCTTCAAAGCAGAAATGGGGCAGATTATGCTCGGGGATCAGAGTGGGTAAATTTGAATTTTAAAACACCGGAAAGAGGATCGGATTGAATTTGAGAGAGGATACGCGTTTGAAATATGGAAATAAAGTTCCACGGAAAATGTTTGAATAGCGCTCGCTGACGGCTCTGACCGAGTCTACCGAGGACAGTAGTTTCGATGGTTGAATGTGAAAGGAGGCGAATCTAATAGGACTCGAAGCTAACGGCGATGAAAGGACAATTTTATTCCAAGTCGAACAGTTGAGTGGTGTTCGGAATTCACAAATAAGACTTATGTTTATTTAACACACCTCCCCCGAAAAGGAAACGAATTTCAATGAAGATGACAGTAATAACAGTGATAATTAATCGTGCTTCATAATTGTTAGATAACATGCATAATCCAGAGCTCGGGGTTTGCTCAGTCTAAAAGGAAGAAATTAATTGAAATGGTTTCATCTAGCCGATTATTACTGTCGAGGCAGATCAGGATTACCTTCGTCTCACGGACCGATGGATGAAAGAGATACACAATATATTTGAAAAGCCCGGACATTTCAATATTAATCAGTATTTGTTATATTTCAATCACTTGAAAAGCCTAATCAAATCGATAAAAATTCAACAGCATTTAGGGTAAGGGGTCCCTATTTCATTTCAGCTTCAATTTCCATCTCATTCCTTCACCTCATAACTTTGAACATTAATCATATCTTCAAATGTACCTGAACGAAACTGTGGAACGTTTTAAAACATTTATTTTAGGTTTTGCCACACTTTCCAATTGAAAAAAATAGTTAAAAAACCTTCAACGATCGCTATTTTCATTTCAAATAAACTCACTTTTTGAATTAGGAACCACTTTCGTCTGAAGTTTTACAATTCATCATGTTTCTGAATATTTACTAATCGGCTCGTCTCAAAACATGATCACTATTCCACATAATTACACCACTATTTAATGTTGGATGACCTTATAGTTAGTAATGTTCACTTTCCACTTGTTTATTCAACGATTAAAGACTTCTGGAATTACCTGATAAGCAATAAAAGCAATGAAAAATATGAGATGACAATTTGCACTTAATTCACTTGATTGCGCTTTGTTTTCATCTCATTTTGTATCGCAAGGTTGCCAAGTTTTCTCATAATGTTAAAGAAAATAAAATTTTTTTCCTTATTAAATTATCATCAACAAGTATTTTGTCATGAATACGACTTACTTTACTATAGGGCGCCTTTTCAAAATTTACCCTCTGAAAGAGTGATAAGTTTTTGATCGTGAATATCTCCTGTTGTATTTAATGAATCAACATAATTCTTGCTACATGTCATCGGAAATATGATCACAATTTTATGATAAAATTTTCAGTTGTGCGACATAGTTCAAAATTAAACTTTTCTGAAATGTTTAGTATAAACGAGTATCAAAGAGGATAATTCATAAGGCACGTTTGCCTTTCTCGTATTTTCAAAGTTCATAGCTCAGTGATCTGTGAAAGGATTTAAATAATCTTACTAAAAATAGAATCGAAAATTTTCAACTTGAACGTGTATTGCAACAACATTGAAGTTTTTCAATAGTACAGTATTGAAAAACTTGTTAACCCCATTTTCAACCCATGTCAGCATCAGCCAATCAGAACGCAAGATGTCTGCATCTATACAAGAGCATCCATATAAAAGTTGAGTGGTTCATTTTGCCTACCTTTTGCTGAGCAACTGTTCCCGAAACAAGACACACGAGAGCAACATCGAGGACCTGTCGTCTCACTGGCAATTTTGGCAATGGGGCTGTCCGTACACTGCTGCCAATAGCAGGTATAAAATGAAATGTGATGTGAGAAATAGCATCATCAGGTCTCTTTGTGAAAATATGCCATGCGAAACAGGGTTGCCATATATACAGATGAATCTGTATTATTATTATTTTTATTATTATTATTATTATTATTATTATTATTATTATTATTATTATTATTATTATTATTATTATTATTATTATTATTATTATTATTATTATTATTATTATTATTATTATTATTATTATTATTATTATTATTATTATTATTATTATTATTATTATTATTATTATTATTAAAACTACTCTTGCATACCGAAGATCGTCGATACATTTCAGACCAGGCCATTGCAATTGTCTCGTACTGAAATTTCGAGAAGAATCTGATATCTTCGAACTTCATAGCTTCAATAAAAATAAACTACAGCAAATTGTTTCAAGTTTGGAATATATAGTTGTAGAATAGTAGCTGTTTAATGTAACTAATATGTACTTTAATGTAGGTGCATCGCTCTCTATTAGTGAAAAAGGAGAAAGCTTGCACAATTCATACAATCAATCAACTAACTGATATTCGGAAAAGTGATGGGAGCGTGTCAGTTTTTTTTCATATTCACGACATCCAGTAATGTCTCTGACATTACCCACCCACATGTGTTGGTATCCGTGACATTAGTTTAATTATATCATTGATATTTATATATAAATAAAACTGTTTCCGATTCTAATATTACCAAATAGATCGTGTTAAATACTAATCAAATAGCCATTGTGGCAAATCTAGTAGCACTGGTTTCTTTTCGCTATACGTCACCATAATACTGTTAAATGTGTGTGTTTCATCGGCTGTGCACAGAGATGCCAGATATTTTCATAGAAAATATATATCTGCTCTATCTGTTTCCACTAATAAAATGAATCAAATTCAATTCAAATTCAAAGTGGTTTTAAATTTTATTATAAATGTTTATCAGTGTTCATCATCAAACATTTGCACAAAAGATTTCCATTTTAACATGTGATTTGTCTGTTGATTAATAAAATTTTAAAGAAGTACTGTAATCAAATACTAATAGATACTCAGAGAGAAAAGTCTAACGTTTTACTTCTCACTTTTTATGAACCTTTACAAATCTGACAAATCCGGTTCTATATTTTGTTTTTAGAAGGGCTAATGCCTAAATAGTAACAATTCTTTTTTTGTTTTTTTTTTAAATTCTCCAAATTAATTGCAGAGTAAAATATTGAATTTGAGACGAAAGGTAATAAAAACGATTCAAAAAATTTTTAACGTCGAAATGATCCCAAACCAGTGTTGGTGATTGCCGAAAATTTTACAGAAGCTGCTATATTGCTATCTATATTGTATACAACATTTTCAATCCGGTAGAAGATGCTACAAGATCTCGAGTCTCTCAATGCATGAACCGCGAGAGAATTTTTCTACATTCCTTCGCTCCACTTTATACTCTGAGTATTTTTCGGCCCTTAAAAAAAATACAGTCTGATAATGATCGTTGCTGTGTGGAATTTCCCAAGAGAGAATCGTAAGTTGACAATTATCGCAGAAAATCGAGTCGATGATTCAACTTGATGATTCTCATACTAGGTTGCAATATTTCAAAACCCTTGTGTGGAACATTCACAGACATTTTCATAGACACAACTTATACAAAGGTTATATGCACATAGTTAGAATAAGCGGCAATAGTAAAATGATTCTATCGCAATTATCAACTGCCTGTATAAAATCGGATCGCGAAACGAGAATAAGCGACCGTTTGTTGCTTCAGAAAAGATCCCCACAGCGGCGTGCCAACCTTTGATTCTCTGAAATGTCATCGAGAGAAATTCGCTCTCGCACTGGTGTCGATTTTATGTTAAATGAGCCATGCCGGGTTTTTGTTGTTGCGATGATTTCCAACTCTCTTTGATGGCACTGATTCAATCGTTGAAGAGTTGCCAGCGAACGTTCTTTGATACGATAAAAGCCATCCTTGTCCCAAACTGTTTTTTTTTAATATCGTGTGTTGTGTCGTAGTTGGCATTAGGCCCTTTTTAAGGAAAATTCTGACATTTTGAACCTGAGATTTTAATAGTGTAATATTTTGGTTTTGATAGCTGTCGCCATTGCTAATTTATGGGATGAACAAAGGACCAACGATAGGATGAATACAAAAACTTTGAGATGAAATTAGGAGCACAGTAGTGAACATATCAGAAGTGTTTTTAGTTGATTTTTTAATTATTATTTTAATTTCCAAGGAATGTGAATCAATTCCCAATGTGGAGCAAGGCGAATTGAGCAGAAATATGAAAAAATCGTAGTGATTTTGGTGGCTAAATCAGGTTTTTAAGGTAACGTTCTTACAAATAAGATGAAATACGGAGACCTTACCCTATAAATCTCTCATTCTGACACAATTCTTAGAACTTCAAGCAGCCGTGATGGAAGCGTTGTATGCAAATAAATTTTTGGGAATATTTCTACTGCGTTTCAAAACGACCGAAATTAATCTGCCTGTCTGAAAATAATCTGAATTATTGGCCAAAACCTCAATATCGTATCCCCATCCCCAATCTGTAGACTACAATTAATTTACCATACAATCGGTCATTCAGGGATGTTGCTACCTCCTGAGTAGCCGATTGATCTGTCCGTCCTTAACGACCAAGTAAGCCATGCTTCGTCCGCAGCGGCAGTCGGTGAAAATACTTTGAATGCAAAAACCCTAGAAAAACATGTGTTTCGGAAAAACCAGTCCGGTTTTTGAATTCTAAATTTTTTGGTCCGTTGCTTGCAAAAAATGATGTTTGCATGTCCAGCTTTTGCATTCCATGTTCTGTTCGGTTTTTGCATTTCAAAATACTTAAACCTGATTTGCACGAATCCCATTTTCGCATTCAGCCGTTCAATAAGAATATTGCACCGAGGTGCAATACCTTTTTTGATGGCGCGGACGTGAACGAGTGAAGACCGTAGAATGTCAACTTCAAAACTTTTTTGCAGAGTCAGATTGGCCTCCAATTTTGCGAAAATATACATCGCGATAAAAGATGTACCGTTTAAAATTCTCATACACAAAATGCATTACTTATGGCGTTTTTCATTGAGAAACACTTTTGGCGTGGATTGCTCTGGTTTTGCACTTTCGAGCAGAAATGGCAATGAAACACCGTCAGAATGTTGCATTTCTGCTCGAAAGTGCAAAACCAGAGCAATCCACGCCACCAGTGTTTTTCAATGAAAAACGCCATTAGTTTCGAGTTTTTATCCGATTATCAACAAAAAAATTAAAGTTAGTTTTGGCATCATTTATTTAATTTATTTCGTCTTTTTATCCGAGTGTGTCTAGAGCTAGCTAGAAGGATACGTATGACCTCAAAATCGACAGTTTCACCTTTTTTTATAAATATAAAAACCTGTTCTTATCCACCTAGTGGTGTAATGATGCCTTTCTCATATCTCACATATTTTAATGTATAAATGTGTGGTATTCTTCAAAATATTTTTCTTTGATTTTTTAAAAAAAAGAACAGGTTTGTTCATAAACTAAAATAACCTACTGAGTGAAACAGTACTCAGGTCGGTTATGCCATCTCTGAGGAAACGAAAAGAGCTACTTCCGAAACCGGAATCTGGGAACCGGTATAAGCGAAGTTGGTTCGAGAAAAGCAACTGGGATCCATTTTGGAGTCTATGGCTACCATCTTCGGTCGTTCATAAAAAAAACCAAGAACAAGGAAAGCCAAATTAATGTTTGGTCGTCTACTAACAATGACTACCGATTAGAAAAGTTTTGAGGCAAGTTGAAGAATTAGTTCACTTTATATTTCCGGTGCTTCCGCAATCAGAAAATGAGAACCAGCATAGACGGAATCGAGTTGTTTGGTTGTCTGTTGACAATGACTACCGATTGGAAAAGTTTTGAGGCAAGTTAAGAATTTTTTGACGTGTTTTGTTTCGCCGCTTCAAGTGACGGTATCCAATTTTTAAAACACCACACCATATAACTCCGGAACCGGAAGTCAGATCAGGATTAAATATGGAAGCTTTATATAGGACAATGAGATCTTCCATTTGAATTTAAGTTTGTTCAAATCGGTCACGCCATCTCTGAGAAAAGTGAGGAAGTAAATTGAAATAAGAATGTTTCCTCTAATCACCCTGTAATTCCGGAACCGGAATTTGGATTCGAATAAAATTCAGGAACTTTGTGTGGGGTTACAAGACCTATCATCTAAGTTTATGAAAATCGATTCAGCCAACCGTTTTCTACACACTCAGATGCATATGAAAAGTTTTAAAATCCTATAAAAAATCTTGCTTTATAGTCAGATTCGACTTTCGGTTTAGGAAATGCAGGGTGATTAGTATAAAAATGTCCATTTTAATCTGGTTTATCGGATTTGCAGATTTGGATAGCTGATATCCAAATAAACTGAAAAATAAATACAGTTTTAGCGGAATTCAGTTCTCGATTTTGAAGGTAACTAAAAATTTAATTCGAACTACGAGTTTTCAAAGACTACACTGATTTTCAAACATTTTGAATCAAATGTAAACTATACGCAATGGACGTTGGCCTAGTTTCGACAGTAGAGCAATACCAGAAATGCTTAGCAAATCATCAGGCTCGACCTTCTCCGATTTGGATGAAACTTTGCACATGGCTTCAGTATGGCAAACCAAGTTTTGAACCGGATGGAGGGGTCAATCCGATTAACGACTGATTTTTAAAAAGGGCGTATGTTTTTTGCATTTCACAAAAATTACCTTTTCCAAATCGTTGTTACTCGGAAACCGTTAATTGTACCAAAATGGTGTTCAGGAAGAAGTTGTAGGGAAACAATATGTCACTCTCACTTTGAATTTTTTTCTCAATAATTTCAAAATGAACCAAAAAAATTAAATTAAAAAAAAATCAGGGTTTCGATTTTTTTTGTGATAATTTTTATTTTAAAGCTCTTATTAAAACCTACAGATTGATGGCTACACCCAAACCTCCGTTTACGAACACTTTTTTTTATGTTACCTCTTTTTACGTAACTCTTTTTACGAACCAAATCCCAAATAACGTAAACTTTTTTTACGAACCAACTTCGTAAAAAGAGGTTTTTGCATCCAATGAAAACAATTTCCGGCTCCATGGAAATTACAACAATATGGGTATTTTCGGAACGGGATTGATGATTAGATGACGGAAAAGGATGTTTGAAGTGGTTCGTAAATCCAAGATAGCGACTTCCGGTTTGTCGATATTCCTAAAAACCCTTACAATGTGGGTATTTTCGGAACGGGATTGATGAGTAGTTAACGGAAAACGATGTTTGAAGTGGTTCGGAAATCCGAGATGGCGACTTACGGTTTATCAATATTCCTAAAAACCCTTACAATGTGGGTATTTTCGAACCGGGATTGATGAGCAGATAACGAAAAACGATGTTTGAACTGGTTTGGCGACCCAAGATGGTGACCTCCGGTTTATCGATATTGTTTAAAAACCCTTACAATATGGGAATTTTCGGAACTGGATTGATATATAGATGACGGAAAACGATGTTTGAAGTGGTTTGTAAATCCAAGATGGCGACTTCCGGTTTGTCGATATTCCTAAAAACCCTTACAATGTGGGTATTTTCGGAACGGGATTGATGAGTAGATGAAGAAAAATGATGTTTGAAGTGGTTTAGAAATCCAAGATGGCGACTTCCGGTTTATCAATATTCCTTGAAACCCTTACAATGTGGGTATTTTCATTTTTTCCGTCATCTACTCATCAATCCCGGTTCGAAAATATCCACATTGTTAGGGTTTTTAGGAATGTTGATAAACCGGAAGTCGCCATCTTGGATTTACAAACCACTTCAAACATCGTTTTCCGTCAACTACCCGTCAATCCCGTTCCGAAAATACCCACATTGTAAGGATGTTTAAGGAATATTGATAAACCGGAACCACAACCATCCACATCGCAGTACGATTTAGAGAAAGTACCTTCAGCAGCTTCAATCAATTCAGCATCTTCTGAAGCATCAGTCGAGGCGGAGTATTCAAGAGCACACAACATTGAACTCTTCAATAAGGGCATCGCAGAAATCAACGTGTCTCCGATATCAACGAAGAAAGCCCGAAATGTTAATCCAGAAAAGTATTTGGATATTTCAAGAGGTATAAAAAAGCCAATATTCGGGTTCCCGGCGGATGATAAAGATCCAGAATTACTCAAAACGAAAACAGCAGATTTGGATGAAGTGATTACTAAAATGATAGAGCAGTTTACTAAGCCTGATTGCACTAGGAATGAAAAAGTGCGTTTGTTATCAGTCATTCCAAACTCGTGGTCAAAGGAGAAAATAGCCACCCAATTCAAGGTGAACAAATACATTGTATCGGAGGCAAAAGAATCAAAAAGTCAAAAAAAGACGAAAAAAAAGTCAAGAAACAATCGGGAGCAACAGGAACGAAACAATAGAAAACGAGGTGCTTCAATATTTCAACAGCGATGACGTCAGCAGAGTAATGCCGGGATCGAGAGATTGCGTCACAGTCAAAATGAATGGTAAGTGTGAACGCAAACAAAAACGATTGCTTTATTCTTTATTGAAAGAAATTTATTTGGTTTATAAGGAGGAATTTCCAGATCGAAATATTGGATTTAGTACATTTGCAGCATTGAGACCAAAACATTGCAAGTTGCTTGGAAGCTCTGGTTCACATAACATATGTGTTTGCACAATCCATGAGAATGTTTCATTAATGATTCATGCTGTTGAAAAATATTTCAAATATGATAATAAGAATTATTATTTAAAAAAGTTATTATGTGATTCATTAAAAAGATCCTGCTACCTCCGTGAATGCAAAAGTTGTCCAGCGATACAAGATCTGGAGAGAAGCGTTTTAGACAATTTCTAGGAACGGGATTTGACTGAGATAAGATTCAAACAATGGGTTTCTACTAACAGATGTGATCTAGAGAAATTTGTCAAACGACTAGAAGAATTTGCAGCATATTTTTGCGAAAAATTAGAAAAACTTGTGACTCATGATTTTGTTAAAAATCAGCAATCTGATTTTCTTAAAAAGGCAAAATCTAATTCAAAGACTGGAGAAATTGTAATTATTTGTGATTTTTCAGAAACTTGAAACCTGAAATATAATTAAGAATTATTCATGTACATGTAATAATTGTAGATATAGCAAGCAAATAAAGAATTCATGGAAATATAAAAAATGGGGTTATAATTAAATATCCAAGTATCTTAGGAACCGCTACTTTTAGAAGAAAGGATATCATGAACAAATTTATTGCCTTTAACCTGTAGAAAAATATTATACTGTTTAAATGATTATCTTTCAACGAGAACTTGAAATTTCGAATATATCTGTAAATTGTTTTAGCTGTAACTTCTTCATTTTTCAAAAGGCACGGATGGGATAGACATCAATCGGTAGGTTTCAATAACAGATTTAAAATAAAGATTATCAAAACAAATAAAAGGTGATTTTTTTGAGGTTAGGATTTTCATGCATTAGTATTTGCTCAGATTTTTTGAGGTTATGATTTTCATGCATTATTATTTGCTCAATATGCTCTGACATTTCATCATGAATAGACTTACTAACGAGCAACGCTTGCAAATCAGTGAATGGGCCCTAGAAAAGTTGGCAGAAAATCCGCTTTTTTATCGACAAATTTTGTTCAGCGATGAGGCTCATTTCTGGTTGAATGGCTACGTAAATAAGCAAAATTGCCGCATTTGGAGTGAAGAGCAACCAGAAGCCGTTCAAGAACTGCCCATGCATCCCGAAAAATGCACTGTTTGGTGTGGTTTGTACGCTGGTGGAATCATTGGACCGTATTTTTTCAAAGATGCTGTTGGACGCAACGTTACAGTGAATGGCGATCGCTATCGTTCGATGCTAACAAACTTTTTGTTGCCAAAAATGGAAGAACTGAACTTGGTTGACATGTGGTTTCAACAAGATGGCGCTACATGCCACACAGCTCGCGATTCTATGGCCATTTTGAGGGAAAACTTCGGAGAACAATTCATCTCAAGAAATGGACCGGTAAGTTGGCCACCAAGATCATGCGATTTGACGCCTTTAGACTATTTTTTGTGGGGCTACGTCAAGTCTAAAGTCTACAGAAATAAGCCAGTAACTATTCCAGCTTTGGAAGACAACATTTCCGAAGAAATTCGGGCTATTCCGGCCGAAATGCTCGAAAAAGTTGCCCAAAATTGGACTTTCCGAATGGACCACCTAAGACGCAGCCGCGGTCAACATTTAAATGAAATTATCTTCAAAAAGAAAATGTCATGTACCAATCTAACGTTTAAAATAAAGAACCGATGAGATTTTGCAAATTTTATGCGTTTTATTGTTTAAAAAAGTTCTCAAGCTCTTAAAAAATCACCCTGTAAAAACCCTGATTTTTTTTATTTAACTTTTTCGGATTATTTTGTAAATATTGAGTAAGAAAATCAAAAAATTTTTTCAGTGTATATTTTTTTTAGAGTCTCCAATCGATTTCCTACAACTTCTTCCTGAACACCATTTGTGTACAGATAACGGTTTCCGAGTTACAACGATTTGAAAAAGGCAATTTTTGTGAAATTCAAAAATATATGCGCCCCTTTTTGAAAATCAGTCGTGAGTCGGATTGACCTCTCCATCGGTTCAAAACTTATGGTTTGCCATACTGAAGCCGTGTGCAAAGTTTCATCCAAATCGAAGGAGGTCGATTCTGATTTTGTCACTTTTTCGTCTACTCATTCCTGGAATTGCTCAGAAGAAGTATAGCAAATTTATATATTATAAACTCCGTTTGTGCGAAAGTTCATACTGTCCATACCGGAACGATACTTTTTCATGCAAGCAAATCGAACAAAGCAGATTTGCCGCTGAATGAAATGCGAGGTGTGAAACAACAATCCGAACCGTCGGCCGTGTGTTAGAGGAATCTAAGGGGACGACATCATTTTGGCATGCTGTGCTTGGTTCATGAAAAAATAGATCAATTCAAACCGATTTTTAGATGTTATACTATTGAAAAACTTCAATGTTGTTGCAATATACGTTAAATGTATCAAATTTCGAGTCGGTTGATAGTTAGATTATATAAATCCATCCACAGATCAATTTCGAATTTTTAATTGATGTTCAACCCTGTGCAGTGAAGAGTTAGCCATTTGTTAATGGTAAAACTTGATCCTCTTTTTCGCGATTCTGATGAAGTCTAATCTAGTTTGTTAAGCGAAAAAATGTTTTGCACAAGCTACTAAACTGATGTCCAAACGATCGTCACATACGTCACTCAGATAGTCCGTAAGCTCTACACAAGGCACTTGCTTCACTTTCTACACAGATATGGCCACTCATGAAGGAAAGCACCTACCACCATCCAATCCGCAAGCGTCTGGGTCAGCATGTTAAATGAATGGCACCAAGTGTTGCTCCCACACAAATCATAGGCGAGGTTCCGGGACCAGACCCCGGTTTCATGGCACGGCATGGCACCAGCACAAATGGTGGACGACTCTCCACCCGCCCGGTGAAGGAATCGGGTGAGCAGAGTTACGCCTCACCCATCTCGCCACAAGCGTGACGGTATTATGAATTCTGGTCCAGAAGGTCGGCACCCCGAGGGCACGAAACCGTAGGACCAAGTTGAAAGAGCAAACAGTGGAGCAAATAAAAACCGGTACTAATTACTGTTCGCAAAGCATCATTTTTCACTGCCGGCATGAGCAGTCGGGACTGTAGTGTATATGTATATGTTTGTGTGTGTGTGTGTGTGTGTGTGTGTAGTGCAGCTTTTGCATTTATGGCAAGTGGTAAACAATTGAGGGGTTGGTGCGGTTGCCGGACCGAGTCATGAGTTCCATTGTTTCAGCATAATCTTATTTTCGCTTCGATTGATTTAGCTTTTGTGATAGTAGCAATTGTGAATCGAATCGAACACGATCGACGATTGCGACAAAGGTACTGTCAAAGGCAAACTTACCGCATACAGGGCTACCGAGTGTTCCATCAGGGCACTGCAGCAGCCGAGGAAGGAGAATATCATGACCAGTGCACCGGCCCCGATCAAAATGTATACCCCGATGTAGTATTGGTAGATTTCCAGCAGGGCGATCCACTCGTCGAATCCCGGTTCGGCCCGGATGTAGATTGTGAAGGCGAATAGTCCGGCTCCGATGATCTGTAATCGTGTGAGAAAACAAAAAAAGACAAAGGAAATGGTGGTTATTGGCGGGCATGGTGCGAAACGACCGGAACCAGTGAGGAACGGACGGCAGTAATGAACAAACAGGAAACAATTTGAATATTCTGCTTTTACTGGGGCTCCTCTTGTGTTCAGATAAGAATCCGTAAGGGTTTTTCTGTAGCTGACAAAATCAAAAATTTGTTTAAAATAACTTATGTTTATTTTTCGGGAGTACAAAACAGTTGTTTTTTTTACATATAGATTACGGAAAACGTGTAGAAAATTTCAATAAGTTTGGAATGCGTGCAAAAAATTTACGTCTCGTCTTGAACTCGTCCGGTTTAAAACAATTTATGTTGAACTGTTATGCCGCTAAGCAGACCTAAAGTTTTTGCTATTTGCAGAACATTTTCAAAGTTTTTGGTAACCCCGGAATAGAATATTCGGTACCAGCACCATTCAGGTCCGAATGTAGATCGGATAGGGACTAGGAAAGTTTCTTAGTCCAACACTTGTTGGTACTAAAGGTCATATCTTCTACATTCAAACATCCATTTACGCACACTTTTCTTACGTTAACTCTCTTTACGATCCAAATCCTTGAGAACGTAATCTTTTTTTACAATCCAAATTCGAAATGATGCGAACTTTTTTTTCGAAAATACAGGGTAGACCATTTAAAGTGGAAGCATAGGGCAAACCAATAACTTTTGACATTTGACAGAATTGTCAGATCGACTAATGACATGCCGCGTTGGAAGCGTGATTCCAAGGCAATTCATCCATGGAACAGTACACACCAAAAGAACGCACTGAAATTGTTCAGCTTTACATTGAAAACGAGGACAATGTTAGACGAGGCACATTTGAAAACTAGGGACCAATCACCATATCCGCAGAAACACCACACCAAAATGTCGTCTTTTTACTCGTATAAAGGATGTTACTCAATTAATTTAGGGTTTTCAGTGGCATAGAAACGAAATTTTTGCTTTTTAACGCACGCATCCATATAACGTGAAAGGTAAATGGATGCGTTAATAAGCAAAATTGTCGGTTTTTTCCAAGACGATGATGGGGCAACGAAAACTGTTAATAGCGATCGTTATCGAGCCATGATAAATGAAAATGGATTGAATGGCTACTGGTTTCAACAGGACGGTGCAACATGCCATACAGCTCGGATAACAATCGATTTGTTACTACCATTTTCCCCGGACGAGTCATATTGAAGAATGGTGATTTTGACTGGCCTCCGAGCCACCAGACATTTTTGTGGGCTATTTCAAATCCAAGGTATACGCTGACACGCCAAGAATCATATCTCAACTCAAAGACATCATACGACGTAAAATCGCTGCCATTTCGACGGACACTTTGGCCAAAACGATGGAAAATGCAGAAAAAAGGGCACATTTTGTACTTAAGGGCAAAAGTACGCGATATTATTTTCAAAAATAGCTGTAACATATCTCCTTGAACCAAAAAAAGTTCTTCGAAATGAAAATAAATACAAATGTTCTACAAATGCTTCAACTTTAAATGGCCCAAAAAGAGCGTAAAAAGAGCTTTTTGCCTTAAAGGAAAACGATTTCCGGATAATTGTTAATCTATGCAAATCACTACAATATGGGTATTTCTGGAACGGTTTCGAAAAGTAGATTCCGGAAAACGATGTTTGGGCTGGTTTCGAAATCTAAGATGGCGACATCCGGTTTATAGACATTCATTGAAAACTCTTATAAAGACTGTCCCAGAAAGTATGGACGCACTTTGATTTCGCTGTAAATAATTCACAAGTGTTAGATATTCAAACTTTATTCGATATTCTGATAATATTAGACTACAACAACAGAATATTATTCTCAACATTTGCAACTTCCGTACAGACTTCTTGGCGACAAGTTTTGAGACTTTTTTTCAATCTTTTTCGAACTGTTGAATGGTTTCGGCTGCCGAGACATGTTTCCTAAGATGTGCCTTCGTTAATGCTCAAAATTCCTTAACTGGTCGAAGTTGTGGGCAATTTGGTGGATTCATGTCTTTTGGGATGAAAGTGATATTTTTGGTAGTATACCATTCTACCGTTGATTTCGAGTAGTGGCAAGAAGCAATATCTGGCCAGAAGACAACAGGATCCTTGTGGCTTCGAATCATGAGTAGAAGTCGTTTTTGTAAACATTTCTTGATGTATATTTCGCTGTTCATTGAAGCAGTGGTGATGAAGAGTTTCGAAATCTTACCGCAGCTACAAATTGCTTGCCAGATCATAGCTTTCTTACCAAATTTTTCGACTTCAATCGATGTCTCGGATTGGTTTAACACTTGCCCTTCTCGCACCGTATAATATTGTGGTCCCGGCAAGGATTTGTAATCGAGTTTTACGTAGGTTTCGTCGTCCATGATTATGCAGTTCAAATTTCCAGCAAGAATCGTATTGTACAGCTTTTGAACCCTCGGCCTGATCGATGCTTCTTGTTTCGGACTACGTTTTGGTTGTTTCTGCTTCTTATAGGTTCGAAGATTCAAACGTTCTTTAGCATGAAGAAAATTTGACTTCGAAGTGCCCACTTTTTTGGCCACATCCCGAACTGAAACCTCCTTCTTTTGCTCGAACGCCTTTAGTATACGTTTATCCAACTAAGGGTTAGCAGGACCTTTTTTTCGACCCGTTTTCGATTTATCCTCAAAGGTGTTATCCTCACCGAACTTCCTGATTGCATTTCGCACGGCTTTTTCACTTACTCCTTTCATTTTTGCTATCTTTCCCAGTGACAGTCCGCGTTCTGTGCACCATTAGTACACAATTTTTCGACGTTGTTCTGCTGAAAGTCCACGCATTTCGAAACAAACTAATGAAAACGAATAAACAACTGCACAAGTGGTTAGAGAAGAGTGTAAACAACAGGACGCAGCCATAAAAATTGACAGATTCTGAACCATGCGAAATGGCAGCGATTTTTGGTTGCGTCCATACTTTCTGGGACAGTCTTTAATTGGGATACCTTAGGAATGGATTTGAAGATTAGATGCTAGAAAACAATGTTTGAGATTGTTTCGAAATCCTTGAATGGTACTGCAGGGTGTGAAGTTTCGGGCCAATAACACCTAGATTCCCAACGAGCAGGATTATGTCTCACGATAGGTGGAAACCAACAGACAATCCATTTGAATACGGTTTCAGTCTTTTGTGCTCATTAAGTTCTCTTATGATTTGGTGCCTTACTGTGATTGTTCTTCATTGTCGCGTAAAACTTTATACACCCAAACCTCCATTTACGTAATAGCTTCGTAAATTGAGTTATGACGTAAAAAAGATTACGTTATTTGGAATTTTCAACGTAAAAAAATATTTTCCTATGTATGTATATTATTGGATATTTATAATATAATGAATAACTATGGAACAAAAATTATTAGTATTTGCAGGAAAAGGATGTTCTAAGTAGCATCAATTTCCAAGATAGCAACTTCCGGTTCATCGATATTCGTTACAAACCATCAGAATATGGGTATTTTCGGAACGGGTTTGATGAGTACATGTTGGAAAACGATGTTTGAGGTAGTTCTGAATTAGAAGATGGTGACTTCCGGTTTATTGATATTCCTTGAAAACCTTTATAATATGGGTATTTTTGGAACGGGCTTGATGAGTAGATGTCGGAGCACGATGTTTAAGGTCGTTCTGAAATCCAAAATGACGGCTTTCCGTTATGCCTAGAAAACCCTTACAATTTGTGTCGATATTTCTCGAATTACTTGAATGCATTCACAATATACATATTTTCGGAACGGTTTTCATTAGTAAGAGCTTACATTTTTGGAGCAGTAGCCTAATATCTGCGAGAGAACTAAATAAAGCCGGATTAAGTAGAAAAACCTGTTTCAATCCACCTAGTGGTGTAATGATGCCTATCTCATGGTATTTCATTCAAACATTTTTTCTTCGATTTTTGAAAGAAACCAATAGATTGTTTGTGCATTAACTAGTATAACATATAGAATAAAACAGTGCTTTGATTGCGTAGGTCACCCTTAAGAAAACGGAGTGGGTTCACTATTATATGCACTTCCGGCACCGGAAACCGAAAACCGGTATAATCAAAGTCGGTTCGTACGGCCACCAACTAACATGATATACAAACTATACTAGTACGCACTCTAAATTACGATTTAAATGTTTGTCGCATCCGAAAATATGCAGTAATTTTTAGTAGGACCATAAGACCTTTCAATTGACCCTAAGATTGGGAATAACGGTTTAGAGTTCAGTTTATAACATTTTTTACGGTTTTTGTTCCGCCAGTTTAAGTGACGGTGTATAATATTGAACACACTTTACACTATAACTCCGGAACCGGACGTCGGATCCGGATGAAATTCAGGAATTCCGTATGAGACCGGGAGACCTTTCATTTGAATCTAAGTTTGTGGAAATCGGTCAAACTCAAAAATTGTTTTTCGACATGTACTTATCAAACCAGTTCCAAAAAGAAACTTTCTTTTCATCCTTCCATACAAAATATATGGCGCAATGACGATGTTTTGCGATTAGAGTTCTATATAGGTAGGAAAGAGCTGCCACAGTTCTATAGTATTTGATTTTATAGCATTTTTTCTCTATTTTCCAAAAACCACTATGCGATCTTGCACATTTCTGCACTTTAAAGGTTATATTCAATAGTTTACAGGGTCGACAATAAAAATCACAGAAACAAGGGCCAGACTTTTGTAACTGAAGGCGGTGTCAGTAAATTTTAAATAAACGGTTTTATGATAAATGAAATCAGAATATTTATAACATACATAACATAAAATACCTATATAAATGTCGTTATATAAATCTTTTTATAATATATCAGGCGTTTAAATAAATTATTGAAGTTTCATGATTTTTAGTGAGAGTATCATTGCAGTACCGTTTTTCAGTCTATAGTTCATCGTTATATACCACCACTAAGACTCGGATACCACATTTGAAAAATTCCTTTTCCTCAGATTCGACAAATGAATCGATCCAAATTTTGGTGGTGTCGTAGTTTTTGAAACTGACCTGAGCAAGTGGCAACCGTATGGAACAATGTCAGGTAAAAATGGCGGCTGGGGCACAAGTTTTCATTACAGCGATTAAAAAAAAAAGCTTTTACAGCTTTCGAAGCATGGAGTCTTGCATTGTCATGAAGCAAAAATACTACGCCATGAAAATCTTCATATTGCGACCGCTTTTCATGCAATGCTCTGTCCAAACGCATTTGAGTAGCTCATAATAAATAGCGCCCAGTTGATCCCACCGCATGCACTTTTTTTGTTCTCCGGAACTTTCTTGTAGTCCATATAAAAGTTCCCAAATTCGAACCACTAAAACCACTTTATGCATGTTTGCTCAGCGTAATTTTTTTCGTCATTTTTCATTTTACATAATTTAATGAGATACTGTATCATAATAAAAATCCACTATTATTGTAAAGCGTTAGTATTCAACCAAATTTTATTTTGTACTTGTGTTTGTGTTCTTTCATTAAGTCGAAAAAGTTAAAAAATGCAAAATGCAGCACTTGATTGTTACTCTCCCATCTTCAATCATAGTGAAATAAACTACATCAGTTGTATGTTACAACATGAAGATGCATCACTGTGCACCGTTTAGTTCGAAGATTGAGGTTTCGGTGTACTGCGCAGTGTCATGGAAGGGGCCATTTATTGGTATACGTTTATTGGTGACAGTATTATAATGTGTTTCGCACTGAAGATGGTTTTGTTTTATTGAAACTGTATTCACTGGTACTAAACGTAGGCTAAATGATTCTTGTTAAATACTATCGCAGTATAAGCAAGAACTACTAAAAACTTTTCTAGTTGGCTTTTATGGAAGAAATAAGTGAATATGATTTGAGAGAATCATTGTCTTGAAAGGCGAGCAATAACACAAAATAAGAGAAAGAGTTTTGCAACAGCAAACAATAGACGAGAAAGAATGCCTTTGAAAGATTAAAAATAAATATCAAACGAAGTGCTAGTTTTGTAAAAAGGATCTCTAGATTTGAAACATTAATATAATCTGGTAATAGAAATTCAGAAAACAGAACTTCGAGATATTGTCGCTTGTTACGACATGGAAGTAGGAGCCTTTTTCTTGGCAATTTATTACACGGCCTCTAGGCTGGTCCTGTCCGTCAATCTCCTAGTGGTCGCAAACCCTTAGGGAAACGTGTTTCAACATAAACCGCTAAATGGATGTTCCGGTCATGCTATTTGCAACGAACGTGAAATGAATACTACTTCAGTGTTTTGAAAGTAGTATTAATTTAGAGACAAACCAGCCACCGGCTGAAAAACTCTTTAATAAAGAAAACTAACCAACTAAGTAGTATTAACTTTACACCTGCTTTGCGGTTCAATTATGTTGAACATCTGATCGAAACCTTTTATCACGTGTTGCTAATAAAACAATGTCATTCTCTTGATGACTGTCATTCGAGAAAATTTGATTTTCCCTAAAGTCTAGAGTTTTATTTTAAAGGAAATTAATACTTTTAACTACGAATGAACAAGTTGCAGTGTGGTAATATGCTTGTTTATTTGTACGAGATAGAGACAACATTGTTTTGTTCACGTGTCACAAAACTTTTAAGTGACCACAATTCAATCAATTTTCCTCAGACCGCCGAAAGTAAAATATAAATATTACAGTTTGCTTAAAAAAAAAACTTTACAAGCCGAAGCTACCGGGGTGAGTTCAAGTTTGTTTCTCAAGAACCTTCGAGCACATTTTATCCAAAGCAATTTTAATGGTTGCACAGAGCAGCAACCAGTTGCACCATTCGAAGCGAGCATCGATGCCTTCAAGAGCAGTAAATAATCCAATTAAATCTCCAAAGGTATTTAGGAAATGGAAACATCCGTACCAGAAGGATCCTCGTTCGACTGTGGAATGGAGCACAAAAACCACCGGCAATAATTCCGTTTCCTTGAAATCCTCTTTATCCGCGGTTGCATTTCTTTCGCTGCGATACAGCGAAGCCACACTGAAAAATGCAATTGCACATCGTCGATGCCACGGTGGCGTAAAACACCGAAGGAGGCTAACACGGCCAACAAAACGAATGTAATTTCTCAACACTTGCCTGCTTCAGCCGGTCTGTGTTGGGGGTCCGGATCTTCCTCTCTATCTCTCTATCTCTCTCTCGCACCGGTGGCATTGTGCAGAACAAACACCCAGCTATGTTGGAGATGTTTTAAAAATCTAATTTTCCCTGCTCCAGGAATCGAGGTTTCAAAGGAAACCATGCTATTCATTTTGATTGGTTGATTACGTTTATTAGAAAAGATCAAGTTGCTCGAAGCAGCTAATAAAACTGTCGAGGAATCGTGAATCCAACAATTTCCATGACGGTGTGAATCCAACCGAGCGTCGAACTGCAAGTTGCACGAAATGCAATGAAACGTCTCCGTCGTCGTCGTCGTCGTCGTCGCAATCTTCGCCGTACCGGGAACGGGAATCGTTGAATGCAAATGCGCCCTGGTATACTACGGGCATGCAATCCTCATGCTTACCGGAAACCAGCCGGAACGGCAAAAGAAATACGGACGGACGCGAGGTACAATTGCAAGAAACGAACCAAATTGTGCATCATTTGTTTGAAAGCATGAAAATGCTCACTTCACGCTGATTTACATAATGTTCTACATTCTTGTACAGTCCACCGAACCCGGGAGGAAGGGAAAACGTTGCTGATTGATGGTGGCTTTTTTCAGTTGGAATGGGAATTTTGGCTGAGGGGGGGTTGGAAACCAGAATAGATGCGCTCTTACAGCTGGACATGGCGTAGCAGGAGCAGAGCTTTCTTGCAGATAGAACAGATAAATTGTGTATTATGTTGATTCCGTTGATGGAAAATAAAATGCTTGGATAAGTAGGGTAGTCAGATTTGCTGGTTGGTGAAGACATTGGAAGGTTTTTTTTTTCCTCCTTTGAACGTATGCTGGTCATATTGATTCAGGTTCAATGGAAAAGAAGAAACCACGCGTCTTCGTCGAGGACAAAATAATGGAGTCACTTGGTTATCGAAGTACACTTGAAGTTTTTCATCTATTTTTTTTCTCATTCTAGTACAGATGGCATGAAAAATCTAACTACGCTCTTACATAGAAGTAAGGCTTATTCCCGTCAGATTAAATTTGGAATAAAACAAATTTGCTCTAAGTTGAATCCTAGATGAAATTTTCTATTCATTTTATTGGGCATTATTAGTCATCTTAAAAAAAACTACTGTTACTTAATTTGACTGCATGAAAAAACTACGAACATCTGAGTTTACTCCAGCCATTAGGGTCTGTGCCGAGTTCTTTGCAACCGAGTCCACGAGTTTTTCATACCAATACCGCTCGATAGGTCGCAACTAGGTGGATTTGCTTTTTTTCGGAATAACATGGACTCCATTCGCTTCATACCAGTCCAAAAAAATCTTTGGCGTAGTGACAAGATGCCAAGCCAGGCTAGAATAGCGAAGAAGTGTCATGGCAGCGTAGGAATGAAAATAGTAGCGTCTTTAGGCATTCAACACGGTATATTTTCTTGTAGGATTGTAAGTTTACGTTATTTTAATTTTTATTATATCGTTTATTTATTCCCGGTTTTAACCAAGTTGCGGTCGTTCGCCGGGGCTTACTTAATTTGAGATTTGGTTCGTAAAAAGAGTTACGTAAAAAGAGGTAACGTAAAAAATATGCACGTAAACGAGGATTTGGGTGTATTACTTTATGAAACAAAAAATCGGCAGCACTGCCATTAGAGAGAGAAACAAAAAAACTACAAGGATCAGCCCCATGGGGTTGTTCGAGCCGTTGATGTGGAACAAGGCAACCAAAATTTCTAATGATCTACAATCAAAAAGTTCAATCAATCCGAATCAACACCGAACATCATTTGTCTTGATTTGCATTCGTTTTATGACCGACGAAATTACACCATTATCCCAAATATATGCAATTATATCTTTGTACATACTTGCGATTTCGATAATTAAGCTTCTCCTCGCCAAGCTTGTGTTCAAGTTTTTTATGCAAGCAGTTTTTTAGCGTTAAGTTTCTCTACCATTCTGCGATTTCGGTTGAAGCGATAAACTATTTCTCATTATCAATCGAGTTCATCTAATATAAATTAGAAATTAATCTTAAGCACTTTATCCAGAGGTAGTTGTCAATTTCTCATGGGGAAACGACATAACATGGAATTCCGAGCTTGCGCGACACAAGATCAGAGCATACCAATTATGGGCAGAGACCAGTGTGTTTTAGGGCGTTTTAAAGGGCTATTTTCACGTTTCAAATCTGATTTTCTCAGAAACGGTGACGAATATCAAAAAACCCAACAGACAATCTCTTAGAAATTTAGTTTAGATTATTCTGTGAAAATTTTAGAATGATTGTTTGACTTTAGCGGTCGGGAAAGTCTTTTTTCTGAAGGAAGAGTTGCATAGCTGAAAACGGCAACTTTCAACTTGTTCATTGAAAATCTCGCTTTCAAAAGCATGGATCAAAAATCTATCCTGACAATGTCTAGATAACTTAGTTTAGATGCGATTAGTGCATAAAAACATATATGTTGTCGCGATGAAAATTAAGTGAAAGTTATTTTTGTGGAGGTATGTCGATTTCTATGTCGGCGCCATTTTAGTTCCCTGGTAACGTAACGAAACATGAGAGAGAAATAAAATCGGCTCATCAAGGCTGCCAAACAAGCGGTAGCTTTATTGGATTTTATGTGATGTAGTCAAACTTGTAACCAGAGATGCCAGATATTTTCATAGAAAATCTGTATTGCTTTGTATAAAAAATCTGTATTAATCTGTATTCACTAATAAAATGAAATTCTTACAACAAAATGATGCTTTATTCCAATAGATTGTGGTTGTAGGATGGTAGATTCAATCAGTCATTGCATTCCTCACAAGAATATACAGCGACGAAATTTCATAATTTTTTTATCCACAACAATTGAATTGTAATTCCATATATTTATCTAGTTTGAAATTGTAGACGTCATAATTTGACATGGATTTTCAATGCCAAATGTGCAACGTCAAGTCGGGTCATACAACTCGCAGTTTGACAGTAAAATTTGATGATGCCATTAATTCCTTGAATATCAGCTCAAATTGGTTTCAAATTATAATATGAATGGATTTCACAACAAATTTTCATATTAATTTGTGATTTGTCCGTTGATTGATGGACCTTTATCTTGTCACTGGAATAAAATACTTAAAGATAGCTCAGACGGAAAAGGTTTTTTTTCTTTCTTAGTTTTTGTGAGATCTGTATAAATCTGAATTAAATTAAGGAAATCTGTATAAAATCTGTATGAGCATGTAAAAATCTGTATAATACAGATAAATCTGTATAAATGGCATCTCTGC
This sequence comes from Malaya genurostris, assembly GCF_030247185.1. Classification (NCBI taxonomy): domain Eukaryota; kingdom Metazoa; phylum Arthropoda; class Insecta; order Diptera; family Culicidae; genus Malaya; species Malaya genurostris. Next base: position 50,702,320 of record NC_080572.1, read on the forward strand.
TTGTAACCGAAAATATGAAAACTTTCTTGGCCACCCGGCCACATCGAGAGTCATTTTACACATTTACGAGAGAGCATGAAGAGAAATGTAATACGCACAGCGAGCGACACGGTTTTACGCTAACAACTGGCATCAGCTAGCAATTGGCATTTGAAGCTTCAACTTCAAATCGATTTATGACACGTTTTTGTCTTGCTGTCTAGCAACAACTTACCTCTAGCATGCTAGGAATAGGACTGAAACGTTAGCTGTGTGTGTGTGTAAAGTATTATTTATTCATTATTTGTTGTGTGTTTTATACAATGTTTGTTTTACATTTTAAGTGATTTGGCCCTTTGGCCCTACATCTTTAATGAAATTAAGTACATGTAATACATGGTGTTTGTAGTTTAGTCTGTTCATGAAAATTTAACTTTGTGTCTTAACACATTGTTAATGGAAGATAATTTAAATTGAAATTTCCTACCTACTTATATCTAACCTAATCTAACCTAAACCTAAAACATTCAATCTTTGAATGATTGGTATTTCTGAGGTTGAGCACCTCTCTCCAAATTTTACAGTTTGATGTTCGAAACGTTGTTATAGGGTATCCAGGGAAGCCAACTCATGCACTTCACTGGTTCTAGTCCAAGGGGGCAGATTTAGGATCATTTTTAGAATTTTATTTTGAACTCGCTGGAGCTTTAGCTTGTGTGTTCGTGCACAACCCCGCCAAACGGGGACTGCGTATTCGATTGCGGGGTAGATGATTTGTTTGTAGACAGCCATCCGATTCTTCAGGCACAGTTTTGATGTTCTACATATCAACGGGTACAGAGACCTGATGAGTATGTTACATTTGATGATAATTTTTTCAACATGTGACCTGAAGATCAGATGTCTGTCATACGTTAGTCCTAGATAGACCACTTCGTCGGACCACTGCACGACTGCGCCACCGAACCGAATTCTGCATTCGTCAGACGGAACAAGTCTAGTCGATCTCGAATGCGGAAACAGGATGACCTGAGTTTTCGCCGCATTGATTACAATTTTCCAGTTGGTGAAATATTCATTTAGAGCATCCAGACCCCTCTGCAATTTGTTCTTCAGAGTACTGACGACTCGCCCATCATAAAGGATGGCCGTATCGTCAGCAAACTGTGACAAGACACCACCCCCCGGGAGAGGTGGGATGTCTGATGTGAAAATATTATACAGAATGGGACCCAGGATACTTCCTTGGGGCACACCTGCAGGGATGGAAAATTCGTTCGATTGAACATTTTGCAGAGGGACCTGGAAAGCTCTATTTGAAAGATAACTTTTTATGATCTTAATAAGATACATCGGAAAATTGTATCGATGAAGCTTGTACAACAGGCCATCGTACCACACATTGTCGAACGCTTTTTCGATGTCCAAGATCGCCATTGCTGTCGTTTTGGAAATCGACTTGTTCCGTCGAATGATGTTTGATACTCTAGTGAGCTGATGGATGGTGGATCTTCCTTTCCGGAACCCAAACTGTTCCTCCAGGAAGACACCATGTTGTTCTGCGAATGCGAGGATTCGGCTTTGGATCGATTTCTCAAACAGCTTAGACAGGGCAGAGAGTAAGCTGATGGGCCGATAGCTCTTAGAAAAAGAAGGATCTTTTCCCGGTTTCAGTACTGGGATAACTTTAGCTAACTTCCACATTGAAGGGAAGTAGCCAAGCTCCCAGCACCGGTTAAATATTTTAGCTAGAAAAACAAATGAGCTAGTGCTCAAATGCTTTAGCTCGATGTTAAAAGTATTGTCGAAACCGGGGGCCTTCATATTTTTTTGATTTTTTCACATAGGCTACCAGCTCATCGGCTGTAACTCTACTTTCCTCTATCACTAAGCTGTTTGATCGATCTATTTCGGCCACGCTATCGGCAACGGCCGCTTCATGTGGGCTAACTATGTTGAGCCCCAGATTGTGTGAACACACAAACTGCCGCCCCAGCTCGTTTGCTTTTTCTAAAGGTGTTAATAAAATATTTCCGTCTTCTGCGCCTTCGGACGGAACCAGCGGAGGGACAGGTCTTGGTTTTTTCTTCAACACCTTTGCCATAGCCCAGAAGGGCTTGGAAAGGGGAGTTATTTGTTGAAGAGTTCGTTGGAAATCTTTGTTCCGTAGATCTTTCATCCTCTCCTGGATTACCCTAGTTAGATGATTAAAGGTGATCTTCTTATGAGGATCACCTGTTCTTTGATATTGCCTCCGAAAGATATTTCGGAGACGGATGATATGTTCTGAAACGTTAGCTATAATTTCGCTTCTATTTATAGATTCGCGTGCTTCCAACAGCTTCGCTTTTGCATCGATTGACCAATCAGAGCGATGCTCTCTCTTTGATACATCGCTTACTCCTTCAAAACCGTCGACTATGGCAGGGAAATCCGGTATGCTGGAGATTTTTTGCAGGCAAAATAGGACACTGCTAGCTATTAATCAACATTTCAATGATATACAATTAAAAATACATGGCTATGAACATTCAAATCAATACGTAGAAATATTTCCTATCAAATTGTGACATAATATTAATAATTGATACAAAATTGACTGAGCTGTAAGTGTTTGAAACCTGACCACATTTCTACGTGAGGTTTTTCTATATTTTCTGATTTGCACCCCTATATAGAAAATAAAGATGTGTTCCACATCAAAAAATCATAATAAAAATAAAACTGTTTCCGTCAATTTCAATGACGTTCAGGGTACTGCGCAGAGCTCTGCCAGGTTATGTCGAGGAAGCTTTCACAATGAGCAGCTCGCAACAGTTACAACCGCGTTTCGTAATTTACTACCGGAATCAGCAATTACCTTCCTTTCGTGAAATAATTGCTTGTATCAGCCCACGCATATAGCGCTATTCCCGGTGGTCGTAAACCGTTAAGGGCTTTGTTTCATGACTCAATTTTGCATCCCTCAATGAGTTCATTAACGTGAACCAAAACCAGGCGTTTGAGCTGATTTCCAGCAATACACCTTCGCATTGTTTTTTCCAACCCGATTCAAGTTTGACAGTAGAACAAATCCATACGATTTACGTTTCGTGCTCTTTCAGAAAACAAACCGTTCTTTTTTTTCACAAACAATCTAAATCTCAATAACGTATATAGTCAGTCGAAATAAAAGTGAGCAATCAATCTTTGAATATATTTCCAAATTTGAAACAGCATAGCAATCGTTTGCCGAAGGTTAGGTTATTCAACCAACCAACTTAAAGCTCCCAACGTTGCTGCCTAATGACTCACTCAACATGGCTTCGGCAAAGTACACACTTAATTTCACTCAGAATGCTTGAACAGGTAAAGAAAAATGGCATTCATTTGTTATACGGGCCTTGCCACAGGCGGGGGCTACACAACACGGAAAGGCAGCTCGATTCGCTGAAAGCATTAAAACTAGGTTAATCCTGTGGACGAGATTTGCGTAATGGGCGCTATTCATCAGAGGTTCATTATTTGTCGGATTTCTACGAAAGTGTATTTGCTTTAAGAAACCATTTGCATGAACCGGTTGCTTTCGTTCGGATTGATTCCGATTTGGGAGTTTAATCAAATTCAAATCAGAAAATCTTTCCAATTCGAAGTCCTTCATGTTTAAAGTAATTTTTTTTCGGAATTTAGTGAGGATTCTTCAATTAGTCATCGTCTCGTGAAAGCTATAATCAATGCCATTCATAGGAGGTAATAATATTATATTTTTGATATCTTTAAAGTTCGTGTTAAATCGTATCTAGTTTGTTCTGTTTTTTATTCATTGATTGATTTTTGCCTGATTCTGTTATTTTTTTATTTATTCATTGATTTTTGAACATTTTTGAACAAACACAAAAATGTTTTCGCTAATTATGAAAGCTTGTATGCAACATTTCCTCACATGAACAAAAATCGAGTGAAGAAGACACTTCAAATTTAATTTGTTAAAAAAAAGAAAAAAAATGTGGGTAAAATTTAAAATTTAAACATAACTTTTTGTTTCGTTTTATGAAAGAAACAAAATGCTTTACTATGAAAAGAATTGCAAATGTTTATGTAACTAAGAATATAATAAACAATATAGCTAGTAACGAAACGATTTTCGCATCCGTTTTTAGATACTAGAACAATAGAATAAAGTCACTTTCTGCCAAATCAGCTGAATGGGTTGAAACATCCTTATTAAAAATGTCAACCTATTGTGAAGCTGGGCGGTTCGATGCATAGGGCGTTGGTCTTACAAGCCAGTTGTCGTACTTTCGAGCCCCGACCTGGAAGGATTTTCAGCGTCAGTAGGATCGTAGCACCAGCAGCCATGCAATGGTTCTGTACATTATGAATCGGCTGCGAAATCGATTGAAACAAATGGTCGAATTCCACAAAAGGAATGTAATACCAAGGCTTTGCTTTGCTTTGCTATGAAACTGCACCCTATTCATTCATCTTTTTTGGTTAATTAACATGCTCTATAATAATGTCGATTTTCTAAGAAACTCCCGCGTAAATCTCCCTAGTCATGTGATGGTGCTTTTTACATCAATGTATATTATGGTAAATCAATGTTGGCTCCATCGTATTGAAATGACCATCGTTTCGAAGGTTTTCTACCTTCATCTTCGAGGTAAAACGACTACAAATGTTTCAAGACTACAAATATTTGTGAACGATTTTCCCTATAGATCGAAACGTTAACGCGAAATGAATATTTTTCGTGCAACAAATAACCAAACAGCTATCTTTTAATATAATCAAGCAGAATGGTCAGTTCGGTTTCACATTTCATCCAAGTCAGTCGATAAAACCAAACCGCTTACGCTCGGGACAACAGAAACCAAGTACAGTATTGTGTAGTGAACAATAGAACAACCTCGAAATGAGTGGAAAAAACGAACAAAAGCTACCGCCGACACGAAAGAATACAATTGTTGTTGACTTCAAGCAGTGCAAAATTCGCCCTTCGATACGAGAACTTGAAGGTTTGCTTAAGGAGCAAATGCATCTTGACATTAAACGTGTGCATTTACTTCAATGCAATAAGACAAATAATGTTGTTTACATCCAGTTCTATAAAGAGTTGGATGCCATTCAATTCGCAAAAGACAATAATAATGTGCACTATGGGGAGCACGAGAACATTAAGTACAGCATTCCAGTATATATGGAAGATAGTGCTATAGAAGTGCGTGTGCATGATCTTCCCTCAAGCGTCACCGATTCTTATATTCGCAAAACTATGTCCCAATACGGAGAGATTCTCTCTGTCGAAAAAGAAAAGTGGAAGAATTTTTTCCCCGGTATTCTAAATGGCGTACGTTTGTTACGCATGCGCCAGGTGCTCAGAATACAAGAATTCCTTGCAAATCACTTGTTACCTATGATAATCAGATGGTCACATGTCAATATTGCCGAAAAGCTGCTCACTACGGTAAGCCATGTGATAAACTGGACAAGGAGACAACTACACCAAAGGACAACGGTGCTTCCTTCACACCAACCCCAAGCAACCCCAGTACACCTGTGACAGCCACCAACAACAATGAAGCATCCCCTTCAACGAATCCATCATCATCCCCTATAGAACAAAGTACACCAGCTGCAGTTAACAACTTACCCTCCAACCAACCAGCAACTGCAACCAATGTACAACAAGGTGCATCTACAGCAACTTGCAACGAAAAGAAGACGGAAATCGACAGCAATACCATCGATGCGGCAATGGATGACGAGACGAACCACGAACGAAGTGCCCCTCAATCCTCGCAGGAGGGAAATGGAAGCTCCTCTCCCCCTAGAAAAAGGGTGGCAACGAGATCCAACACAAACAAAAAAATTATTTTAAAAAAATAGGCCTGAATAAAAAAAAAATCTTTTAAATTAAAAAAAACCAGAATGGTTGAAACCGTTTCCCGTAGAATGAAAAAAAAAAATATGAAAGTATTCGAAACCGGAAACTGGGATTAGGCATATCTAAGGTATGTAACTTATATGACCTATAAATTTAATAAGTCTCGAATATAAATTTAAATGTTTCGCACTTTTTTTTGCGTTGTTACGTTAATAACGGCTTGGTATTTTTACACTAGCAAACCTGTAACTCCGGAACCGGGAGTCTGATCTGGATAACATTCAAATTCAGTTTTGATCAAATTAATGTCCAGTCTAAGATCTAGTTTAGGGTCCAGGTTCTATGAGACAAGATGGAAAAATAAACATTAAAATTGTTTTTTCTTTCAAATCATAAGAAATTATTTCGTAAACTTTATTTAAAAATCACTGTTTCTCGGAAACGGTGGCATTCTGAAAAAATTGGTTTTAATTTAAAAATTGCTTACTTTCAAAGAATTGGAGAAAAAACACTAAAAAACTATTTCAGAAATCCGGAAAATAATTCTATTTTCTTCAACTTTGTCTTGCCCTTCTCCAGTTATCAGTTATAATCTATTACAAAACAAACATATTGAATCTCTAAACTACTGTTAAACGTTCTAACATCTTGTCTCCGAAACACAATAACACTGCAATTTTTTCTCAGAGTCTTGCCCTAAACATTATTAAAGACAACTCAATCGATCGGACCAACAGTTTCTGAGTTTTTTTTGTTTATCAATTTTGTTAGAACTTTCCGTAAACAAAAGTATGGCTGGTGAACTGATTGGGCTTATTGTCCTCTTTGGTCATGAATATTGCATATGCAAAAATTGAGCCAATAAAGTCGATTTCAAATGAAATCGCTTTGTCTGTTTGAACTTATCTGGTCTTGTTTGGTTTTGTCTGGTCTGGTTTGAAAAGTTTTGTCACTTTTGTTTTATTAATGCTAGTATTGTTATTTTTTCTATTTTTGGTAATTTTGTAATTTCAAATCGTTTTTTTATTGTTATTTTTGATTTCTTTCTGTGATTTATATAATATTTGTTAGTTTCGTTATTTTAATTATTTATATAATATTTGTTAGTTTCGTTATATTTGTTTTTTTTGTTATGTCTCTTATTTTTGTTATAGTTATTTCCGTTATTAACATTATTTTCGTTATTGAGCAATTCCAGAAATGCTTAGCAGATCATCAGACTCGACCTTCTCCGATTTGGATGAAACTTTGCACATGGTTTCAGTATGGCAAACCATAAGTTTTTGAACCGATGGAGAGGTTAATCCGACTCACGACTGATTTTTAAAAAGGGCGTATGTATTTTTGCATATCACGAAAATTACCTTTTTCAAATCGTTGTAACTCGGAATCCGTTAATTGTACAAAAATGGCATTCAGGAAGAAGTTGTAGGGAATCGATTGGGCACTCTAAAAAAATATACACTGAAAAAAATTTTTGATTTTTTTCTCAATAATTACAAAATAATCCGAAAAAGTGAAATAAAAAAAAAGCATGGTTTCAATTTTTTTTGATAATTTTATTTTAAAGCTCTTATTAAAACCTACAGATTAATGGCTATCTAATCCGTGTCTTTTGAAAAATGAAGAAGTTACAGCTAAAACAATTTACAGATATATTCGAAATTTCAACTTTTCGTTGAAAGATAATCATTTAAACAGTAGAATATTATTCTACAGGTTGAAGGCAATAAATTTGTTCATGATATCCTTTCTTCTAAAAGCAGCTGCTCTTGAGATACTTGGATATTTAATTATAACACCATTTTTTATATTTCCAAGAATTGTTTATTTGCTTGCTATAACTACAATTAAAACCATCCTCTTTTATTTAACTTTTTTTACTTTGTTATTATAGAGGAAAAAAATCAAAAATTGTTTTCAGTTGATAATTTTTTTAGAGTTCCCAATCGATTCCCTACAACTTCTTCCTGAACGCCATATTTGTACAAATAACGGTTTCCGAGTTACAACGATTTGAAAAAGGCAATTTTCGTGAAATGCAAAAATACATACGCCCTTTTTAAAAATCAGTCGTGAGTAGGATTGACCTCTCAATCGATTTAAAACTTGTGGTTTGCCATACTGAAGCCATGTGCAAAGTTTCATCCAAATCGGAGAAGGTCGATTGTGATTTTGGTGATTCCTGGAATTGCTCTATTGTTGTTTTAATTGTTTTTGCTATTGTCTGTTTCTCTTTGTTTCTGTTTTAAAAGATTTCTTGTTATTGTTGGTATTAGGGGAATAAAATGTTATTTCCGAAATTTGAGACTTTATTGACAAAAGATAGTCACAAAGTCAATGTTCAAAGTATTGTTCATCGTTAAGCATTAATTTTTCCTATGTTTCAGGTAACACATACACTCTTAGAAAAAAATGAAATTTACGCTCGAGGTAAATTCAAGCATTACATAATTTCTTCGGTGATGCCATAATATTACATCTACTAACATGTAAAAATAAATTTTGCGTCTGTATCAATGTAAGCTTCAGCTAAATTAACTGTGAAGTTAATGATGTGACTTGTCTTTACATGCTTTGAATTGTGAATGTTTGTGAATCGTGATGCTCCTTTTATGTGCATCTATTTAGATGTAAATTTTTCTAAGTGTGTACCTCGATCCATTTTCTGACTTCACCATAATGGGAGAAGATCTAGTCAGCCAGGCAATGCTGCAACGATCTGAACAAACAGTAATTGGAAGGAATAATGTCTGGGTTAAACAGCGCGTGGAACTTACCGTTTGAGTCTTTCTAAGCATATTTTTACCGACTGGGTGCCCACCCATGTGAGCATTGTCATGTTGCGAAATTACTTTGTGGTGTTTATTGGTGTATTTTTGATTGATTATATCGTTTATTTATACCCGGCTTTAATCTGGTTTCGGTCGTTCGCCGGGTTTGATGTATGATGCATCAATTGTCGCATTTTATGGTCTCCTGTGATCCAGGTCATGAATATTCTGAATGGCCGTTTATAATGACCCATGATCGGGGTACCCATACGATGCCCGACGTTTTGGGTTATCGAAGGAGATCCACTTTTCATCTCTTGTTACGATTCGACGCATAAACTCTTTTTCTCTTGTGCCGTTGGAACAATTGTTTTCACCTGGAGAAACAGCATTTGACGTTCCTTGGCTTCAATTACCGCGACACCCAATTGCCTACCTTTCGAATCACTCCGATTGCTTTTAAATGATGGCGAAGGACTGACTGCGTAATTCCGAACGATTTAGAATTTTTGACAGGGCCTAGATCGAGCAATTCCTCCAATTCTTAGTCTTCTAACTTTACTGGCGCTCTGATTCGTCCTTTGGCCAACAATAATTGTCAACTTTAAACCGTACTAGCTGCTTACGACACGCTCAGCTAGAGTATGCTCAGCACACTTTCTCCAAAATACAATATCTTTCGGTGACCGTTGAAATAATGAAGAAGAACTCCTTACAAAAACACCTTATTTTGGTAATTTTGGTAATTTTGGTAATTTTGGTAATTTTGGTAATTTTGGTAATTTTGGTAATTTTGGTAATTTTGGTAATTTTGGTAATTTTGGTAATTTTGGTAATTTTGGTAATTTTGGTAATTTTGGTAATTTTGGTAATTTTGGTAATTTTGGTAATTTTGGTAATTCTGGTAATTTTGGTAATTTTGGTAATTTTGGTAATTTTGGTAATTTTGGTAATTTTGGTAATTTTGGTAATTTTGGTAATTTTGGTAATTTTGGTAATTTTGGTAATTTTGGTAATTTTGGTAATTTTGGTAATTTTGGTAATTTTGGTAATTTTGGTAATTTTGGTAATTTTGGTAATTTTGGTAATTTTGGTAATTTTGGTAATTTTGGTAATTTTGGTAATTTTGGTAATTTTGGTAATTTTGGTAATTTTGGTAATTTTGGTAATTTTGGTAATTTTGGTAATTTTGGTAATTTTGGTAATTTTGGTAATTTTGGTAATTTTGGTAATTTTGGTAATTTTGGTAATTTTGGTAATTTTGGTAATTTTGGTAATTTTGGTAATTTTGGTAATTTTGGTAATTTTGGTAATATTGGTAATTTTGGTAATTTTGGTAATTTTGGTAATTTTGGTAATTTTGGTAATTTTGGTAATTTTGGTAATTTTGGTAATTTTGGTAATTTTGGTAATTTTGGTAATTTTGGTAATTTTGGTAATTTTGGTAATTTTGGTAATTTTGGTAATTTTGGTAATTTTGGTAATTTTGGTAATTTTGGTAATTTTGGTAATTTTGGTAATTTTGGTAATTTTGGTAATTTTGGTAATTTTGGTAATTTTGGTAATTTTTTAATTTTTGTAATTTTGATAATTTTGGTAATTTTGGTAATTTTGATAATTTTGGTAATTTTGGTAATTTTGGTAATTTTGGTAATTTTGGTAATTTTGGTAATTTTGGTAATTTTGGTAATTTTGGTAATTTTGGTAATTTTGGTAATTTTGGTAATTTTGGTAATTTTGGTAATTTTGGTAATTTTGGTAATTTTGGTAATTTTGGTAATTTTGGTAATTTTGGTAATTTTGGTAATTTTGGTAATTTTGGTAATTTTGGTAATTTTGGTAATTTTGGTAATTTTGGTAATTTTGGTAATTTTGGTAATTTTGGTAATTTTGGTAATTTTGGTAATTTTGGTAATTTTGGTAATTTTGGTAATTTTGGTAATTTTGGTAATTTTGGTAATTTTGGTAATTTTGGTAATTTTGGTAATTTTGGTAATTTTGGTAATTTTGGTAATTTTGGTAATTTTGGTAATTTTGGTAATTTTGATAATTTTGGTAATTTTGGTAATTTTGATAATTTTGGTAATTTTGGTAATTTTGGTAATTTTGGTAATTTTGGTAATTTTGGTAATTTTGGTAATTTTGGTAATTTTGGTAATTTTGGTAATTTTGGTAATTTTGGTAATTTTTGTAATTTTGGTAATTTTGGTAATTTTGATAATTTTGGTAATTTTGGTAATTTTGATAATTTTGGTAATTTTGGTAATTTTGATAATTTTGGTAATTTTGGTAATTTTGGTAATTTTGGTAATTTTGGTAATTTTGGTAATTTTGGTAATTTTGGTAATTTTGGTAATTTTGGTAATGTTGGTAATTTTGGTAATTTTTGTAATATTATTAATATTGGTAGTGAAAGGTAAAGCAGATCCAAAACCACCTCCACTTAACCCTACCCCTTCTGCTGACAATAATAAGATTCCAAGGGTAAAGAAGTATCCCGATGATCCTTTGCTTTCGGCCGTTTCTTTCCTTGAACCTTGAACCTTGAACCTTATTAAAATATCTAGTGAATTGACGTCGCGGTACATTACTATTACCCGCATTGGAAAAGTACGCACAGGCAGGCATGGATTGGACTGGATTTTCATAACTTTCAATATTGCCGACCCTCTGAAACAGCTTAAGATGAGTTTTATACTCACAGTCAAAACGTTTCTGAAACAGTGAACTGCAAAATGGCCCCTCCTTTCAGCGATTGTATCCTTCGATGGCTGATTTATCGAACGGGGTAATGGATTCGATCACTGTTTTACAGGGGAATTGTAGAAGTATTATACCGAAAATAGACCCTTTCAAAGTAATAATAAACATCTTGGAGTGTGACGAATTTGCCATGTGCGAAACATGGCTAACTTCTGAAATACCAATTATCTTCCTCGATTTCAATATAATCCGCTTGGATCGAGAAAACACGGAGGAGTACTTTTAGGGATCAAAAAGTGCTATCCCTTCTACCGAATAAACCTCCCTTCGATACCAGGTGTTGAAGTTGTTGCATGTCAAATCACAATGAAAGGCAAGGACCTTTGCATTGCGCCCGTCTACATTCCTTCAAGAGCTTCGATTGAGCTCCGACGGCTTTCTGACATCATGGAGCTCCTTCCCAAATCTACGTTAGTTTCAGTAGACTTCAACTCTCACAGTACAGGACGGGGCTGTCTTCATGATGACAACAGATCAACTCTGATCTATGACCTTTGAGATAACTTCAATATGACAATATTAAATATGGGAGAAATGACACAGATCCCTGCACCACCAGCAAGACCAAGTTCGCTGGATCTTTCCATTTGCTCGACATCGTTACGGTTGGATTGCACGTGGAAGGTAATTCCTGATCCCCATGGTAGCGATCACTTGCCTGTCGTTATCTCAATCGCCAGCGGATTAGGAACATCGAAGACAATTGATGTTTGGTATGACCTAACACGAAATATTGATTGGAAAAACTATGCAAACTCTATATCTGAGAAACTAGAATCAACACAAGAACTTCCTCCGTTTTTGACTGGCTTGATTCTCGAAACCGCGATTCAAGTTCAGACAAAGCGTGTACCGGGCGCGAAAACTAACATCCGTCCTTCCAACCCGTGGTGGAACAAAGAGGGCTCAGAGCTAAACGCTAAAAAATCTGCAGCGTATATCAATTTTAGAAAAAACGGAACACCTGATAATTTTCGGAATTACGCGGTGTTAGACATGCAAATGAAGAACTCAATTAAAGCAAAGAATCGCAGATACTAGCCCCGATTATCGATTAGCACTCTTTAGAACACAGCCCGACGATTGCGCAGCCAAAATACTACGAACGAAAGCGAGGAATATTCTATCCGCTGGATATTCGATTTCGCTAAAAAAGTGTATCCCGACTCTTTCGATGGTGAAGTTTTCGCTTGCACTCTTGTCGTGTAATAATAAAGCCCCTGAGTTAGACAGAATCAAATTCTACTTGTTGAAAAATCTGCCTGACCCTGCCAAAAGGCGCTTGTTGAATCTATTCAACAAGTTCCTTGAGGGTAATATTGTTCCGCATGGCTGGAGACAAGTGAGGGTTATCGCTATTAAAAAACCAGGGAAACCAGCCTCCGACCACAATTCGTATCGGTCGATCTCTATGCCTTCCTGTATCCGGAAATTGTTTGAAAAAATTATTCTCTTCCGCCTAGACAATTGGATCGAGACTAATGGCTTGCTTTCAGAAACAAAATTTGGTTTCCGCTGAGGCAAAGGAACGAACGATTGTCTTGCGCTGCTTTCAACCGAAATTCAAAAGGCATTTGCCCGTAAAGAAACAAATTTCATCAGTCTTCCAAGATATAAAGGGGGCTTTTGACACAGTTTCAATACAAATCCTATCTGAGAAGTTTTATAAGCATGGTCATTCACCAGTTTTAAATAACTTTTTGTTTAATCTATTGTCCGAGAAACATATGCATTTTGCGAATGATGATTTGTCGACAATACGATTCAGTTACATGGGTCTTCCTCAGGGCTCATGTTTAAGCCCCCTTTTATACAATTTTTACGTAAGCAATATTGATGAATGTATCAACACATCATGCACGCTAAGACAACTTGCCGACGACAGCATTGTGCCTGTCATAGGACTCTAAGCTGTCGATCTTCAAGGACCATTGCAAGATACCCTCGACAACTTGTCCACCTAGTCTCTTCAAATGGGTATTGAGTTCTCTATGGAGAAAACTGAGCTGGTTGTATTTTCAAGGAAGCGAGAACCAGCACAATTACAGCTTCAACTAAGGGGTGAAATCATAGCTCAGGCCTTCACATTTAAATATCTCGGGGTCTGGTTCGACTCCAAAGGCACGTGGGGATGTCACATTAGGTATCTGAAACAAAAATGTCAGTAGAGAATCAATTTTCTTCGCACAATAACCGGAACTTGGTGGGGTGAACTGATTAGGTTGTACCACAAAACAACGATATTGTCCGTGATGGAATACGGATGCTTCTGCTTCCGACCCGCGGCGAACACCCATTTCATTAAACTGGAAAGGATTCAGTATCGTTGTTTGCGAATTACCTTAGGTTGCATGCAGTCGATTCATAGGATGAGTCTCGAAGTGCTCGCGGGCGTCTTACCGTTGAAAAATCAGTTCTGGGATCTCTCATTTCGATTGCTTATACGATGCGATATCTTGAATCCGATGGTGACTGAAAACTTCGAAAGGCTTGTCGAGCCCAATTCTCAGACCCGTTTTATGTCCTTGTATTTTGATTGCATGGCTCAGAATATTAATCCTTCTTCGTATGTTTTCAACCGTGCTCATTTCCTGGATACTTCTGATTCTACTGTGTTTTTTGACACATCCATGAGAGAAGAGATTCGTGGGATTCCGGATCACGTACGCCCTCAAATGATCATTAATATTTTTTATCATAAATTCAGTGCAGTTGACTGTGAAAAGATGTTTTACTCTGATGGGTCAAATCTCAACGGATCCACAGACTTTGGTATCTTCAATAAGAACATAACCGCTTCGTACAAACTCAGTGATCCGGCTTCAGTTTACGTCGCAGAATTAGCTGCTACAACTACATATTCAACGGAGGGCGGTCTCTGCACCTGTGGTTTCAGAAAGTTCCTCCCATTCCTCGACGATATCTCAGCTATGACTAAGAATAATCTTCACTATAAGGTTCGACATTAACAGCCCGTTACTCCCGAGCCACTGTCCCTGACACCATCTCATTGGAACTATCAGGTGTACAACTTTGCTTCCGCCGTTTTCCGATAGGTGGCTGTACCGGCTGAGGCTGGTTAAAATACATAGATGATGATGCCTTTAAAGTGAGTGTGTACAGTGCCTAACGAATTGTCATCGCCGTTTCAGTGACAGTTGTTCTTGTTTTAGTATTATTCACGCTCTAAAATGTCTGTTTATGTGCCCAATTCTCGCCATTTGCGGGAAGTTTTACTTTTCTGTTACAATTCGAAAAAAAAATGCAACTGAAGCGCATCGAATGTTTTCAGAAACTTACGGTGATGCTGCTCTGAGTAAAAGAACGTGTCGGGAGTGGTTTAAACGTAATGGGAAGTATACAAAAATGATGATTTCGATGTCGAAGACAAACGAGATGGTGGAAGAGAAAAAACCTTCAAAGATGAATAACAATTTACTACGAGCTCTTAAAACCGGGTGAAACCATCACAGGAGATCGCTACCGAACGCAACTGATGCGCCTTAGTCGCGCGCTAAAAGAAAAGCGGCCACAGTATCAAGAGCGATATGGCAAAGTCATCCTCCAACACGACAATGCTCGGCCTCACGTCGCAAAAGTGGTCAAAAAGTACCTGGAAACGCTGAAATGGGAAGTCTTGCCCCACCCGCCGTATTCCCCAGATGTCGCCCCTTCTGACTTCCACCTATTTCGTTCGATGGCACACGGCCTGGCAGATCAACATTTTCAATCCTTCGAAGAGTTGGAAAAATGGATTGCTTCAAGGATACCGTCAAAAAAGGACTCCTTTATTCGAGCCTAGATCCGAAAATTTCCGGAAAGATGGGAGAAAGTTGTCGCTAGCGACGGACAATACTTTCTCTTCACCATCTCGATGTCAAATAATTAGATCTCTGTCGTTTTAAGTAATTTCGTTTCCATACCCCCCCCCCCCCCCCCCCCCCCCTTTCCACAATCTTTACTTCTATATTTTTTTTCCTGCTTTCCCGTAACATCACCATCATCGCCCACGGAAGACCGCTCCAGTCGATGACCAGCATGCGGGCCTTCGTTAGCTGGAGGACTCACGGGTTATATTCAATCCACCGGCCACTGTCAATCGCCAGCTGAAGGCTGGATCGCCCAAAATCGACCATTACGACCCCAATACGGCATCAACTAATGATACTATACTAGTTTTAAGTTAGTCGTTAAATAAAATTAGAAACTGCGCATGGCATCGGTTAGCTTAGCAGTGTGCTTAAAATATGTTATTGAATAAAAAAAGGCGGGTGGGTAATGTCAGAGACATAACTGGATGTCGTGAATACGAAAACAACTGACATGTTCCTTAACACTTCCGAATATCAATTAGTTGATCAATTGTATGAATTATACAAGCATTCCCCTTTTCCACATTTTTCGCAAAAACAAAGAAGGCTTCACTTGATCTCGATTACTGTGAATTTCACACAGCGAAAAGTGCAAAAATCTAACCAAACAGTTCTAGATTTGCTATAAACTGAGGATATTTCCTTTCGATTTGCGAACAACAAATCCTAATAGTTTTTCAGAAAACTTTTAGAGCCATTAGAACGGCTGATTTGGTGTAAAGCTCTCCACCGTTGCTTTTTCATCCATGCAAATGACTGGCAGCTGTGACGTAATCGCTCTTGTCGGAAGCGAAACTAGCTTTGCGAACGACACAAAATACATTTGCTCGCAGTGGCGATAGAATCCAAACTGATCCAATTTTTGTTAGGAGCTTTCTTTTACGTGATTTCGTTTGTAGCTTTTTCACTAATGGGCGGTCCTAACGGCTATAAAAGTAGCCTCATACAAAATTTTAATGTCGATTATTTCATTTCGGATTTGCATAATTTATTGAAAGAAACTATCAATGTGCTGTAGGGATTCGTTTCTAGCATTCAGAAGGACCAAATTGAGGAACTCACTGCGATATTCACCACTTTTCGGAACATTTTTCTCGAACGATTTGTTGTACAGCAGCAGATATTTTGTTCTCTTCCTCAGAACGCGTTCTGATTGGCTGGTGTTGACATGGGTCAAATGAGATAGGTTTTTCAATAGTGTACTATTGAAATACTTCAATGCTTTTGCTATACACGTTTAAGTTGAAAAATTTCGATTCTAATGGTAGTTAGATTATATAAATCCTTCCACAGATCACTGAGCAATGAGCTTTCAAAATACGAGAAAGGCAAACGCGATGAAGTATCCTCTTTGATACTCGTTTATACCAAACATTTCAGAAAAGTTTAATTTTGAACTATTTGAGATTATGTCACACAACTGAAAATTTTATCATAAAATTGTGATCATATTTCCGATGGCATGTAGCCAAAATTATGTTGATTCGTTTGATACAACAAGAGATATTCACGATCAAAAACTTATCACTCTCTCAGAGGGTAAATTTTGAAAAGGCGCCCCATAGTAAAGTAAGTCGTATTCACGACAAAATGTATTGTATTCGTTTGTGGTGTTGCGTTTCATAGTTGTGTGGACTTATTCAGGCTTTACTCATGTTTTGTAAAGTTCTACAGCTTGACTTCCGCTTCAATCCCCAGATTTGCTAACAGTTTTTAATGGTATTTATTACTAGGAGATTGCGAATGTGTTTTGGTTTGATTAAGATTACCTAAGAAAAAAACGTTTCCAGGGCATTTTTTCAAACGCTTCCATCTTTTAATCAAATTTTCCTCTTGAGTATACCGGTCTCAACTATAAGCGAGGCAGAATAAATAAATTCCATTCCGCATAACAATGTGTGACTAAATAGATTCCACCTAAGAATACATACGATTGAGCTATTTGCATCAATTTTGTATTCCTTCCCATTACGTAAGGAATCTGTGCCGGGGTAAACTGTTCAGTGCACATCGTTTGCTTCGCAGCTGGGTTTAGCAGTTCCGGGGCGCCCACCTCTGCGCCTTCTTGCGGTTCTCCGAGATGCACTTGCTTATGCCCGCCCAGCAAAGCAATTTGAATAACTTTCGCCCGTCAAGTACTTTCGCCGGAAGGCTGCAGTGCAGCGAAGAATTTTTCAATATTTCGAACAAATCCATTTTACCGCACATGCAACGTGGCACGGGCAACATGGAATTGGGAACTCAATTGCTTTGTTCGAGAACGATACCATCTCTGAAATATTCATGCTGCCTTCGGATCGTCCTGTTTGATGTCGAACTGGCTGCGCTTGTCGTCGTCGCCCGTCGGATTCGGCCCCGATGCAGCGTTGATATAAATCAGTTTCCGTTTTCATACTCAGCCTTTTCAACGGTAGGTTTGGGATTCAAATTCACAATATCAATTTCCGTTTGTTAAATTAAATATTTACTCGGTTTGAAAAACGTTTCCTTTACTGCGGAGTTTACACAATCGATTTAGGGGTATTGTAATGGATCTTCGTCTAGTTCTGCAGTTCTTTTAATGTTCGGTGCAGAATTTGTCTTTTTTTGTTCATGAAACTAAATGCAAGTGAAATTAATCTTCGCAAATAGTATTACGAAGATGACATATGAAGTCATTCTTTTTTTAGAAATGCTGTATTATTAAATGCACTTTTTTGCATGAACATTTGGCAAAGAAGAAGCTTTTATCCAAGTGGGTGCCATTTTCAGCGTATATGGCCCCCAGCGACTACTATCTGTTTGCAGGCCTCAACAACAAAAAATCTCCATTGAATGAGATTCTATTCCAACGAGGAAGTCATCGCTGACACAAACGCTTATTTCGACTTCAATACTAGAGAGGTATTGAACTACTAGAGAAGCGCTGAACTGACTGTGTTGCTCTTGAAGAAGACTATATTGATGAATAAATTTGAGCTTTGATAAAAATAAGTATTTTGCACAAAATTTTTTGGTAGCTTGCACTGACCATCCTTTTCACTACACTTTGATTCCGTACATCTTTTATCTCTAAAAATATATGGGATTGTTTGAAAGTTAAATAAAGAAATGTTCCAATCGTTTAGTTTCAAGGGTTTCTCGAAACAAAAAGAAACATCCGTGAATAGAATCTAAGAATAGTCGTCACACTAGTCGACCTCCTTATTTTAAACCTAATTTCATTTTGAGCTTTAAGCCATGGTTGGACAAATTTCGATATTCGAACAGCATGGAGTAGTTAGTGATTTTGGTTTATTTATGGTAATGAATCACTTAAATTATCATTTAAAAAACTGGACTATTTGGAATTATTTGTTGTGAATTGAAATTTTCCACATTGAATAATATCATTTAGCAATCAATCAGCTCTTTTTTCATCCATTATAAAAAAGCTCAATAATCTTTTGATTTCGAGAATTTTTTTAAGGCAACAAAAAAAACGAGCTCGATCCAACCACCTAGCCCAACGTACAGCACATTCCGCTCAGGATGGACTGACGCAATTCCTGTTCTACGTGAAACTTCTGCACGCTGACTCGCAGTCCGTTTCGTTGTTCCGTCGGACAGGCCTCGGGTCGGTAGGTTCGGACTGATTTTTGTTATGTGTAATAAAAGCTCATAAATAACACCGTTTTTTTTTCGTCCAACAGTCGCACATGTCAGAATATTGCACAGTTGACAGTGTTATTTTTCCCGTTCCTGTCCGAATCCGGACAGTGCGGAATCGTTCAGCGTTCAGGAGTAACGAACAAAAACAGAACCCATCCTCAACCACCTAGTGGTGAGATAATGCTTTTCACTTGCCATTTAAAATGTCTCATAAAAACATTTGTAAACTTTTTATCCTCGGCCATTGGTATTTGTATTGTAGCTTATCAAATAATCTAATAGTAGCTTCCAAACGAGTCTAAGTTTTTCGAAATCGATTCTTTTATCTCCGAAAAATTTTGTTGCATTGAAAAACACTGGTATTTGTCGGTTACGTCATATATAACATTGCATCTCTTGAACCGGAAATGTTCGCCATTACCCTACGATATTTGATTGACATTGTTAGCTTCTAAATAATTTTAAATTTATGAGTAATCATCGAGAGAATTCAGCCGATGAAAAATGTATGGTTATTCGTTTACGTCACTTTTACCATTATATGTCCAGAACCAGAAGTGGCAGCCATTTGATCTTTGAACTTGATCCATAATTCGATCGTAGTTTTAAAATGAGCCTAGGTGTGCTGAAATCGGCACAGTCATCTCTGAAAGAAATGAGAGGTAAAAAATATAACGCGTTTTGTCGCTTATGTCACTTATACCATTGTATCTCCGGAACCGTAGGTGCCAGACATATGATCTTCAAACTTGATTTAAAATTCAATAACTAGTAGGTTTCAAACGAACCAAAACTCGGTTCAGCCATCTCTGAGAAAAATGACCGGTCGAAATTGCTTATTTCAATGAAAGAAACTATCAAAATGCTGTACGGGATTCATTTCTGACATTCAGAAGAAGCAAATGGTGGAATTCTCTACGATATTAAACACTATTCGGAGCATATTTCTCGAACGCGAAGCATTCAAACACTGGCTTTTTTACACTCGTTTAGTTCACACTGCGAAAGTGCACAAAACTAAGTGAATTATTCTAGATTTGCACTAAACTGATGATTTTTACCTCTGGTTTGCAAAGAAGCAATCTGTATCGTTCCTTGGATACTATTTGGAAACATCAGAACGGCTGATTTTGCATAATGTTCCCCATCGTTGTCCACTTTTCGTTGTATTTTATTCCAATGCAAACGACCAGCAGCGCTCGATCTTCTTTGAAGGGATACTGGTTCTGCGAACGTCCCGCAATTGATTCAATACTGAACTGAATTATTGATACTGGAACTGGAACTGACATCTGGACCTGACCAACCGGAATGAAGCACTTGCTTTATTTCTTGCTCAGTCAACTGCGTAGGTTAGCATGAACGAAATATATCAAGTGTTTATCTTTTGGCCCAACCCAGGTACGAGAAAGGCGTCGTGAGCTTTCTTCTCTGATACTCGTTGATACAAAACATTTCAGAAAATTTTTTTATAACTATTTATTCCTCACTTCGTGACTTTGTGAAAGTGTAATAACGTGACAGTGAAATAGTGGAATTAAATGGTACAGAAAAAGTGAAACTGTTGAACTATTTATTGGAATATGAGTTAAAATTAAATTATTAAGATTTATATTGTGTGTTCAGCCACAAGTGGGGACTTTTCAGCCCTATTGAATACATGATTTGGTTATAACCATGAGGACATCATTTGCTTCTGCAATTCTGAGATTTTTGTGTAGGGAAAATTCTAAACCTACTTGTATTGTGTAATGGATAAAAGGAACTTATATACTAACTTACTTACTAATACAGTGAACGAATCGATTCAATTGAAGATTGCATCGATTTTTGATGGAATTTGCTTATAATATAATGTGACATTACATCTAATGGTTCAATATTTGTGAGTCTGTGTAATTCATTTGTATTAAACCAGGGAGGATGCTTCAAAATTTTGTTCTGAATCCTTTGAAGCATTTTTGCCTTTCTCATATAGAAAGGCTATGCAATCACTGTAAAAATCGCCTTTTAAACCGAGGCCGACTCAACTCGACAAACTGAGCAAATGTCTGTGTGAGTGTATGTGTCCGTGTGTCCGTGTATGTGTGTGTGTGTGTGTGTGTGTGTGTGTGTGTGTGTGTGTGTGTGTGTGTGTATGTAACAAAAATATGCACTCACTTTTCTCAGAGATGGCTGAACTGATTTTCACAAACAAAGATTCAAATGAAAGGTTTCATAGTCCCATAGTCTGCTATTGAATTTCATTCCGATCCGACTTCCGGTTCCGGAGATATAGGATGATTTGTACCAAAAAAGTGAAGAAATATGCACTCATTTTTTTCAGAGATGACTGAACCGATTTTCACAAACTAAGATTCAAATGAAAGGTATCATGGTCCCATAGCTTGCTATTGAATTTCATTTGAATGTGACTTCCGGTTCCGGAGTTATATGGTAATATGTGAAAATTTGAGAAAAAGTTTATACTCAATTATCTCTGGAACAACTCAACCGATTTTTGCAAACTTAGATTCCAATGAAAGGTCTTATAATATCCTAAAAATTTGTGCAACATTTCATCGGGATCCGACTTTCGGTTTCGGAACTAAAGCGTGATAAGTATTTTTCCACGAACGATGGTTAAAAACGGGTACAAATCCCATAAAACTGTCTGATAAATTCTTCTAGTTTGCAGAGCTTGTTAGTTTGTGGGCATGAAAACTTAATTCGGCACTACTGGTCCCCTGTTTTTCTGTACCGAGAGCACCGAAAGTGGATTAATCGAAATAGAGCATGAGATAGTGAGTATAGGTTTAACTACGTTCAAAACTGTTCCAATTTGTAGGTCATATTTGTTGATAGTAAACGAACCAACTTCGGCTATTCCGTTTATCTGAATCCGGTTTCGGAAGAATTGGAAATAGTGATAAAAAACTGCAAAAAGGATCTCACTTACTTTTTTGGAGATGGCCAAATCGATTTTCACGAAGGTTCAAAAGAAAAGTTTTACACTTTCATAAGGAATTCCTTAATTTGTCGAGGATACTACTTTTGGTTCCGGAAATACAGGGTAAACAGGTTTTATAGAATTTGTGAGATTAAATCCGAACAAATTATCATATTTCTATTCAATAAACAGATGTTTTTGCGAATTTCACGATTATATTCATGATGTAATGAGTAATATGAGAAAGGCATCATTACACCACTAGGTGGATTAAAATAGGTTTTTTCCTGGTGGAATAACAACTTGACAAAACTGGTACTGCATAAAGCTTGACTGGTCTGAAAATTTGTTATAATAAATAAATAATAAATAATTTGTTCTTCAGAGCTTAGAATTTCTGTTTATAAGAGGATATAAACATTTAATATATTTATTAAACTTTGCCTGGATTCCTTCAATGTGATCCTTGAAAGTGGGTTTTTTGGTTAAACCTAAGTATTTAGCTTGATCAGACCATGTCAATTCCAAGCCATTCAATTTAGGAATGTGATTATTGTTTGGTTTAAGAAAATAAGCTCTTGGCTTATGAAGAAAGATAATTAATTGCGTTTTTACTGCGTTTGGTTTAATTTTCCATTTTGACAGATGATAACTGGAAATATTTAAACTTCTTTGTAGGCGACTGCAGATCACTCTTAGATTTCTACCTGTGGCTAACAGACTTGTGTCGTCACAGAATAGCGATTTCTGACAACCAACAGGTAGATTTGGAAGATCAGAAGTGAAAATATTATACAAGATTGGAGCTACACTCGAACCCTGCGGAACACTGGCTCGTACGGGTAGCAATTCAGATTTACAATTCTGATAGCTAACCTGAAGAGTACGATCAATTAAATAATTCTGAATCATTTTGATCAAATAAATAGGAAACTGGAAATCAAACATTGTTGCTATTAAACCTTTGTGCCAAACACTGTCGAATGCTTTTTCTATGTCTAGAAGAGCAACTCCAGTGGATAACCCAAAGATTTATTTGGTTTTATCATGTTCGTTACTTTGACAAGTTGATGAGTAGTTGAATGTTCATGACGAAATCCAAACTGCTCTGGTAAAAAAATTGAATTCTCATTTATATGAGTCATCATTCTCAACAAGATAATTTTTTCAAAAAGTTTACTGATAGAAGAAAGTAAGCTAATTGGGCGATAACTTGATGTTTCAGCTGGGTTTTTATCAGGTTTTAGGATAGGAATTACTTTAGCGTTTTTCCATCTGTTTGGGAAGTAAGCTAATGAAAAACACTAGTTGAAAATTTTAACCAGAAGTCTCAAGGCAACATCGGGAAGATTTTTAATAAGAATTTTAAGGATTTCACCTGGTAATGACCAGGAGCCTTCGTGTAATTGACTTAATTTCATCAACATTCGTCTCACTAATGTCATCTTGTAATAACACAAGAGTTGAAATATGATCATATTTCAGTGAGACTTCATTTTCAATAGGACTCACAACGTTCAAATTAAAATTGTGGACACTCTCGAACTGCTGAACAAGTTTTTGAGCTTTTTCGCCATTCGTAAGAAGTATTTGATTTCCTTCCTTGAGAGCAGGAATTGGTTTCTGAGGTTTCTTAAGAACCTTAGAAAGTTTCCAGAAAGGTTTACAGTATGGTTTAAATTGTTCAACTTCTTTAGCGAAATTTTCATTTCGCAAAAGAGTAAATCTATGTTTAATTTCTTTTTGTAAAGCCTTAACTAAGTTTTTCGTAGAAGGATCACGAGAACGTTGATATTGTCGTCGACAAGCATTATTCAACCGAATAAGCAGTTTCTAGCTTTGATAATGTAATGATTCAAATTGTCGATTGCTGTGTCGATGACGGCAGATTTTTCTAAAATAGTTTCATGATCCACATGATTTTCAATGTGAGATCTGTAATTCAACCAATTAACTCTATGATAGTTGAATATAGAACTAATTGGATTAATTATAGCTTCGTTGGAAAGTCTGAATGTTACAGGAAGATGATCTGAGTCAAAGTCAGCATGAGTAATCGGTTCACTACAAATGTGACTTTGATCTGTTAGAACCAGATCAATTGTAGACGGGTTTTTCAAGGAAGAGAAACAAGTAGGATTACTGGGATGAAGAACTGTGAAGTAACCAGCTGAGAGTTGATTATGAAGTATTTTACCATTACTGTTATTTTGCCTACAATTCCACTGGACATGCTTAGAATTTAAGTCCCCTATTACGAAAAATTTCGATCGATATCTTGTGAGTTTTTGCAAATCGCCTTTAAAGAAATTTAATTGTTCGCCGGTGCATTGGAATGGCAAATATGCTCCAGCGATGAAATAAATTCCATGAATGGTTTCAACTTCGATTCCCAAGCTTTCGATAACTTTAGTATTGAAAGAAGGTAAAATTCGATGTTTAATTTGCCGTTGGACAAAAATGGCAACTCCACCACCCATTCCAGTAAACCTGTCAAATCGATGAACCACATAATGTGGATTGCTTTTTAATTTGAATTTTTTTTTTAAAAATGTTTCTGTCACAATGAAAATATGAATTTTGTGAACTTTGAGAAAACTATAAAATTCATATTGACTCGATTATAAGGATCGAGCATTCCAATTTAAAATATTCAAATATTTTTTTAACATCACTGTTAAATTGTAAATTCTTTATAACATCATTTACAAATTGCCATCCAATTTAAAATGCTTCAAATGATCATTTGATCATTTGAAAAAGTTGATCTTGTAGGTAGATCTTTTTTTTCCGTTATATCGTCTAAATCGACTTCGTTTAATGAAGCGAATGGCATTGAAGGAATATTGGTAGGTAGATGTCTACCTGTTACACTAGTGTAACTGCCATTAGAAGAAGATGACCTGATCGATCTACGTATTAATAAATTGTTTTCGTTAGAAGATGAACTGGAAGGCGTTCCTGTGTTTTGATTATTTACATTAGAAGAATTAAGTGGTAGTTTTCTACCTGTTACCAAAGCGTAACTGTAATTAGAAGAAGATGATGACGAGGTCGATCTACCAGTCAATAAATTGTTTTCGTTAGAAGACGAATTGGAAGGCGTACCTATTTTTTGTTTAAAATTCGAAGAAATATGTGCCTTAGAAGAATTAGGCGTGGCATTTGTAACGGATTTTTGATTTTCATGTATGTTCTGTAAATTTAAGGTCGTTCATTTGACTTGTTGTCTAAGCGAACGAGCGTTTAAAATTTTTTTCCTGAAAGGACATTTCAAATAATTGGATTTATGATTTCCATCACAATTAGAACATGAAAATTTACAGGGGTTTCATTCATTAGACAGACGTCTTTCGAATGCGATTTACCACAATTCAAACACCGTATATCCATATGACAATTTTTGGTTTCATGGCCGAAGCCTTGGCAACGCCGACATTGCGTTAAGTTTGCAATACGATTATGTCGTTTATAATGTTTCCAATGATTTTTAATATGGGAAATAAAACGTACTTTTTCTAAAATTTTCAAATTGCTTACATCACTTCGATTAAAGTGTATTAGGTAAAGTTCATGGGAAATTCCAGAGCGTGGTTTAGAAGTACCATTCGCTCTTTTTTTCATAAGTATTACTTGGGAAGGGGCAAAATCAAACAATTCTTTTAGTTCATTTTTAATTTCATCAGTACTTTGATCATTTGATAAGCCTTTCAAGACAGCCTTGAAGGGTCTGTCTGATTTTATATCATATGAATGAAATTTCTGAAAAGTTTTCTCGGACAAATATCGGATAAGACGTTCGTAATCTTCCAATACATCAACCTAGACTCGACATTCTTCTCTTCGTCCGATTTGCAATGATACTTTTACTTCCGGGAGAAAAGTAGAAAGCTCAGTACGGAATACTTTGAAGTCGGAAATCATCACCGTCACTGTAGGCATAGATTGATGTTTCTTCCCAGAACGACAAGCGTCCATTTTGGGAATTTTAGAAGAATTTTCTTCTATGTCGCTACAATCCGATTCAGGAAGAATCTCGTAAATATTGTCAGACGGCATAGGATCAACGGAAGAGAAATCCATCCGTTGTCTTTTATTTTTACATTCCGATTCTATAAGATCGTCTATGTTATTAGAAAAACTTAGAATAACGGATTGAGATTTCTTCCGTATTGCATTATTTAAGCCTTACACACTTAAAAAAAATCTGTGATTTTACATCTTATTAGATGCACATAAATGGAACCTCCGCGACTTGAACCAAGAATCATTGGATCGCAAGTACGTCTGTTAATCGACTGAGCCACAGAAGCATGCATCTGCTTGGCTGGTAAAAGGTGCATTTAAATTCATACAGTCGCACCTACTAGCAGAACGCAAGTTACAATCGAAACCAGCAAAATTCAAACTCATCTAACATTAAGTCATCACAAATAAAATTTTCCGTCATTTGACAAATTAGGTCTTTATGAATTACATCGTATTACGGGTTAAGTCACCTATAAAATTCAATTTTTTTTGAGTGTAGGCTTATTACCTTTCGGTTGGACGCAGGCATTTTTGAAAAATATAAATTAACCAGGCTAAATTAGTCTTCGATTAGACTCTTAGTTTGAATAAGTATTGATAAAGACTGATTTTGTGGTAGTCTCAATAAAGACTGATTAGTTCGAAGAATAATTCTTTGAATGGCTAGCCTTAAAAAAGGCTGATTAATTTCTTAGTCTTGAAAAAGACTGATTATATTAGAATATCACTCTTTGTATAGCCTTGAGAAAGGCTATACAAAGAGTGAGTCTTCAAATAGACTGTTAGTGATTCAGGTAGCCTTGAAAAAGACTGAAGCCTTGAATCAATGAAACTCTAGGTAGCCAGAAAAAAAAAATTCCAGGAGCCAAGTGCTATACGCGTGCGGTGCGAACGAATGTTCAACATCGACTGATTTCAGAAAACTTTAATTTTGTTTTCTCCGAGGTTCGGGTTTTCCAGCGATTCTAATACCTTTCTATAGAGAAAGGCAAAACGGTTGCAGTCGCGAACTGTGGCTCCACTGCACCATTATGTATGTGTACCAGACTGTACCGGAAGTGCTCATCATCATCATCATCATCGTCATCAGCGGAGGTCGAAGCCTGAACATTGGGGAAGTCCGTTGGGAATATTGTACCCGCGAGTTTTCGAAAAACCTGATTACTTTCGACCGAACTGCCCAAAGTTTTACCGTGTCCCTAGCTCGGCGGAGATAAATGGTAGACAATATTTTTGCTTTCATCAATTAATCATGACCGTAATTTGATTCGGTTCTAGAGAGGTATTTGAGAAAAAAAAAACAGTAGGTTAGAGTTGGAATAAACGAAAGGTTCGTTTGGTTTTTTTTGCATCTATTTTGATTGGTTGACCTCGTCCAGACAAGGGAAAAGCGTACAGTTTCTCTGACACTCTGACGTAGGTTTCGCGTACATTGCGGTTCCAATGGAGTCCACGTAAAAAAAAATGCTAGCTGTGATCGTGTGTGGCTTTTATTTCTTTGGTTTTGAACAGAACATCTATAGGAAATATCTTCCCTCGGGTTGTCACGTAGTCTGAAACAGGTTGATTAACTTTTATCGGGTTGGTACATCAAATATTCTATTCCCCCAGCACTCATTAACAGCCTCAGCCTCGATACCATACTCATCCGGTAGCTCAATCGGTGAGCATCAATCGCATTTCACGTGCATCCCGCGTGCGGCATCTCATCGCCATCATCAGACAACTGATCTATCTCTTTCATCCATATATCGACATCATCAACGCGTTCGCTGCCAACCCTGCCCTCCGGGATGGATCTCCTCTATTCGTCTTAGCGCTCCGTGGGGAAATTGAACCGGTAAAAAATAAGTGCTCTCCGTCCCGGTCCCGTACGAGTACGCGTCGGTATCAATTTGTGTGACACTGCAGCACTGAGCTCACCGTGGGAGGCCGATGCCATTCACCACCCTGTCAGTTTCTACCTCTTATGGTGATCGATTCAGCTTTTTGCTTATTACGAACATTACTTTTCCGATGGCTTCATTGCACAGACCGGTTGAAGTTACGCGTCAGCTTGGACGATGAAGCAAGGATAGTTGTTGCTCGATGGACAACGGCAGAGAGTTAGCGAAGCATCAATTTATTAGAGTTTATTTGAAATTGTGTTCTGTTAAATCTAGAAGAGCTATGGATTGTGATGGTAATCAATGGGCAAATTGCACTATTTCTGATGCCGTTACATTCGATGGATTACGATACATTATGGAAATTAAAAAACGCATCACCGTAGATTTGATGATCTATGGAGACTGCAAAAGCTTCACATTGGATTGGTCCTCGTGGCGATATTGCGTTCCATTTTTTGAATACAGTGTAGTGCCAATAACATTTAATCCGTCATGTTGGCAGTTTCGTTAGCTGTACATTGTAGTTGATAGGTCGTTTGCTCGTTTGGAACAAAGCTGTCACTCCAGACGAACAGCTGTCGTCACTCTGGCAAAAGGCACTCTAGAATACACCACAAGTGTTTCAACCCAAGTCAAATGATTTGACGTAGGACTACGTCTTTGTTATTTATACCTACTAGGGTGCATTTTCAAAATTTCGCGAAATTTTTCCGGATTTGATTTTCTAATAACTATTTTCCTGTTTGTTTTGTTTTCTTTAATTCTTTCACTTAACGAATGGAAGAAGGTGTAAGATCGTTGCCAATATCACGTTCATTACGCAAGCGTGCTTAAATAGCGAAAAATAGATCCAAACATAAAAATCAACCGAATCTATAAATATACCCTGTTGCACGTTTGCAAGTTTCTGTCTAAGAAAAGGCATCATATTACCAGGCTATTCTGTTCTCACATTTTACGAATAAATCATTAGCGACATACTTTTTTGCGAACATGGCGCCCTCCGGAGAGTCCGTAACAAATCTCGTACATACAAGTACAGGGTTCAGGGTGAACTAGCGGTTATTTCGACATTGGTAACCTTAATTTCACTTCTGATTTGACAAAAACTTAGTTTTATCCTTCCGCTGAACGAAAATGGTTGTGTATACGCTTGAGGAACGCGTGAAAATAGTCCCAAGTAGCAAATGTAACTTATCGAAATTTAAAAATGTTCTACAATTGTTCTAGAATTATTATTTATGTTATCTATGTTCAGAAAGATTTTTAAACATATTAAAATTGATTGTGCAATTTATCATTGTAAAGTTTCACAATACTGCCGAAAAAATCACTGTAGAACTACTTTCAGTACGTCTAAATCAACTATGCAGCAGATCATATTGCACTAACAGTTGTAGAAGTTCTGCAAAAATTTTCGCATCGTCATGTAAAATGGAAGTAACTACACCAATTGTGCAACTTATAAAAAAAATTCAAATGGCTGTCATAATCGTATTGGACAAAAAATATGTCAAAATGATTATTATTCTCTTGTGGAAGAAAAATTAACAAAATGATGCTCTCCTAAAGATAAAAATTGATAAGCCGAATTAGAACCTTACTGAGACAAAGCAGTTTCTGTTAAGTCTGCATAGTTTTGGCTGTCTCATAAAATTGTAGGTCAGTGTGAGTAGTTTTCTTCATTTTTAGGAAAACAATGATATGAAATCCAAAACTTACAAGAACGTTATGCAAGATTTATCTATTTGAAAAAAAAAAACAAAACTTACAAAGATGAGAATATTATCATAAATGTTGCGGAAATACAACATTACATACGCAATGAAAACAAAACTCAATCAGAACAATTGTGTTTGGTTTTCATCTTGCTGAAAAATTGAGCAGATCTGGCATCACTTATGAACGAAAAGTAAAGTTCATCCAAGTTACTCTCATGATACTGTTTGTGCAACTTGTTTGTACAACTCCAACACATGGGCTTGTCAAAATAATACCTACAGTGCGTATCACAAATGTCGGGCCCGTTAAGATGAATCTTTATACTGTATTGTAATTCAACTAGTTTGTTTAAAATAAAAACAAAACGTATAATATTTCTCTCTAAAAGTATTAAAGTATCCCGTTATTAGGATAATATAAATCATTACGTTGCGTGAACCATTTTCTATTCAACTCACTGTTACCATCGATGCCATATTGGAAAAGATTGAACAAAAATTCATTTCGAGAATTTCCAGGTTCAAGAAAACATTAGTTTGATCAAACCCATCTGGAAATTTGAAAGTATGTTAGTATATACGTATTTTAAACACCATTCCAATGATTCTCTTTAAAAATAATAGATTGTTATTTTCACAGAAGTTGGTGTACAATCATCAAAACACGTTAATTTAAAGGCGCTTGAAAATTTCATGCGTACGAATACATGTTTCACCATAAAAAAGCAGTTCGTTGTCGATTTTTCATTTACAAAAACACGAAAGATCAATTCTACTAAATGTAGCATTATAATTTTTCATGTTCAGGTTATTTTACAAGATCCATGTTTGTGTTAAGTACGGTTGTATTGAAAATCAAATGTGAAACTTATTTATTAGAAATTAGGTTTGTTGTGTTTTTGTAAACGTCATTCCATTTCTTGTTTACATTAGGTAGTAGTTTTCACGAGTTTCACAATTGTTTTTTCGCTGATTTTATTACTGCCTCTGTGATGGGATCGACGCATGAGTTTTGCATCAGTTGCACAATCATTAATAAATAAATGTTAATAACAACGGAAATGTTCGTAACAAAGGAAGAACTTAAAGATATGTTGCACAAAGCAGAAAATTGCGCTTTTTCCATAACATAACAGTTACTAGAATAGTAATATAAACTTACTTGATAAATCGCACAATCAGTAGAAAAATACAGGACAGCAACTTAACATGCTACTTGGGGTGCCAACTGGGCTTGCGATCAGCTTGAAGAAGACGCCGATTTTTCCCAAAAAATCATCTTCTCGGATGAGGCACATTTTCATCTCGGCGGGTATGTTAATAAGCAAAATTGTTGCATCTGAGGTACGGAAAACCCGCACGTTATCATGGAGAAGCCGATGCATCCTCAGAGAGTGACGGGTTGGTGCGGATTTTGGTCTGGCGGCAACATTGGACCATTTTTCTTCGAAAATGAGGCAGGAGCCGCCGTCACGGGCAATGGCGAGCGCTAGCGCTAACGATTGGGTCTTCCCGTTACTTGAAGAGGAAGACTTGGACTCCGTTTGGTTCTAACAAGACGGCGCTCCGTGCCACACAGCCAACGGTACGATCGATCTTCTGCGCACAGTCTTCGAAGATCGAATTATCAGGCGAAATTCGGGTGTGGTTTGGCCGCCTCGGAGCTGTGATTTGACGCCGTTAGACTATTATCTTTGGGGGGCTGTCAAAGATAAGTGTTATGTGGACAAGCCAGAGACAATTCAAACCTTGAAGGACAACATTCGTGCAGCTGAAATAATGCTGCATACAATCGAAAATGTACTAAAAAACTGGACCGACCGTATGGCGTACTGCAAGGCCAGCCGAGGCAGCCATTTAAATGAAATTATATTCCACAATTAACCGGAAGGATTATATTTTTATAGTAAAAAATAAATTTTGAAATCGGATGAACCGTTTGTGTTTTATTGCATGTTTAAAAAATAGTTACATGGCGTTACAATTTTGGTTTCTCGCAACAATTTTTTTTTGTTAAAATAGTGACAAAAGAAAATCTGGTTTTATATAGAAAACATTGCTGCTTGAAACCACAAAATATGATAATCAATTTTACTCAGTGGGTTAGTTTGTTTCAAGCGACAATTTGATAAAAACAACAAATATTTCACTTGTGCGTTCATGTCAATTTCTAAACAAACATTTTCGCAGTAAATTCAATTTGAAAAATTTGTTATGAATGAACGAACTTTAGATAAAGTTAAGAATTGTTTCGCTTTAGATTCACAAATTTTTTAGTTGAAATAAATTACCTTAAATTTAGTTATTTCAACAGAAGCTTTTGATTGTTGAAATCATGCATTTTTGTTTGTTTTGAGGAATAAAACGATTCCTTTCAAACTAATTTACAAGGTAATTTTTGATACTACATTTATTCGATTTGTATTAATTTTAAAATTCTTGAAAAAACATTTAATTATGAATTTTTCAAAATTTAGGAGATTTGTCACTGAACGATTCACATACCATAACCAAGGTTTTTCAATTTATATAACATCCAACGGTTTGGTGCTCCATCAGTCCGGTCAAAATAGAGATCCTGCATCAAATTTGCTATGTAATTTTAGGCAAATTTTTAAAAATATTCTTAATTATCAATACATACACTTGAATTTTTGAAAACCCTCTGTGAAATAGAAGAAGCAGATAAAATTTTACTTATGAAACGCGTACAAACATTATCCACGGGCGAAAAAACATGCCCTGGTTTAATCGCGCGGGAAAAAATGCTTTGGTTCACAAGAAATAAAACTATTACGGTTCATTTAAACGGTAAAGTTAGTTGTATCTTAACACAAATAAGATCATAGATAAATCGAACCAGTTTTTTTTCTTGATTTGAAGATATAGCTGGATGGAATTAACAAGGACATGGTTGATAACATTTACTCAACTTTGGTTTACATGTAATGAATAGTTAGTTCATTTTAACAATAAACTCAGCAGGAACAAATATATTTTTCGTTTGGTTATACCAAAATTTTTGATTTAAATCAAACAGAGATTATTGTTGATGTTGAAGGGAGAAATTGGTTTGTAAGAATCATGATCTAGCTTGAAATGAACAGAAATCAATTTCAAAAATCTACTAACTGTTTTGTTATTTTAAACATGCTCAATTTCTTTGCGTGTATGTGAGAGAAATGTCAAACGCGTGCGCGCTAAACTGGCAGCACAGAACAATTGACATGGTATATTCAATGTGATGCCGTACGATGGCGTAGCACAGTGCACAATGGGAAAAAAGGATGAAAACCGCGACATTACTCAATAATTTCATAAAATCATAGTAAATATTGGCAAAGTAGGTTTATCTTATGTACAATCGACCGTAGAATCGATTGATGGCAATTAGAATAGCCGCAAAATTCACTATCAAGCCCGTTTTGCCCAAACATCTCATTTTTTCACCTTACTAACTGTAAAACTCTGAAAAAATATATTCGACTGATGAAAAAGTACTCCTGACATTTTCATAAGTTATTTAAATGGATTGCTGTTTGTCAGAACCACCGCAAATAACTGTATTCTGGTTTTGCAATGACTGAGCGGAAACATATATTGGAGAAGAAAAATGAGTGCAAAACTAACAGAAAAGATGATTTATTGGAAAAAAGATACGATCAGAGACTGGACTCGAACCTGCGTTCTTATGCATTCCGTGCATATGCGCTACCATTTCGCCACTCTGAATCTTGTTTTAGTCACTCTAAAACGCCAGTCAGACATAGTAGAACGTACATCGAACATGGTCTACATCCTGGCCGTCACCCGACCGATACCTTACATCCGAACACTAATCTTCTCGCTTTATACCTATTTCTCCGATCAAGCATTTAGTAGGAGAGTGTATTTATAATCGCTTGTCACCTTCTTTAATTATGCCAGTCGCTGGCTGGACGTCGAGCCCTACAAACTTTCCATGATTTCATGAATCGTGCAACATCGTTTTATCCCAATTTTCCTTCAAACATAATTTTAAGTTCAATTCTGATTTAAAATCCTGAAGCAGAAACAATGTGATCTATCAATAGTGGTCCATATTACGTAGAAAACTTCAGTGATCCAAGTACAATACCATGGGAATGACAATACTAATACGAATCATGTTATACCGTGTTTCTCCAATTTATCCTATCAATATTGAGGTAAAACGGTATAACATAATTCATGTGGTCATTGAATCTATTTGTAATCTATTTTGTAGTGTTTTCTACGTAATATCAGTCAATTTTAATCAACCGCAAAAGGTTTCCTTACGGAATGCGATAGAAAGTTTAACCAATGATACGATTTATGAAATAGATTGGGCATAAAACGGGTTAAAGCGGTTAGTATTGCCGTTTCCATTGTATGTACTAGGAATTATGAAGTTTCCTACTTAATGTAGACCAATATCGATAGATCGTATTGGTTCTGCTTTTGGATTGTAGATTGACTCTCAACTGAATATTACAATACGAAAAGAATGAAATAAAACAATACAACGAGTTTCCTGCTGTCATTGAATCTATATGCAAATGATTTGTCTGACCTTGTTATAAAGCTTGCTTCAGATAGAATTGGAACAAAGACAATAGCCTGTATTTCAGTTATTTAGTATTGAATTCAAGATTTTTTTTTATACAAATGTAGCGTTTTCTTCATACTTTTAAGAAAAAATACGGATAAAATTATTCGACACGGTTTCGAAGGAATTCTCGAATTTTTCCTGTGACTCGGCTCATTAGGAGGCGCACACCTTCTTCGTCCATCGTTTTAGCTATCTTATTCCACCAGGTCGTCATCTGATTGATTTCTTTGACAACATTTTCCTTTGTTTTGAGTCACCTCTTCATGATTGTCCAGTATTGCACAATAGGGCGGAACTGGGGGCAGTTTGGTGGGTTAAGGTTTTTCGGAACAAACTGGACCCCTTTTCTCTGCATACCATTCTTGAACGACTTTGCTTTAATGACAGCTTGCCAAATCTGGGAAAAACATTACAGAATGGTCGTGGGATCTAATAAATGACAAAATTCGTTTTTGGAGACACTCGTTTAGGTATAGTTCCGATGTCATTGTCTTATTTGTAACGAAAACTTTCGTTTTTTGCCACAGCTGCAAATGCCCTGCCAAATCATAAATTTTCTTGCAAATTTGTTGGCAAAAACTAATTAAAATTCGGCTGGAACATCCCCCTGAGCTGTTACCAAGTAAAATTTTTGACCTGGGATTTGCCCGAAGTCAACCATGACATAGGTTTCATCGTCCATCAGAAGACATCCGTCGAACTTGTTCAGCACCTGGTCATATAGTTTCCGAGCACGAATTTTGACCACACTATTCTGATTTATGGTTCGATTTGGCTGTTTGCTAGCTCGATACGACTTGATTC
The DNA here is from genome assembly GCF_030247185.1 of Malaya genurostris. Lineage (NCBI taxonomy): Eukaryota > Metazoa > Arthropoda > Insecta > Diptera > Culicidae > Malaya > Malaya genurostris. The sequence goes on from NC_080572.1 coordinate 50,737,188, forward strand.
CTTCCCGGAGTCGAGTTCTTCTCACGGTACTATGGGCAGCACCGAATTTTCTGGCCAAATCACGGTCCGACAGATTAGGATTCCTCTTAATCGTCTTCAAAATCTTACCAGTTCCACTCCCACGATTGGCTTGAGGCTTCCGAATCGTCGTCAATCTTCCCTTATACCGTTTGATAACGCACCATACGGTATTTCTGGGCAGTTTCACCTGTTTAGCTAGCCTAGATGCAAACCAAAATGGATTTTCCAAATAGCTGTGGAGGAGCGCCACAATATGAGCAAAATTTTGTTCCAATTCTAAATGAAGCAAGCTTTAATATGATATAATGCAATGCATATTATAACATATCAAAATATAGTATTAGACGATAATATATGAAATAATATGCTATGATACAACATATAACAAATAATGCAACAGAACCAATGTTGCAATATAATATGATAAATATTGTACTTTAGGATAGGCTTCAACCTACAAGCCATTTCGCACCCTCTCATTCTGCTACTAACGCAAAAGGTGATAGCACCCAGTCGAAGCCGTTCTATTGACCAAATGTCATCATAGACGCTCGGGGAGGCATGAGATAGGAATTTGTGCGGACTTAGTTATCTCACCATTTGACGACCGTATTCAGCACCCAGGAAATGTCACCAACAACTAAAAATTTAGTCAACTAACTAAAAACTAGCAGGTTTGCACATTTCGAAAATATTTTTACTGCTCAATTGTCTCAGAGATAACTGTGCCGATTTCAGCAATCTTAGGCTCGTTTGAAAAATACTTTTGATTCATTGATCAAGTTCGAAGATAAAATGGCTGTGACTTTTGGTTCCGGAAATATGATGGTATAAGTGACATAACCTACAAAACGTTTTACTTTTCACCGCTCAATTTTCTCTTAGACCCCTACAATAACGAGTTTGATGAGTTGATGTTGGAAACGATGTTTGAGGTGGTTCTGAGTTCTGCTTTAGTTCCTTATATGTAGAATTTCGCTATATTTAGGGCACTTATTCAGCAGTTTCAACAGTCTTTATAATCTGATTTGACTGGTATTTTAGTTTTTTTCACTAAATCCGGCTTTAGATCTGCTGCAGATATTATACTACTGCTTCATAAATGTAAATGCCTACTCATGAAAACAGTTCCGAAAATATGCATATTGTGAAGGTATTCGAGCAGTTTGAACAATATCGACACATATTATAAAAGTTTTCAAGGAATATCAATAAACCGGAAGTCGCCATTTTCTAATTCAGAACTACCTCAAACATCGTTTTCCAATATGTACTCATCAAACCCGTTCCGAAAATACCCATATTCTGATGGTTTGTAACGAATATCGATGAACCGGAAGTTGCTATCTTGGAAATTGATGCTACTTAGAACATCCTATTCCTGCAAATACTCATAATTTGTGTTCCATGGTTATCGATTATATTATAAATATCCAATAATATACCTACATAGGGAAAACTTTTTTTACGTAGAAAATTCCAAATAACGTAAACTTTTTTTAAGTCATAACTCGATTTGCAAAGTCCCAGTTATTACGTAAATGAAGGTTTGAGTGTATTAGGTTGTTTGATAAGCTCTCACTACTAATGCTCGGGGATGAAAGCTTACAAATGTTCGATGAGACTAAGAAAGGGATTCTCTCACCACTAAGTGGATTAAAATGAGTTTTTAGGAATTTATTGTTGTACAGATTGGAGTAAATCTTTTACGTCAATATGAACTTATAACGATTGAAGATAAAAGATCTGAGTAAAATTAGTTTTTTTAATCAATAATCAATTGATTTGAATAAATTGGAAATCAGTTAGGCTTGCGATATTTTCAAAATTTGGTATTCTTTTGTAGTGTCTTTTGTGTGTTACGATTTGGAGCAGTTCGTCCACAAACTAATTATTGAATATTCAAAAAAATCATTTCATCAAAAGAATCAGAAATAATTCCTTCATTTGATATTCGAGAAAGGTAGAGCTGTAAGCTAGGAGCACTGAGTAATTACTCGCGATTATCTGATTTAATCTGTTGAGTCTCCTCTCCGACTTCATGAATCCAGTCACATATTGGTCCTGTCACCGTCGCTGACACATCGAATGCTACCGGTGCTGGATACCGGAATATGAAGACACAGTCGAAGCTGTCCCGAGACCCGAGATCTACGACAGATGCAGAACACGGAACACACGGCGGAGGATGTGTTTTATTGCGGATTATTGGCGTTCCGTTTGTGTCCAACTGTTGGTCCGGTGTCCGGACCGGGTGGTAATTTATTTGCCAGGAAAGTGTCTCTACGGATCCGTCCGTCCCGTTCCGAAGCTTTGTCGGGACGTTTGCCTTGTGGTGCCAAGGTGGTTTCGCAAAGGGGCACATTATGCACCGTCAGTCGGAAGTCGTATCCTGCCCGGCAGGTGAGAGACTGTCACCGTGTTAATCGTACCATAAAGCTACGGTCCTACGGTGAATGGGAATCCGCTGATGAAAGTTGTCCAATTACCTAGTGTTTGAGTTGTTTGCACTGTGTAAAGCTCATAAACCGAATCGCAGATCTTGGCAATCAAAATGTTTCGCCGCACGCTCCGGCGAAGCGATTGTTCGAGTGAACTGTATAATTTGGCCGATGAAGGCAATACAGCATACTAAAACAGTTCATACGACAAGCAAACCACTGCCAGCAGTGAGAAGAAAATTTACGATTTAGTCCGTAAATCACAGTGCCTAGAGAAGTAACAGGAAAAGAATCCATCACTCGAAATACCGGGCCGGGCCATCCAATCCGGCAACCCACGCGCCCTCGGTTAAATTTGTTCAAGGAAAAATCGAGAGTAAAACACACAACCCTCATTGGCATATGAAAATATGCACTCTTATACATATTTATTTGCGCCTACATTGCTTTCCACTCCCCAGCGCCGGCTCGCCTCTGCTCGATCCGCGCACTTCACACGACGCTCGACTGTTGTTCGGAATTTGATGGATTTATTCAACAGCATAAAATCTTGCCTTTTGACGCCGTAAATCTTGGTGCCTTTCGTATGGGCGATGGAAGGTCTTAGGATGGGGCACTCAGTCGATCCTGGCTACCCATCTGGGAACGGGATGGTTTGGAATAGGAAGAGGAGATGAGAGGAAGGAGGAGAGATCAGAAACAAGCAATAATCAAAACGGAAGTCATTCTTCATTGAGAGTTTGGTGAAAATTTGTGCAGATGTTTATTTTTCTTTGTCGCCTCCTTTACTATTCGAAGGAAAAAGTTTTCGGTTTTAGCGCTATCCGATGTCGAGGAACAATAAAAGTCTGCACATAAATGAAATGAGTGTGGATTACAACGGGGAAGAGAAGCCATGGAAGGTTCGGATCGAACGTCATCTATAGCGGAAATGTTTTGATCTAAGAAATCGGAGAAAATTAATCGCGAAGGATTTTTTATGTGTTGTTTTCTGGCATTGTTTCCTGTTTGCTTTGTGTGATAATGTAATTTCCGGCGTGTCTTCGCTTCGCCAATTTCGTTGTAATTTTTGATTAGGTGGATTCTGTATTTCGTAGGATGGGGTATCAGCGTTCTTAGTTTGCCCGCAACGAAACTTAATTGATTCGGAAAATATGACTCAGAAGATCGATTCGAACGACCTTATTTCAAGCTCTGGGGAATGAACGCTACTGATTTAGATGAGAACATCCATCCCGTACTGTTTGAACTATATTTCGAAAGAAAATGTTTGTATCAAATCATACGAAAGAAACCATCGTGTAACGTACAAAAGATACCGACCAGCATTCAATTTCCTGTCTCGGAACTGGGATACTGTAATAATGGAGAATAAGTGCTTTATATTACTGCTATCAGTGTCTTTGGGAATGGAGGATGGGGGTCCTGGTAACAAGATCATAAAGCTAAAATATTCAATTTTCCATTTTGTTGGCTCAAGACGTAAATGTTTTGTACTTCGTCTACTATTTTATATTACTGCTTATATGAACCTACAAAGATACTTCAAGATAAGAGAGGGGAGGGAAACGCATTGGATTTTTTCTTGCGGATGGCGATGAAGTAATATTTTCGTTTTACGGAGCTGAGCTTTGAGTTAGGGGTTTCGCTCGGTGAAAGAGTTTCTGTGTTAAGTTGAAATGAACTTAAAGCGAATATTGCTCATTCTTTGAAGATGGCAGCTCAGGTGATTGGGTTTCCGTTTAAATTGAATCAAATCTTATAATTTCAAATTAAGGCAAAGAATGAGTTGAATCCGAACCAGAGAATTTACTGTTCAAATTCTGTCTCGAAAAATTTAATTTCACGCGAAATTCACATCTCAAAAAATAAAGTAACTAGTGATCAGGATTTATGCTGAAAATGAAAATATTTTATTAATTCATTTATTACGAAGGATTTGTTAGGGTAGTATATAAGCGAAACGACAGAAAAGCCAATAGAAGTGAAGATTGAAAGCATGGAATCGATTCAAGGAACGGTTGAAATTACCTCTGCGCCTAATTCGTATTACTGTTTTTGAATTAGTTGATTTTAGCAACAAAATTTCCAAAATAACTATGAAATTAGTTAAAATTGAGAATTTACTTTGCTGAAAATTTTGAGAATTTACTTTGCTGAAAGCTTAAAGAAAACAGAAATGAAATTTATTTTATCAACAAGTTTATTAGCCTCATGACTCATGAGAAGTGTCAAAGCAAAACAATCCATTAAAAAGCTAAAAAGGACAGTCTTGTTGAAACTGCTAGCAAATTGTTTCGATGTTTTTCGCATGTATTACGATATATCCATATATAAATTCCTAAACCGATATGTAAAAATGATGTAAACTCTTAGTGGAAAATGTATTTATACAGAATTTGTGCGCATTTGAAGCGATTGTGCGTAATAATGTTTTTACGCGGAACAGTGAAGTGAGATTCGAATGTTGCACTCTAATTGTATATGTCAAATGATGTTTTTTGTATCTTCCAATCTTTCGGGCTACGCCGTCCGGTGTACTACTTGTGATCGGTTTTTGTTTTCCGAGTGCTCAAAGTTTTTAGTGAGAGAGTCGATTTCGCGAAGTCGAATGGGATTTATAAGAAAAAAAATTCAAAAAGATGTTTATAAACATAAACATCTTTTTAATTTTTTTTCTTGTAAATCCCATTCTTATAAATCCCAAATCGTTTATGTCTTTTTCTCCAATAAACATCGTATTTATACTTGCCAATATAGAAAAGACAACCGCGACTGAAATTTTTTTCGGTATTAGTGTATTAGTGGCTAGTAGTCATTACGGTGTTAATGTTTTTTCGGTGACAGTGCGCCATATAGCTGCAAATTGCAGAAACCAATTCAACTAAGCTAAGAAATGACAGCACGTTTAATTGGTGATTTCATCTAAAACAATAGTCATTTCAACAATTATTTTATTATTATTACTAAGGGAATGAGAATTAAAAAATCTAAATTAGCAAAAGTAAGATTTTTTTAGTTGTCTCAAAAAATAACTAACTAAAATTAGAAAATCAACTAATTTTTTCGCCAAAATACTGATTTCGGTCTTTCCTTTCATTTAACAGCGTTATCAACAAGAATAAGGACAAATTTTGGCCTTCTAGGAGGAAGGATAGGGGATCATGAAAATTGCAGGAGAAATTGGTCGTAGCAGATGTGCGGTCGCCTATTTTCTAAAAAAATCCAGCAAAATATGGTCAGAATAAAAAAGCTGGACGCAAAAAGAAACTGTCAGAGAGAGATACTCGTCGGAATTGTCAAAAAATCTTCAAATTCTACCTTGAGTTGTTCACTAATCCGCACTGAACTTAAGTTGGAAGTTTCAGTTTCGACGGGTTGGATGGCATTAAAACTTTCGCCCAACATAGTTCGAGCAAAAATGAACATTGCTCCTCGTTTACTACCTCACCACAAGGAAGCTCGACTGGAATTTGCACGTCGGAACATGCCCCATGATTGGAAAAAGGTATGAACATGTTCTGCAATATTTAAAAAAAAAACAAACTATTTAATAACAAATGTGTTAAACTATTACAGGTGATATTCTCGGATGAAAAAAATTTAACCTAGACGGACCAGACGGATTCAACGGTTATTGGCGTGATCTACGTAAGGAACCGCGATATTTCTCAAAGAGAAATTTTGGCGGTGGATCTGTAATGGTTTGGGGTGCGTTCTGTGCAACCCGCAGGCTGGAACTTCAATTTGTATCGCATTAAATGAAAAGTTCCGATTACATAAATGTTCTCAAAGCTAGTCTGCTGCCAGTAATTAAAAAAGACGCAAGTCAAAACTCGATTTTCAGCTGGATAACGCCAGTATTCATAAAAGTGCTGAAACAATGAAGTGGTTAAAGTCCGAAAAAATTGATATTTTGGACTGGCCAGCTTGCTCACCGGATTTTAATCCAATTGAGAATCTCTGGGGTATTATGGTACGACAAATTCATGCCGATAATCGTCAATTTTCATCATTACAAGAGTTAAAAAGTGCTAGTCTTCAGTCTTGGGAAGCTATTGAACTGGCAACACGGCAGAAATTGGGGCAAAGTACGCCAAATCGTATTTTTCAGACAATAAACCGTTCCGGTGGAGCAATGGATCATTAGATGCTTTTTGTTGCATATTTTAATCATCCAAACCTCAATAAACTCCAAGTGGCCTTATAATTTTGAAAAGCCATTTTTCCTTAAAACGTTCTATCACAAAACTTTTTCAGCGAAATCAATCAACTCTTGGATTCACATTCGTGTTTTGCAATCTAATTTCATGTTCCATCGAAAAAATTCCTAAAACTATTCCTTTTTTTGTATCTTGAAATTTTCGGGGTGGCCTTATAATTTTGAAAAGGTCTGTAGATGGTACACTACTGTCAAAAAAAAATTATTCAGTCGCAGTTGTCTTTCCTATATTGGCAGGTATAAATACGATGTTGTATTGGAGAAAAAGACGTAAACGAAACATAAACATCTTTTTAATTTTTTTTTTCTAAATCGTTGTTTTCTTCATTCGACTTCGTGAAAACGACTCTCTCACTGAAAACTTTGAGCACTCGGGAAACATAAACCGAATACACCCAAACCTCCGTTTACGTAAACTTGTTTTACGTTATCTCTTTTACGTAACTCTTTTTACGACATAAATCCCAAATAACGTAATCTTTTTTTACGTTGAAAATACTTCGTAAAAAGAGGTTTTTGCATACAATTGAAAATCGTTTTCGGTTCATTTATATTACATGGAAATTAGTGCAATATGGGTATTTTCGGAACGGGTTTGATGAGTAGATGTCGGAAAATGATGTTTAAGGTGGTTCTGAATTCCAAGATGGCTCACTTCATTGTTCCGCGTAAAAACATTATTACCCACAATTGCTTCAAATGCGCACAAATTATGAATACATACAGTTTTCACTAAGAGCTTACGACGTTTTTACATATCGGTTTAGAAATTAAAAAAAAGATATATCATAACAAATGCGAAAAAACATCTAAACAATGTGCAAGCAGTTTCAACAAGGCTGTCCTTTTTAGCTTTTTAATGGATTGTTTTGCTTCGACACTTCTCATGAGTTTTTGGCTAATAAACTTGTTAATAAAACCAATTTCATTTTTGTTTTCTTTGTGCTGTCCTTCATTAATAATGGTGATAGATAAATAGAAACAAATTTTCTGATTTTAATATCAAAATTAGTTGTCAATGAGAATTTCGTGTTGGATTGAAATATTGCTGGTTTGTGTCCAAGATATTCGCCAACTAAACTCATTCTCTAAAAATAAAAGTTTTTTTCAGCAAAGTAAATTCTCAATTTTTGCTATTTTTATAGTTATTTTGGTAGTTTTGTTGTTGAAATTAACTAATTCAAAAACAGTAATACAAATTAGGCGCAGAGCTAATTTCGGTCGTGTGTGTGTGTTTCACCTATCCCAAACCCCACTGTCTGGCAGCGGCTTACAGAAAAAAAAGTTTTCTTATGTTTTGTTTATACAAGCAAATAACTATAGTCCAAGAGGTGTTGACTCAATCGAATTCCGATGACCTATTTCGTACACAGAGCAAATCGTATTACGAGTCACCGTTCCATCGACCAGCCTCGCCTAGACGAAATGTTTACATCAAATAGATTTGAAGATTACAGAAAGACTTTTGATCCTTTGCAATTGGCAAGCAATCGACGCATATTTAGTTTATTTTTTCAGTTTTGTATAAATTATTAATATTTTCTAATCTAACCAATTCTCGAATTTGCATTCAATGTTCCATTTCATTCCGCACCGAAACCTTTCAAACCTTCAGTTCTCCGAACCAGCCAATTGCACCCTTGAAACATGTTGTGATATTGCACACTTCTGAATATTTTTTCTATGGACACTGCTGCATAAATAGTTATTACTATTTCTACACATATAGGTAATCTTACGACATAATTTTCCTTTATGCATCATCAATACTGTGTTTACCCACGTTTATTGAAAATAAATACTTAAGTTTATCTTCATAATACAACTTTGAGCTGAATCCAGCCAACTTTTGGAATGGCTTGAATCATAACGGGTGGCAACTAAAATTTTGGAATTTTTTCGAGGCCTGTATGCTCAACAACAAACGAGCTCAGAACGAACTAATAGTGTGTATGTGTTAGCTCTCTTTCTCCTCTTTCTGCCAGTATTTTCTGTTTTGTTTATGCTTGCTTAGTTTTGCTCAAAATGCCGTCGAAACAAGAAGTATTTCGCGAGAGCGTTGTACAGTTCTACGAACTGCACAGAAATCTCGGCAAAAAGTATACGGTACAACATTTTAAAAGCGAAAATGTTGCGGCTTCGACTTTTTAGCATATCCCAAAACCCCCAACAACTGCTCGCAAGCAAGGTAGTGGAAGACCAGCCAAAATTATGGACGCAAAAGGACTTCGTTCTCTTTCTCGTGCCTTCAACAACAAGGATTCACTGAGCCAACGGGATGCCGCAAAAAAATCAAATTCAAGATGTGTACCAGAACGAATGTTTGAAGAAAATTTTGATCCCGTTTCTTCAAAAACATCATGCTGATGGACAATACGTGTTTTTCCGGATAAGGCGTCATCGCATTAAGCCAAAAAAACACAATCGTTCCTGAATACCCATTCGATCCCATTTGTACCCAAAAACCACTACACGAGAAATCTGCCTCAGTGTCGCTCAATCGAAGATTTCTTCGGGGTTTTGAGCTCCTTGGTGTACAAAAATATCTGGGGAGTCACGAATTGCAAACAGTTGATTGGTAGAATCGAGAGATGCATTCACAAAGTTGACATGAAGGCCGCTAAACGTTAAGAAATTTAGTTCAATATCGTTTAGTAGAAAAACCATGTCTCTTTCCATTAATATATATTTGGGAAACAAACTTGCAGAAAAATGTAAAATTTTTAGAGACTTAGGTGTTATTTTAGACACAAAACTTACATGCTTGGAGCATTATAATACAATTGTGAATAAAGCAAACAGTATGTTTTACACAGTAAAATTATTATATACAACTTATGCCAGGTCAACTTTGGAACATTGCAGCATAGTATGGAACCCATGTGCCTCCGTACACGAACAACGCATCGAATTTTTCCAGACACAATTTCTACTGCATGCGCTTCGTAGACTAATCTGGACTGCATTTCCTCTTCCATCATATTAGGCACGTTGTATGCTCATAAACTCACAAGCACTCGAAGAACGCCGCAAAGCTACAATGCTTCATTTTATCAACGACCTTATTTCTCAACGAGTACAATCTGAATCATTGCTGAAATGATGCGCTTTTATAACGAAAACTGCCGAAAAAATCGATCTAACTAAGCCCAGGAAACAAATTGAAGAATAATTGAAACCAAATCGTAGAAATAATGTATAGTATACAATATTGAAGTAATGCTTGCGAATTAAGTTGAATGTGGCAAATCCATCAAGAAATCACCGAGATACAAGCCTTTCAAAATACGTCCGAAAAATCTATCGCTGATAGTTTTAAATTATATTGTTAGCTACCGGAGAATCAACAGCTGATCGGTATTCAATATACTCAAGCGTACACGGTGTGCAGCAAATGGATAATGGCATCCATACAAAAACGTGCCACTTGAGCTAATGAATAGCTAAGCGACCTGTTTCGTTAGAAGGCAGCCACCGACTAAAGTTATAATTTCAAAACGGACATATATACATAGATTCCCTTTTGTGCGAATGTTCATACGATGTGGAAGGGAGTGATACTTTTTCTTGCATGACGTAAATCCCTCCTATACCTATCGAAGCAGAATTGCTACTTAATGAAATTCGAGGTGTATAGCAACGATCGAAACTATAGCATCACGATGGCATGCTGTGATTGGCTCGTGAAAACATAGATCGATTCAAACCAATTCTTCAATAGCATGCTTTTAAAATATTGAAACAACGTCACCATACATGTTTAAGTTAAACGTTTCCGAATCGATTGGTTGTTAAATTATATCAATCAATCTACAAATGACAGAGTTATGATCGTTCAAAATTATGACGCAAACAGGTTACGCGGTTAGTTTTTCATTTTTGAATTGGCACCTAGCCTCGTATAGTGAAGAGTGAAGCATTTTCAATGGAAAAAAGTACAATACACCTAAACTAAACTAAAAATTGCACGAAGCTAATCAAATTATCCCAGATTTGCACTAAACTGATTTGCAAAGAAGCAATATTTATATTCTTTAGATAAAATTTGGAGCCGGATTTTGCATAATGTTCCCCATTGTTGTCCATTTTTCGTTTTATTTTGCTCCAATACAAACGATCAGCAGCAGGATGATGCAATCGATCTTCTTTGAAGGGAAACGGGTTCTGCGACTTGTGCGTTTGAGGTTTTGTACCACGCAAAAGGTCTGCTCTCACTACAGGCTACTGCTGCTCCCTACGATCGAAGTCCAAATGAAAGCACGACCTTAGCGTTTCACACTTTATACTTGGTTTGTTCTTACTGATGTTGGTAGGAGAACCTCACCTCGACATTTAATTCCGTGTGAAGCACTAGAAGAAATGAACAATTTTCATTTTTTTTTGCAAAAATATTAATTTTATTAATCTTATTTTTGTGTATTACATCAACTTTCATCTTTGTTGTTCATACGATTCGTTATTAATAATAGGTGTTTTAGTTAATCTTGTTTTACATACTAATGTTTAATCATAATATTCATTTTATTTATTAATAAAATGTCTACCTACTTATAACTATTCCTAACCTAACACGTACAAAATTTGAATTATTTGTATTACAGAGATTGAGCACCTCTCTTCAAATTTCGTGCAGTATTGTTCGAATTTTTGTTCTAGTATATCCAGGGAGGCCATCTCATGTACTTCACTAGTCCTTGTCCAAGGGGGTAGATTTAGAATCATCGTTAAGATCTTACTTTGAATGCGTTGAAGCCTAAGTTTGGGCGAACGATTTTCAATCAATGTTTACTTTTTATACTCGTCCAGCAGATAATCGGAATTGATATGTGCTTGACTACCTCAAAACCGTCGTCCGCGGGCGAAAAAGACAAACAAGCGTAATGAATTTTCCTCATTATTTCCAGAAGTTTCAGAAAACGTTGTTTATTCCAATTATTTATGAATATCTCACACTGTTAAGAATTGTATCACAAATTCCTGATCATATTACCGATGGCTTGTAGGAAAAATTATGTTGTTGGGTTAAGTACATCGAGAGATATTCGCGATAAAGTTCTGCCCATTCTTGTACAGGGTAAATTTTGAAAAGGCGCCACATAGTAAAATAAGTCGTATTCACGATAAAATAAAATGAAAATATGTGCACAAACTTTTCTCGGTGATGGCTGAACTGATTTTCATAAATTTAAATTCAAATTAAAGATCCTAACAAACCTTTAAAAATCCTGAGTTTCATATTGATTCGACCTCTGAATCAGGTCGTATGATCCCATACAAAATTCGTGAATTTTATCTGGATCCGACTTCTGGTTCCGGAATCATCGGTGACGTTGTGTTGAAAACATGCATACCATTGCTTGAAGCGGCGAAGCAAAACAAGGAAAAAAAGGTCCAATTTGTGAGCCACATTTGTAGCTGGCCATACAAACCAACTTCGACAATACTCCTCGAAATTCGGTTTCGGAAATGGTGGTCAAAAATTTCAAAAAGAATCTCACTCACTTTTCTCGAAAATGGTTAAAGCGATTTTCGCAAACATAGATTTAAAATAAAAAGCCTTACGATGTCATTTGTTACTTATATTACTTCCGGTTCCGGAACTAAAGGGTGTTTTGGTTTATAGATTTTGCTAGTTTGTGTCCGAACAAACTTTCCTATTACTATTCAATGACCAGTTTTGTTTTTTATAGAATATGAGTAATATGAGAAAGTCATCATTGCCCCACTAGGTGGATTGAAACAGGTTCTTAATAACAATGCCCGCCTAGCCAACTAAAATTTATTCACATCGCCCCTCGCCGAAATACGGTGGATGAATGTTTCCCTTAAACTGACGCAACATACACCATATCCAAATATTTTGAAAACAGAAGGAATTTAATATGTTCCAGCTTTCGACGTCATTTCCTCTTACCGCAAGCCACTCGACAGAAATACGCACAGAAGGCCAACCAAACTTACACCACAATAATTCGCCTACCTGTACCAGCAGGATCCTTTAGAGTGATGCAGGGAGTAGAAATTAATTTGTTTCAAAAAAATGCTCATAACTATTAATTCCGTAGCTTCGGGTCCAGTTCTGCAGCAGCAAGGGATTCTCATAACGCGCATACCAGACACGATTTGCAACACTACGTGCCATCAGGAATCGCCACCCGTCAGCCATTTGGAAGATGAAGAAGTTTCCAGGGATCAAAAGACCCGGCTCCTCTTTTCAGACACGGTACCAAAGCACCAAAGTGTCGAAACCGAAAGGCACCTGGTATGGTTTGGCAGCGGAGACAAGAAACGAGTGGTTTACCGGGAATGGAATTTGATTAAATCGGTAGCGAAGAAAGAAGGCGATGGAGAGAATTTCGTAGATACTGAAGGTGTATTGAATTTGATTTCATAAATTTGTTCTGAGTGTACTAATAAAAGAGTGAGTATCAGTTAGTCACGACAAAAGCTGGGTAAAAATGCTGTCCTGCTGTTCACGTATTGGTAGAGCGTTTGGTTCATGAGGCCTGTTAGCATTAGCATTAGCATTAGAGACCGCCCGTGTGTTGCTACTCCGTTATTGATCTGGACCAATTGAGATTGCAAAATGATTTTTTGAAGTAACATGTTTGGGAATAACACATTGTTTCACACTGTGCAAACTGTATTGAACCATGCATGCTGATCAATACCGATGCCGGCCACGTCCGAATGCAGATCTACTTGGGAGAGAAAGGATTGTTAGTTCGATGCATGTTACTACTAAGAACCGAGGAATCCTCTGCATTCCCACATGCATCACAGGAGAGGATACTTTGTTAGTAAATGTTTTAATAATGTTATCATGTGTTTATTGCTCTGGGTAGCCGGCTACCAAGAATGTTTTAAAGTATTATGGTTTTATGTGTTACTTTGTGCTGGCAATATAATGCACGAAACAGTCAATCTCCGAAATTGACAAAACTCCGGACAGCCGGCTGTCGAGTATGCAGTCACTCGTTTATGCATCTACCTTTCGCGTTTTTTTAGTCATGCAAAAAAAAAAACACATGCGGATTGATAAAAAAAAAGGTATCATCTCACTGCTAGGTGGATTAAGCACGTTTTTATAAATGAAACTACGTGATACAAAATAAACGAGCGAATAGGATTTAGACAAAAAAGTTGATTCATTGCATTGAAATATTCTAAACAGTTATTATAAAATCATTTTAAATCACCAAACAAAGGTCAACAGATTTCACACGCGTCTTGATTCTTTATTATTTCCGCTTTATTATTTTAATTATTTATTAAAATTATTAATTGGTTATATTAGTTGATCTGGGCAGCCGGCTACCGAGAAAAATATTAATTTACTGTTTGAAATATTAATATCAAGTGTTTTACCTATTTTTATATATATAAAAAATAGGTATAGAATTCGCTCAAACTTTCGAAAATTTTTCCGAGGCCCGGAGGGCCGAATGACATATACCAATCGATTCAGCTCGACGAACTGAGCAAATGTCTGTGTGTGTGTGTGTGTATGTGTGTGTGTCCGTATGTGTGTTGTCAACTAAGAGGTCGAGATCTCAGAGATGGCTGGACCGATTTTCATCAAACTAGTCGCAAATGAAAGGTCTCCCCGTCACCCAAAACGCTATTGAATGGTTTTGAGATCGGATGTTTACTTTTTGAGTTATACAAAGTTTTATGTCAAAATTTTCAGTTTTTTGACAGTATCTGTCACAATTGATCTTGAAAACAGAATATGTTTTCAGACTTAGATTCCGCATGGTAATACCTATCCAACAAGCCATAGATTGTTAAAATCCGTCCATTTTAAACGGAGATATCGAAATTTTTCTGTATGCGACTTTTCCCCCTATTCCAGCAGTAGGAGTTTTGAGCGCTGTATGACAAAGAAATGCTTGGGAGCAACGGAAAACACGATTTTTTATACTGTTACATACAATTGTTTCTAAGAACCAAAAGGATTGTGTACAGCATTTTTTTTCATGACATTTAGCCTCGGACCGATTTTGGCACGGCTCGTTTTTGGCAACATAATCGTTCGAATATGACATATATAAACCAGATGATGGCAGAATTTTTTTTAATTATTTTGTTTTAAACTACTTACAGCAATAAATGCTGGAACAACATAACATCCATATACCATTCGAATCAGTTCGTCGAGATCAGCAAATGCGTGTGTGACAAATAACTTCAATTAATTTTCTCGGAAAATTTCTTTTCTACAAATTCAGATTCATACGAAAAGTCGTATGCTCCCAAACAAAGTTCCTGCATTATGTTTGGTTCCGACCTCTGGTTTCGGAACTACAGGATGATATGTGAAACGAAATCAAAATTGTGTAACTCATTTTTCTTGAAGATGGCTGAACCGATCTAAGATGCAAATGAAATCTAAGAATCACCTAAGATTCAAATGAAAAGTTTCAAAGTTCTATAAAACATCTTGCTTTTCAGTCAGATCCAACTTCCGGTTTCGGGGATTGTATAAAAATGTCTATTCCACATAATTTAATCAGGTTTATCGGGTTAGCAGATTTGGATAGTCGATAAAAAAATTAACTTTTTTCAGTTTTAGTGGTATTCAGTTGTCGATCAGAAGGCACCTAAAAATTTAATTCGTGCTATGATCTCTCAAAGATGTCTTAACTGATTTTCAAATGTTTTGAAACAAATGTAAAGTGTACAGCTACTCAGGTGAATTTATCTGACTTCGGCCATACCGCTTTTAGAATTCCGGTTCCAGTATAAAATCGTTTCTCAAAGCTCAATCGTTTTCTCAAAAAAAGCCTAATCAAATTTCAGTTACAAAATTTTAATTAAAACAAACTTATATACAAAAATTAATTATTTTATCCAATTATGACTTCCGGTTCTCGAATTACATGATGATGAATTTTTAAAATTCAAACCGATATAGAAGATGACAATCCCGAAAAGCTTCAAAGTTGAACTCAAAACTGTTGTAATTTATTCGTCATATGGCCATACGAATCGGTTTGGGTTATGCTGGTTCCTGAATACCGGCTCTGGAAGTACCTTAAATTACCGTAAACTCTAGAGTGGAACTTACATATCATGGCATGTTTAATCGATTATCACACTTCTAGATTCAAATTCGATCCGATTTGCAGTTTCGACATTACAGAGTAATGAGTGATTAAAATCTCAAATTGTCGCTTAAAACGAGGGTCATTAAAATAATGTCATGAAAACTTAAACACCGAAGAATATTCATGCAAAAAACACATGCGGATTGATAAAAATAGGTATCATCTCACTGCTAGGTGGATTAAACACGTTTTTTACTGTGTATTCAATATACCGATATATGTTATCTCTGTTATTAACTTTGTAATATAAACGGATTTGCGCAATGGTTGATTTTTATCATTCATTTTATAATCCTGAAAGACAATCAATAACATGGAAGAAGAAATCATTCCTAATAAAACTTTTCTCCGAAGCTAGACGGAAATTGATAGGTTGAATAAAGAGATGATTTAGTAAAATAGAGTAATCAGAAGTAAAACATTGAGAATATCTGATAACTGAAAGGAAAAAGACACTCATGCAATTGTCGCCTTTTACGACATGGAAGCAGGAACCCAGTGGATCTATTCTTGGTTCATTTTTTTCCGCCGGATTCCACACGGCATCTCCTAGGATTGATCTCCTCTCCTATCAATCTCCTAGTGGACCCCAGCCCCTCGTTTGGTTCATGAGGCCTGTTGAAACAATAAACTGTTTTTCATTTGATAATAATTTGATTAGTGTCTTTTTTAAAGTGGAGAAATCACAGAAAAAAATTAGTTGGCATACCTTATGATCAAAAAAGAACCGGAATTTTCATTTTAAAATTCCCGCGCTTGTCAAATCGGTAAACTTTTATTCTCTCAACGTTGGCAACACTTTTTTACACATTCTGTCAAATTTTGACGCATATCGTACGATTAGCTTTTGTTTGGCGTCTATACAAAGAAGTTGAAAAATTTTCGTGTGGCGATTTTTATAATGGATGAAAATTTAGAACAACGTGTGTACATCAAATTTTGTGTTGCAAATGAATTTAAGTGTTCCGAAACGTTGAAAATGTTATAAAAGGCCTTTGGTGAATCGTGTCTAGGAAAAACACAGGCATACGAGTGGTATAAACGCTTCAAAGGTGGTCGTACAAAATTTAATCATGATGAGATCCCTGACCGCCCAACAACATCTGTTACTGAAGAAAACATTGAATCGGCGAAGCAAATCGTGTTACAAAATCGTTCTGTACCGATTAGAGAGATTCCTGTGTTGTTGGGCATATCTTATGGATTAGCCGAACACATTTTAACTGATGTTTTGGGTTTGAAACGCGTCGCTTCTCGGCTGGTGCCAAAAATGCTGAATTTCATTCAAATGCGCCGGCTCACACAGCGTTGGTTGTGTCGCAGTTTTTGGCCAAAAACTCAACCAAGTGGCCCCGTGTGACTTTTTCCTCTTCCCCAGACTCAAATTGCTATTGCGGGGAACGCGTTTTGAGACCATAGAGACCATAAAAGAGACTTTGCTGCGTGAACTAAAGGCCATACCTTCGGCGGCCTATAAAACTTGTATGGAAAATTGGATCAAGCGTTGGCATGCATGTATTGCCGCAGGAGGAGAGTATTTTGAAGGCGATTCTCAAAGAAATCTATTAAAAATTGAAATTTAGCGTTTTTTAATAAAATTCCGGTTCTTTTTTGATCATAAGGTATGCAAAACTTTAAGTTACAAATAGTCATGTATACACTCGAACATGATTCTCCAGATCAAAAGTAATTGTTCTTTCCTACAAATAATCGTTTTCGAGATATTTAGATTACGGTTTTTGTTCAATTTCGCCATATCTCATGTATTCATCAGATTTAAACCATATATGTCAATCCCCAGAGATAACGAGTGTATCCAGTGCCGTAGTTGTTCAAATTTCATTGGTTAGTCGCTGACTTTGTTGATGTGGCGCCTTGATTTCCGTGGTACAGGGGCGCATTGCAATTGACTGAAGTTAGATTTTATAACGGGGTTTGTTGCTTCTTCATCTTCGTATTTTTGTATACAACAGTTATAAAGTTCTAGTATCAGACTTATTTGATGCGAGCGGGGCGCCGTATTTTCCTCGACAACTCCTTTTCAACTCTTTTCGCCTTTCTCATATAGAAGGGCTATGCAATCACTGTGAAAACCGACTTTTGAACCGCTATTCACAAACATAGATTCAAATGAAAGATCTTATGGTCCCATAGATCACCATTGAATTTTATTCCGATCCGACTTCCGGTTCCGGAATTACAAGGCAATATGTGCAAATCTATGAGAAAATGCGCATTCAATTTTCTCGGATATTTCTTAACCGATTTTCACAAACTAAGATGCAAATGAAAGGCCTTAAAATTGTTTAAAAAGTCCTTGAGGAGATGATCCAGATCCGATTTCCGGTTCCGGAATTACAGCACAGACTAACAGACATGACAGTATGAGTAAATTGTTATAAAAATCATTTTTCGTGATGCACTAGTTCCACCTATATTGTACTGCGCGAACTATTTACTATCGGTACACCCCTTGTGTTACGTAAAAGGTTTTTTACTAGTTGGTTTCCCCTCGTTTGTTAACACCGATCAGCTGCTTACAGGGTTGCCTGATTTTATCAAAATATTTGATAATGAATCGTCACAATAAATTATTGGAGTACGTTGATAATATATTTAACTTTCTTAGCGATGTTGGAAAGTAAACATTTATTTTACTCAACGTTGTTCATCTAGACTATTTTTGATTGTATTGGTAATTTTCTTTTGAAATTAAGACCAGAAGCAAGTAAATATTGTAACAAAACGGGTTCGATTTTGTATTGCGTTGTAGGATGAGAAGTAGGCACAGTTCTGTATATAGTTTTGGCAATATGTAATCAATCTGTATCCTGCATGAAATTCTCATGGAGGTATACAAATCAATACATTACAGGTAATTCTGTATGAATGGCAACTCGGTTGGTAAATGAAAAAAATAAACACAGTCTAGATGACAGACAGGATATATTTGATAGGGTAACGTGGCGCCATCATGACATATGCGAGTACTGTCCCAACTAAAGGAATATTCGAAATGACCGTTTATATGGTTGAAGAATCTAATTTGAGTGTCCTGTCTGTTAGTCTGTGATTACAGTGCGATTAGTAAAAAATTTCAATTTCATGTGTATTTTTTCACAAGCGATGGCGAAACGAGGTCCACATTTTAATAAAATTTACTGGAAAATTCATCTAGTTGACAGACCTTCTTAGTTAGTGGATATATAAATCTACTTTTAGACTACTAGTGCCCGGTTTCTGCTTTCAAACGCACCGGTAATAGTGAAGAAACCCTTTTCATTTCTCCTATCGTGATTCTGCGCCCTGGAATCATTCCTAGTGCGCCCTCCCTGCGCCCTGGATTTAATTATATGGGCGCCTTTTTTTTCGTCTGTGATTCTGCGCCCTGGAATCATTCCTAAGGTGCACGCTTTAAATTTTTCTTACAAAGTTTTTTTTAGCTTCAAAATTAATTAGTAGGACCACTTGATGTATTTTAAAATTCTTCCACCCTACGCCATGAAATTGATTATATGGGCACCCTTTTCAATACTTTTGCCGTGATTCTGCGCCCTGGAATCATTTCTAAGGCGCCCTTTCAAATTTTTCTTACAATATGTTATTTCCGAAAACAAATTTTCTTGATTCCTGAGAAGTTGCAGATTCATGAGCTGGTTAGTCACTGACTAACTGTGAAAAACTGCAACTACAGCACTGGTATCGAAAATAAGCTATCCACATACATTTGTGTTGTACACATGTATTTGTGATGGTTTTTGCCTTTCTCTATAGAAAGGTATTAGAATTGCTGGAAAAACCGACTTTCGAACGGAGCCTCGGAGACCCATAGCGTTATATACCATTCGACTCAGTTCGACGAGATCGGGAAATGTCTGTGTGTATGTGTGTGTGTGTGCGTGTGTGTGTATGTGTGTGTGTGCACTTTTAGAACATATTTGAACGCGCTCAATTTTCTCAGAGATGGCTGGTCCGATTTTAACAAACTTGGGCTCGTTTGAAAGCTACTGTCGGGCCATTGATCAAGTTCGAAGATCAAATGGCTGTGACTTTTGGTTCCGGAGATATGATTGTATAAGTGACGTAACCGACAAAAAGCGTTGTATTTGAACGCGCTCAATTTTCTCAGAGATGGCTGAACCGATTTTAACAAACTTGGGCTCGTTTGAAAGCGACCCTCAAGCCATTGATCAAGTTCGAAGATCAAATGGCTGTGACTTTTGGTTCCGGAGATATGATTGTATAAGTGACGTAACCGACAAAAAGCGTTGTATTTGAACGCGCTCAATTTTCTCAGAGATGGCTGAACCCATTTTAACAAACTTGGGCTCGTTTGAAAGCTACTGTCGGGCCATTGATCAAGTTCGAAGATCAAATGGTTGTGACTTTTGGTTCCAGATATATGATGGTATAAGTGACGTAACCGACAAAACACATTGATTTTTACCGCTCTTATATATAAGGGTGCCAAAATTTTGGGATCACCTCTATTTTCGTTAAACTCTAGTGTTCAAAAGTTTAAGCACCTCGAAATTTGACCTAAATCGGACATGCTTAAGGGGTGCTGCCCGGTGGTAAAGGTTTGACAATTTTCGATCTTGAAAAAGCACCATAGGTGGGAGTACATGAAATTTCCAAAATCGAAAATTTTTTTTGATGCCAAAACTCTTAAAACTGCATAAAACATCGAAATTCAGTGTCATCTGAAAAAAAATTTTTTTTGAAAAAATCAACCTTTTGGGACTTAGAAAAATTTTCATATATTTTCTAAGTCCCAAAAGTCGATTTTTTCAAAATTTTTTTTTTTTCGAGATGACACTAAATTTCGACGTTTCATGCAATGCTAAGCCTTTTGGCATCAAAATTTTTTTTTCGATTTCGAAAATTTCATGTACCCCCCCTATGGTGATTTTTCAAGATATATGAAAATTCCACTAAGTGGACTAAGAAGGCTTTTTTTTTTATTTTAGATTAGCATCACTGATTACAAATAGGCAACGCAAATGTCAAGCAATAGTTTGGAAAAATGATGCTGACTGTGTGACATAAACACTGAAGCATGCTTTTGTGAACTACTCGAATCAATCTGAATCAATTGTTGTCAAAATTAGTGTCCAAAATTATCTAATAAAAGTATGAAACATATTTTCATGAGACTGTTATGAAAGAAGAGAAAGGCATTATCCCACCACTAGGTGGATTAAGAAGGGTTTTTATACTCAGAT
The DNA here is from genome assembly GCF_030247185.1 of Malaya genurostris. NCBI lineage: Eukaryota > Metazoa > Arthropoda > Insecta > Diptera > Culicidae > Malaya > Malaya genurostris. Next base: position 50,758,207 of record NC_080572.1, read on the forward strand.
CACAGCATGCTGTGCGTTTGGCTGTCAGCTTTCGTTTGTTTACTTGTTTGTGCGGTTGAAATTCTGCGTTTTCAAAATGTCGCGAATTGAAAAGGAAGTGAATATTAAGGTTCTGGACACATGGATAAGTGAGAAGGGTATTACTATGCGAAAATTGGCGAAGCGGTTTAGAATTCATTCTGCCAGTGTTAAAACCATCATTAATTAGTTTGAGGAACACTATTCTTAGGATGAGCTACTAGGAAGAGGTAGAAAATCCGGTTCTTCCAACCCGAAACTGGACCAGAAATTGGTATCTCTAATCATGAAGAATAAATCAATGTCAATACGTGATTTGACCAAAAAAGCAGGAACGAGTGTCGGAATGATCCAGCATATCAAGAGGCGAAATCACCTGAAGACCTACAAGAAGCAGAAAATCTCGAAACAAAGTGTAAAACAGAAGAAGCGAGCAACAACAAGCGCCCGGAAATTGTATTCGCGTCTTTTGCAGGGTCCGGATGCATGCGTTTTGATGGACGATGAAACTTATGTAAAAGAGGATTTAAAAACCGTTCCAGGTCCACCATACTTTACTGTCGTCATTTGGGAGGATGTCATCGATGCGGACAGGTCGATTCAAGTGGAAAAATTCGGTCGAAAGATACTGGTATGACAAGCAATATGTTCCTGTGTTTTGAAGTCAACCATTTTTTACACTACCGGAACTATAAATGCAGAAATCTATCGATCTGAGTGTCTCCAGAAGAGATTGCTGCCTTTATATAAGAAACATAGTACATCTCTCTATTTCTGACCCCCTAAAAGGTATTTTGATGACTTTCCTGCCAAAAGTTAAAATGTTTTTGATGCAGCTGACTGCAAAATGGCCCCTCCTCTCAGCAATCGTTTCCTTCGATGGCTAATTTTTCGAACGAGGTCAAGGATTCGATCACTGTTTTACAGTGGAACTGTAGAAGTATCATCCCGAAAATAGATCCTTTTAAATACTTAGTAAATAATCTGAAATGTGACGCATTTGCATTGTGCGAAACTTGGTTAACTTCTGATGTATCACTAAACTTCCACGATTTTAACATTATTCGCCTGGATCGAGATAATCCCTACGGAGGAGTACTTTTGGGGATCAAAAAGTGCTATTCCTTCTTTCGAATTAACCTCCCCTCGATATCAGGTATTGAAGTTGTCGCATGTCATGTCACAATTAAAGGCAAGGACCTTTGTATTGCTTCCATCTACATTCCCCCTAGAGCCTCGGTCGGGCATCAGCGGCTCAGTGATATCATAGAACTCCTTCCCGCACCAACGTTGGTTTTAGGAGACTTTAACTCACACGGTACGGGATGGGGTTGTCTTCATGACGATAACAGATCAGCTATGATCCATGATATTTGCGACAACTTCAATATGACAATCTTGAATACGGGAGAAATGACACGAATTCCCGCACCACCAGCAAGACCAAGTGCGCTGGACTTATCCCTCTGCTCGACATCGCTACGGTTGGATTGCACGTGGAAGGTAATCCCTGATCCCCACGGTAGCGATCATCTGCCTATCGTAATTTCAATCGCCAGCGGATTAAGACCATCGGAAACAATCAATGTTTTGTATGACCTCACACGAAATATTGATTGGAAATGCTACGCAATATCGATATCTGAGAAACTAGAAACAACACAAGAACTTCCTCCGGAGGAAGAGTATACGTTTATGGCTGGCTTGATTCTCGACACTGCGATTCAAGCTCAGACGAAACGTATACCCGGCGCGAATACTAACATTCGTCCTCCCAACCCGTGGTGGGACAAAGAGTGCTCATCACTGAATGCGGAAAGATCTTTAGCATTCAAAAAGTTCAGAAAATATGGAACACCTGATAATTATAGAAATTACGCAGCGCTAGATAAGCAAATGAAGAACTTAGTTAAAGCAAAGAAACTAGGTTACTGGCGACGGTTTGTTGACGGATTAACAAAAGAAACATCGATGAGCACTCTTTGGAACACAGCCCGACGAATGCGCAACCAAAACACAACGAACGAAAGCGAGGAATATTCTAACCGCTGGATATTCGATTTCGCTAAAAAAGTATGTCCTGATTCTGTTCCGGAACAGAAGATATCCCGCGCCGCGACTTCGAATACAAACGAAACACCGTTTTCGATGGTAGAGTTCTCACTTGCGCTCTTGTCGTGTAACAATAAGGCCCCGGGGCTAGACAGAATTAAATTCAACTTGTTGAAAAATCTTCCTGACTCTGCCAAAAGGCGCTTGCTGAATTTGTTTAACAAGCTCCTCGAGGGTAATATTGTTCCACACGACTGGAGACAAGTGAGAGTTATCGCCATTCAAAAACCTGGGAAACCAGCCTCCGATCACAATTCGTATCGGCCGATTGCTATGCTTTCCTGTATCCGGAAGTTGTTCGAAAAAATGATTCTCTTCCGTCTAGACAATTGGGTCGAGACTAATGGTTTACTTTCAGATACACAATTCGGCTTCCGCAGGGGTAAAGGAACGAACGATTGTCTTGCGTTGCTCTCAACCGAAATTCAAATGGCATTTGCTCGTAAAGAACAAATGGCATCAGTATTTCTAGATATCAAGGGGGCTTTTGATTCAGTTTCTATAAATATCCTATCTAAGAAGCTGCACCAGCATGGTCTTTCGCCGGTTTTGAACACCTTTTTACATAATCTATTGTCCGAGAAACACATGTATTTTGCACATGGTGATTTGTCGACAATACGATTCAGTTACATGGGTCTTCCTCAGGGCTCATGCTTAAGCCCCCTTTTATACAACTTTTACGTAAACAACATTGATGAATGTATCAACACATCTTGCACGCTAAGACAACTTGCCGACGACAGCGTTGTGTCCATTATAGGACCCAAAGCTACCGATCTCCAAGGACCATTACAAGATACCCTCGACAACTTGTCGACATGGGCTCTTCAAATGGGTATCGAGTTCTCTACGGAGAAAACTGAGCTGGTCGTATTTTCAAGAAAGCGAGAACCAGCACAATTACAGCTTCAACTAGGGGGTGAAACCATAGCTCAGGCCTTCACATTTAAATATCTCGGGGTCTGGTTCGACTCCAAAGGCACCTGGGGATGTCACATTAGATATCTGAAACAAAAATGCCAGCAGAGAATCAATTTTCTTCGCACAATAACCGGAACTTGGTGGGGTGCAAACCCAGGAGACCTGATCAGGCTGTACCAAACAACGATATTGTCCGTAATGGAATATGGATGCTTCTGCTTCCGATCCGCCGCGAACACCCATTTCATTAAACTGGAAAGAATTCAGTATCGTTGTTTGCGTATTGCCTTAGGTTGCATGCAGTCGACTCATACGATGAGTCTCGAAGTGCTCGCGGGCGTCTTACCGTTGAAAAACCGATTCTGGGATCTCTCATATCGATTGCTTATCCGATGCGATATCTTGAATCCGATGGTGATTGAAAACTTCGAAAGGCTTGTCGAACTCAATTCTCAGACCCGTTTTATGTCCTTGTATTTTGATTACATGGCTCAGAATATTAATCCTTCTTCGTTTGTTTCCAACCGTGCTCATTTCTTGGATACTACTAATTCTACTGTGTTTTTCGACACATCCATGAGAGAAGAAATTCGTGGAATTCCGGATCACGTGCGCCCTCAAGTGGCCCCAAATATTTTTTATAATAAATTTAGAACAGTCAACTGTGAAAAGATGTTTTACACTGACGGATCAAACATCAACAGGTCCACAGGCTTCGGAATCTTCAATCAGAACATCACCGCTTCGTACAAACTCAGTGATCCGGCTTCAGTCTACGTCGCAGAATTAGCTGCTATTCAGTACACCCTCGAGATCATTGAAACCTTGCCCAAAGACCATTACTTCATTGTCACGGACAGTCTAAGTTCAATAGAAGCTCTCCGCGCAGTGAAGCCAGGAAAGTATCCCCCATATTTCCTGGGGAAAATACGGGAACATTTGAGAACTTTATCTGAACGGTCTTTTTTAATATCGTTAGTCTGGGTCCCTTCGCATTGTTCCATTCCAGGCAATGAAAAGGCAGACTCATTGGCTAAGGTGGGCGCATTAGAAGGTGATATTTATGAAAGACCAATCTGCTTCAATGAATTTTTCAGTATCTCTCGTCAGAAAACTCTCGAAAGTTGGCAAACTTCATGGAGCAATGGCGAACTGGGACGATGGCTGCATTCCATTATCCCTAGGGTATCGACGAAACCTTGGTTCAGGGGGATGAACGTGAGTCGTGACTTCATTCGTGTAATGTCTCGGCTCATGTCAAACCATTACACCTTCAACGCGCATCTCCGGCGTATTGGAATCGTGGAGAGCGGTCTCTGCGCTTGTGGTGACGGTTATCAGGACATCGAGCATGTCGTATGGACGTGTACGGAGTATCGTGACGCCAGGTCTTTATTAAAGGACTCCCTAAGGGCCCGAGGTAGACCACCTGAAGTTCCGGTCCGAGATGTGTTGGCTAGTCGGGATATCTCTTATATGCTTCTTATATACCAGTACCTCAAACACATTAATATCCAAGTGTAATCTGTTATACCTCGCTCAGAAAGTATAATCTCCACCTACAGGTTCGACACTAACATCCGCCCGATTCTCTCGATCACCGTCCCTGTCCACCATCTTCATTGGAACTAACAAGATCTTTTTTTGTCACTAACTTTTCGTTCCCCCCTTCCATGTCTCTTCACCATCTCGATGGCAACTAATTAGATCTCTGTAGTTTTCAGACATTTTGTTTCCATACCCCCTATTTACCTCGGTTTTCACAATATTTACTTTTTTATTTTCTCATCTCTTCGTAACATCACCATCACCGCCTACGGTCCTACGCTCCAGACGATGACCAGCATGCGGGCCACCCGCCGGGCCTTCGTAGCCTGGGGGTGTTTCCCGCGGACCCACACGGACCGAAGGATGCGGCCAACATGGACATTTGCAAACGCCATATGGGAGACCCTCATGCAATATCCAATTCACCGGCATTACATAATGATACTATTCTAGTTTTAATATAGTCGTAATTAAGATTAGTAAATACCCTTGGCATCTTAGAGCTTAAGCAGTGTGCCTTAAAATTGTATTATAATATTGAATAAAAAAAAAAAAAAAATAGTACATCTCCACTGTTTTGGCCGGATTTAGCGTCGGCTCACTATACCAAATCCATTCTCAATTGGCTTGCGGAAAAGGGTATAAATTTCGTTTGGAAAAATATCAATCCACCAAATGACCCTCAGTTTCGACCCATCTAAAGTTACTGGACAATCGTGAAGAGGGTCTTCAAGAAGACTTGTAAGGCAGCTGGGAATTTGAATTTGAAAGAAAAATTTGTGGATAGCTTATTTTCGATACACTCCTTATAATCAATTATTGAAGGTTGTTTGGTAAAAGTTTTCACACTTTCGCTTTATCATAATTTGTACAGTCGTTTTTTTCCTCATGTGGATCAATTCAAGAGGATTTTTCATTTCATTTTCATGGTCTTCCTGAAATCTTCAAAGCCCAATAGGTGTTGATTGGAACTAGTTACACACTTCGGAGTTTTCGTATTACCAAATTATTCATCAATTGTATATAATTTTCAAATTCATTGATTAAATTTTTGAATTTTTTGTCGAATTATTCGATTACTTTAAGGTCTTACAATTCCATAGAAAACACTTAAATGTTGTCCTGATCTCAATTCCAGTTCCTGAATCGTCAGTCTTTTTTGCAAGTAACGATTTTTCCCAAATTGCCATGAAACCGGTGCAGTCAAAGCGCTTAGCAGCCACAATCGGACCTGTTTCCCGATAGTTTCCCGATAGACAATTAATCCTAAAATACCAACCGGTCAGAGGCACACCGACAGTCAACAAGTTTATGATCGCCGGATAATAAATCATTGATTTTGGGGACGAAGTTTGTCCATGCCGAACCGAAACTCGTTGGGCATCCGGGTGTCACCGAGTGGGACAGCAAAAACTCCGACGATTAATTTATTCATTTGCTGCCAAGACCAAAAGCCAAAAGTTAGTCCTAATACAATTCTGCTGACACCGACTACTACAGGTTCGGTCGGAGGGCATCAGTAGGTGCCGGGAACACACTTCCAGAGACGGTGTCAATCCCAAACAGATAGATAAAAAAAATTGGAGCCGGGTGCCAAAAGATTAATGGAAATAAATTGTCGCTGGTTTTCGAGGATGAGTTTGTTTTGCGGGTGCGTCTGTCGGAATTTGTTTTCTCCATGCTTGAAAGAACATTGCCGAATGAAGGTTTTTTTGTTTTTATTTTTGAGTGATCCCGGTGAGTTTTATGAAAATTGTATGCTGGTTTTGTCAATGGGTAAACGAAGCAAATTATTTACGTTCGTTTATAACTTTGGCCGGGGTATGACGACTTTGATTTTCCAATTTTAGTAATTTAGAAAACGACATATTTCATTCTATACTTTCAAGCGTGGATAACGATCGGTCGAAAACGAGTTGCTTCGATGATGCGAAAATTTTCTGGTAGTGGTTTCAAGTGAAGCGTGTCTGTTTAGGAAACAATAGAGCGGTTCCACCGGACATCAAGATTTTTTGTCGTAAATTTCATCTTTATATTTTTTAATTTGGCTCAAATTTGGCATAAGTATTTTTTATTACCAAAAATTGAACAATTTGCATCATCAGTTTACCATTTAAACTCTACCCGGATACAAATCCATTGCCGTAACCATGATTAAGAAATCATGAAAATCATGGAACATCACTTCTCATGAGACCACGCCTAATACTGATGATTTTGTGGGAAAATTCCATACAATTTTTCATGATTTAAATCATGATATTGCTCACGATATCACTAATAATAGGTATAATCTCATGAGAAAACACGTTTCATGACTTTGATATTTTCCTAATCATGGTACCGGCAATGGATTATTATCCGTGTTACTTTTGAGAAGGGCCTAAGCAAAAGTTCCTCGAAAATTTCCAAAAAGTAATCACCCTTATTCTGAATAACGATTGCTTTTTCGATCGAATGTGGTACGATCGAATCCTTTGATTTTGATTTTGCTAGCGTTATTGGGAATACAAATGAAATACAGTCGTAAAATCAATACGACGTTATTCAGAATAAGTGTTTATGGTACCTATTGAGACAATATGGAGAGAGTATACACTGTGAAAAGAAAATGTGATTCTATTTGGTTCTGAAAATAAATCCTAGAAATCAATTTTCTCATATTTTTTCTTTTCTGCCTTTCTCTATATAAAATTTGTTTGTGCACTTTTCAAACATTTTTTTTGTCGCTCAATTTGTAAGGAGATGGCTGAACCGACTTCAACAATATCAGGCTCGATTTCTTCACCTTCGGCTCATCAGTGCTTAAAGCAGTTCAAATTAAACCGCTAAGTTTACACAATTGGTGGATTCTGAAGGGTTTTATTTACAGAGACCAGAAATAACGTACTCGAATTTTTTGGATAAAAAGTTCAGACCTACGCCAATTCAAACGCAACTTGTACAGCTACTACACCGCTTTCCTTAATATTTTCTCATGTTTCGCGAACATTGATGAATGTCTGTAATCCTGGGAAATTAAGGTCCCACAATGAGCTGAAGAAATCGACTAAACAGTCCTTGAAACATTCCAATCACCTTCCGGATACATTCGAGAGGTGACAAGGTATTGAACCGAAATCATCTGGACGATAAAGTTTGCTTAAGTGCTAGAAAAATCAGTCCTTATAACCAGTGTTGGTGATTGCCGATAATTTGACAGAAGCTGTTCCATATTTATCTATATTGTATACAACATTTTCAATCCGGTAGAAGATGCTACAATAACTCGTGTCTCTCAATGCATGAACCGTGAGAGAATTTTTCTAGATTTCTTCGCTCCACTTCATACTCTGAGTATTTCACACCCTTTAAAAAGTTTACAGTCTGATAATGATCGGTGCTGTGTGGAATTTCCCAAGAGAGAATCGCAAGTTGACAATTATCGCAGAAAATCGAATCGATGATTCGACTTGATAATCCTCATACTAGGTTGCAATATTTCAAAACCCTTGTGTGGAGCATTCACAGAAATTTTCATAGACACAACTTATACAAAGGTTATATGCACATAGTTAGAATAAGCGGCAATAGTAAAATGTTTCTATCGCAATTATCAAATGTCCGTATAGAATCGAATCGCGAAACGAGAATAAGCGACCGTTTGTTGCTTCAGAGAGAATCCCACGGCAGCGTGCTAACTCGTGATGCTTAGACAGGTCATCGAGAGAAATTCGCATGCCGGTTTTTTGTTGCTGCGATGATATCCGTATCTCTTTGATGGCACTGATTGAATCGTATGAAGAGTTGCTAGTGAGGCGTTCTTTGATACGATAAAAGCCATCCTTGCTTATACCTATTCGATTAAACGGAAGCAAACGTACGAATGGTTCATAAGTATTAGATTCGCTTGTTCGATATATCTGACAAATTTCATCATTTTATACCGATTGGTTGTCCTGAACTAAAGCCGGACGAGTAAGCTATTTTAATCCACCTAGTGGTGTAATGATGCCTTTCTCATATTTCTTATATTCCCGAAATGAGATGTTTCAGCTATTAACTCCCAATGCCTGCACAAAAGAATAATGACATATCTTATTTGAAGGATTTCGTTCAGTTTTACATCGACTAGTGTGGAAACAAGGTCTTTAACATAAAATTTTAGCACATATCTGCTGAAATTCCGAATTTGAAAATCAGATCTTTGTCAAGTTCAATAGCGTTATGAGTTCGTAAGATATTTCATTTGATTCTAAGTTCGTAAACATCGGTTCAGCCACCTCCGAGAAAAATGAGTACATATCCTTGTCACATGATCACTCTTTGACCTCCGGATAGCAGATATGAGCTAAATTCCGAAGACCCGATAGAGAACAAACCATATTCCGAGATTATCATTCCATCGAGCAATGTTTGCGTCAAATAAATTCAAATATTTCAATAATGCCGATTTCAAACTATCGTAGGGGCTGGGGTCCACTAGGAGATTGATAGTACCTATTAGCTCTCTCCGGACTGTACCAGCCTAGATGCCGTGTGGAATCTGGCGGAAAAAAATGAGCCAAAAATAGATCCACTGGGTTCCTGCTTCCATGTCGTAAAAGGCGACAATTGCAGGAGTTTCTTTTTCCTTTCAGTTATCAGATATTTTCAATGTTTTACTTCTGATTACTCTATTTTACTAAATCATCTCTTTATTCAACCTATCAATTTCCGTCTAGCTTCGTAGAAAAGTTTTATTAGGAATGATTTCTTCTTCCATGTTATTGATTGTCTTTCAGGATTATAAAATGAATGATAAAAATCAACCATTGCGCAAATCCGTTTATATTACAAAGTTAATAACAGAGATGACATGTATCGGTATATTGAATACATAGTAAAAAACACTTGATATTAATATTTCAAACAGTAAATTAATATTTTTCTCGGTAGCCGGCTGCCCAGATCAACTAATATAACCAATTAATAATTTTAATAAATAATTAAAATAATAAAGCGGAAATAATAAAGAATCAAGACGCGTGTGAAATCTGTTGACCTTTGTTTGGTGATTTAAAATGATTTTATAATAACTGTTTAGAATATTTCAATGCAATGAATCAACTTTTTTGTCTAAATCCTATTCGCTCGTATATTTTGTATCACGTAGTTTCATTTATAAAAACGTGCTTAATCCACCTAGCAGTGAGATGATACCTTTTTTTTATCAATCCGCATGTGTTTTTTTTTTGCATGACTAAAAAAACGCGAAAGGTAGATGCATAAACGAGTGACTGCATACTCGACAGCCGGCTGTCCGGAGTTTTGTCAATTTCGGAGATTGACTGTTTCGTGCATTATATTGCCAGCACAAAGTAACACATAAAACGATAATACTTCAAAACATTCTTGGTAGCCGGCTACCCAGAGCAATAAACACATGATAACATTATTAAAACATTTACTAACAAAGTATCCTCTCCTGTGATGCATGTGGGAATGCAGAGGATTCCTCGGTTCTTAGTAGTAACATGCATCGAACTAACAATCCTTTCTCTCCCAAGTAGATCTGCATTCGGACGTGGCCGGCGTCGGTATTGATCAGCATGCATGGTTCAATACAGTTTGCACAGTGTGAAACAATGTGTTATTCCCAAACATGTTACTTCAAAAAATCATTTTGCAATCTCAATTGGTCCAGATCAATAACGGAGTAGAAACACACGGGCGGTCTCTAATGCTAATGCTAATGCTAATGCTAATACCGATTTCAAACTATCGTATCCAAATCTTCAGTCTACTAAATCAGCCAATTATAACCGCTAAATATAGTATGACATATAACATATAGGATTATCATTCTTAGTACCGTCTACCTATTTTAAGAGATAATAATGTTCCTAACTATCTTCAGCTGTCGAATTACTTTAAGATGAGATAATAAACGAAAATGAAACGGTATAAAATACACTTCTGCAATACGACGGCAAACCAAACTGTAACCTGATTTAGGAACTTAAGGATCATGAGTAAACCAAGTTAACTTGTGTTGGTAATTTGTGTATTGCGTACATTTTATTTGGTACGTATGTCATAGATTTGATTGATGGAAAATTGCTTACATTTTATGACTAATAAAAAAGTTAGCAACACTGCTTCAATGCATTTGTATTAGGTTGCGCTACACAAAATAAACAAAACTAAATATTTTCTGTTACAAAAGCAGTTTTTCGGAAAAATAAATAGTTTTACGGCAACATTCCACATCCATTACCTCTAGCGTGTTAAATTAAAGGTTCCTTTTTTGCGAGTTTACTTATAGAAGGTACGTTAATCTTTATATCACAATAATTTCTAATTTGCTAATCAAATGCGTTAGTGAAATTAAGCTGAAACTGAAAAAGTTTTTCTCGAGCTTGATTTTTACTTTTCTTGAATTGCCATTTTAAGCAGAATGAACTGATTGGTTTATTTTCCAACCATGAGAAGCGCCGGTTTTACGCATACATTATAGACATTACTCATACGCTTGCAAAGAGTCTTGCTCCTTAAGGTGAAATGTAGTCCCAAAAATACGCGCAAAATTACAACCGCTGGAATTGGAGCATAACAAGCAAAACCGACACAAAGAAACCAGGAATATTCTCAGTGATTGACCGCAGTGGGCTTAGCACAAGTTTTGTTGGCTTGTAAAACAGACTTAGTAGCAAGCATAGATTCTCCTTCTACGGAATGATTGAAAACAAGAAAACTTTCAAGTATTTTCGGTATTTTTTCCAATAGTTCACCACCGTCAATGAGATGAAATTTACTTAAAAGTAATCATTTGACACGGGTGATACAGCGCGGTCGAATTTCATTATCGATTAAAACATTGTTGCAATAAGAAATAATTGGACATTCACTGTCAATATATTCCATTCGAATTATGTTAGTTAGCTTAGTTGTCGTTCAGTGACGATTACAAATTTTTGGAGTTTATACGAATCAGTCGAGAGCAGAGCTTTCACCATTCATTCATCAATGCAAGGGACTTGCAACAAAACGGTTCAGCGCAGCTAAAGCACTCATACCAACAGACTGAGTTACCGGTTTCGATGCAGGAAATATACACGAGCGAACAGATTGGAGAACGAACCATTCCATACATACTTGCCGACGAGCGTGCCGTATTACGTTTAATACTATTGAACCTTTCTGAAAAAGAGTATGCAGTATTCTCTTTTCTCTCAAATTAAGGCAATTCGTTCAAATAATTCATCGGTAGTATAAGTGATTCAAGCACACTATCGCTGGTGAACCATTCATCATCAAAGAATACTGTTGAATTTGAATGTTAAAATAATTTATATCATTAAAGTATTTAAGCATAAAAAAATTAAATTTAGAAGGTTTCACGCTGCTGTATAATAGACTTTCCACGTCATCTTTCACTATCAGTAGCTATAATTCATGTTTTTGAGTCAGTTAGAGCTTGTGTTCCTTCAAGTGTACGGAATAAGGAAAGTTTCGTAATGAATGGGCACTGCACTGAAGCATATTTCTCTCACTTCGGAACATGATAAGGTTGATCGATAATGTTGCGCAATACGGTTTGCTTCAATGCGTGTGCTGTTTGAAGCAAGCACCAAGTACTTACAAGCACTGGACATTCATGAATTAGAATTAAAATTAATTTATCTGCCGTATGAACATTTAGCAGTACTTAGAACTAAAATTAGCGGCAGTGGGATTGATATTATTTATAATATACGTATACATACTCTCATTGGCAATTGTTTTAGATCAAAATTTAAAGAAAACACTTACATATGAGACAAAATACAATATTCACCGCGTGTGAAAGGGAAACAAAAAAGAGCTTTTCATATTGAGGTTCATTCGTTCTCCAAGCCGTGGCTGCTTACGATGCAGAACGAACGATATTCGCTCGTAGCTTCGACTTGTAATGTGGAAGAGAATGAGCAACTAATACCACTTCTATACGCTCACCTTCCACGTTCAGTAGTGCGTTAATTCACAAACACAAACAAATGTGAACCAAATCCATCAGACCAGAAGTGGATGATGAATTAGGTTTTTTACCGTCACTGCTAACCTTAATCGGATGAACACATTTTGACAGTTCAGCAGTACTGTTTGTAAACAGCAGAGATGCCAGGTCTGCAGATTTGTCTGTATATCTGCAGATTTGGGGTATAGTGCTGCAGACTTTTGAATTTCTCCCAGACTTTCGTCTATATTAACAGACTTTTGAAATTTTTTTTGCTCGCCAAATCAGTTTTACGTGTCATACTTTATAGAGAAATTGCTCCCAGCAAAACATACTTGCTGACTGCAGATTTTTTTTTTTCTAATTTACAGACCCTGTCTGCAGATATTTGAAATTTTTACCAGGCATCTCTGGTAAACAGAAATTTCTTTTGTTTGTTTATTGACAAATTGGATCAGACCATTTACGGTCCGTATCGCCTAAATAAAGTTTTAAAACATTTGTTCACGATTGAATACGGTTCGTTTTTGATATTTATTAAATAAAAGTGACTAGTTGCAAAGTGTAAAGATGATTGTTTTAGATGTGCTCTTCGATTTTTGTTTAAGCTTGTTTGTAAACAGTACCGCTGAACTGTCAAGGATGAATACTTGTTCATTTGTGTCGTCACGATAAAAAAACCTAATGGTTCAGTTGCTAGTACATTCATGAACCAAGAAGCGTATGAAGGATATTCACTCTAATTCGGTTCATTCGTTTTCCAAGCACTGGTCGAGAGTGAATAGCATTTCTCATACCACCACAATATAAAACAGTAGCTTCAAACTCACGGTTTCACAGCAGTAAAGGGTGGAAACTGGACTAGGTTTGGTATCAAGCGAAAACGACATAAGTTTTCGTTCTCTTTTCATTCTTCCGTACACGCTATTCAAAATGGAACAAAGCACGCTATGTGCTTCGTTCGAAGAAGCGGTGGAGTTTTCTTCTTCCATACCAGTAAGTACTGATGCGTACCGTCTATTTAGTATCGACATTTTGTATGACGGTTTCGAAGTTTTGACACACCTCGCCTTATAATTGCGGAAACGAGAGTCGGATCTAGATGAAATTGTACAGCGTCTTTTAATACTAATAGAGCTTTAATTTGAATCAAGAATTATGAAAATCGAGTAAACCGTTGCTGAAAAATCGGAGTGAGTTCCGTTTTTGGAACTTTTCTTCATTATTATCGGTACTTTCGGAGCCGGAAACCGAAGACTAGTAGTCCCAAACTAGGTTTATATATCCACCAACTTCTGGATCTGCAAATTATATAATTTACCAGTAAGTTTCATAAAAAAATGCACCTCGTTTCGCTATCACCTGTGAAAAAATACTGATGAAATTGAAAATTCACTCTTACTGGAATGCGCATTTTTTCATAGGTTTGTACATAAAGACTGTCCCAGAAAGTATGGACGCACTTTGATTTCGCTGTAAATAGTTCACAAGTGTTAGATATTCAAATTTTATTCGATATACTGATAATATTAGACTACAGCAACAGAATATTATTCTCAACATTTGCTACTTAGCCATTGTAGACTAGCTGGCGCACCTTCTTGCTAACGTTCCTCATTAAATTCCGTACAGACTTCTTGGCGACAAGTTTTGACACTTTTTTCCAATCTTTTTCGAACTGTTTCCTAAGATGTGCCTTCGTTAATGCCCAAAATTCCTCAATTGGTCGAAGTTGTGGGCAATTTGGTGGATTCATGTCTTTTGGGACGAAAGTGACATTTTTGGTAGTATACCCTTGATTTCGAGTAGTGGCAAAAAGCAAGATCTTGCCAGAAGACAACAGGATCCTTGTGGTTTCGAATCATGGGTGGAAGTCGTTTTTGTAAACATTCCTTGATGTATATTTCGCTGTTCATTGAAGCAGTGGTGATGAAGGGTTTCGAAATATTATCTTGCTTGCTAGACCATAGCTTTCTTACCAAATTTTTCGACTTCAATCGATGTCTCGGACTGGTTTAACACTTGCCCTTCTCGCACCGTATAATATTGTGGTCCCGACAAGGATTTGTAATCGAGTTTCACATAGGTTTCGTCGTCCATGATTATGCAGTTCAAATTTCCAGCAAGAATCGTATTGTACAGGTTTCGAACCATCGGCCTGATCGATGCTTCTTGTTTCGTACTACGTTTTGGTTGTTTCTGCTTCTTATAGGTTCAAAGATTCAAACGTTCTTTAGCACGAAGAACATTTGACTTCGAAGTGGTCACTTTTTTGGCCACATCCCGTACTGAAACCTCCTTCTTTTGCTCGAACGCCTTCAGTATACGGTTATCCAACTGAGGGTTAGCAGAACCTTTTTTTCGACCCGTTTTCGTGTTATCCTCAAAGGTGTTATCCTCACCGAACTTCCTGATTGCATTTCGCACGGCTTTTTCACTTAATCCTTCCATTTTTGCTATCTTTCTCAGTAACAGTCCGCGTTCTGTGCAGCATTTGCACACAATTTTTCGACGTTGTTCTGCTGAAAATCCACGCATTTCGAAACAAACTAATGAAAACGAATAAACAACTGCACAAGTGATCAGAAATGGCAGCGGTTTTTGGTTGCGTCCATACTTTCTGGGACAGTCTTTATTACCTTGAGCTTGAGCGGCCACCCCTGGTTGCCTTTCCGTTTCTGATCGGGATCAGCTGATATTGTATAAAGAAATTCTGATAGATCAGACCTGAGAATGGCAGATCAACCTTCAATGTGCAACTTCTGGTAACCCCGAAGTTTATTGATCAGTACCGGCGCCGAGTTTTGCACATATTACCTTGAAACCATTTATAGAAATATATAATATTAGTGTACTAGCAGTACAAACTGAAGGGAACAAAAAACAGGATCTTTTAATGGTCTCTTTCCTGTACTAACAGCGCACCGTTGACCTTTATACAACATACTTTTGACAGCAGACAATCGGCCTTAGTTAGTGGATAAAAATTTTATCCGGTAAGCCATGCAAAACTCGTAAATTTAACCAGATGTGATATCATTCGGATACAGAATATGTTGTTTAATAAGTAATTTAATAAAAATTGGGTTATATATACTAGTATATATACAATAATTCGATAAACTGATTTAATTCAACGATTCATGCACATTCCTGTGAAGTTAACTTTGAGCTGAACAAAGGCCAATCCTCACTAAAATAGTTTCCTGCGAGGAAAAGAACAAAAGAAAGAAAAATATGTATTCGTAATTGGCTCAATTTGGCTCACACTCCACAGCAACGTCATTACGCTGAAATCAGTGTTCAGTTTCCTTCGCGAAAGTCCTGACGTGTTCACCCAAAAGCGGCAAAATGCACCGCTTTTGTAAACTAGTTCAGCGTTCCTACCACCCGGATGACAACTGCTGCGTGTTTCGCTTCACTTGTTCCGGTCCTCGCTTCGATGCCGGAAGACGGTGGAAAAAGGCGAATAAAAAAAAAACAGCACCCTCCAGAAACAAAACCTCAACCGCAACCAGATACACCTCCCCCCTCCCCACCCGAAGCATGGCTGGCTGGTTGCCTGGTACCGCCGCCGTCGGTTTCAAGCGTAATTTGTTTGCCTGAGTAATTCCGGAAAGTGGATGTGGAAAAGTTGGTAAATTACACTTTCTGTCGAACTTGCTTCAAAGAGTTAGTCCGCGTCTGTCAAGAACCGAATGATCAAAGAAAATCGGCGATGGTGACGATGACGACGACGCCAACGACGATGCGATGCGGTTTCGGAAAAATTTGTGTGACTTTCAAAAGACTGCTCACCTGGCGGGTTTACGCAGCTTTCGATGCGTTTATCCGTGTGGCGGAAGGGTTGGGCGAGTCAATTATAAACAAAAGAAAATAACAACGTTGAAAATGCCGAGAGAGGTTCTTAATTTCAGTACTTTGTTCAGCCAGCTGCTGGCACGTACGGATGATAAATTTTAGCACCGCACATAAATTGCCCGCTATCGGAGAGCAGTAAACTTATTCCGAATTCGGTTGGGGTCCGGAGAGTGGAAATAGTTGAAACTAGACTTTTCGTCATCTTCCTTCTCGGTCTTTGTTTCAAGTGGAAACCAGACGATGAGCCAGGTTCGGTCGAGCACTCCGGTTGCACAAGTACAAAATGCTACTGGCATACTACGGAAACTAAGGGTGTAATAAAAATCCTTAAACTTTTTCCTGCGTTCCACTCGCTTCGGAGGAATCCTTTCCCAACATTTTTTTTTCTCTACCCAACTCTCATTCACTTGAACTTGCAACTGGCGCGAGAAAACCGAGCCAACTCGTAAAGTGCTGTGAAAATGTGAAACAGTTCAAGATAATAAAATCACTTGAAGGATGTGCGAACGAGAAATCCGGCTCTGCTGCGTCACCGGAGCAGCGATGGTACGGTTCCTTGACATTCCGGTGAATTGTGCTTGAGAGTTATGAGTTCCAAACTGTCAAGGGTGCGAAAAAGAAAGGACACTGCAATGTTGTAGGATGTTACTCCCGGACAACCGGATGGGGTACCAGTTCGCATATTTTTCGATCCAATTCCGAATCATAGCATCTCTGAATCCCAGCGATCAGATTTTATCGCTTTTCTTAATCAATCTGTGCTAGTAGTATCGGCATCGGTGAAATATTGAATCAACTAAGAGTCTGTTTGTTTTTGTTAGCTTTTGCACATGTAAGCCCCGCCTCTATTCTTGAATGTTTATGGAAGTTGATATTTAAACTGAGCCCTTTTATGCGATCCGCATCAGTATTGAACAGATTTGTACTGCATGCAGTTCGGTTTTTCATCACAGTTTTCATCATTTTTCTGCTAACCTTGCTCTGTGCACTCGAAGGAAATGTCATCAAAGGTCATGTTTGGAAATATTGAATCACTAAAAAATGTACATTAATTTTATGATTTCTTCGTTAATTTAGATCAATTTTACCTCCCTTGGTTACGAATATTTATTTCCCCTGCATCTTGTGAATATTTTTGTGACCCTCACTTAGTTGCTAGAAATATGCAGTACTAATCAAGAAGTACCAATTTTTCGTAAAATCCGATCAATTCACTTTATACTTCCCATGTTTGGGGCACTACGCAAGTAAAGTTTAACATCCAAATTAGAACAAATTGATATTTGATTATGATAGCAACATCAGATTGAAATCCTAATATGATATCGACTCATCAAATTTTCAATTAATATCACATTGTGTTATCATTTTGCTGTTTAAAGGCAAAAGTTTTGTGAAACTCAAAGAATGAAAATATTAAAATCAACAACTTAGTGAATCCATTGAAATTGAACAAATTTCAAATGGCAGCACAAAAATAGAAAGTTAAGTTTCAATGGAAGAATTATTCCTTCAATCCTTTGTTGTCTTTTACAAAAATGATTTTGACATCCTGCCGAAATCCTGCAGTTGACCGCAACCATAACCGCGAAGTAACGATTCTTTTTTTCAACTTTTACGCAAATAATGCTCTTTCTTTTTAACCACGAGAATATTGGTGTAAAACCACACGTCTGGGAGGCATTAGATGAATTGGTGATCATCGGTACCACGTTTGTCTGGCGAAAATAATGTACTCGCCAAACCCGTTCTGAATATACCCATAACTTTATATCCAACAGTATGGAAAAAATCATTGTTTACGAAGTTCGATCATCGAACATTGAATGTCTCAGATTTCAGAACATAGAGCTAATTCTTAGTAATACTTTAGTGGCTTAGAGGAGCCACCAAGAAAATATATGTTTAATTTGTATATTCCTAAGTAGTCCACAAACTATGTCGAAGACACTTGTCAAAACAATTCTCACTCCTAGTTATAAATGCTTAGAACTTTATTTACTCACTAACGCTAGATATTATGAGAAGTGTTTTATCAATCATCTCTAATAGATCTTGGAACTTTAATACACTTTTCTAAAGAAATCGTCTAACTAAATCTTTATAATTTTGAGTCACAGGACTAATTCTGCATCAAATGATTGTAAATTATAAGTTTACACAAGAACTAAAAATTTACTGAAGAGATTCTGGTTCTATCCCAATTAGTCGAAAAAACAAATGATCTGGAATACCTTATTGCCGGATTCCTAATTCACGGTTCCTGCTTTGTAGGAGACTTCAATGTAAAACGTTCGGTCTTCAGAGCCTCTAAATTCGTATTTCAAAGTGATTGCATGTGCGAGTTGTTTGAGATCAAGTAGATAACTCAATTTAATGTTATAATGTTTGAATGCTACAGCTTTGGATATGAGAAGGACAAAGAGAGCATTTTTATACTGTGCTCGAATAGCCACACTGCTATTCACGGTGGATGCGGGATGGAAGCGACGCAACGAGTGTGCACTGACAGAAACTACCTGCATACAACTTTGTGAAACAACACTGCTTGTCATATAATCGAACATTTTCCATTTCCTGGCAGCTAGCACTTACAGTCCATAACAATCGCAAAAAGTTCGCATTCCAAAACACCTAAGTTCGAAACCGGATTCTCCCCGCGGTAGTGTGAAGAGATTGTATGATTGAAATCTTTTTTCTTGCTTTGCGGACTAATATGGAGAATGCATAAAATCATTTTTCTTGCTTGCGAGTAATATCGCCTAAATGTATACTATCCCGGACCTTTTTTGGCTGTTTTATTTTCAGATTAATCGTGACGTGTCATTTCGAGAAAATCTACATCATATTAAGTTTTCAATGTGCTTTCACTGAGAGCAAAACTAGTTTCCAGTTTGATGTCACACAGCATTTTTTTTGCTTTCAATTTTGATCTTTTAACCGTTAAAATGACCAAAACGATAGCAAATTAAGTAATCGATATATACGAACAGCACAACATCAAATTGAGTTTTCTTTTTAATCTCACACTCTACTCGGGTAGCTACACTCCTTCCTTGAAATAACCCTTTATTCTATTTTGATGTGAAGGTAGTATCTGTATTAATCAAGAAGTATCGTTTCTCGTCGAATGAATTTTACATTGAACTCCCCTTTTATTATTGAACTTGCAACAGTTCTCGGCCCTCTGAGTAGTGTAAAAAGTATCTGTGCTCGTCAAAAAAGCCAGGGGAGGGGGATGAAAATTAATTTTCCAGACTCTTTTCTCCTAGTCTATATGCTCCGGCTTCCTTCGTTTGTCGACAAATAAGATCAATTTAACAATAAACCTCTTTTTAGAAGCATTTGCTAGAAACCCCAACCTTTTGTTCACCTGTGCAATGAATACCTGATCTCGACAAGAAAAAATAGCAAAAAGTACCTCTGTCAAGTTTGTTGATAATTTACTGATATGTTATGGAATTATTCCGATATTTACAAACAGTTGAACTGAGAGCTTCTTCAATAGACACTTCCTATCTTTTCACGCGTATAAATATCCTTACGATCATCTCTCAGTTGTAATAAATATCTGTGCCTGTCGAAAAACTTCGATTTCGTGAAACTCGAAACATTTTGCCTCAATTTCCCCCTGTTAGCAAACACTTACTGCATGTTTGAGTTTTACGAAATCTATGTATGGTCTTCAAAAAGTATCGATACTTATCCAATTAAATAATCTTTTTCGTGATCTCCTGGTAATCCTGTATACCGTTAGAAACATTACACCACCCTTTTCAAAGGCACTTGCTACATTCACCCCCTATATAAGCATATCTAAGATATGCAAAATGTTTCTATGGTTGTTGATTTTCCGAATCAATAATACACCAGCTATTCGTTCGAAGTTTGTGATATATTTTAAATTCCTGGTTATAAACGAATCATAGTTTTAGAATCATGAATACAAATTCTCCATTGACTTACGTTTAGCAACTCCTTATAAACTAGATGTGAACAGTATACCGTTTTGGTTTCTACAAGCTTATTAACACTGAGATGAGGTTAGGATGTTTAATTATCGTTGTCCTACAAAATATATTTCAATTATCAATTGCAGAAATATTTGAATGTTTTACCTTAGATTGACCTTAAGTTCGTATATAAGATATATATCTTAGTAACTAAGTAATATTACAAATTCAATTATAAATTTCAATACCACTTCACGTTATCAGAATGTGGTGTTGTTTTTATCTCTCTTTGCTCTGACTGTTCATCGATTAATTCCTTCTATCACGTTTACGGTTTATCGAGCACTTCACGGTAGGGATACATTATTGATATTAATAACACTCCCCCCCAAGTATGCCGAATCTAATCATAAAGGCCTACTCAGCTACGCACCCAAGATCGAGAACTGCCAATTTTACAGCTGGTCGCTCATACACACCTTTTTCTGTTTGCACAGTGGCTCTCCGCACTTGCCCATCCTTGTTAACTGTGCTTATAACTCGTCCCTTAGGCCAACAGTTTCGCGGGTGATCTGGATCAACAATTAAAACTATGTCACCTACTTCAATTGGTTTCACGTTCTCAAACCACTTGGATCGTCGTGTAATCTCCGGCAGGTAATCCCGCAGCCAACGTTTCCAGAATTGATTGGCGATAACTTGCGAAGTTTGCCAACCTCGTCGTAGAGCAATCGAAGTGTCGTTCAGAATTGACAACGGTTTTGAACCATCCGAGGAACCCAATAGAAAATGATTGGGTGTTAGTGCAGGTGCCGATGCATTATCCATAGGTACGTGTGTCAAAGGACGTGAATTCAGTATTCCTTCGATTTCTATTAAGGCATTTCGCAATTCTTCGTCCGTCGGTCGTCGAGATGTTATTAATTCTGATAAAGTTCGCTTCACTGATCGTATCAACCTTTCCCAGCTCCCCCCCATATGGGGTGCTGCAGGCGGATTGAAGTTCCATGTAGTTTGTGGTGTTGTAAACTCTTTAGCCATGAGATTGTGGTCGATAGCATGAAAGAGCTCCCTCAGCTGTCGGTTGCTTCCGATGAGGTTTGTGCCTTGGTCACTGTAGAAGGCAGCAGGCGTTCCTCGCCGCATTATGAAGTTTCTGAGAGCCATAATACAGGAACTTGTATTTAGAGAACAAACTATTTCCAGGTGCACTGCGCGAATGGTAAGGCATGTCAATAGAACGCCCCATCTTTTCTCAACTCTACGTCCCACGGTTACTTCCATCGGTCCAAAGTAATCAACTCCTGTATGAGTAAAGGGTCGATCGTAAGCTGCTAATCTGCACGGGGGAAGATCGGACATTGCTGGAGGTTTTGGTTTTGCATCGCGTAGCTTACATCGTGGACAGTTTGAACGAATATCTTTGTAAAGTCTTCTCAATCGTGGAATATGATAACGTTGCTTGACTTCATTAATAACTAGTTCCTGGTATTGGTGATGGTATTTGTTATGAAAGTCTGTCACGACAAGCTTGGTTACACGATGGTTCCACGGAAGTACGATAGGACTAATAGTTTCCGCATCTAGATACTGGCACGCCCCGGCTCTTCCCTTCATTCTCATCAATCCCATTTCATCCAAAACTATATTCAAACCATATATTGAGCTAGTTCTTGGTATTGTTTTGAGTTTTGTTCGATCTTTATTCGATAGTTGAAGTATAGTCAACTCTTCAGAGTAAAGTTCGCTCTGTGCTTGTCGAAAGTGATGTTCTTCCGCCTTTCTCATCTCTTTGCTCGACAAACAACCGGTTATTCTGACCAATCGGTTGCAGCGAGTGTTATCTATAGAACGTAGCGCGTAAGCCGTAACACGAATCATATATTTCCAGTTGGAAAAGTCTGCTGCCGAAACGATGCTACATTTTTTTTGAAAATGTGTATGAACAGAAACCCGCAGTTCTTCTTCTGATGCAGCTAACTCAAATGGCATAACGGGCCATTTTACCTCGGGTTGCAAAAGAAAGTTCGGGCCGTTAAACCACCTGCTCTCATTTGTAAGGCTTGGACGCCGTTGCCACTTAGTTCCTTCGTCAGCAACATTTTGTTTTGTCGGTACCCATCGCCAGTCCTTGAGATGAGTCAAATCTAAGATTTCACTAATACGTGCTGCAACGAATTGACTGTTTTTTCTGTGATCAGCATGAAGCCAGTATAAGACGTTCCGAGAGTCCGACCAGAATACTCTGCGGGTGATTGTGATAGAGAGACTACGAGTAATGTTATCAGCGAGCCTTGAACCGATGACTGCCGCTTGCAACTCTAATCTTGGAATTGAAAGATATTTTATTGGGGCGACTCGCGTCTTTGCTCCGACTAATGAACATGTTACAGTACCGCCAATATCAAATCGAATATACACTACTGCGGACATTCCTAGTTCACTCGCATCTACAAACGTATGTAACTGTACATGAATTGATTCACCTGCAGCCACGATTGGTATATAGCAGCGTGGAATCATTAGATTCTCAACTTGCGGAAGAAGTTTCAACCAAATTAGCCATTTACTGTTACATGTCTCTCCTATTTCTTCGTCCCATCCTATAGACAGTCTCCACACATCTTGCAGAAGTACTTTAAGATACATCAAGTAATGAGATATAAGGCCAATTGGGTCATATATACTCATTAGAGTTCGTAGTACTTCCCGCTTTGTGGGACAGCGATTTCCATTGAGAATATCTTGATCAAAACGATTCCAATTGATTTTAAAGGTAAAGCAATCAGTAGAAGTACACCACCACATCCCAAGAATCTTTTCTGTGGCTAATTCCGACGACAGGTCTAAATTTTTTTCTGATGACAGATTTTCACTCAGAGCTGCTAACACATGTAAAGAATTGGACATCCAATTTCTTATTTCGAAACCCCCTTGTTTGTGTACAAAGTGGACTTCCTTGGCTAGACGTACAGCTTCGTCTTCTGTATCAACACTACATAACATATCATCAACATATGTGTTTTTAATGATGGCATTCACGGCTTCAGGATAGTCTCTGATAAAACGTTCTGCGTTCAAGTTTTTTATGAACTGGGCGCTACTGGGCGAGCAACACGCACCGAACGTCATCACCTCCATTATGAATACATCTGGTTCTTGCTGAGCATTATTTTCTCGCCAAAAAAATCGTTGACATTGTTGGTCTTCCTTTCGGATTCGTACTTGGTGGAACATTTCACGAATGTCACCACATATAGCAAATCGGCGCTCGCGAAATTTATATAGAACGGAAATCAAAGAGACTAGCAAATCGGGACCAGGCAGTAGAGCAGAATTTAGAGACACGCCAAAACAAGATGCTGCAGCGTCCCAGACAATTCTTATCTTGTCTGGTTTATTAGGGTTTGTAACAGGAAACACAGGAAGGTACCAAATATGCTTGTGCTTGAGAATGATTTCATTAGGCTCCAATTTGCGTATATATCTTTTCGTTATGTAATCGGAGATTTTGTCATTCAAAGTACGTCGTAATGTCTCATCTCTCTCCATGCGCTTTTCTAAGTTTTTGAAACGGAGCATTGCCATACGTTCATTGTTTGGAAGTCGTATTGTCCCTTGTCGCCAGAGCAACCCGGTTTCGAAACGTTGACCATCGAACCTTGTAAGATTATTTAAAAGACTTAAGGCATATTCGTCGTTTCTGGAACGAACATCTTTTACAGGCTTATTGATACCTAAGCTATCCAACGTGAAATATTCTTTAACGGTTTGAGTCAAGGCGTCGTCATAATTACCATCGCATGAGCATACGTGATTGGTATAATGCGTC
The DNA here is from genome assembly GCF_030247185.1 of Malaya genurostris. Classification (NCBI taxonomy): domain Eukaryota; kingdom Metazoa; phylum Arthropoda; class Insecta; order Diptera; family Culicidae; genus Malaya; species Malaya genurostris. The sequence continues at coordinate 50,782,412 of NC_080572.1, forward strand.
ATGGTGCTAGACTGACCCTTCGGAGATGCTCCATAAACAATCCAACCGACGTTGGTTTTTATGGCAATTGGCTGCGATGGATTTCCTTCCCGACTTTTGCGCACTAAAGAAACATTAGCATGCTTTACCCCTATCAAGATTTGGGGACAGACATTACGGTAAGATTGTACAGGAATATCTTTAAGATATGGGTAATCATCTCTAAGATGTTCAATTTCCAAGGTTTGACTAGGCAACTGAAGTTGTTGAACAGTACGAACGTCATCAAGAAGGTAACGTTTGCCGTTGCTACCTGAGATATACAGATCAACACTTCTCGAACCGGCTTCATAACGTTGTGTACCCCCCGTCCACTTGAGACACAGAGGGCGTGGAACTCCATCGAGATCTAATTCATCAGCTATGACTTGATCAATGAGAGTCAACTCTGAACCATCATCCAGAAAGGCATAACAATGAATATTTTTATTCTTGCCATGAAGAACAACAGGAACATATCGAAAAAGAATTGTATTTGATTGAGTTCGATTAGTATTACATGATTGGACTCCGTTTTCTGTATTTTGGATTGGCCACTCCACATCGAGAACTTTGTGTAATAGAGCATGATGCTTAAACACACAACCATTTATTCCACAGGGTTTATGAATACATCCTCCTTTGTGAATCCTCAAACATTTACGGCATATTCTAAACTCCCGTATGGCTGCCCATCTCCCATCGTACGACAAATCCAAAAACCGTTTACACCTTTCAAGTGATTTGCATACTCCTTTACAGATGACGCAACTTGCAACACTTTCCGCTTCATATTTCGAGCTCGACGGATCATCCCTCAGCAGATCTTCTTGTTCGGAGTTCAACTCGGAATGTACGTTCAAAGTGGCCTTTCCTTTTCTTGATCCATGTTGTTCGTACCAGGACTGTTTGTCATTTGACCCTCGATAATCAACGACCAAACATGCATCTTCAGCTAGTGTATAAATCCAATCACTGAAGGTGGCTAAATTTACCTTGCGTAGACTTCTACACTGTCTAGCCCAATCCAACCTGATGGAGGATGGAAGTTTGCTCACGAGCTCTTGCAGTAGAGACACATCTCGCATGTACTCTCTTCGACCACATGCATTTATGGTCGCTCGCAAGTTTTGTACTGCTAGCGCGTAATCGATGAGTTTATCAATTGCATCTGATTTCACTGGCGGCATACATAAAAGTTTCTCTTTCAAAGAGTTGATGATTGCGTGTGGTTGACCGAATCGAAATTTTAGCGCTGCGATCGCTTTATTTACCGTTGAAGGATGAAAGAGAAAACTTTTAACAGCAGCAAGTGCATTTCCTTTCAAACAATTTCGAAGGCGAATCATGTTCTCATCATCCCGAAATCCGCACATTTTCGTGGTATTCTCATAAGAAGAAAAAAACATTGGCCATTCCTCGGGGTTTCCAGTGAAGATAGGAAGTTCTTTTGGGACAACCTGACGAGCAGCTATTTCGTTTTTTGATAGATTACAGATGTTGGATTTACTTTTTGAAGGCAGCTGATTGTTCATGCGGGTTTTACCATTTCCATTTGGCGTGGAACGATTATTTGGTTTAAAACTGTGTGACGAATTTTGATTTTCCTCGTCCTGATCAGTTTCGTAAGTGGAGGTTTCTGATTCATCTTCTTCGTAAGCGCTTTCATCTTCCGAACCGCTGAGTTCATTTCCTTTCAAAAGTTCATTCTCTTTATTCCTAAGCTCTAGCTTCTGAGAGCTGTTCTCACTCAACCAATCTTGAATACGGGAGTCGCTACTCTTGTCGTTCCGGACGCTACCTCGCTCACTTTGAATAGATACCAATTCTTCCATAACGCTCAGCTGTTCATCGAGAAGCTTTCTCTTCTCGTCCAACAATGACTGTTCTGCCTCTAACTTACGAAGTCTGAGTTCCAGTCGCGTCTTTACAGAGTTGGATGAAGTTGATTTAACCGATGCCGCGCTCGAATGTTTCCGGTCTTGATCTATTAGTTGAGAAAACTGTTGCGTATCATTCCGTATTGCACCAGGATTCGCTACAGATTGTTTCACGATCGTCTTATCCTCTAGAACTTTACTCGGTCTTATTTTGACAGGTTTTCCCGTGGATTTACTGTTCCGCTTCGGTTTGGTTCCTGTATTCTTTTGATTTCTCCTTTTCAGTTTTGATGAGCTGCACTTAGTACACCACCAATCTTCATGCTCTATCTGTTGTGAAACGCCCACACAAGCAAAGTGGTGCCACTCATCACAGTTATCGCATTGGACCATCCTACTATTATCGGCAAAAGTACAGGTTTGACAACTATGGCCAATGAGGTTTTTTTTAGCTCTCGTCGCGAGAAAATTATCTTCGGTCGCAGGAACAGTTTTCGATTGCATTTTGCTCTCATTTTTTACATCAACACTGTCAGATCCTATATCTAAACCAGCGATCATAGCGATGTTAATTACATTATCGGCATCTCTAGCACCCGAACTTGTTATTCCACCAGTAGCACTTCGTTCAGACATCTTCACGTAAACGAATTTAAAAGTTGTTGATTTTCCGAATCAATAATACACCAGCTATTCGTTCGAAGTTTGTGATATATTTTAAATTCCTGGTTATAAACGAATCATAGTTTTAGAATCATGAATACAAATTCTCCATTGACTTACGTTTAGCAACTCCTTATAAACTAGATGTGAACAGTATACCGTTTTGGTTTCTACAAGCTTATTAACACTGAGATGAGGTTAGGATGTTTAATTATCGTTGTCCTACAAAATATATTTCAATTATCAATTGCAGAAATATTTGAATGTTTTACCTTAGATTGACCTTAAGTTCGTATATAAGATATATATCTTAGTAACTAAGTAATATTACAAATTCAATTATAAATTTCAATACCACTTCACGTTATCAGAATGTGGTGTTGTTTTTATCTCTCTTTGCTCTGACTGTTCATCGATTAATTCCTTCTATCACGTTTACGGTTTATCGAGCACTTCACGGTAGGGATACATTATTGATGGGTGCGCACAAACCCGAGGGGTTTAATAACAATGGTATTAAAAAACTATCGATTTTTCGTTCCCCCCTCCCCCATCCACCCGGTTAAGGACACTTGCTACGCTTTCTCCCTTTTATGACCATCTCTGAAGAGCAAGAAGTATCTGTGCTAAGTTTGGTGGCAATCCGTTCGGTAGTTTCGGAGTTATGCTGTTACTAATATTACACCCCCCGTTTTAAAAGCACTTGCTAAATCCACCCCTCGTCATATCTAAGGTATGCAAAATGTTCCTATGGTCTTCAAAACGTATCGATTCTCGTCAAGATATATGAATTTTTTCATGACCACACCAACCCCCGACCCCCCTTCTAATGACACTTGCTACGCTCCCTCTCCTATAAAAATATCCCAAGGACCATCTTCTGTCTGTGGACAGAAGTGAGATACTCGTTCATTGTACCAATTATTCGAAATAAGTAAGATATTGTAAAAGACTTCACTCTAAAGCGCTCGCTCTTCTGAGCCTCGAAATTCATATTTCAAAGTGATTACATACTCGAGTAGAGTGAGATCAAATAAATAACTCAATTTGATATAATGATGTTCACATGCTACAGCTTCTGGATACGAGAAAGACAAAGAGACATTTCCATACCTTTCAAAAAACCGCTTTGTCATTCACGATGGTTTCGGGACGGATGCGACGAAACGAGTGTACATCGGCTAAAACTACCTGTATACAGCTTTGCGATAAAACACTGCTTGACATATGATTGAAAATTCTCCATCTACTCACAGTTTTACGTCACAGTCCATATCATTCGCAGAGAATTCGAAATCCAAGGTTCGAATCACCTAGGTTCGAAACCCAAGCCTCTCTCTGTGGAGGTGTTTGGTGCTTTTGACGGTTTTTTTTTTATTGTTGCAAGTAATATCGCCTAAAGGTATACTATCCCGGGTCTTTTGCCCAATCTATTTTTAGCTTATGCTCGCGACTTGTTAGTTTTCAGTAATGCCTTTTTAAAGCAAATCAATAACTGATTATGACTTCCAGTTTTGTTTTCGTTGTTTGATAATAACTTCAAATTAAGAGCGAGTTTTGCTATAATCTATATCTCATTTAGATTTCAGTTTGCTTTCGCTGATAGCAAATATAGTTTTCTGTTTGATATCATCGGAATATCTTTTTGTTTTCGTTTTTGATGTTTTGCCACTTAAAACGACCAAAACAACAGCAAATTGAGTAATCGATAAATGCGAACATCACAACATCAAAATGAGTTTTCTATGTGATCTCACACTCTGCTCGGGGACTAGCACTTTATAGGAGATCGGTTGAAAATAAGCTGTCGTGGCGTCGCAATGTCATGCTGAAATAATTTATCTATCCATAACATAAAAATAACTTGTTTTCAAGTAAACTAACTAAAACTTAGTCACCATAAACATTGTAAACATTGAATGAATCCAGAATGATTTTCTATCAACAATAAAAAAGCAGCATAGTATTTGAAATTACGAATATGCGGCATTATTCAACTGGTGCTTCAGTCAATGACGAATATGTGACTTCGTTCCTTAAGCCTAAACGCAGAAAAACAACAACCAGCTTCGTTTAAAACAAGAACGATTGCGACATCGTTTGCATTAGAGAAAAATACAACGAAAAGTGGACAACGATGGGGAACATTCTACAAAATCAGCCCTACTAAGGGCTCTAAAGAGCTAGAAAGATTACTTCTCGGCAAATCGGAGGTAAAAACAATTTTTCGAAACCAAATGGCCAGGTATTCGTCAAATCACTTTCAAAAACAAAAGATACGAATATTGCCATAGGACAAATTTTCATATTACGCATGTACCGACGATTTGAGCTCTTTTTACGAAATAGTTTCGTTAAAAAAAATGCGTTCTATGGAATTTATTTTGTAGAGGTTCGTTATTTGGGATCAGGGTTCGTAAAAAGAGTTACATAAATCGAATATTTAATGAAAAAAGACTTCGTAAAAGGAAGTTTTCGAGTATATATTCGATTCAATTTCAGTTTCCAAAGCAACATTATATTTATTAAAATAGAAACATTGTACCAATAGTCTCTTTATTAGAATAGAAACATTGTACCAATAGTCTCTCTTTTTAGTAGAGTCGCCATGTTATTTTACTGATTAGTCAGCTTTTGAACAACGAACTGTGATAAAGTCGGATACAGAATCTTTGCTCGACTCTAAAAAGCAATACCACAGAAAAACATAGTTCGAAAACTGTGCTATCCCGATCAACAGAGCATAATTTCAGAGATTCAGGATTGCAGCAGGATTCTATCAAAATTATTTGTGATCTTAATATTTATATCTCATTATGTTATAAATATGATTCCAAATCAGAAGCAAACATTCAGATTTTATTAAGATTATAGCAAGTCCAGATATTATATTAAGGGCCGTTATACTTTAGGTACAACTATACTAGAGACTTCAAAAAAGAGTTCAAACACTTTTGTCGATCATGTTTTTGACTTTCAATCCGAAAAATGCTATGCTTCAATAAAGAGCAGTAACAAACATTTTTTCCAATTTCACATATGAAGATGTTTTTGAAAACAATAATTTGATATTTGATTTAGAAATGACGGGCTAAATTTTAAATTTGAGAACGTTCCTAAGTAATTCCTACTTAAATTGTGTAAAGTTTTTATTCAAATATTAATTTTAAATTGAAAATAAATATTTTTCAAGATGATTTTGCGCTTTTTCTCTTATGAACAAAAAAGGTAAGGCAAAAGCTTTAAAACTCGACTAATAAATATTGGAAATAGTGATATAACATTCGACTCAGTTCATTGAATTCGAAATGTTTCCTAAGAGATGATTTTCAGAAGCTTGAAGTAAAATTAATGCTTAAATTCTTCAATTTTATCGGTGGCCGATTTTTGTTTCCGAAAACACAGAGTGATAAGTGTTAAAAATTTCAAAACGTCTTCAAAAGTGACGCTGCAATAAACGGAAAACAAAATCTAAACTGGGCTCAAAAACAAAATCTACATTCAGCTCAATACTTTCTCGATTTATAGGTCTTTAAGTTGCAGATTGGAAATAGCGACTTTAGTTTGACGGACTCTTGGTACAAAGAAGAAAAAACAGAATAACTAACATTCATTAGTTAATTTCCTCAGATTCTATTTTTAGATTTACACGATAAAGCCTTTCCCCCAAAAAATGGGTAATAACAGCTAAAAAGCCGTACTAAATTTGTAAGAAATTTACACGGAACGACCGAAATTAGCTCTGCGCCTAATTCGTATTACTGTTTATGAATTAGTTGATTTTAACAACAAAATTTCCAAAATAACTATAAAATTAGTTAAAATTGAGAATTTACTTTGCTGAAAAAACTCTTATTTTTAGAGAATATGTTTAGTTGGTGAATATCCTGGACACAAACCAGCAATATTTCAATCCAACACGAAATTTTCATTGAGAACTAATTTTGTTATTAAATTCAGAAAATTTGTTTCTATTTATCTATCACCATAATTACTGAAGGACAGCACAAAGAAAACAAAACTGAAATGGGTATTATTAACAAGTTTATTAGCCAAAAACTCACGAGAAGTGTCAAAGCAAAACAATCCATTAAGAAGCTAAAAAGGACAGTTTTTTTGAAACTGCTTGAAAATTGTTTTGATGTTTTTCGCATGTGTTCGATATATCTTTATTTGAAATTTCTAAACCGATATGTAAAAATGTCGTAAACTGTTAGTGGAAATCGTATTTATTCAGAATTTGTGCGCACTTGAAGCGATTGTGCGTAATAATGTTTTTACGCGGAACAGTGAAGTGAATTTCGAATGTTTCACTCTAATTGTGATGAAGTATTCGTATTAGGTTTTTGTTTTCCGAGTGCTCAAAGTTTTCAGTGAGAATGAAGAAAACAGTGATTTAAAAGAAAAAAAAATCAAAAAGATGTTTATGTTTCGTTTATGTCTTTTTCTCCAATACAACATCGTATTTATACCTGCCAATATGGAATAGACAACCGCGTCTGAAATTTTTCCGGCAGTAGTGTGCCATCTAGTGGCTAGTAGTCATTACGGTGTTACCGTTTCGGTGACAGGGCGCCATATAGCTGCAGATTGCAGAAGCCAATTCAACCATTCATATTGATTGAAAACAACATTTTATTTCTTTGATTCAACTAAAAAACTAGTTGAATGGAAATGAAATGTGCCTTAGCTAAGAAATGACAGCACGTTTAATTTGTGAATTCAACTAAAAAAATAGTCATTTCAACAAATATTTTATTATTATTAAGGGAATGAGAATAAAAAATCTAAATTAGCAAAAGTAAGAATTTTTTAGTTGTCTCAAAAAATAACTAACTAAAATCAGCAAATCAACTAAATTTTTCGCGAAAATGCTGATTTCGGTCGTTCCGTGTAGATATAATATTGATATTTACTTATCGAGGTTTGTAACAATTTTGTTATCACCTAGGTTAAATTGAGTTATAATTTTTGTTATTTTAACTATTAACGAGGCCAAGATTATGACTAATTTAGGAAGAAAAAACGATATGGTAGAACGTACATCGAACATGGTCTACATCCTGTTTAGGGCGTAAATCGAGAAAAAGAATGTTTCAAAGTTATACGAGCAACTCTCTTATAGTAAAATGCATTTGATTAGCTGGTACGGAATGATAATGAAGTGTAGCAATGAATAACGAGAATGATGAACGCTTCTGGTTCCATTTTTCATTACTGTACGAGTATAAGAAGGGGATAGGCCATCCTCAAGAGACCAAACTCGGAACAGTAAAACTTAGTTTTCCAAATGGTCATATTGGATTAACTAACAAGTTAACTTGTCACACACTCTCTCTCTCACACACACACACACACACACATACACCCAGTCCGTGCGGGAATTCTCGAGTGTTGCCTATGGGGGATTACATGTTTCCAGAACATAGCTCACACCGTACGCCACAATCCCAGTCTTGCACGGGCATCAGTTGGGACTAACCTCAAAAAATGACTCCTAATTAAAATTGCGAACTTACTTTTATCTACATACCCAGATAGCCCAGAGACGTGTTGGGTTGGTGTACAACCGTCGGAGTCACAAGTAATTAATCAAAAAACTACGTCAAACATGTGTGTGAGTTCATGGGGTCAAAGGGACACCGAACGGAAACCAACTTTCGAAATGGACTCTCATCAAAAGTTGTTCATTTCGCAAATGAATGCATGGGATTTCGGATGTCGGATGCTGCGGGAACAACGGTTCTCCCACTTGGCCAGGCGCAGAGAGATGCTATGGGGGAAATTACGGGTAACTGACTTGTAATGAACGTTGTACCGCTAGTGTGTCGGCATCAGAAACCCGAAATTACCCGAACCCGAACAGGACACAGCAAGTTGTTCTCGCCGGGTTAAAGTAATCATTTGGTTCACAATCGTTGTGGTTTGCTGACTGAAACAGATGAAATCAGTTTTCACCACATCAAAACGAACCGGGGACGACTGGGACAACGGAAACCTTCCCATAGAGACACAAATCCTTTCGATTCGTTCTTTGATTGATTGACGACTCGAGATTCGAGATTCTCAGCGAGACATGATTTGTCCCCTGACGTCGATGGCAATCAATCTCAACTCTTTGTTGTGCGATTCAGGGAATCCAGTAGCGTGACAGATTGGAAGAGATCCCCCTATCGAATCCATCGGCCATTGCAAATGATTTCCATTTGGGTGCCACTTTTCCTGGCTACCACACTGAAGAAGTATTTTTGGTGGAGTAGATGAAAAAAATGTACAGTTTCCAGTTTTTTCAACGTATCGAAGGAATCGGAAACTTCCTTCCGAAACGGTATTGGTTCCGTTAGACACAATCACTGCGGAGTGACTCAGAATTAATAGTAAGAGTGGAAGTAGATCTTGTTGGCTTTCGATAGCGAAATGATAAATGAAATAATTTGATAAATGATATCGTACTTCGAATATAAAAAAATTCCAACGACTTTTGGTATAAATATTGTGGGATATTTTTTTTTCCAAGCAGCATTCTTGTACAGTAAAACGTTTATTGAAGGGAATGCAACGGGATGAACATACACTAGCTCAGAAATATTCTTTTTAAAAAACTCGATTAGATAGAAGTTTCGACACGTACCCGATCGAGAATAAAAAACTTTTACTCGTACCCGACCCGAATAAGTTTTCTTCCAAACCCAAGCCGGACCCGTACCCAGTAGCTGTCGGGTTCGGGTTCGGGTCTGGTTTCAAGTACTTCAGTACCGGAAACCGGACCATCTCTATTATCGAATACTAAAACCGGTATAGTTAGCAGAGTTGACTCTATCGCTAGTAGATGCAAATGCTTATTCGGAATCAACCCGAAATTATGGTTCACGATTAATACATTAGCGGTTTGAGTTTGAACCTCTATAATTAACTTTAATTAATTAGTGTCCAGTGTTGGTGATTGCTGAAAATTTGACAGAATCGAAATCGAAAATCGAATCGATGATTCGATTTGATGATTCTCATACTAGGTTGCAATATTTCAAAACCCTTGTGTGGAGCATTCACAGACATTTTCATAGACACAAATTATACAAAGGTTATATGCACATAGTTAGAATAAGCGGCAATAGTAAAATGATTCTATCGCAATTATCCACTGCCCATACAGAATCGGATCGCGAAACGAGAATAAGCGACCGTTTGTTGCTTCAGAGAGAATCCCCACAGCAGCGTGCTAGCCGTTGATTCTCAGACGGTTCACCGAGAGAAATTCGCTCTCGCACTGGTGTCTATTCTATGTTAAATGAACCATGTCGGTTTTTTGTTGCTGCGATGATATCCGTCTCTCTTTGATGGCACTTATTGAATCGTGTGAAGGGTTGCTAGTGAGCGTTCTTTGATACGATAAAAGCCATCCTTGTTAGTGTCTAACACTAAATTCTCTCTATTTAAAAATAAATTGTAACCTATTTTATTTCTCACAAGTACAATCTGTATGTACTATTTTTTTGATGCCAAAAGTCTTAGAATTGCATGAAACGTCGAGATCTAGTGTCATTTTTTTAAAATATCGACTTTCTGGGATTTAGAAAAAATATCAAAATCCAAGTCCCAAAAAGTCGATTTTTTCGTTTGGCATCCAAAGAAAAAATTTTCGATTTCGGAAATTTCATGTACTCCCCCCTATGGTGATTTTTCAAGATCGAAAATTTTCAAACCTTAACCGTCGAGCAGCACTTCTTACCTATATCTGATTCAGCTTAAATTTTGTATGGGGACTTTTTTCGAAGTGCTCAAACTTTTGAGTACCACCGCCATACGAAATTAGGGGGATCCCAAAATATTGGCACCCTTATATATATGAGCGGTAAAAAACAACGTTTTTTGTCGGTTACGTCCCTTATACCATCATATCTCCGGAACCAGAAGTCGCAGTCATTTGATCTTCGAACTTGAACAAATGCTCATTAATAGCTTTCGAACGAGCCTAAGTTTATTAAAATCGGTTTAGCCATCTCTGAGAAAATTGAGCGCGTTAAAATAGCTTCGAAAAGTGCACACATTCACACACACATACATACACACACATAAATTTTCCGATCTCGTTGAACTGAGTCGAATGGTATGTAACACTATGGGTCTTCGATGCTCCGTTCGAAAGTCGGTTTTTCCAGCAATTCTAATACCTTTGTATAGAGAAAAGCAAAACAGATTTAATCCAACTAATGGTGTAATGATGCCATTCTTATATTACTAATACCATCATAAATATTATTGTAGAATTGTTAAAAAATTATTAGAAAGAAACAACAAAGTTTATTCGGACGTAACCTAGCGCAATCTATAAATCAAAACACACTGTAGTTCCGGAACCGGAAGTAGAAATTCAGAAATTCTCTATGAATCCGATTTTTCATTTCACAAAGTTTAATCGGTGTTTTATGACAACTATAATAAGTGTCTCTTTTGACAAGTAATATCATAGTTTTTAAAGCTTCTAAAAACCCCTTTACTCAGACTAACAACTGGATTAAAAATAAAATAACTTGTACTAGAATAAAACCATGCATACACTCTTAATATTACTTTCAAACATTTTCTTTGAAATATTATTGTCAGTTCAATTCTTTCATGAACCATATTGTTGTGGGCTTTTTATTTTACTCATTCTTAGCTTAAGGGTAATTTGCATTAAAGAAAATTTCATGGCCGCCATTTTGATGCTCTGTACTGTAGCATTTATTGGCATTAAATAAACTTCGAAGTGCAAAAACGAGGGAACAGTCCATCTTATTCTACTTTATGATTAATTTTCAGAACGTATGCACATGTTTGGACGCCACGAAATAGATTTATACAAAAATGACGATGAATCACATAAAATAATTTTCATAAATCATGGAGACCTTCGGAAAAACCGCAAATAACATTTAATATATTCTTACAGATTACATTCAAAGCCAACATTACACACACATATTCAAGAAAAATATTATCAAAATAACAGTTTATTCACAGGGGAATCCTTTCCATCCGAATAAATTCACTATTGATCGCAAAGCTGGTTTCAAATTTTTTTTTCCTGAATTTGGAGATTTAACGCAGATTTATGCTGATTCTTCACTTTGGTTATCAAGAATAGTACACTCGCAGGAATATGAAGTTTAAAGTTTTCATGCAAGATTTATGATGCAGCATTGAAGACAGCTACAAGTATTTATTAATGCCCGTGGCATCTTAGAGCTTGAGCAGTGTGACTTGACAAAAATTAGATTATTGAATAGAAAAAAATTAATATTAAAATTGTTACTTGGGTTGTTTGTGTTCGCTCCTGCGTTCCTGTTACTTGGCTGTATGAAAATCGATGCCTAAAATCGGATACTATTTTTTCAGCGGTTCATTATGGTCTGCATCTAGGCTAGCTAAACAGCTAAAATTGCCCAGAAATACCGCATGGCGCGTTATCAAACGGTATAAGGAAACATTGACGACGATTCGGAAGCCTCAAGCTAATCGTCGGAGTGGAACTATCCACCGGAAACTGCGTGGTAAGATTTTGAAGACGATTAAGAGGAATCCTAATCTGTCGGACCGTGATTTGGCCAGAAAATTCGGTACTGCCCATAGTACCGTGAGGAGAACTCGACTCCGGGAAGGAATCAAGTCGTATCGAGCTAGCAAACAGCCAAATCGGACCATAAAACAAAATATTGTGATCAAAATTCGTGCTCGAAAACTATATGACCAGGTGCTGACCAAGTTCGACGGGTGTCTTCTGATGGACGATGAAACCTGTGTCAAGGCTGACTTCGGTCAAATCCCAGGTCAAAAATTGTACTTGGCAACGGCTCGGGGGGATGTTCCAGCCAAATTTAAATTTGATTTTGCCAACAAATTTGCGAGAAAATTTAAGATTTAGCAGGGCATTTGCAGCTGTGGCAATAAAACGATGACATCGGAACTTTACCAAAAAGAGTGTCTCCAAAAACGAATTTTGCCGTTCATTCGATCACACTCCCGTAATGTTTTGGCCAGATTTGGCAAGCTGTCATTAGTCGTTCAATAAAATTTAATATATTCTTACAGATTGCATTCAAAGCCGACATAACACACACACACATACAAGAAAAATATGATCAAAATGACAGTTTATTCACAGGGGAATCCTTTCCATCCGAATAAATTCATTATTGATCATAAAGCTGGTCGTTCAAGAATGGTATGCAGAGAAAGGGGTCCTGTTTGTTCCGAAAAACCTTAACCCACCCAACTGCCCCCAGTTCCGCCCTATTGAGTAATACTGGGCAATCATGAAGAGGAGACTCAAGGCAAAGGGAAAGGTTGTCAAAGACATCAATCGGATGACGGCCTGGTGGAATAAGATAGCTAAAACGATGGACGAAGAAGGTGTGCGCCGCCTAATGAGCCATGTTACAGGAAAAATTCAAGAATTCCTTCGAAACCGTGACGAATAATTTTATCCGTATTTTTTTCTTAAAAGTATAAAGAAAACGCTACATTTGTATAAAAAAAGATCTTGAATTCAATAATAAATAACTGAGATACAGGTAATTGTCTTTGTTCCAATTCTATCTGAAGCAAGCTTTAAGATGACAAAAATCAGTATGGCCATCTTTGAGAAAAATCAGTGAATTTATTTTCATTTTTCAACACAAATAAGGAGTGTATCGATAAGTAGTTAGCAACATTCAAACAGTTATTACTCTGAAATGGCTTAATATTTTGCAGCGTGTTTTACGGTGACATGTTTGTTTACATGTCAATAACAGCTGCGCAATCGATTGTATTCGGTACGATTTATCGTTTCAATGATGAGTCGAATTGATCCGGAAACGCGAAAGAAAATTCGGCACACTTGGTGCTCAGAAAGTGGTGTCAGGTACAACGAAATTGCAAAACGGGTGAAAGTGCACCACACCAGTGTCAAAAATATTATCGAGAAGTTCGGTAAGACTCTTTCCATGAAGGATTTGTCCCGATCCGCTAGGAAAACGGGTCCCAGCCAGCCCGGCCGGGACTTAAAAGTGTTTTAGTACATCAGGAAAAACCCATCGGTGTCGACGCGGCATTTGGCGAAGCAGTTCAACACCAGTATCGGGATGATTCAACGGATCAAAGTTCGGAACTCCCTGAAAACGCACAAGAAACAGAAGGTGCCGAAAAAGTCCCTGGTACAGCAAGTTCAGGCCAAACCAAGAGCACGAAAACTGTATAACCGGATTCTACAGAATAAAGACGGATGCATCCTGATCGACGACGAAACCTACGCCAAGGAAGACTCTCGAGCGCTGCCCGGACCGCAATATTATACGAAATCGGTGTACCAGGACCTGGACGACGCTGACACCACGGTGGCGATGGAAAAGTTTGTGTAGAAGGTGTTGGTCTGGCAAGGAATTTGTACCTGTGGTTTGCGGTCGTCGATTTTCTTCACGAAGGGCACAATTAACGCCAAGGTGTACGAGGAAGAATGTTTGAAGAAAAGAATGCTGAAACTGTACAGAAAGCATTAGGCTCCTCCTCTCTTCTGGCCGGATTTGGCTTCAGCCCACTACGCCAACTCCGTTCTACAGTGGTTGTCAAAAAATAATGTACAATTCGTGGAAAAGGACATCAACCCACCGAACTGCCCGGATTTTCGACCAATTGAAAGGTATTGGGCAATTATCAAGCGGCACTTTCGGAAGGAAGGTACAGTGTCCCAAAACATGCAGGAGTTAAAAAAAAACTGGACAGCTGCCACCAGGAAAGTCACAAAAGTAACTGTGCAGAATTTGATGAAAAATGTCAAGTCCAAAGTGCAATGCATAAAAATGTAATTTTTCTGCAATATATCGAAAACTGATGTCAAAATATGTTTGTTTTCGCTTTTTTATTCAATAGTCAATGTTGCTAACTACTTTTCGATACACTCCTTATAGTAATGTAATTCCGGAACCGGAAATCGGATCCAAATGAAGACCTAGCACTTTGTATGGGACCATATCACCTTTCATTTGAATCAAAGTTTGTGAAAATTGGTTTAGCTTCGAGAAAAATTAGGAACATTATTTTAAATATTTTGGTGCATGGCACTCTGTAATTCCGAAACTGGAAGTCGGGTCCAAATAAAATTCAGGAACTTTGAATGGCACCATAAAACTTTTCATTTGATTTTCCAAGTATTTATATTCATATTAAAGGTTCATGCACTTCTCTGAACAACGTCTCATGAAATAACGAAAGATTCGTTTCGATTGAATAAGTAGTTTTATTTATATCGTGTGAACGAGCGGTTTGGTGAGTTGATTTACATCAAAATTTAGTTTCAAGAAATTATAGAAAAAAATTACTTTGCGTGCATGCTTTGTTCCGCATTTATTTTTCGAATCGAAATTAATATTTGTAATTATTAGATTTTTTGATAAATCAACAAATAAATCATATACATAGCTCTACACCGATATTCATAGGATTGGCATCACTGGTTGCGAATAAGGTGAACAACGTGAAAAAGATATCATTTGGTATCGATACTACGTCAAAATAATGACTTTATCAAAGTTCTTCAGTGAATTTTGGTATTATGTCAGCAATTTTTTTAAAGCACGATTCTCGTCCATAAATGCCACTAAAACCCGCGTTCTACTTTCCATGTTCTGTTTGTTTGCGCGGCTTAACTCCCGGGCAGCCATGTTGGGCAATCAAACTTTCAATCGCTTATCAGCAACAGCAACAGCTACGATGACTGCCCCCATTGAAGATAACAACCACCAGTACTGGGAACTCGACGAGTGAGTCACTCATTGACTGCTGGTGCTTTCGTATTCGCTTCAGTGAATTCATGAAATTCCAAAGAATATCGTCGATGACGCATTATTTAACTGTCATTGTAATCCTTACTTTGATAGTTCATTCTTTCACTTACCCATGAAACTATGTTGAAACAGAACAGCGTATACTTGATAGCAGCAATTCGATTGGCCAACTTGGCCACACTTTCACCTTTACCCTCGCCCCGGG
This sequence comes from Malaya genurostris, assembly GCF_030247185.1. Classification (NCBI taxonomy): domain Eukaryota; kingdom Metazoa; phylum Arthropoda; class Insecta; order Diptera; family Culicidae; genus Malaya; species Malaya genurostris. The sequence continues at coordinate 50,797,981 of NC_080572.1, forward strand.
CCATCGTTCACTTTGACGTTTTGATATCCGATCTGAACAACGGATAAACTACCGCCCACTTCGATTACGGCCGTTTTATGTTGGTTTTCCTGAAACTTTCGCAAAATCCGGAATACTGTTCTCTCGATGATTTCACTTCACTTCAATCACTCACGACGGTTTTTTTGGAATAAAAGTGCTAAATTATTGTCACTACACGCGGACAAATCCGTCGACAGGTACCGAGCAACTAACGAATGATACTGATAAGAGTCACTCATTCACCTGCCTTAGCCTGATCGATGTGCGAAATACCTTCTCACCCTTCTCCGTCGCCTAACATACAATGTTGTATCGAAAGGAGCGTTAGTTTCGAGAAAAAAAAATCAAATCCAAAGAGTCTATTTGTAGGGTTAAATGCGCGAAATACTTAGTTATGTTTGTGGAAAAGCTGTTCACGAAAACACACCTGAAAACCGATAAGACACTGTCGTCGGCAGCACCGGAATGGACCTAACTAAGTTTTCGACAGTGCGCTGGCCGGGATGAGGTGTGAATTTCGTAAGACACGAAGAGTAATGTTTGTTCCCGCACACACACACCAGTGCCATTACGGGGGCCAGATAAGAACGTGGTTGCGGAGGAACTGATAAGGAAATTGGTATGATAAGACTCGCGGTTGGACAGCGTTAGATATAATCAATGTGCGATAGGCACTCGCTTCGACAGTAATCTTTCTAGCAAGCTGAGCTTTGATTGTGATATTTAGATGGCACTAGTTGTTGTTTTCAGTGATTTTACTTTTTTATCGGGTACGGGTCGGGCTCGGGGCCAGAAAATTTTTTTTTGTGTTCGGGTCGGGTTCGGGGAATCATTCTTTATTTTCAATCGGGTACGAATCGGGTTCGGGTTTAAGAATTTGCATTCTAGACCATCTCCATTAGAGTATAATAATGGTGTGATAATTCTTTTCTTTTTCTTCAAAATTCAAATCTCATGAAATTTTTATTAAATAATTAGCTAAATGATACTCTGAATGCAATGAAACACAACTTAGACGACAACCCGATTGGACAATACTCCGTTCATGTTCAGATTGTGAAGTGTCCCATCTCAGATCTCACAATAATCAGAATTTTCCTGATATTCTCTACAAATTGGATCAGTTTAATATTTCAACCTTTTCATTAGAAACATTTAAGACACCTGTCTCTCTATAAATACCTTCTTATAGTAACCTCCGAGTTTCATATGTTTATGTGCTTGTAACGTACTTCTGTACTTCCTCGTCACATTCGATCTACAAATATCTTTGGCTTCCATGGCTATGAACACTTGCAACTCCCTCCTCGTTATAAATATAACTCCAATTTTCTAATCGGATATCACTTTGAACCCACTGCCGCAAGTGATGTAATGGACTGTGAATTTTTAACATCATCTAACGAAAATTAGAATTTATTTTTATAACAACTTTGATTAATTTGTTTCATAGAAATAACAACACAAGCTGTATTGATTTACCTGAATGTTTAAAATAAGACGACTTTGCAAATGATGTTTCGAAAAAATGAAAGAAAAAATAAATCCCTTATATTTGCAGGAATTCGACATAGATTTTCTTTTTAAGAGGTTTGATTCACATGTGTTTTTTCATGCAGTTCGTTTAAATGTTTAAATTCTGGAACACAAAATCAAAACTGGAGTGCAAGTAAACACGTTATTTTATTAGATGTCGAGATTTTCCAAAAAAAACATATTTAAATTTTTGATGCTTCAGATTAAAAGAAATTTGTTGTGCTTTTCACTGTTTAGCTATTCAAATGTACATCATTTGAGACATTAATTAGGATCGTGTAAAAAATACGCCACACACTTTCACACCATTCCATTTAATTCATATTTCCAATCTCCATATTTTAAAACATACCGCCTGAATTTATGTTGCAAAGATAACCATCGTATCAGAAACACGCCTGAAGTTATACCAAACAACGTCAAGTGCGTTACGCTTAAATTTCAACGAAATCAGTCCAAATGGATCATGATCTGGGAACTTTTAATCATGGTGTATTATCATAACATGAAAATATTCTATTTTCCCCAAATCATGACTCGTTTTGCTCATTTCGAAATTCGAAATTTTGTCCGTGTATAGAATAACTCTTTTAAATCATTTGTTTTACCCCGGCTTTAGCCATTTTGGTCGTTCACCGGGGAGGAAAACATATAGAATAACGATTCAGTTGATACAAATGTTGTTGTAAACTTATTTCCATCACCTTGGGTCGACAGTTTTCTTAATTTACATGAAAAATGCACATTGATTGTAAAATTAAAAGTGGGAACTTCGAAGTCAAATATTCTTCGTGCTAAAGAACGTTTGAATCTTCGAACCTATTAGAAGCAGAAACAACCAAATCGTAGTCCGAATCAAGAAGCATCGATCAGGCCGAGGGTTCGAAAGCTGTACAATTCGATTCTTGATGGAAATTTGAACTGCATAATCATGGACGACGAAACCTACGTGAAACTCGATTACAAATTCTTGCCGGGACCACAATATTATACGGTGCAAGAGGGGCAAGTGTTAAACCAGTCCGAGACATCGATTGAAGTCAAAAAATTTGGTAAGAAAGCTATGGTCTGGCAAGCAATTTGTAGCTCCGGTAAGATCTCGAAACCCTTCATCACCTCTGCTTGAATGAACAGCGAAATATACATCAAGGAATGTTTAGATCTTGCTTCTTGCCACTACTCGAAATCAACGGTAGAATAGTATACTACCAAAAATGTCACTTTCGTCCCAAAAGACATGAATCCACCAAATTGCCAAAACTTCGACCAATTGAGGAATTTTGGGCATTAACGAAGACACATCTTAGGAAACATGTCTCGGCAGCCGAAACCATTTCGCTGTAAATAAATCACAAGTGTTAGATATTCAAATTTTATTCGATATACTGATAATATTAGACTACAACAACAGAATATTATTCTCAACATTTGCTACTTAGCCATTGTAGACTAGCTGGCGCACCTTCTTGCTAACGATCCTCATTAAATTCCGTAAAGACTTCTTGGCGACAAGTTTTGACACCTTTTTCCAATCTTTTTCGAACTGTTGAATGGTTTCGGCTGCCGAGACATGTTTCCTAAGATGTGCCTTCGTTAATGCCCAAAATTCCTCAATTGGTCGAAGTTGTGGGCAATTTGGTGGATTTATGTCTTTTGTGACGAAAGTGACATTTTTGGTAGTATACCATTCCACCGTTGATTTCGAGTAGTGGCAAGAAGCAAGATCTCGCCAGAAGACTACAGGATCCTTGTCGCTTCGAATTATGGGTAGAAGTCGTTTTTGTAAACATTTCTTGATGTATATTTCGCTGTTCATTGAAACAGTGGTGATGAAGGGTTTCGAAATCTTACCGCAGCTACAAATTGCTTGCCAGACCATAGCTTTATTACCCAATTTTTCGACTTCAATCGATGTCTCGGATAGGTTTAACACTTGCCCCTCTTGCACCGTATAATTTTGTGGTCCCGGCAAGGATTTGTAATCGAGTTTCACGTAGGTTTCATCGTCCATGAATATGCAGTTCAAATTTTTTCAGCCAGAATCGTATTGTACAGCTTTCGAACCCTCGGCCTGATCGATGCTTCTTGTTTCGGACTACGTTTTCGTTGTTTCTTCTTCTTATAGGTTCGCAGATTCAAACGTTCTTTAGCACGAAGAACATTTGACTTCGAAGTGCCCACTTTTTCAGTCACATCCCGAACTGAAACCTCCTTCTTTGGCCGAACGTCTCCAGTATACGTTTATCCCACTGAGGGTTAGCAGGACCTTTTTTTCAACCCGGTTTCGGTTTATCCTCACCAAACTTCCTGATTGCATTTCGCACGGCTTTTTCACTTACTCCTTCCATTTTTTCTATCATTCTCAGTGACAGTTCGCATTCTGTGCACCATTTTTACACAATTTTTCGACGTTGTTCTGCTGAAAGTCCACGCATTTCGAAACAAACTAATGAAAAAGAATAAACAACTGCACAAGTGGTTAGAGAAGAGTGTAAACAACAGGACGCAGCCATACAAATTGACAGATTCTGAACCATTGCGAACAGTCTTTATTGATTTAGAAAAACCATTCGATGGAGTAAAGTACGCCACCGCACGAAATTGGCCATCTTCAAAATGCTTGTTAGATCGATGGTTTTTATGGTCACGAGACTATGTTGGCAGAGGTGTTCTCGAAAGAAAGGTGCTGATGGAAGACGAAACCTGAGATGGCGTATGAACCACAAACTGCAACAGCTGCTTGAAAAACCACCTGTCGTACGGACAACTAAAATTGGACGGCTGCGATGTCATTAGGATAGCAGACGGCAACCCAGTGAAAATGATCCTTGAATCTCTTCCGGTAGGTGCGAGGAAAAGACGTGCCCAAGAGAACAAGGTGAATCGACCAAGCGGAGGGAGCTTTACGAAGTATTTGGATCTTGAATAGCTGACGAAGAGCGGCCATGAATCGGGCAACAAGGAGACGTGGGCTAGATACAGCAAAGAACACCACAGTACTAAGCTGATCGGTAAGGTAAGTTAGGCAAGATAGTTCACGAATCCCGGTTTGTTCCGGGAACAATTCTGCACTCCATGGATTAGGTTTAATTCTTGCTGAGGAATTTTCTTTCCAGAAAAAAAAACTAGTGTAAATTTTAAAAACATTTTATTAAAAACATATCCATATCTTTTGATAATATAACCAAAGCACAACATTTATAGATTTGCTTAATTTCACACTTATAATTCTAAACATACAGTTTTCACTTATAACTAATGAAGCAAATATGTACAACAGATTAAAAAGTGATCTCAAAACATAAAAAATCTCAAAATGATTCATCAGATTACTGGAAAAGTAAAACTGTTAATCAGTATTTCCACCTTCGATATAGCTTATAAATATTTATTTTCTTATAATCAAATTGAGTATTTCGACCGAGGGTCACCGTTCGGTACAAATAGGGCAAAAACTCCGTCAAGAAAAAGTTAAGTAAATCCTATTCAGCTTTCATTTCGATATTTAAATTCATTTAATGTAAAAAAAAAACACGGACGGAGAACCAAACTGGTTGACAATCGGTTTCCCATCGGCCTATCCCACGGTTTTATCAACTAGTTCTTGTCAATTGCGGGGGTGTGGCGAATACAGGAAGCTGTTATATTTTTCAAATAAAAAGTAGTAATTTATTTACAAAATTTGTAGCAGTACAACCGATCCATTTTTCCGCTCGCTGAATATTGTTGGGTTGGGCTTACCGGGAAGACCGCCCAAAATTAGGGATGGATCGATTTTCGAGTGACGAAAGTCAATGAAATGAAAATATTTCGAGTGAATATTTATGGTTGGTTCCCGGGATGGGCGGAATGGATTGATTACATGTGGGTGGCAGAGGTTAATGCAGGATAGGGCACGGGAATGCGGGAAGCATGATGGAGAATGCATTGCATTGTTATTAAACGCGAAGTTAACCTATCGATAAAATATTTACAACATTTAATAAAATATCAGATCACTCGGAGGAATGATAATGGGACGGAATTACCGCATGTAGGTTTCGTTGGAGATGAGATTTAATGAGTGGTTTTTCGTAACCAGCGAGGGCGGTTTTTACGGTTGACATTCGAATGAAAAATCGTTCTTTTTTCTCGTTGGGGCCAAACAATTGTTTTCTATGCGATTAGTAAAGGAGGAGAATACTTATATTTATGCTATTCTAAACAGAGTAGTTTCGAAAGAATATTAGTGAACGTATGTGTGTGTGAGTTTTTTTTAGTTCGCACCGCTTTTCGGAAGAGTATATGAATGCAACATTTATCGACTTGGTGAAAATAAATGCTTGACAACCGGAGTGCCAGGCTACTGTGTTTGAGTATTCCAAAAAAAAAAGGAAGCTGCACGATTGATTCGCAGCCTATGATCGCATTTATCTTTGAAGAGACGAAGCAAATTTTGCAATTCCATAAATTGCTCACACGAATGCCCATGCCCCCGACTACGGTTTCGTGAAGGGTTCACAAAACTCCCGACCGGAACTGGAACCCATTTCACCGGGCTAAAAGAGAATCCGTGTTTTTTCCGCTCTCAACAAGTTGCCTTGTCAGTTTCAGACCATCCGACATCTGGCGTTTTTTTTTCTCCAGTTCCCATCTACCTCTCTCCTCCTCCTCCTCCTCCTCCGCCACTATCACAAACCATCCAACAGACGATGTACCATCGTGTTCAGAATGTTGAAGTTGGCGGCACTTTTAAGCCTGAACAGGAAAGCACACTTGTTGTCAAGATGCTCTAGCCTCACTTCGTCATCCGAGCGTTGAACCTTTTCGTGTCGACTCTGCCATGACGGGACTGAAACTGTCATCAGCGCCCGACGAACGATCAACGGCGGCAGATAATGCAGTGTTAGTATAAAATCCCTACTGCATCAATGGAAAACAGCGTGTCTTGCATGTTTGGGAGTTACTTTTACGTGATTGAACAGAACTATTTGTGTTTCGATTATTCCCCAACACTGTTGAAGAGTTTAATTAGTCATCGATGGCAAGCAAATCAAATGAAAACGCATTTCAAGACGTCTCTAAACCTCCCACCAGCCCGTATTAAATATCACTCGCTTGAAAAGCTGAAACCTTGGCTTCATTAAAAGTTTAAAAGTGAAAGCTTCTTGCGAAACACATGTTGGCTTCTAATTCGTGTTTTTTTGCTTTCACTGGTGCTCTGCACAAACCAAAAATAGGAGGGTGAGTCAACAGAACAACCCTCGGATGATGCTGGAAATTGGAAGGAAACGAAACAAAATTGTTGAAGTGAATTTTCTTGTTCGCACACGGTTATGTGTTTGTTGGCTTTCGTTGCCTGCGATCCTGCTGGTGGCAGCAGCTTGTTTTCGGTTCACCCTTGTTTCGGTAGTTTTCTGTGAGAGAAAACATGATTACTGAAAATTCTACACGCGACAAAAATGTTTGAGGGGTTAAATGCCTTACGGCACCGGAAAAGCAGTATTTATCTTTAATCGTAAATGAATATCACACAAAAAACACTTTCTGGTAAGGGTTGTATCATGGGGGGTGGAGATCGGAGGGGACATTTGCCTCGGGTGCAACGGGAACGGCAAAACCACTTATTGGTGGTACCTATTTTTGTGCTCGCGCTTTTTGTCCTGAGATTTAGGGATCGTGTTTTTTTCGCTCGCTAAATAATGACAAACAGAAAAAAACATGTACTAATCCATAATTTTTGACTCATCGAAATGAATTCTCGCATCTCCTAGATTAAGGAGGGATGAGGGGGGGTGCAGGGTGTAGATGATGAAAAATATCATCATTTTTGAGAATTTTTTTCAGAGTTATCGTGCGACAAAATAAATTAAAATTTTTTGAGTGATAAAAAGCATCATTCGAACAACATTTTGTAATTTTTTCGTGGAAAAATAGTGAGAAATAAGTCGGAGAAGAGGTATTTTTGAGAACGCTTCTTAAAAATCCTGATTTGCGGTGTCCACTGTATCTCAGCGCAGACTGATAAGAAGTCAACAAATCAAAGCAGTATAGATAGAGTAGATGTTTTTCTAGACCCCAACGTTTCTGTTTCACTTATTTTTTAATTTTTTTTAATTTTTGGTGGTTGTTCAAAGTGAAAAGTACGATTTTTCACGAAATAATTCGCCATTTTGTAGCTGTAAAACTTCCCCAAAGTAAACAAAGAAGAAAAAGGAACACGTTGGGGTCTGGTTTTTTATATGTAGAAAGTGTGTGAAAAATTTGAATAAAATTGGTTTAGTAGTTTTTGAATGACGATGGATACGGACTTTCAAAACCTGCTTTCGAGCAAAACGCATTCAAAGTTTTTTGTGTATAAAATCAATGGAAACAATTTATTACTCAAGGGAGCTCGTAGGGTCTAACATTTTCAAAAAATCATATTTTTTCTTTTGTATTCTTTTATAATGAAACATTTCAAGAATGTTTTGTCAAGTTTTTAAGTCGATCGAAGCAAAAATCTTGGACCTGTGTGCCGAGCTCTTACTTCTTCGCAGTATGAGATAAGCAAAGATAAAGGCCCATAACTTGCTGAGCTTTTCTCCGATAGGCTTGAAAATTTCACAGAATATTCTTGAAATGTTTCACTATGAGAAAATACAAAGAAAATAATAAATGTTTTTCAAAAAGTATTAGACCCTACCCGCCCCTTAATGAACAGAAATAGGCATGTATCCTTGCACCGGAAGGCATAAAACCCCTAATCAAGCACGGGATATTTTAAAATTTTGAAGGTTTTAATGAAGTACAAAAATATTTACACTTTTTGGCGTATATACGTCACCGTAAATTTATGATAAAATTTTCAGTAATTTGAAGCAGACTAATAAAAAATTAGAGGGCCAGAATCCATGCCTATTATTAAAGGTTTCAAATTCAGGATCAGATTTGGATTCAAAACTCCTTCCCTGAATCCAAAATCAGAGTTTAGATTCAGAGCTTATATCAAAGTTTAGAATTTATATCCAGGGTCAGAATTAATGTCAAAAATTTAGATCCATAATCCAGATCGAAAGATCCCAGGTACTAAATTCAGGGCAAAATTCTCGGATTCAGATACAGGCTCAGAATTTAGATCACGGATCCTGGTCCAGAGACTAGGTTTCGAAAACAAGTCCAGAATCATGGTCCAGAACTCAGGTTCAAAGTTCATAACTAGAGTCCAAGTTCACAATTTAGGTCCGGGTCCAAAACTCAAAGCAGGAATTCTGATCCTTGCTCAAAATTTAGGTCAGAAGTCTCGGTCCAGAGTCTCGTTTCAGAACTCAGACCTAAAATCCTAGGTCCCGAACTCAGGGTAGGAATCTTGGTAAGGGGCTCAAATCAAGATTCAAAATTTAAGTCAGAATTATCGGTTTTAAATCTAGATTCAGAATTCAGGTCCAGAACTCAGATCCAGAGTCCAGAATTCAAGAATCCATGTCTAGGACTCAGATTCAGATTAGAAGTCCCAGTACAGAGTTTCGGTTAACAGCTCAGGTCAAGGTCAGATTAAGATACAAATCTAGAAATCTAGTCCTAGAGCTTTACTTTCGAATTCTAGGTTTGGTATTCAGATCCAGTAACTCGGACCAGAATTTCGGTCTAGATCTCCAGTTCAAGTTCAGAAGTCAGGTCCAGAATCTTGGTTCAGAAGTCAAGTTCAGAATCCAGATCCAGGTTATGGTAGGAACCCAGGTCTAGGATTCAAATCCAGGTTTCGAATTCAGGTCAGGAAGTTTCAAGGTACAAATTTCCGGCTCATGATCGGAACTGAAGTTCAGAATTTAGGTTCAGATTCAGAGCTCATGTCGAGGTGCAATGCTGGCCTAGCTTCAGGATTTAGGTCCAGAATCTTAGGGCTGGTATCTAGGTCTAAGATTCAGATTCAAGCTCACACTTCAGGTCAGGAATGCCGGTCCAGAAACTAGATTCAGGATTCAGGTCCAAAATCCAGATGCAGATCCGCCATTCTGGTCAAGAATTCCGGTCCAGGATTCAGACCTAGGTTTTGAATTCCGGTCAGGATTTCAGGAACAGAATACAGATATAATTAATGTCCAGATTCAGAATAAAGGGCAGGAATCGGTTTAGAATTCATGGAATGGCTTCGATTCAGAGCCAGGTTCAGCATGCTAACCAAGAATCTCGGTTTAAAGTTCAGGGCCAAATCTGGAGTCCCATAATCCTGGTCCAGAATCCAAGTCGAGGCCAGAGTCGAGGTCTTGGATTTAGTTCCAGGTTCAGAATTCAGGACACAAATTCAGGTCAAAAGTTTAGAGCCAGAACTCAGGTCCAGAATCCAGGTTCAGATTCCGAAGTTAGATTCAGAGTTCAGTGCAGAATAGCGGTACTGAACCTAGGTTCAAAATCCTGATCCAGGTCCAGAATTTAAGGCAAGAATCCTGGAATAGAATTCAGATTCAGGCTCAAAATTCATATCAGATAATCAGATTTAGAATTCCAGGCGGGAGATTCAGACTCAGGCTCGACATTCCGGTCCCGAATTTTGGCTCAGAATTCAGATATGAATTCTGGTCTAAACATAGGATCCAGGTTCAGTGCTCTGGTCATGAATCCCGGTTCAGCATCCAGGTCCAAAATTCAGGTTCAAATATGGGCAGGAATCCATATCTAGAATTCAGACCCAGGTCAAAACCCCTGATCCAAAATCTAGGTGGTCAGGTTTCAGGTCCAGCATTCAGATTCAGGTCCAGAGCTCCGATCCGAAACCCAAGTTCTGTAAGGGAACAGTAATATGATGTAACCTGTGTTGGTGATTGCCGAAAATTTGACAGAAGCTACTATATTGCTTTCTATATTGTATACAACATTTTCAATCCGATAGAAGATGCTACAAGAACTCGAGTCTCTCAATGCATGAAACGTCGAGAGAATTTTTCTACATTTCTGGGCTCCATTTCATACTCTGAGTATTTCACGCCCTTAAAAAAATTGCAGTCTGATAATGATCGTTGCTGTGTGGAATTTCCCAAGAGAGAATCGCAAGTTGACAATTACAAAGGTTATATGCACATAGATAGAATAAGCGACAATAGTAAAATGATTCTATCGCAATTATCAACTGCCTGTATAGAATCGGATCGCGAAACGAGAATAAGCGACCGTTTGTGGCTTCAGAGAGGTCCCCACAGCAGCGTGCTAACCTTTGATTCTCAAAAATGTCATCGAGAGAAATTCGCTCTAGCACTGATGTCGATTCTATGTTAAATGAGCCATGCCAGGTTTTTGTTGTTGCGATGATATCCGTCTCTCTTTGATGGCACTGATTCAATCGTGTGAAGAGTTGCTGGTGAGTGTTCTTTGATACGATAAAAGCCATCCTTGGATATAACTTAATTTAGTTCCAAGAGCTGGACCAGGATTTCGTTCTTTGAAGAGGCTTCCATCAGTATTTAACAGCGGTTAACTCAAACGAAGCTTTGTATTCGTATTCACGTCATCCTGTTTTGTGCCTGATATTAGCCACCCATCCTTCTCAAGTTTTTTGAATGACTCAATGTGGATTTCGTTACTATTTGTGTTGAGAGTTGTTTTGTTAGTTTGGAATTGCTGAAATCTGTTTGTTTTTCATTTTTCTGTAACTGTGCTGTAATTACACTAGTTTCATCACGATATTGATTTAGATAATAATTGAAATTGAAATAATTGTTCACTCTAAATGTGTTCTTCGGAACAAATCAATATCTCCAACAAAACCTAGTCAGGTTTTACTTTTCCTTACAGTTTCAAGTTCAAGTATTTTAATTTGGCCGTGCACACTAAGATATGAGATTTTTGAGAAGAACTGTTGGTAAATTTCGAAAAAATTAATTAATTTTTCGATAAATAAAATAAAAATAAAATTGAATTGGACCCTTCAAATGTATGGACAAATGAATAATCGAAACAACAGTTTTATTTATCATAAAACTAATTTTACCGAGCCATCCATTGGTGATAGCAATCCTTACAAAACTGTAATCAACTTAAACCATGTCCATGTATTGTGAAGAACGAGGTTGGAATAGTGAGTCCCTCCAGAGCATTTGATAAGATAATGCTAACAATCTTGATTACTAAATTTAGCGAATACAATTGGCTTGGATCAAATTGAAATGATTTTTAAATACTTTTATAAAATACGGAAAAATGTAATAACAGTTTCCATTCGCAAAGAGCCGCAGGAAATCGATCTCTAATCCAGCCTCGTCATTGACTAATTTGTATTCAATCCGGGAAAAAATCTCCTACCGTGTTAATGCAAATGCAATTATAACACAAAACATATCCCCGTTGGCCTAGTTGAAACCCTGCACCGGTTCTATTTCACACTTGAAAATCCCCAATGATGATAAACACCCTTATTTTATGTAACACCTCCATCACAACCCACAATATTGCTTGCCCTTTCCTCACCCTTCACGACATGAACGACCTGTGGCTTACCCCAACTCCCAAATCAAGCTCTCTGCTCCCCCTTTTTTTTCAAGCTGTAAAACATTTAATGTATGTCGTGTGAAGTTTATGCGTGGTTTCCAATAAACCGTGCTTTGTTTTGTATCGGTAACAAAGAACTGCGAGCTGATTGTTACATTGTCCAAAATGGCAACCACCTGTTCCGGTTGCGGGAAATTGTCTGTCTTCCGGCAACGGTTGCCGGCAAACTTGTACAACTGCCTCACCCCTGCTCGATTGCTTTTGTGCAAATCTATGCTCCGAACATCCTTCAGTTCTCCAGCGGTGAAGCGAGCGACAAGTGCGAGTGTAAAGACTTTTTGATGTGATCCAAGCAGAACTGGTTGTCAACGCGACACGAAAGGGCTGTCAATTAACTTAAAAGTCAAGTTTCATACGGTCGGTGGTGCAACGATGTTTCCGATGCCAGAAAGCCATGACTTCGCCGACCTGCCGAGAACTTAAGAAAGGGTCTCCACCGCCGCGTTCTCCCCAACCGGGCACGCCATTGTCAAAAGCGATGATAGAAATGGTTGCATGTCAGCTTACTCAAGTGATCTTTTATCCCACATCCGGATTTAAAAGATAGCAAACATGGTTACCGTGAGGAGCAGTAGATAAGAGACAACTGCACTATTAACGGTTTGTGGCAGCCGGAGAAAAGTTACTCACTGACAAATGGTTGGGTTTTGTTTTACTTTGTCGAGGAAGCGAGGGCTGGCGAATTGTGCCTGCAGCTTACCAATTACAACTAGCAAGGTGTTAAGGAGTTGGGTTGAACGAGAGAGGAAGAGAGAGATAGAGCGCCACTATCTGGGACATTCGAATCTTTGATGTGTAAGTAAAAATTGAGAAGTCACGCGTTTCAAAATCCTACACCAGTAGAGTAATGAAAGTCGGTATTTCAATGTATGATTCTATTTATACGGAATAAAACTACACGCTTAGAAAAAAATTGTGTAGATTTACGTCTTTATAGATGCACATAAGAGGAGCGTCGTAATTCACTAAAATTTACAATTCATAGCATGTAAATATGAGTCATATCTTTACATTCACTGCTGAAGTTGTTATCGATTTCCAAAATTATTTTTACATCTTTATAGATGTAATAATGTGTCATTTTTGAAGAAATTACGACACGCTTGAAATTACATCAAATTTCATTTTTTCTAACAGTATACATTCAAATCAAACTTCTATTTTCTAAGGGTGTACACCCCTAAAAATTTGAAAATACCACATGACCTGAATCAAAGCAGGCCAGCATGTATTTGTTTGATCGACGTTCCTTTTATGTCCATCTAACGGGACGGAAATTTTCTTATTGATTTCTTTCAGTGTACTAAACAATGATAATTCAGAATTCTAGTAAAAACTACACACTTAAAAAATCCCTGTGATTTTACATCTTATTAAATGCACATAAATGGAGCGTCGCAGTTCACGCAATTTCACGTGGAAGAACATTTATTATTGTGTCTAAAACTCCATGACATGAAATTCGTTAAATTAGAAAAAAAAAAAAACACTGATAGCAACCGCCGCGACTTGAACCGAGAATCATTGGATCGCAAGTACGTCTGTTAAACGACTTAGCCACAGAAGCATGGCTGGTAAAAGGAGCATTTAAATGCATATAGTCATACCTGCTAGCAGAATGCAAGTTACAGTCGAAACCAGTAAAATTCAATCTAATCTAACATTATGTCATTACAAATGAAATTTTCCGTCGTTTGACAGATTAGGTCTTTATGAATTACATCGTATGAGGAATTAAGTCACCTGTATTATTCAATTTTTTTTTGGTGTGTGTTAGTTCGTTGTTTCTGATTCTAAAAATAGGCTCAAAGGACCATGCTTTCGAGAAAATAATATATTTCCGTGTTATGAAAATACAACATGAAAAAAATGCCTCTTGCTGCAAAATTACTGCAATTGTGAGAAACGCTTATTACATTGATGCGTTTATTAAAGTTTGTTTGAAAAACCTTACAATGTGAGTATTTTCGGAACAGATTCGATTAATTGGTACGAGGACATTTCGATATCCAAGATGGCGACTTATAGTTAATCGATCTTTCTTAAAAACCATTAAAAGATGGGTATTTTCGGAACGGATTTGATGAGTAGAACAGTGTTTGAAAGCATATCAAAATCTAAGATGACTACCGGTTAATCAATATTCCCTAATAACCGTTACAACACCGGCTACTTTTGGAACGAAAAGCGATGTTTGAGGTCGTTTCAAATCCCTAGATAGCGACTCCCGATTTATCGATATTCTTCGTAGAAATGGGCAATCAGTTCGCGAGCGGTAAAAAAATAACTAATTCTTCTGGAAGTATAAATGATCTGGAGTTCTTTGATAAAGAACTGTAGTTCTCCATTCTTTTCAATAGAAATGGAGGCAATGGAACTCTTTGAAAGAGTTTTAGGGGAAGATGGGGTAAAATGTACCCCCGAGGCATAATGCACCTTCTGATTTTCTCAAAAGAAACCAATTTTTTTCACTGAAATTTTAATGAAAGGACTTTCAATTCCAGTTTTATAGCCTTAACAACAAATTACTATAAAATTTTGGTAGCGATGGTTCAATCATATCTGGAAAAATAAAAAAAAACTATTATGTCTCTGTTATAAGTATTTTTTCATGTTCGTTCCATAATAATTTTCTAGGGTGAGGAAGACGATTTGAATTATGTAACCAGTAAACTTATTTGCCAATCATTCGGGTTTCTAAAATTAGTTCTAGTACAGACGATGTATTTGCAATTTTATAGAAAAATCGTTAAATATATCGTCTCATATTTTTGGGGGCAAAACAACCCGAATTTGGTGGAGCAAAATGCTCAAGTATTCGCTTACAAAAATTATCCATAAGATATCAATTTAATTAATAATAGTGAACAATCTTCCACCTGGCAAATATTTCGTCAACGAAAAGTCTAAAGGTTTCTTTAAATAAGAAGAATAAGGAGCTTTATGAGGGTGCATATTGCCCCGTGGTTCTCATGAGCTTTAATTCATTGTTTTGATGGATATTAACTAAATAAACTATATATTTCGGAGCGGTCGCAGGACCTTGGAATAGGCTAGAAGTGGCATGCATTCGCGACCTTTGAAGAAGTACACAAATATAATTAATTTTTGGTACAAATTTATCATATTTTTTTCGAAGGAACATACAACAACATAGAGGAACAAAAGAACATTTCAAGAGAACTATTTCTTTTGGTAGAACTAAAAAGTTCTGAGCGGTTGTCCAAAACGAACGATTTTACCCATTTCTAATTCTTTAACAACCCAGTGACATTCTGTTGCTACCAAAACAAGAGATTTTTCATCAATAATAAAGCTTGCTTCATTTAGAATAGGAAAAAACTTTTGCTCATATTGTGGCGCTCCTGGTGGACAGATTTGGAAGTTCTTGGCGCCCACGTGTCGGGAATTTTGTCAGCATCATGTATGATTTTTGACATTCCGCAAATCGACTGTACTTTGTAAACAATCAACATGGAAGCCGAAAGAAGGGAAAAAATTGTGCACAGTTATTTGGAAAATCCATTGTGGTCTGCATCTAGGCTAGCTAAACAGCTGAAATTGCCTAGAAATACCGTATGGCGCGTTATCAAACAGTATAAGGAAACATTGACGACGATTGGGAAGCCTCAAGCCAGTCGTTGGAGTGGAACTGTCGACCGGAAACTGCGGGGTAAAATTTTGAAGAGGAATCCTATTCTGTCGGACCGTGATATGGTCAGAAAATTCGGTGCTGCCCATAGTACCGTGAGGAGAACTCGACTCCGGGAAGGAATCAAGTCGTATCGAGCTAGCAAACAGCCAAATCGGACCATAAAACAGAATAGTGTGGTCAAAATTCGTGCTCGGAAACTATATGACCAGGTGCTGACCAAGTTCGACGGGTGTCTTCTGATGGACGATGAAAGGCTGACTTCGGGCAAATCACAGGCCAACAATTTTACTTGCCAACGGCTCGGGGGGATGTTCCAGCCAAATTTAAATTTGTTTTTACCGACAAATTTGCAAGATAATTTATGATTTGGCAGGGCATTTGCAGCTGTGGCAAAAAACGAAAGTTTGTTTTGGCCAGATTTGGGAAGCTGTCATTACAGCAAAGTCGTTCAAGAATGGTATGCAGAGAAAGGGGTCCAGTTTGTTCCGAAAAACCTTAACCCACCCAACTGCCCCCAGTTCCGCCCTATTGAGAAATACTGGGCAACCATGAAGAGGAGACTCAAGGCAACGGAAAAGGTTGTCAAAGACATCAATCAGATGACGACCTGGTGGAATAAGACGAAGAAGGTGTCCCGCCGCCTAATGAGCCGTGTTAAAGGAAAAAATCGAGAATTCCTTCGATACCGTGACGAATAATTTTATCAGTATTTTTTCTCAAAAGTATGAAGAAACCGCTACATTTGTATAAAAAAAGATCTTGAATTCAATAATAAATAACAGAAATACAGGCAATTCTCTATGTTTCAATTCTATCTGAAGCAAGCTTTATATGTACACTCCAAAAAAATTTGAATTTCACAGGTGACTTAATCCGTCATACGATGTAATTCATAAAGACCTAATTTGTCAAATGACGGATAATTTTATCTGTAATGACTTAATGTAAGATGAGCTTGATTTTTACTGGTTTCGACTGTAACTTGCGTTCTGCTAGCAGGTGCGACTGTATGATTTTAAATGCACCTTTTACCAACCAAGCAGATGCATGCTTCTGTGGCTCAGTCGATTAACAGACGTATGTGCGATCCAATGATTCTTGGTTCAAGTCGCGGCGGTGGCTCTCAGTATTCTTTGTTTTTATTTCAATTAATTTCATGTATGGAGTTTTAAACACAATATTAAATGTTTTTCCACGTAAATTTGCGTGAGCTGCGACGCTTCATTTATGTGCATTTAATAAGATGTATAATCACAGGATTTTTTAAAAGTGTGTAGGTATCACGAAATGTTTTGCTACGTCAAAGGCATCATATCAACAAGATATTCAGCTCTCACATTTCACGAACAAATCATTGGCAACATCCTTTTTAGCGAGCATGGCACCCTCAGGCGAGTCCGCATAGAATCACGTACACAGAAATAGGGGAGAGAAATGTCAAATTCGTGCGCGCCAAAATAGCAGCACTGCGCACCCATACAATTGACATGATTTGTTGAATGTGATGCCGTGCGATGGCGTTGCTGGACTGAAGACTGATTTTTCTCTAAGCTGATAGGGTCACGTATGCATTTTCTTTAACCCGAACTCGATTCTTACGCTATTGGAAATTTAAAAAATCTTTTTTTTTACTTGGACCGAACCTGACCCGAGTCTGAGTGGTTCGTTCATGAACCGGTATTCGTGTTCTATTTCACGAACATCAACCATATCAAGTCCATTCCGAGATTCGGAGCACCCTCGTGTGCACTGCGTACGGTGTTTGTAGCTCTGACCAAAATATCTGACTTTTGTGAGGCCTTCCTTCGCTAGTAACATTTACAACTATTCTCATTTATCTTCGCATCCCATAACAAAATATGACAACTTTAGTTGTTGCCATAGATTTTTAATGCTACTAGCAAAGGAAGTGAATGAACTGCATTCTGTTACGCTTGTTATTAAGCAGTATAACATCTTTTATAATGTATTAGATTGTATCGGAATGCTTTATTAGTCAATGTTTCCCTCAATGCTACCAAACATTACCAGATTCTAAAAAGCTCGATAGAAAATACTTTCCGACAAACGAAATTAAATTGCTGTATTGTTTCTTAAATAGGACCATACATCGGTTCGGATGTCAAAACTTCACAAACTCTCTATTCCAGCGAAAATCAACCACCAACCTAATTCCGGAAAAAGTTCTGCCAATTACAGCCAACTGCCTCGAGCCAATCAAACTTTTTTCGTTGTTGTTTCGTACCACGAAAAACAATGATTCTTTATGTTGAGTGATAAACTACTAACGAGACTGGATCCCAGTTTATGCTGACCCCATAATCCGTATTCAGTTCGAAGATCCACAACGTGGGAGCGTTGCTCGTTTTCGGTTTTACGACACGACTTCGACTGTGCAGGAGTAATACGATACCAAAAACCCTCTTATTTTGAGATGAGCAAATATTCAATTTTTCGCTCGATAGCCTAGAGAAATTGATCGGTTTGAAAGTGCTCACCCAGGAAAATTGTCACAGTCGCACCATCCAGTAGTGACGGGCCCCAGGATTCGCAAAATTCGACCGACCGACCGACCCACGACGGCACCGTTATTAGCAGCATATGGTCGTAAAAATGTCTGCCATGCCTTCATAGGTAAACAACCCATAAGCAAGTGATAATCGTATATCAGGGAAATTTATGCCCCCTAGACAACTTCTTAGAGACGTTGCAATGAGGCATCCTTCGCAATACCCACCCGGAAGACGGTAAACAATAGCGCTTCTTTATTGTAACCATGCGAAGGCGTGGAATGGGGTTTGAAATTATAGCTGTTGTTGTTGTTTTTGTTCCGGCAGTTATTATGGTCCTTCCATTCCCTCCGTCTCCGGCTGTCTTCTGGTACAATATTTTCACACCGTAGATGAAAGAAACTAGTTCAATTTTAATGTCCTTAGAAAATGTGTTTCAAAGGTTTCGTAGGATAGGATTTGAGTAAATGTTTCAAAATCGAATTTTCGCTCTCAAATAAAAATCATTCTGCAACCCCCCCGTTTAGCAATATATTCCCATTAATCCTGTATCAACATGCAATTTAGCTAACCCTAGCAGATATCGCCGCCTACTATTTGGTAAAATTTATTGCACGTAATGCCGGCCGCTACACCCGAGGAAACGTTTGGGAAAACGGGTAATTATCCTTCTTTTTTCTTCCAGACGTATCTCGTTTTTATTGTGTATCACGCACCGGCTACGGCCGGGATCACCAACCAAAGAAAGAGTGTAAATTTTGCACTTCCACTCTAAAGAAAAGGGGAGCGACTTTTGTCCATATGTTGTTAATCTTGCACGAGCTGTGAAAGCTACACCCTCATCACTAGTATTTGTAACAGAGAGAATTTAGTCTAAAGTATTGTCCTAGAAAATTCGTTATTCTAAATTAAAAGTGAGTACCTTACGGTTTTGAAATGGGCGGAGGTTGTTAACCCACGTACGGGAAGGGAGCGTACGGAGCCGGGAAGTAGCCCGGAAAGGCTGCCGCCGTCGGTTGAACCGGAACGGACTGCGTCAGGTAGGTGGTCAGCTGCGTCGGTACGACGGTTGTCGAGTAGAGAGTGGTGTAGGCAGTTTTGGCACCAAACGTCAATTTCAGGACCTTGCTGTTTGTCTCGGTCACGACGGTCTGGGTGATGACCGGCGTGGACTGGAGTTGGACCTGTGGCTGTGGTTGGAATGGGTTCAGCTGGGGAATCGGAGGAATCGGCAACGTGGGCAGAGTCGTTGTTACGACTTCGTAGTTGGTTTTGGTGACGGTTCCAATGGGACGCGAAATGGTACTGAAGATTGTGCTTTGACCGTTGATTATCGGCAGAACGTGCGATTCGTAGACGGTTTCCAGTTTGACGACCGGCTTGGACGAGGTAATTACCGATGGAATTTGAGCGGCAGCCGCTGGATTCAACAGCCTTAGCAGTGCCAACTGTTGCAATTGATCCGGTGTCAGACTTGGCGTCGTCACCGGAGCCTCGGTTGTTACCTTGTTACCTTCCTTATGGCCGGCGATTCGCTTCTTCGGACGGATGTTGGTCGGAATGTTTGTTTTGTCCACTTCCGAAAGATCAAAATCGGATCCAATGCTGGATAGATCCAGATCCGAGGGTAACTTCGGTCTATCGTCATCCTCTTCGTTGTCGTCCCCGAACTCCAGCTCCAGATGCAGTTCCGAACCAGCCTCATCCAAGCGGCTGTTGAACTCGTTCAGTGTCTTCGACGGTACAAAGTGGTACAGTTCCATTGGCGGAAGCGTTTTGGTGGCCGTCACAAGCCGTGTAATGTGGTACGTTTGGATCAGCGTGTAACTGGTAGTGTCCGCACCGTCCCGAATCACCGGAAGGATGTGAGTCTTCAGCATGGCCTGTGTGGTGCTAAATGTCTCCGTCAGGGTTTCCAGTGGCGGAGTCTCAACGTCGCCAGTCAACGTGATAGGGGGCAAAGTGGCCACACTCGAATCGAGCAAATTGTTTTCCTTATCAAGGTGGGTCGTCGTGGCAAGGATGTTTTCGGTCAGTGGTTCTGTCAGCGAAGGAGTGATGGTAGCCGTTTCCTGCTCTAGAGTCTTCTCGTACGTCGATGTCACGGTAATGTAGCGAGTGTTTTTCACGGTGCCCACCTAAAATCACACAAAAAAAATCTCACCGTTAAAGAAAACACAAACCTATCAAACCGTTCACTAACCTGGAAAGTGTAGGGTGATTTGATGGTAGCAATTTCGAAATAGGTATCCTTGAAGTCGGCCGGAGTGGAAATCTCCACCTTTATCGTCTCAATTGGATACCGATGCTCGATCTGGTTGTCATTCTCCGCATCGTTCAGCACATTGCCGTTCACCGAACCGGACTGATCCAAATCGGCATCGGTGTCGACCTTTTCCGAGTGTTCCGGAGTCTGCCCGATGTCGTTGCTCTGCACCGAAGTATCGTACACCGGAGCCGCCGTAAGATTTTCCACCGGATCGCGCACCTTCGGACTCTGCTTTCGGATGTTGACGGTTGGTTTCGGGGGGCTCTTGTACTGCCATCGACCGGGCGATCGATTCAGCTTGAACTTGTACAGGCTGGTGCTCGTTGTGCTGGATTTGGCCTCCGGTGGCGTTGGTCGCAGATTCGGTTTAAACGAGCGACGGTTGGCTTCCTGCTCCTGCTGGTGCTGTTCCTGCTGGCGGGATGAGTACGACGGCGAGGACGACTTCGACGATGCCGTGGACGGACTGCTGTTGGTAAGGCTAGGCTTGAAACTATTACGAGAAGCTTTGTTACGCCTGTTTGCGTAGGCGGGAGTGGTTGAGGAAGGTTCACTGAAAACGGACACCGTCGCCAGTTCCACACTAGATGTAGAGAATCGGTTATAGCGAGTGCTGCAAAACACGGGGTTAGGTTTGGTGGGTGGTGGAGGGAAGAAAAACGGAAAACATATGTACAATCACCGTGAGTGTTTGGTGGGGTTGATTTGTGTTTGTGTTTCTTTATTTGTGTTTGTATGTGTGTGTGTATGCGTGTACGGGTGGGTATTTCATGTAGTGTGAAAATTTACAATGATCGTAATAAACACTATGTACAGGCATGCGTGTATGGTTTCAATGGTGGGACAAGTTTGAAAATGCTCGAAAGCCATTCAAAACACGTGCAAATATCAGTGCGATTTTCAGTGGACAAAAAAATCACTCATACTCATACTTACTCAAGCACACTATTGTCTGTCTGACTACTGGAAATAGAAAAGGAATTAGCAGTTTGATGTAAACCATTGTTCGGTATTGGTCAAAGCGTTATTTGTGTCAGTTTAACTCAGTGAATGTTTTGAAGCGAATGTCTGGTACAATGAATGTTGGTTATGATTTTAATGTCTGGTTAAGTTGGATGTGTTTCATACTGTTAACGGCTGCTGAATTCTAAACGGAACGTTTTCGATTTCCGACACGATCAGATGAAAAATGAATTCCAAAATCCATCCTGTTTACGTAAATGAAATCATGTTCTACAAATGGTGGAATCAGACGTATCGAACCGTATTAATCCGTTTGAATGTGTGCGTTGTTTTGCATTACGACAACGCTCGGCCTTATGTTGCAACTCCGGTCAATATATGTTTAGATAATAATATCGATGTTTTTCCTCACGGAACGACCGAAATTAGTTCTGCGCCTAATTCGTATTACTGTTTTTGAATTAGTTGATTTTAACAACAGAATTGCCAAAATAACTAAAAAATTAGTTAAAATTGAGAATTTACTTTGCTGAAAAAAACTCTTATTTTTAGCGAATGTGTTTAGTTGGCGAACATCCTGGACATAAACCAGCAATATTTCAATCCAACACGAAATTCTCATTGACAATTAATTTTGTTATTAAATTCAGAAAATTTGTTTCTATTTATCTATCACCATCATTACTGAAGGACAGCACAAAGAAAACAAAATGAAATTGGTCTTATAAACAAGTTTATTAGCCAAAAACTCATGAGAGGTCTAGTTTTTACGTTTCGTCTTCAACTCATCAGTGCATCAGCAGATTATGTTGAACTACTGATGCAAAACCCCATGAGAAGTGTCAAAACAAAACAATCCATTAAAAGGCTTAAAAGGACAGTCTTGTTGAAACTGCTTGCAAATTGTTTAGATGTTTTTCGAATGTATTACGATATATCCATATATAAATTTCTAAACCAATATGTAAAAATGACGTAAACTCTTAGTCGAAAGTGTATTTATTCAGAATTTGTGCGCATGTGTTTTTACGCGGAACAGTGAAGTGAGTTTCGATTATTGCACTCTAATTGTATATGTATTCGGTTTATGTTCTCCAAGTGCTTAAAGTTTTCAACGAGAGAGTCGATTTTGCGAAGTCGAATGAAGAAAACAGCAACTTAGAAGAAAAATTTTCGAAAAGAAGTTGATGTTTTGTTTATGTCTTTTTCTTCAATACAACATCGTATTTATACCTGCCAATAAAGAAAAGACAACCGCGACTGAAATTTTTTTCGATAGTAGTGTGCCATCTAGTGGCTTGTAGTCATTACGGTATTAACGTTTTTTCGGTGACAGAGCGCCATATAGCTGCAAATTGCAGAAACCAATTCAACCATTGGTTGAAAACAACGTTTTATTTCTCTAATTCAACTAAAAAATTAGTTGAATGGAAATTAAGTGTGCCTTAGCTAAGAAATGACAGCACGTTTAATTGGTGAATTCAACTAAAAAATAGCCATTTCAACAAATATTTTATTATTATTAAGGGAATGAGAATTAAAAAATCTAAATTAGCAAAAGTAAGATTATTTTAGTTGTCTCAAAAAATAACTAACTAAAATCAGAAAATCAACTCATTTTTTCGCCAAAATGCTGATTTCGGTCTTTTCGTGCTTGAACGAAATGAATAGCATACCTCTAAAATCGGATTTCACGATAATTTGAAAAAAAGTCAGCTTTAATGTTTTGATAGTAACCCAAGTAGCACATGTAACTTGTTCATAAAAAATTTAAAAACGTGCTTAATCCACCTATCAGTGAGATGATACCTTTTTTTTATCAATCCGCATGTGTTTTTTTCATGAATATTCTTCGGTTTTCATGACATTATTTTAATGACCGTCGTTTTAAGCTGCAATTTGACATTTTAATCACTCATTATTCTATCTAAAAAGGTTACAATCGATTAAACTTTTCATGATATGTCGAAGTGAGTTCCACTTTAGAATTTACGGTAATTTAAGGTACTTCCAGAGCCGGTATTCAGGAACCAGCATAAACCAAACCGATTCGTATGGCCATATGACGAATAAATTGCAATAGTTTTGAGTCCAACTTTCAAGCTTTTCGGGATTATCATCTTCTATATCGGTTTGAATTTTAAAAATTCATCCTCCTGTAATTCCAGAATCGGAAGTCAGCATTGAATAAAATTAATTAATTTTGTGTGGGACTATAAGTTTATTTTAATTTGAATTTTTTTCTGAAATTCGATTTGGCTTTATTTGAGAAAACGATTGAGCTTTGAGAAACGATTCGATACTGGAGCCGGAATTCGAAAATCGGTGTAGCCGAAGTCAGACAAATTCACCTGATTAGTTTACATTTGTTTCAATATGTTTAAAAATCAGTATAGACATCTTTGAGAAATCGTAGTACGAGTTAAATTGTTAGGTGCCTTCCGAATCGAAAACTGAATACCACTAAAACTGAAACCCCCATCACGCATGCACATCCATGGTACCGTACAAGGCGGTTCGGTCTCTAGCGTACGCATCGCTTCGCATTGCGGACGCAGTGACGGAGCCGTAGTGTACGTTTCGGCTGGTGTGCTGCGTGTGATCGCATTATTTTTTCTCGCTACCTGATAAAGTCGGCCAGTTTTGGCCACCAATCTATCTATAGGGAGTCTGGTGGTCGGGTGTGTCAAATGTTAACTGTTGACTGTTGTCATATATGCAGTGGCTCGGACACACCTAACTCACTCGGGAGGCGGTATTTTGGAATTTTTCTTTTCGAATGCCTGCCTTGCGAACGCCAACCACGGCACGGTCCACTACGTGTCCGTAGGGTGAGCTCGCATCGGGTGGGTACGCCAGCCGAGCCATGGGACGGTGCACTACGTGTCCGTCAGTGGGCTCTGGTCGAGGGGATAAATTTTCGAACTAGTAGGTCGATGGTCGATCGGTTGGTTACGGATGACGGAAGCGTGTTCTATCGCTCTGTCGGACCAACTCCGGCTAATGTGAGGAGGATTTAGGTGTTGGATGAATGTTATACGGCTACCACGTTATATGCGATAGCTAACGACTGTTGACCTCGAGACCTCTTAGTTGACAACACACATACAGACACACACACACACACATACACACACACACAGACATTTGCTCAGTTCGTCGAGCTGAATCGATTGGTATATGACATTCGGCCCTCCGGGCCTCGGAAATTTTTTCGAAAGTTTGAGCGAATTCTATACCTATTTTTTATATATATAAAAAAAGGTAATTAAAAAAAACAAAACAGATGCTACATAATGGTCGCATGACAAACACGACGAAACAAGTGGTATTATGATGGTGACAATGGAGTCAAAATAATGTTACGAATTGACATCTCATCATACTAAGTTACAATAAGTTCCAACGTAAATTTTCGGAAATCTAACTCTTACAACATGCTAGCATTGACTGTTTGTAGTCCCCAACTGGTCACCGTAACAAAATGCGACAATAAAAAAGTGACACACTATAAGACAAAGTAAAATAATGATTTCATATCGGTTACCATATTCGTTGTGATGCAACAGAAAAATACAATTACAGTGTCGGTTGAAAGCTTCCGTACATTATCCCGGCCAATAATATTAAATCAATAAGTAGAATAAGTAGAAAATTCCTTCAGTTTAAAAAAATTGGCTAAAGTTAAATTTGCGCTTATACGCAAATTTTTTACCGGTACATGTGCGAAGCAAACTTGTTTCGTTTTGGGAAGTACATTCGCACTACCAGGGAGAATATTTCTACACTTTGTCACGGCAGTGTATGCATGGAAAAACTTATGCCAATGGCTACCATTTTGACCAGGGAATGGAATATTCATTAAATTTGAAAAAAAGTGCAATTTTTCATTACTGCGATTGGTCAACTGTTTTTACTTTGGTATATGAAAAACTAATATTAGTCAGAAAAAAGTTCTAACTGAACACATTTCGAGTTTTTAGCTGTAAATTTAATATGACGGGCATATAAATATGAATATTATTTTGTATGTCGATGTTCTAAAACCCAAAATATCGAAGGCGCGCACGTTTTCAATAAGTACAATTATCAACTTCACAACAAATATCAAATAGCTCTTAGATTTTGAGTAGATATAGTGAGTTTAAAGAAGATTGAATTCTATATTTTAACTCTCATTATCGGATGTCAATTTTTGGTCGTAAATGTTGAATGGGAAAAACATCAACAAACTGAAACTTGACACGAACTTATATTTTCTGTTTCATTGTGACTGATCTGCGCGCTGAATCAAATCAAATATTCTTTACTGAGAAGATGTTTGGCAACCCTTCGTAAGTCGCACAAGCTCCGCCTCTTACGCTTTTCAGGTTACATAGCAGTTATAATGCACGTTGCAAAGCCTTCAACTTGTTCCATAAATTTGTGTCATATAAGTTACTGTCATTGAAGTGCAATAACGTGTGCTACTTGGGAATGCATTTTTGTCAACTATAGTCACAGCTCAGATTAGCACTCCTTTACGTTGAGCACCGAGCCTTAAAAGAAGTTGGAATGGTAATTTCGAGCTGAAATAGCGCAGCTGTTTCTTGACTAATGTTGATGAATTTTAAACCCTCGAATTTCGTGAAATTTGTGGATTGATTTAAGTGTATGTCAATAATTACAATCGGTTAGAAACAAAAACTAATAAAAATATTATTTCCGCCGTTTCAAGTACACCCAAACCTCCGTTCACGAACACCTTTTATACGTTACCTCTTTTTACGTAACTCTTTTTACGAACCAAATCCCAAATAACGTAAACTTTTTTTATGAACCTAACACATGGATCAATAAGTCCCGAGACTAAAGCAGAGATGGCGCTCGTAGTAAACCAGTAACCACGTCTTTCTAGAGTACTAACCTTTGCTTGAAACGGGTCAAAATTTTAAGTCGGTCCGACCAGAAACAGCTGAGTTATCGAGGTTGGAGTAAAGTCGTTTTGTAGTTTGTTTAAAAAATGGAAAAAACCGAGTTTCATGTTTTGATAAAACATTGTTTTTTAATGGGTAAAAACACCGTGCAAGCGAAACAATGGATTGAAAAATGTTATCCGGACTCTTGTCCATCAAAAGCAAAGATTTGTCGGTGGTTCGCCGAGTTTAAACGTGGTCGTATCGACACAAATGACGCGGAACGCTCGGGTAGACCTGTGGAAGCCGTTACACCGGAAAATGTGAGTGAAGTGACAAAAATTATAATGAAAGATCATAAAGTGAAGCTCCGTGAGATTGCTGAGATGACACAGATATCATATGGAAGTGTATTTACTATCCTTCATGAAAAATTGAGCATGAAAAAGGTTTTTTCCAAGTGGGTGCCGCGATTGCTTTCGATGGAACAAAATGCACCCTGCCACAAGTCGATGAAAACAATGGCGAAATTGAACGAATTGGGCTTTGATCTGCTTCCCCACACCCCATACTCGTCAGATTTAGCCCCCAGGCTCTTTGCTGATCTTAAAAAAATGCTCCAGGAAAAAAGATTTGACTCAAATGAGGTGGTCATCGCTGAAATTGAAGCTTATTTTGAAGCGAAAGATAAATTTTTCTATAAACATGGTATTGAAAAATTGGAAAAACGTTGGAACCATTGTATCACCCTAAACGGTGATTATGTTGATGAATAAAAAAAAAATTTGCAAAAAAAGTGTTGTTTCCATTGTTAGTCTCGGGACTTATTGATCCATGTGTTGCTTCGTTTTTTAGGTTTTGGCATACATGAAAGCGATTTCCGACTCCATGGAAACTACTACAATATGGGTATTTTTGGAACGGATTTAAAGAGTAGATTCCGGAAAGTGATTTTTGAGGTATTTTGGAAATCCAAGATGGCGACTTCCGGTTGATTGATATTCCTCGAAACCATTACAATATGGGTATTTTCGGAACGGGGTTGATGAGTAGATGTCGAAAAACGATGTTTGAGGTGGTTCTAAAATACAAGATGGCGACTTCCGGTTTATCGATATTCCTTGAAAACCTTAACAATATGGGTATTTTTGAAAAGATGCGGCAAAACTATGGTGTCGTTTTGAGTTCCAATATAACATCCTCCGGATTATCGATATGCCTTATACACCCTTAAAACAAAGAAATCCGAAACATATTGGATACCAATAAACGATGTTTGAGCTCGTTTCAAAATTCAATGAGGTGACTTCCGGTGTAGTGTTTTAAAGGAATACCAATTTCAAGGAAAATGGCAAAAGCTTTCAAAAAATACTAATAAACCGAAAGTCACCGTTTCGCATTTCAAAACCACCTCAAATAACATTTTCCGACGTCTACTTTTCAATCTCTTTCCGAAAGTACCCATATTGTAAGGGGTTTCAAGGTACATCAACAAACCGGAAGTCGCCATCTTGGATTTAAGAACCACTTCAAACATCAAGAAATCGGAAGTCGCCATCTTGGATTTCAGATCCACCTGAAACATTGTTTTCTGACATCTACTCATCAATCCCGTTCCAAAAATACCCATTATGTAAGGGTTTTCAAGGAACATCAATAAACCGGAAGTCGCCATCTTGGATTTAAGAACCACCTCAAACATTGTTTTCTGACATCTACCAATCAATCCCGTTCCGAAAATATCCATATTTTAAGGGTTTTCAAGGAACATCAACAAACCGGAAGTCGCCATCTTGAATTTTAAAACTACCTTAAACATCGTTTTCCGACATCTAATCAGCAATTCCGTTCCGAAGATACCCATATTGTTAGGGGTTTTTGGCAATTTCAATAAACCGAAAGCCGCCATCTTGGATTCCCCAAACATCATTTTCTTGCACTCACTCTTCACATCCGTTCCGAAAATAATAAATTTATTGCACAAAACTTTTTTTACGAAGTAAATTCCAAATAACGTAATAGTTAGCCGATCGATTTTCGTTATTTTTTCATCATTGGAAAGTAGTAGTTTCAGAAATAAAACGCTCTGAAAATAACTGTAGAAAAATGACCTATATATTTTTACACATCATTTGCTAGCTAGTGATATTAGCTATGATTTGCGTCCAACTAACATTTCTGCACTATTGAAATAAATCCTTAAAAAATCGATGAAATTATAAACACAGGGGAAGATGTTCGGTTGCGGCACCCCACCGTAACTTTTGACAGCGTCATTTCGACAAATGTCATGTGTGTGTAATAGCAACACGTTCTTTTTGTGCCAAATTGCGCGAAAATCAACACAAAAGTTTTTTCTGATTTTTTTTATAGTATCATAAATTGAAGAGTATCAATCGGAAAGGTGAGTGGATTGAATATTTATGAGGTGAAATCGATCTATTTCATGATTTAATACCGGATGCTATTAAAATTTGTTAGATTTGTTTTGTCATTTTCAAAATGTCTACCGATTTCAGTTACCGGCCCTTCATTTTTTTCGACAAACCGTGAAAAATTGTCAGTGATATGCGGGCTGCTGTCGAGACAAAGCAAGTCAAAGTTTTGGCCAAACACCTAGCTGCTCATCCAGCAGATGGACCGGCTAAGAAAAAACGTGGAAGGCCGGCCAAATGAACACCAAAGGCTCCACCTTACAAATCATCGACCAAGAGAGCCAAGGCGAAGTCACCATCGGACAATGAAGACTTTTGTCCAAAACGCTTCTAAAACGAAAAAGTTCTGTTTTTCCTTTGAAAAACTGCAGTTTTTACTTACATTTTTTTCATTTTTAGTTAAATTTCTTGGGGTGTCGGTAACCGAACACCTTTTTCGAAATTTCCAAAATTTATCGCTTTACTAAATTGATAATAATATTTTTTTCGATCAAATGAATCAACTTAGTTTCTTAATCAGTTGTTAGCTAGGGACTTTAGCTTTCCATTGATGTAGGGGTAGATGGGGTAAAATGCCCTAAGGAAATGTAGCTATACCTTAACTATAGAGAATAACACGGAAGAGTTTCATGCATGACTATCTTCCGTAATCATTATTTCTCAAAATTACGTACAAATACTTGCTGAATACATTGAAAGATACATGATATCTTATTTTCTACAACCATTAAAAATTGTCTATTGAAATATATGCGGGGCATGACGCCCAATCGTGGAAAACATGAAAAATATACATTTTAAATTACGCGAAGTGACGATTATCTGAACATAGAGGCAGCATGATCTTAAACAACGGGTAAACATTCATCAAAACAACGGATTAAAGCTTATGACAACCACGGGGCAATATGCACCCTCATAAAGCTTCTTCTTCTTATTTGAAGAAAGCTTTAGACTTTTCGATGACGAAATATTTGCCAGGTGGAAGGTTGTTCACTATCATTCATTAAATTGACAACTTATGGATAATTGTTGTAAGCGAGTTCTTGAGCATTTTGCCTCACACAATTCGGGTCGTTTTGCCCCCAAAAATATGAGACGATAAATTTGACGATTTTTCTATAAAATTGCAGATATATCGTCTGCATTAGAACTTATTTTAGAAACCCCAATGACTGGCAAAGAAGTTCATTGGTTATAAAATTAAAATCGTCTTCCTCACCCTAGAAAATTATTATGGAACGAACATCAAAAACTACTTATAACAGAGACATAATTGATTTTTCGAAAGTTTTCCAGATATGATTGAACCATGACTACCAAAATTTTAAAGTAATCTGATGTTATGGCGGACTTTCAGTTTCATTAAAATTTCAGTGAAAAAAATTTGTAGCTTTTGAGAAAAGCAAAAGGTGCATTATGCCTCGTTGGTGCGTTTTACCCCATCTTCCCTTATAGATGTCCGCATAATGTGCCTTAATTCAGACGTTATGAGCTTAAAATAAAAGGGACTCCCTTATATTTATAAATTTTTCAATTTTTCTTGCATGTTTGTATATAAATTAAAAATTAGAAGGTAATACAGACATTTTCTTTTTGCTTAAAATTATTGAAATTGTTACCAGAAACAATGTATTGATGAACAAAATTATATATCCGTTTAAAAAATTTGATGCATATACAAAAAAATTCGGTCATTAGGAATATTTTGTCTAACTTTTAAAATTTATTCAATTTATTTCCTATTTTTGTTTCTAGTTTGATTTTTTCCCCAATAAACAACAAATTACTGAAACGTCGATTTCACTGAAAATCTCACGAGTTTCGGTTAGTATATTAAAACTCAAAAAAAATTTTTTTCTATTGGACCAAAAAATGCACACAAAGATCTTAAGAGGCGAGTAGGGTCTAAAACTAAAAAAATCATTTTTTATTTTGCATAATAAAAACTGCCCCGAACAAAACTTAAATTGATATAAGCAGGCCGGGTATAAATAAACGATATAAAAAAAAAAAAAAATATAAGCTGTTTGAAATGGTTCATATTGGAGAAGAATTTGCCAAATTTTTAACCCTTTAACTGCCATATTTGAGAAGCTAGTGTTGTTCTTCTGGTTTTCATTTTATGGAAATTTTTCAAAAACTCTATTAGCAAAGAAATTTTAAAAAAAATAAGAATATTTTAGGTATTATGGGAAACCTTTCCGATTTTTTCCAGATTTTTTCAATGTAAGAAAATATTCAAAATTTTCAACCGTCAGCTGCAACACATGTATTCACTATATTATTGCTAGGTAAATAGTGTAAGGCGTGCAGGCGTGTAATTGACATTAGTAATGAATTCTTTTCGTCGTTATTAATTACTTCAATTCACAACATCTGAACTCAATTTTTAGATGGAAACGCATCGTATTTAGTTCTGAAGGTGAGTGGTGTATGTTTTTAGAACTATGTACCATGCGTCTCCATCTGATGATAATTTGATGGAGACGCATGGTTTTTCGATTGATTTTTTTTTTAAAGTCTGATATAACACCCGTCGCCTTTTTTTTAAATCTGAAAATAATGCAGCGTAATGTACTTACAAATGACTTATTTCTGATGTAAAATCTAGAGAGGTACCAAAATTGTAAGTGTGAATAAATAAAATTCGAACACTTTGAACATTTTTTTTACAAAAAAAAATATCTGAAAAAAAATCGGAAAGGTTTCCCATAATATCTAAAATATTAATGATTTTTTTCAATTCCTTCGCTCAAGAGGGTTTTGAAAAATTTGAATAAAATTGAAAATCTGAAAAACCACCCTAACTTGACAAATATCGCCGTTAAATGGTTAAAATTTTGGGAAGTTCATCTCCAATACAAACCCTTTCAAACAGCTTATATCAATTTAATTTATGTTTAAGGGCAGTTTTTATATGCAAACCCGGTTACACCCTTTTTCGGTTTGTGTTTCAGGTTTAACATGGAATCAAAAAAAAACAGTAAAAGATAGAAAATTTTGCCGAGTCTAAAACGAAACGTAGAGAAATAGTATTTTTTTCGATTTGTTGAAACGTCGAAACGTTCAATAAAATTTCCGATCGTTTACTGACTTTTTTTTAGGTTCTACGACTAATCTAAAACAAATTCAAAATTCTAGAAGATATCGATTGCGTTTATCTTGTACATAAAAATTGTTTCATATCTGTGTGCATCATTTTTATAATTTTGTTCATCAATACCTTGTTTCTGATAATGATTCCAATAGTTTTAGGCAGAAAAAAATGGAAATATTTATATATATATATTTGATTATTTGAGGATTTCTATAGGACATCGCTTTGTATTTCGAGATATTTACGATCATTGTAAAAAGTCTTATTTTTTCTGAGGTCATCTATCTACAGTTTTCACTAAAACTTTGAGCAGACAACTTTTTTTTCTGGAAGACTTCCGAATTTATTTCATTGAGATTTCCGAAGTTACGCGGTTTTTCTGCGCGTTACATATCTACCTGCATTTTAGAATTAACACATAGTTTTGCCTTTAAAGTATATTGAATAATAAAGTATTGTAGAGTAACTGTGTATTCAATTTTCTGCTTCAAATAATGTGCATGAATAAAGATTTAAATTCACAAAATATTTTTATCTGTGTCCCGCTGTACGAAGAAACTGACAGCGCTTCTAGTGAGAAGTGGGTATACTTTAAACACACATGTCATCAACATTTACACAGGTTAGTTGCGACGATGATATTGTCAGATTTCTATCTCACGTCAATTTTAAACAAACTTCGATTCAAAAATTTATGTTACGCAAGAGAGGAGAAATGTTTCAATTGAGAACTTGGCCTGAGAAATACATTGGTTCGCTAGTGATTCCAGAAAGCATCCAGGAAGAAAAACAGATTCTAAAAGTAATTTCGTTTTAGTTTGGTTGTGTTTGATATTCCCGTTAATTTGTGTAGGTGTATGTGCAGTCGTGCAGTAACAAAAAAACAGTGAAAACCAATGAAAAGCAGTAAACACAGCACAACAAGTCACTCATTTACAACAAACAAACAAACAGCTGTCGCATTCCAGTATGAAATAGAAACAAAACTCAAACTGATCAGCGGTAAGTGAAACAAACAGTGGACCAGGTAGCAACAGATTAATTAAAAAATGGGCCCAAACGGCTATCAAATTTTGATCAATCTGGTCCACTGAATATTTCCATATCCATAGCTAAAAATATCTTTTTTTTTGACTGAGGCGAACGGATATGATAAAAAACCTGAATAATTCACAAAATTCATTGAGCAACTCCAGATATGGGCAGCAAATCATAAGACTTCACATACTCCGATGTGGATGAAACTTAACACACGTCTTCGGTATAGCAAACCATTTGTTTTTTACGGTCGATAAGAGCGATTGGATTCAAAACTGACTTTTCGAAAGGGTGGGTTTACTTTTGCATGCACTTTCTTCAAGTCTTTGTTACTCGAACATCGATGGTTGAGTTGGAGCACAGAAAACAGACATCCAAGCTAACGTAAACATTTTTAAAAAGCTGTGTAAAACAATAAGTACGGAATTGTCTGCATGAATTACCATTGTATGCCAGCTCGAACTCGCGAGATTGCTGGGCTGTTCGAAGCGCCTCTGTAGGCGAATTTGAAACATTGAAATCACTACTTGGATGTCTGTTCTTCAACTCGGAATAAAAATTATACATTTCTTCAATTTTTTTGCGATATTTTTATTAAAATTAGTTATGAAAAGCAGTGTTCAGTGATTTAGAAAAAATTAAGACACCATAGCTAAAATAACTCGTAAGCATTTGCAAAGCTTCAAGACTTTTTTCCACGAAAAAGATCTTTTTTAGGAAGCACAATTCGATTTTACAGCTTGAGAGTAATTTGAACTTTCTTGTAGAAGTAACCGTTTTCAAGATATTTAGGCATGGCATTTATGGAATCGACGTTTTCGTTGGATTGCCTCTTTTTAACAAGTCTTACTTACAAGAACAACAAAAACAAAATTATTTTCTCATCAAAATACAATAAATTGAATTGTTCCTCGAAAATCTTATTGTGAACGAAGCGTTTCTGCTATATAACCAATATTATTTTTTCATACGAGTTTCCGACAATTTGTTACAATTACGTGATTCAGCAAAAATCTTAAGACTTTAGATTTCATGTCTATTTTTTCGGAAACGTCTACTTCTGGGAAAAAGATTATTACATTAAAAAATATTGCTCGTGAGCTATCAAATCATACTCGTTTACGTCAAGTGTTGGTTTTAATAAGAGGTTCAAATAACAGTCGGTGTTGAACAGTCGTTCGCACCGCAGGCGAATAGCTCTTGGCTCCTGGAAATTTTTTCTGGCTACCTAGAATTTCATTGATGCAAGGCTTCAGTCTTTTTAAATGCTACCTGAATCTCTAACAGTCTTTTTGAAGACTAACAGTTGGTCAGCCTTTCTCAAGGCTATACAAAGAGTGATATTCTAATACAATTAGTCTTTTTCAAGACTACGAAATTAATCAGCCTTTTCATCCAAAGAATTATTCTTCGAACTAATCAGTCTTTATTGTCTACCATAAAATCAGCCTTTATCAAGACATAACCAAACTAGGAGTCTATTCGAAGACTAATTTAGCCTAGTGATTTTTTTATTTTTCAAAAATGCCTGGGTCCAACCGGAAAGGCAATAAGCCTAAGGCTAAAAATAATTCAATACGGAAGAAATCGCAATTCGTTGTTCAAAATTTTTCAAACAACATTGACGATCTTATAGAATGGGAATGTAAAAATAAAATACAACGGACAGATTTCCCTTCCGTTGATTCTATGCCGTCTAACAATATTTACGAGATTCTTCCTGAATCGGATTGTGGCGACATAGAAGAAAGCTCTTCAAAAATTCCCGAAATGGACGCTTGTCGTTCTGGGAAGAAACAACAATCTATGCCTCCAAAGCCGGTGATGATTTCCGACTTCCAAGCATTCCGTAACGAGCTTTCTACTTTTCTCCCGGAAGTGAAGTATCATTTCAAATCGGACGAAGAGAAGAATGTTGAGTCTTGGTTGATTGATTGGAATATTATGAACTTTCTATCCGATATTTGTCCGAGAAAATTTATTCATATGATATAAAATCAGACAGACCCTTCAAAGCTGTCTTGGAAAGCTTATCAAATGATCAAAGTACTGATGAAATTAAAAATGAACTAAAAGAATTGCTTTTGTTCCCCTTCCCAAGTAATACTTATGAAAAAAAGAGCGAATGGTACTTCTAAACCACGCTCTGGACTTTCCCATGAATTTTACCTAATACACTTCAATCGAAGTGACGTAAATAATTTGAAAACTTCAGAAAAAGTACGTTTCATTTCCCACATTAAAATTCATTGGGAACATTATAAACGGCATAATCGTATTTCAAACTTAACGCAATGTCGTCGTTGCCAAAGCTTCGGCCATGGAACCAAAAATTGTCATATGGATATACGGTGTTTGGATTGTGGTAAATCGCATTCGAAAGACGTTTGTCCAATAAATTAAACCACTGATAAATTTTCATGTTCAAATTGTGATGGAAATCATAAATCCAATTATTTGAAATGTCCTGTCAGGGAAAAAAATGTAAACGCTAGTTCGCTTAGACAACAAGTCAAGACCCTAAAATTTACAGAACATACATGAAAATAAAAAAAACGTTACAAATGCCACGCCTAATTCTTCTAAGGCACTTATTCCTTCGAATTCAAAAGAAAAAACAGGTATGCATTCCAATTCGTCTTCTAACGAAAACAATTTATTGACAAGTAGATCGACCTCGTCATCATCTTATTCCAATGACAGTTACGCTTTGGTAACAGGTAGACAACTGCCATTTAATTCTTCTAGTGTTAACCAACAAAAAGCAGAAACGCCTTCCAGTTCGTCATCTAACGAAAACAATTTATTAAAAGTTAGATATGCCAAGTCATCTTCTTCATTCGTGGAATTTATTTCATCGCTGGAGCATATTTGCCATTTCAATTCACCGGCGAACAATTAAATTTCTTCAAAGGCGATTTGCAAAAACTCACAAGATATCGACCGAATTTTTTCGTAATAAGGGACTTAAATGCTAAGCATGTTCAGCGGAATTGTAGGCAAAATAACAGTAATGGTAAAATACTTCATAATCAACTCTCTTCTGGTTACTTCACAGTTCTTCATCCCAGTAATCCGACTTGTTTCTCTTCCGTGAAAAACCCGTCTACAATTGATCTGGTTCTAACAGATCAAAGTCACATTTGTAGTGAACCGATTACACATGCTGACTTTGACTCAGATCATCTTCCTGTAACATTCAGACTTTCCAACGAAGCTATAATTAATGCAATTAGTTCTATATTCAACTATCAGAGAGCTAGTTGATTGGATTACAGATCTCACATTTAAAATCATGTGGATCATGAAACTATTTTAGAAAATTCTGCGGACATCGACACAGCAATTGATAATTTGAATCATTACATTATCGAAGCAAGAAATCTTTCTGTTCCCAAAGCTCAAACTAAATTAAATTCTCCTATCATTGATGACAAACTGCTCATTCGGTTGAAGAATGTTCGTCGACGACAATATCAACGTTCTCGCGATCCTGCTATGAAAAACATAGTTAAGGATTTACAAAAAGAAATCAAACATAGATTTACTCTTTTGCGAAATGAAAATTTCGCTAAAGAAGTTGAACAAATTAAACCATATTCTAAACCTTTCTGGAAACTTTCTTAGGTTCTTAAGAAACCTTTGAAACCAATTCCTGTTCTCAAAGAAGGAAATCAAATACTTCTTACAAATGGCGAAAAAGCTCAAAAACTTGCTCAGCAGTTCGAGAGTGTACACAATTTTAATTTGAACGTTGTGAGTCCTATTGAGAATGAAGTCTCACTGAAATATGATCATATTTCAACTAAGTTATCACAAGATGACATTATTGAGACAAATTTTGATGAAATTAAGTCAATTATTAGGAAACTTAAAAACATGAAGGCTCCTGGTAATGAGACTTGGTTAAAATTTTCAACAAGTGTTTTTCATTAGCATACTTCCCAAAAAGATGGAATATTTTCATTTCTGATCTTCCAAATCTACTCGTTGGTTGTCGGAAATCGCTATTCTGTGACGACACAAGTCTGTTAGCCACAGGTAGAAATCTAAGAGTGATCTGCAGTCGTCTACAAAGAAGTTTAAATATTTTCAGTGATTATCTGTCAAAAGGGAAAATTAAACCAAATGCAGCAAAACGCAATTAATTATCTTTCCTCATAAGCCAAGAGCTTTTTTTTCTTTAGCCAATCAATAATCACATCCTCAAATTGAATGGCTTTTAATTGACATGGTCTGATCAAGCAAAATACTTAGGTTCAACGTATGACAAAAAACTCACTTTCAAGAACCTTATTGAAGGAACCCAGGCAAAGTGTAAACAAAATATCAAATTAACGTCTGACGGCCAAACGGAGAGTGAAAATAGACTTCCGATGCGACGTTTAGTGATTGCTGGCGGGGGGTCGCCATAGATATTTGATTATAATTGAACGGCGAGGTGCCCGAGCAAAGCTAAACATGCTCGGTTCTTCTGTTCAAATAGGCTGTTTCGCGTGCAGAGTAGTTTAATTGACGAAACGATTTCCCCGGATAGAAGCTAGCTGCGGGGTCGAGTCCCATCTTTGCGATAGCTTTTTCGTGGTTTTCGTTTCGTAGTTGTATTCGCATGTCATGTTTCAAACCTGTTTTTCTCGTTAAATACTAATCAAATTTAAAATAATATCTATAGTGAAACGATATAGTTGAGCAATGACATACATGACGTTCAATTACCATGTTATAGAGAATTTTTGTTTAACGATTTGCTATATTTATTCTCAGCCAACTGACAGTATTAGAAAATAGCAATTTAAAAAAAATCAACTGATTTGTAAGTTAAATCAATATTTTAATGAAACAATTTTCCGTGTTTCCAGTTTTAAAGTTTTAAAGTTATTATTTCCTAAAGAAGACATAATAAATTAAAAAGCACTAATCACATTTACGTCGAATTTTACAAATTTACGTCTAATTTTCCTAGCAAATTTAAAACAAAAATTTTGTGGAAAAATCAAAGACGTAATATTTATAATTTATTTTTTTTTGCGGATTTTCCAATACTTGAAATAATATTAATTTTTTTCCTCAGTGTATAATGTTTTTGGGACCCCATTTTAATGCAAGAAATAGTTTCCGAGTTACAACGATCCGAACAATTACTGGTTTGCCATACTGAAGATGTGTACAAGGTTTCACCGAAATTAACTTCTGGAGTTGCTCTTATTTAAAAAAAATAATCAATCAATTAATAATATTAATCAATTATTTCAATTAAAGTTTCGATCATTGTTTCAAGAGTGCAAAAACAAAATATCATATTCCATCGTCACCCCAGCCGGAAGACTCACTTGCGCATGCTAGTTAATAGTGTGAAGTTACGATCCTGCGATCGGAAGATAAACCACAGTTCCCCCCCTCCCGGAGGGGTACTGCGGAAGGAAGCTCACTGAACCCGTGCAGGTACTTACTTTTTGCCGCCGTGGTTAGGTTTGACGGTTTGAGTGTTACGGTAGCGGTTAGTTTTCTTCCCATTACCAAAGCTGGCCGCCGGTTGGGTAGCCGGCGGACCGACCGGTTCCTCGGAATCCGACCGATCCTGCAGGTCGTTGTCCTCCTTGACGATCCGATTCTTCAGCCGATTCTTGAAGCTTCCACCGTTCAGGTTGACTCCGGGTCCGCTGAGACGGCGCGATGGCCGCACCAGACTGGAGCTCGGTTGGTTGGCGAAAAGATTCTCCAGCGGAAGCCCAGTGTCCTCTAGTGCCTGCTGCGCCGACGGCGATGGTGTGATGATGGAAGCCGCTTCCGGATTGTATCGCGGCGTTTTGCTCGGATTCGGCGCAGCAGTTTTCAGAATACGCAGGGTTGGACTGGGACTTACCTTCGGACCCGGAGCTCGCTTCGGTTGACCCTCGACTACGGGGGCGGATGCGACGGAGGCTGCGGCTGCTGCATTACCTTGAAATACATGAGAAGTGCTTTGTAGGACTTGGGCATATTTTCCTGAAATGTAGGTGCCGATTACGCTCGTCTCGTGAACCGTCGTGGTCCCATCCTTGACCTTGGTTCCACCGAGCTTGGTGACCAGTCCCGTGGGGCGTGCATTCTTATTACCTTGTCCCCGCTTTCCTTTCGCTTTGGGGGCAGCCGAGGGCACCGCACTGACCGTGGCCGTTGGCTTTAAATTCACTACCCGGTAGGTTTCTTCAACAAATTCCGATGGCTGTCGGGACAGGAAGTCATACTCGGGCTCGGGAGCGATGTTGTTACCGATTTGTAGCACCGGTGCTGGTTCGTCTTCCTCCTCGATACTTCCTTCTTCT
Source organism: Malaya genurostris (assembly GCF_030247185.1). Lineage (NCBI taxonomy): Eukaryota > Metazoa > Arthropoda > Insecta > Diptera > Culicidae > Malaya > Malaya genurostris. The sequence continues at coordinate 50,837,208 of NC_080572.1, forward strand.
TCCGGTTCTTCGTTGTGTTCTGGGTCAGATTCTTCGGTGATTGTTGAGAAAATAATGGGAGAGTGCTCCTTCTGTTGAGCTTCGATAGCAGGTTCGACTGGAGCTTGCTTTGGTTTTGGAGATTCGAAAGGCACAGTTTTCTTTTCCTCTACGATCTTCAGTTCTTCATGCTGCTCTTGGTGTTCTTCCGTTTCTTCGTTTTGCTCTTCATCTGTGATAGTTTCATGTACTTTTGATTGTTCTTCTTCTTCTTCCTCCTCTTCCTCTTCTATATCTTTCTCACTCTGGTCAGGTTGCTCTTCTGCTTCAGGTTGTTCTTCCTCCTGTTCATCTTCCTGTTCCTCTGCGTGAACTATTTCCACTTTTGGTTCGGGTGTAATTATTTCCTTTTCCGTTGTAATGTCCACCGTTGCCGTCACCACTTTAATGATCGGTGCTTGCGGTTTCACCACTTGCACCCGGACGGGTTCCTGTTTTTCCTTTTCTGCCATCACCAACACGGCTTCGGGTTCCGGTTTTACCGGAGTAACTTCGACGATTGTGATTTTTGGTTTCGGTTTGCCGACTGGCTTCGCTTTGGCCGGACTGATTGTCTTTTGGACGAACTTAACGGGAACGTTGGGTTTCACGATGAACGGCTGCACCACGCTGACCTTTTCCTTGGCCTGAACTGGCAGGATAACCGTTTTGCTCGGTTTGATTTCCTCGGCTAGGGTCGCGGCCGTCGTCGTTGACGGAGTAGGCGGGGGTGAAGTTTCGATCACCGGCGGTGGAGCCGGTGTCGTTTTCGGTGGCTCTGGAAGTATACGATGTAGAATCGGCTCGAACAAGAACTACAGAAAACGTGTAACGAACGCGCTTTTCCAATCTTACCTGTCACAGCTGGTGCCGAACTCTGGGGGGAAAAGATCATCACCGTGTTACCGATGGTGGTGGTAAAATCCAGGAATCCATAAACGGTTTGCGTAACCAGATAGCCAGGGTTGTTTATTTGTGTTGGGACGACGGCTTGAACACCGGCGTTGCCATTTGGATTGTAAACGGGACCGTTACCCGGAGTGTAAACAGCCGAGTTAACGAACAGTGCTGCAAAGAAACGAAAACAAAAGAAAACACATTTTAATTATCAACTCTGGAAACAAAATCAACGGCGGCGAGCTAACACTGCTAACTAACTGCTTGTAATCAATTATCGTCATTGATTGACTTTTCCGCATCGTCGGTCTCACTTTTCCCGGAACTCCCCGGCAGCTATCAATGCTTGTAATATTGAACTCAAACAACGAAACGATGCTCCGTTCGAGCACTAATAAAATCGGTGTCATATTAATGTTTTATGCAAAGAGCTGCCAGCGTTGATGATCCTTTACTTCGGTACCAGCCAGCAGATAGAAGAAATAAATGCCGGCAGACGGCAGAATGTCGAACAAAACTCCGACTAAGTTCTAATTATTTACTCAAATATTGACGGTAACGCTTTTGCATTCTAGTTTACTTGACGACGGAGCGCGCCAGTTTTCGTTCAATCGGTCTCAATCAGAGAACCCTTCCGATTCCGAGTACATCCGATGGGGAGGAGAATCTCCTTTCGAGATTGATTTGAAAGCGCAGACGACGAAGGTTTTGCCTGGATGGAAACTACGCGACCGGTTTCTTCGCTGATGAAAATTACAAGCAAATGGATTTGCTCTGGTTAGTAATAAGCAAACATTACTGGATTCGGTTTGAATGAAGATTTGATTCAATGAAGGACGGCGGGTTTACGTAACCTTCTTTTACGTTAGCTCTTTTAACGAAACTCTTTTTACGAATAAAATCCCAAATAATCTTTTTTTTACCACTCGGAACGACCGAAATTAGCTCTGCGCCTAATTCGTATTACTGTTTTTGAATTAGTTGATTTTAGGAACAAAATTTCCAAAATAACAATTTAATTAGTTGAAATTCAGAATTTACTTTGCTGATAAAAACTCTTGTTTTTAGAGAATATGTTTAGTTGGCGAATATCCTGGACACAAACCAGCAAAATTTCAATTTAGCATGAAATTCTCATTGTCAACTAATTTTGTGATTGAAATAAGAAAATTTTACTCTATTTATCTGTCACCTTCATTATAGAAAGACAGCACAAAGAAAACAAAAATGAATTTGGTTTTATTTACAAGTTTGTTAGCCAAAAACTCATGAAAAGTGTCAAAGCAAAACAATCCATTAAAAAGCTAAAAAGGACAGTCTTATTGCAACTGCTTGCAAATTGTTTAGATGTTTTTTCGCATTTGTTATGATAGATCCATTTTTAAATTTCTAAACCGATATGTAAAAATGTCGTAAGCTCTTAGTGAAAAGTGTATTTGTTCAGAATTGGTGCGCATTTGGAGCGATTGTGCGTAATAATATTTCTACGTGGAACAGTGAAGTGAGTTTCGAATGTTGCATTCTAATTGTATACGTCAATCGAAGTTTTTTGTTTCTTCTCACCTTCCAGACTACGCCGTCTTCGCGAAGTCGAATGAAGAAAACAGCGATTTGGAAGAAAAAATTAATACAACATCGTATGCATACCTGCCAATTTAAAAAAGACAAAAGAGACTGAAAAATTCTTTTCGCAAGTAGTGTGCCATCTAGTGGCTAGTAGTCATAACGGTGTTAACGTTTTTTCGGTAACACTACGCCATATAGCTGCAAATTGCAGAATCCAATTCATCCATTTATGTTGATTGAAAACAACATTTTATTTCTCTAGTTCAACTAAAATATTAGTTGAATGGAAATGGAGTGTGACTTAGCTAAGAAATGACAGCACGTTTGATAGGTGAATTCAACTAAAAAATAGCCATTTCAACTAATATTTCATTATTATTAAGGGAATGAGAATTTAAAAATCTGAAACAGCAAAAGTTAGATTTTTTTAGTTGTCTCCAAAAAAACTAACTAAAATCAGAGAATCAACAAATTTTTTCGCCAAAATGCAGATTTCGGTCTTTCAGTGCAAATAAACTATAATGTAATGTAAACTATTTTCACGAACATATTTCGTAAAAAGAAGTTAAAAAATGAAAACGATTTCCGGGTCATTCTGCAAAACGATTCGATTCATTCGTAAATTCAAAATTAGTGACTTCCGGTTAGGTGATATTCCGTTAAAACCTTTACAATATGGGTATTTTCGGAACGGATTAGATACCTACACATTAAATCTGTTCCGAAAATACTCCTATTGCAAGGGTTTTGAAAGAATATTAACAAACCGGAAGTCGCTATTTTGGACTTTGGAACGACCCCAAACATTTTGTTTCTAGAACCTATTCATCAAATCCGTTTTCAAGGGTTTTCAAAAGATATCAATAAACCGGAAGTCGCCAACTTGGATTTCGGATCGACCTCAAACATCTTTTTTCGGCTAAAATTCATAAAATCCATTCCGAAAATATCCATATGATTAGATTTTAAAATATTCACAACACAAACTGTTTTTACGAAGTAAATTCCAAATAAAGTACACTTTTCTTACGAAAAAAGTTATCGCTATTTGAGATAACTTTTTTCAGAAGTAAAATCCAAATAACGTGAACTTTTTTTTAACAAACTAACTCGATTTATGAACCCCAGTTTAGATCGTAAATTGAGGTTCCGGTGTATATTGGTTTTGTTGCACATCTTAGAATGGGTTGCAGTGGAATAGAGAGAGAGAGAAAAAACTGGTACGTATGCTAGTACTGTGTACAAAAATTGATTAGTTCCTAAATGACCACTACCAGAATCGGCCAGTATATACCGAAACACGTGTTCGTTCGGCACGCCAACTAAGACGTAGTACTTTGTTGTTACATTACATTCAAACTGGATCCTTGAACCCTTTGTAGCTTTCTTCCGAACCCAAGTATATCGAAATCGGTTACACCACTTGTATGATCATATCTCCGGAACCAGAAATGCTTGCCATAAGCTTGCCTGGTGAAAATCGCATCTTCTCAAAAATATTCTATGTATAGTAAAATGAAATGTAGTTTTACGTCAAACGGAATAGCATTCGGGAAATACGGATAACTCATGATCAATTCTTTTCCAACCGATTTCGCAGCCTCTTCTTTCATGGTTGGTGCTACGATCCTACTGACACTAAGAACCCTTCCATGTTGGGGCACGAACATACGACAACTGGCTTGTGAGACCTGCGTCCTATACGTTGAACCGTCAACGTATAGGACGCAGGTCTGTCAAATGTAAGGATTTAACAGCACTTGGGATTAGAGCAGGTTAGTTTCAATTAGCTTCAAGCGAGAACGACTTTTAATTCAACTTATTGAATAAAGCCTTTAATTTAATTTCACTAATCGGATTTTTTTTTATTCTTTGGTTAACATAACAAACAATCATTTTGTTGTTAAGAAATTATGCCGGTTTTTACCGACCGATCATAAGCTGGTTGAATTTGTAAATATAAATATAAGTTGTACGGTAAATCTGGGTAGTCACCATGATAAAAAAATAATGTATAAAGAACACAATTTACAATTAGCGTACATATACATATAAAATGGATAACCACTTCGTAAATTTGAAGAGCGAGAAACTTTTCTCAGAGATGACTGAACCGAATTTCACAAACATAGATTCGAATGAAAGGTCTTGTGGTCCCATGCAAAATTCCTGAATATTATTTGGATCCGACTTCCGGTTCCGGAGTTATGTGGTAAAATGTGTAAAAAAATAAATATATGTGTTCTAACTTCTTTCATAGATGGCGCGACCGATTTTCAGACACTTAATTTCAAATGAATGGTCCTTTTGTCCCATGCGTAATTCCTGAATTTTATATGGATCCGACTTCCGGATCCGGAAATATAAGGTAAAGTGTGTTAAAAATTGTATACCATCACTGAAAAGGGCGAAAAACCATGAAAAGTTTTCTAAATCGACCTCAAAACTTCTCCAATCGATAGTTTTTATCAGTAGACGGTTGAAGAATACCACAGTATTATATATGATAGTATGATTGATATGAGAAAGGCACTAGGTGGATTAAAACAGGTTTTTTCTAATATCATAACTTTTGAACCACTCGGCCGATTCTGCTCATTTGGATATGTTGTCAATAAATGCCTATAGTTTTCAGGAAAAATATGCGAATATTGTAAAGTTGAAGTTTGGGTTTGAAAAAATCAATTGTATAACTTTTCAACGGTTTTCATGGTTTGCGACCAATGGGCACTATGTCATTTTATATTTTGTTCTGAAAGCTGAATCAGTTTTACATAACGTATACAAAACTGGGCGAAGCACGATTTTTGTTTTTGAGTTACAATTTTTTTTTTAAATTTCAAGTTTTCGTTGTTTCCGTGTTTTTTCGATTTTCGTCAAAAATAGGTTATTGATAAATTTATAACTTTTGAACCACTCGATAGATTCCTCTAATTTTTGGATATGATATACAAAATGTTTCAGCTTTCAGAAGAAAATATAAAATTACATAGTCCCCATTGGTCGCAAACCATGGAAACCGTTAAAAAGTGATACAATTGACTTTTTCAAACACAAAGCTTCAACTTTACAATATTCGCATATTTTTCCTATAAACTATCCAAAAGTTATCAGTCTCAGTCGAATGGTTCAAAAGTTATGGTTCAAAAAATGTACTTTTTGAAGAAAATCAAAACTAATCGATTGTTTTTATCCACCATAACAAGGAAATGGTCATCCTAATGACAAACTATTATACCAAATATTACGAATTTCTGAGAGATCGTATATCAGTTTCTCATATAATTGTTGTTTTAATATATCAATATAATATTTGTATGTTACAACACTGTGCCTGGATCACATCGATAATACAGAGCATCTCACCAAACCATCTGTTAGAGCTTACTAAACTGTTTGGTAGTTTTTGACAGATCGATGACACTTTGAATTCTAATCAATTTTCGAACTGCTGAACGATAGGTAAACTTTTGGATTTTTCATTGAAAAATGTTTCCAAACTTTACATTTGAAAAGCCATTGCACTTAATTGCAAAAAATGAATATTTAATTAGCTATATTTAGACCGGAAGGGACGACATTGACGACGCGTATCACGGGTTAAGGTTTCGGTGGAAACAGAGTAAACATGTCGAGGAGAAAGAAATAGTGTCTGTTCTCGTTGTTCCATGGGGTTGATTTATTGTACCTGAAAAGGAATGTTTTATGAAAATACTTCGATGTTAAATCAAACAGAATGTATGTTTGAATACATGTTCAAACATTTTTAAATTTTTCGAAAACACTCTTTTACATGGCTCATGTTGTAGATGAAAATGTATCGTATTTAGCTCTGAAGACAAGTGGTGTTTGGTTTCAGAACTAAATGCCATGCGTCTCCGTTTGATGATAATTTGATGGAGACGCATGATTTTTCGATTGATTGATTTGAAGAAGTCAAGTGTAGACTAAGTATAATAAATTGGCGAAACAGAATTATGAGTATTTACAGGAAAAGGATGCTCTAAGCAGCATCAATTTTCAAGATGACGACTTCCGGTTTAATGATATTCCTTGAAAACCCTTATAATATGGGTATTTTTTGAAAGGGGTTTGATGAGTAGATGTCAAAAAATGATGTTTAAGTTAGTTCTGAATTCCAAGATGGCGACTTCCGGTTTATTGATATTCATTGAAATCCCTTACAATATGGTTTTTTTTCGGAACGGATGTTTCTCGAAACCCGTAGCAAAACGAATGTTTTCGGAACGAGTTTAAAGAACAGTTCTTAGTAAACATAGTTTGAGTAATTATGACTCACTGTCGAATAATTTATAATATTGTTACTTTCGGAATGGATTTTACGAGTCAATATTAGGAAGAAAGTTGTTTCAAATAAATTTCAGGAACTTTATTCCAAATTCAACATAATATTAGCTTGACACTTACAATCGAATTGTCAAATAAATACATAAAATGATGAAAATGCTTGGATGTAAATATTTTAAGGTTCATTCTTTGGTGAAAGAAATGTTAATATTTAATTTTCAGTATTGTAGTAAAAACTGTTAAAACTATTGTTTTCGTTATCGTTGACCGATTTCAATCCCTGAACTGTTGATTAGTTTTCCATTAATTTCATTCCGGTAAATCTTCACAGACCCGAATTAGCAACTAAGAGTTCCTCTTCATATCGTTACACTCAAACATCGTTTTCCTACATATACTCATCAAACCCGTTCCAAAAATACCCATATTATAAGGATTTTCAAGGAATATCAATAAACCGGAAGTCGCCATCTTGGAATTCAGAACCACCTCAAACATCGTTTTCCGACATCTACTCATCAATCCCGTTCCGAAAATATCCATATTGTTGTAATTTCCATGGAATATGAATGAGCCGGAAACGGTTTTCATTGTAATCAAAAACCTCTTTTTACGAAATAGGTTCGTAAAAAAAGTTTACGTAAACGGAGGTTTGGGTGTATGAATTTAATTTCGGTTTTTGGGTAGTTTTTATATGCATACCCGGCAACACCCTTTGTTGTGCATCGACTCAAACAATTCCATTGAAACCGTCCTTACTGAAGATTGAGCTCTAGAATGGTTTCTTGTTCCAACAAGACAACGATCCGAAATATACAGCTAGTAAACATATTTTCATGGATCCCGAATCGAAATTTTGAAATGCCCTCCACAATCCCCGGACTTGAAACCAATAGAAAATTTATGATTTATTTTGGATGCAAAACTGAATAAATCCTACGTTAGCAACCAAATATCCATAGTTCGAAGCTCTACAAAAGACGTGCGAACTTATTGACCTGAGTTATTGGCAAAACTTAGTAGGAAGCATTCTCGTCGTCTAGTAGTAGTGGTTTGTGCAAAGGAAGATCATACAAAGTACTAAGTACAAGCCAGTAATCGGAAACATTTAGTCTTTTATTACGTGCAAATTTTTATTCCAATCACTCCGAAGAACAACGATTTTTGAAATGTCATATTTTTCGAAATTTTATTCCTAACTTAAAGGTCCATTTAGTCGTACGTAACCGTAGTTGAACCAGTGATGAAACTGTCGGAAATTGCGAAGGTTACTAAAAAAGACTGTTGTGCAATTTATTCTGGCCAGTGCTGTTCGACTTCTGATACCGGATAATAAGAATAAAAATTTCAAGTTCAAGAGCGTGTTTCTATGCAAGGCGAGTGGAAACTAGCTCAACTTCAGGTCTGGTCAACTAGCTGTATAATTCTTCAATAGTTCAGGTCTGGCGATTTGAGTTCCAAAAAAAATGAATTTGGATGTACAGGACACTCAATACTCGGTTCCGGAAGTACCGGAAATAGTGATCAAAAAGTTGGGAACGGAATTTACTACATTTTCTCAAAGATGGCTGAACCGATTTCCACAAACTTAAGCTTAAATGAAAGGCCCTATGGTTCCATAGGTTGCTGTTGAATTTCATCCGGATACAACTTCCGGTTCCGGAGTTACAAGGTGAAGTGTGTTAAAAATTTCAAACCGTCATTTAGAGCGAAGATGCAAAATGGGAAAAATTCTTCTAAATTTGACTCACAACTGTTTACAAATTAAAAAGGTTATGTTAGCTTATTCCCAAATTAACATTCTAGCTTGTTTTTCAAGTGCGTAAGCGACAAATTTAGTTTAAAACAATCAACAATTTTTGTGGACAAATTTTTTCGAAGATTGCTCAGATTTTTTTTCAAATGTCTCTGTATACATTTTCCGTATACTTGTGAGATATGTCAGTTACTCGCTTAGAGTAACTCTTTTTTTTTCTATTGTTCAAATTAATTTCTAATCCTTGTTATACTGTCAAACTTTGGTTGACATGTTCAAGTAAAATATTAAAAAATCCAAGATAGCGACCTCCGGTGTATTGATATTCTTTGAAAACCACAGTGGTATAGGTATGTTCGAGTATTTTTTCGGATTTGACTAACAGATGCTGCAAAACAATGTTTCAAGTTGTAGCAAATACAAATGATGTCTTCCGGATTTCGTACTTCTATTTTAGAAAAGGTGTGTTTAATCAGCATGCTATCAACATATTTATTGACTCACCAAAGTTCAATCGATCATAAAATTTCCTTAGAATTTTCAAGACATGCAAATCTACTATTTCTATTTCGCCTCGCATTCCGAACATCCAAATCTTCCTTTTCATTCTATCAATCAAATTCCAACCGATTTTCCCAATATTTTTGTTTATTTTACCCGAATTTACTTCAGCATCACATTTTCAAATTAGGTAAAGTTCTGACGAAATTGTTGGGTTGATATCTTCTGGTCGATGCTAGATCACACCAAAATAGAGAGGCAAGAGATTCTGCCTAAAGCACTCTTACGCATTAACTGCACCGTCGATTCTATCGGGAGTGATGAAGGGAGAGCTTATTTCACCACGTTCGCAAATCATCTGCCAGATCAGAAAATTCTTGCAAATCTCGATAATTTTGAAAATCAAGCTTAGGCATGACAACGAAATATGTATGCCAAGGAAGTTGACGAGAGTTGACTAGGACGTAAGTTTCGTCATCTATCAGATGCTAACCGATTTAATGAGCTGCTTCGTGTAATGGTTCCGGGTGTGGATTTTCGCAGTGATGTTATATTTTCCATTCCGTTTCAAGACTATTTTTAAACATGAAACGTAATGCTCCAATGTTTGCTATCCAACCTCATTCGTTCAGTACATAGAAATTTAGCTCTATAGGCTACCCATACAAAACAATTAAGCTAAGGCGAATGTGTTTTGTGCATACACGGAAAGACCGAAATCAGCATTTTGGCGAAAAAATTAGTTGATTTTCTGATTTTAGTTAGTTATTTTTTGAGACAACTAAATTGGCTGTCACCGAGAAAATGTTAACACCGTAATGACTACTATCCACTAGATGGCACACTACAACCGAAAAAAATTCAGTCGCGGTTGTCTTTTCTATATTATGAGGTAAAAATACGATGTTGTATTGGGGAGAAAGACATAAACTTCTTTTTGAAAATTTTTCTTCTAAATCGCTGTTTTCTTCATACGACTTCGCAAAATCGACTCTCTCACTGAAAACTTTGAGCACTCGGAAAACAAAAACCGAATACAAGTAGTACACCGGACAGCGTACCCCGAAAGTTTGGAAGATACAAAAACATCATTTGACATATACAATTAGAGTGCAACATTCGAAACTCACTTCACTGTTCCGCGTAAAAACATTATCACGCACAATCGCTTCAAATGCGGACAAATTCTGAACACGGAACGACCGAAATCAGCTCTGCGCCTAATTCGTATTACTGTTTTTGTATTAGTTGATTTTAACAACAAAATTTCCAAAATAACTATGAAATTAGTTGAAATTGAGAATTTACTTTGCTGAAAAAACTCGTATTTTTAGAGAATGTGTTTAGTTGGTGAATATCCTGGACACAAACCAGCAATATTGCAATCCAACACTAAATTCTCATTGACAACTGATTTTGTTATTAAAATCAGAAAATTTGTTTCTATTTATCTATCACTATCGTTGCTGAAGGACAGTACAAAAAAACAAAAATGAAATTGGTTTATTAACAAGTTTATTAGCAAAAAAATTATGAGAAGTGTCAAAGCAAAACAATCCATTAAAAAGCTTAAAGGGAGAGTCTTGAAATTGCTTGCAAATTGTTTTGAAGTTTTTCACATGTGTTACGATATATCCATATATAAATTTCTAAACCGATGTGTAAAAATGACGTAAACTCTTAGTAGAAAGTGGATTTATTCAGAATTTGTGCGCATTTGAAGCGATTGTGGGTAATAATGTTTTTACCCGGAACAGTGAAGTGAGTTTGGAATGTTGCACTCTAATTGTATATGTATTCGGTTTATGTTTTCCGAGTGCTCAAAGTTTTCAGTCAGAGAGTCGATTTCGTGAAGTCGTATGAAGAAAACAACGATTCAGAAGAAAAATTTTCGAAAAGAAGTTTATGTTTCGTTTATGTCTTTTTCTCCAAAACAAAATCGTATTTATACCTGCCAATATAGAAAAGATAGTCGCGAGTGAAATTTTTCGGTAGTAGTGTGCCATCTAGTGGCTAGTAGTCATTACGGTGTTAACATTTTTTCAGTAACAGTGTGTCATAAAGCTGCAAATTACAGAAGCCAATTCAACCATTTATGTTGGTTGAAAGCAACGTTTTATTTTTCTAATTCAACTAAAAAATTAGTTGAATGGAAATGGAGTGTGCCTTAGCTAAGAAATGACAGCACGTTAAATAGATGAGTTCAACTAAAAAATAGTTATTTCAACTAATATTTTTCTATTATTATGGGAATGAAAATTAAAAAAAACTAAATTAGCAAAAGTAGGATTTTTTTTAATTGTCTCAAAAAATAACTAACTAAAATCAGAAAATCAACTAATTTTTTCGCCAAAAGGCTGATTTCGGTCTTTCCGTGAATAAATACACTTTCCACTAACAGTTTACGCCATTTTTAAATATCAGTTTAGAAATTTAGATATGGATATATCGTAACACATGCGTAAAACATCTAAACAATTTGCAAGCAGTTGCAATAAGACTGCCCTTTTTAGCTTTTTAATGGATTGTTTTGCTTTGACACTTCTCATGAGTTTTTGGCTAATAAACTTGTTAATATAACCAACTTCATTTTGGTTTTCTTTGTTCTGTCCTTCAGTAATGATGGTGATAGATAAATAGAAACGAATTTTCTGATTTTAATAACAAAATTAGTTATCAATGAGAATTCCGTGTTGGATTGAAATATTGTTGGTTTGTGTCCAGGATATTCGCCAACTAAACACATTCTCTAAAAATAAGAGTTTTTTTCAGCAAAGTAAATTCTCAATTTCAACTAATTTTATAGTTATTTTGGAAATTTTGTTGTTAATATCAACTAATTCAAAAACAGTAATACGAATTAGGCGCAGAGCTAATTTCGGTCGTTCCGTGTAGAAAACCGTACCGTACTGAACAGAACATTTGATGGCATCCCGTTCTGGGATTCTTTACACGGAAGCCGCAGTCCGAATTAAACGTTCAATATTTTTATCTCCATTCAATATCTTAATCATGAATGAAAATCTAAGCAGAAACCAATGATTCCAGGTGGAATAATGGAAAGGCATTTCTATTCAGTGTACTGAATATTATTCGTGTGATTTGTGTGAATCCGATCACGGTACTTCATATCATCTGATGTGTAACTGTCCTGCATTGACGCAACTACGTATCCGGGTTTTTGGTTCTCCATACATGGTTGAATCTGTGTTTGAGGAGCTCAAGTTAAAGGATATTATATCGTTGCTCACCTAATGTGGTAAGGAGCTATAGTCAGAGGGGTTCAACGTTCTTTCCGGGGTGAATGAATCCTATCTGTATGGACCCTAAAATGTTTCAGTAGATTGCTTGGTATCCCTCATGGGGTGCCGAATTTTTCTTTCACGAATTTCATTCGTAATTGAATAGTTGATCACTTGTTGATGACAATCAACAATAAAGCAGTAACGTTCGAATGTGGGTTCTAACAAGATAATTTTCGGTAGATCTAGGCTCGAAAACCCACCCTTCCACTGTCTCATAACTGAGGCATTTCATTCCGAAGTGTGAGAAGCGTCGGAATCAATCGAAATGGAAATATCAAATTTCAATAAATCTCACTCCAATCAAGTTTGCATAACCATGCACAATCCATTACGTTCAAGTCCACCGGATCTGGCATAAATTATTATAGCGACGCCACAAATTGAAAGGAATCAAGCAGTATAATGGGAAGCCATGCTGCTTCTGCCTTGATGAGAAAACTGTCTCTCACCGCCAACACACCAGTACGGGCCCAGCCGAGCCATGTGAGAAATCGACCACCGAAGCCGAAGATGTCCTGAGCTGAACCGAATAACGATGACCGGTCACTATGGGGCAATATATGTATATGACATCTTGTGTCGATAATAACGATAATGATGGGGCCAGACTAGACATTAGCTGTGCTGTCCTGCATATCCTGTATGTCCCTGCGACCATTACGCGAACCAACTACCATAGCAATAACCGGCGTACAAACGGATCGGGGATGGTTGGAGCTGTCGGAATCGTTAAGAAGCAGGTGTCTACCGATAGCCAATTTCCAATAATATCCCCTCGATGACCAACCCGCTTCGGTGCTAGCAGGTGCCAGTGCTTCCTCTAGCGACTTGGTAGTAAGCTATGGAAGGGACGTTAGCCGGGTTAGTGAGCAAGAGAGAGAATGAGATAGAAAGAGACGGGTGATTGGCGGGGACGTTTTCCTTTACTAAGCGGCTGTCGCTTTGTCGGCAATTCATTCAGGAATATGGTTCGGAATCGGTAATCGACTTGACAATTATGACAGATTAACGCGTCGTAGAATATTGGCAGGTCTATTTTGAACTTACGCTTGCAACTCGGTAAGCGCAAGAAGTCGCAGTGGGCCTGAAAAAGGCAATATTTTTGCACAATGAAGAAAGAAAAACCTGTTTTAATCCACCTAGTGGTGTAATGATGCCTTTCTCATTTTCATTTTCTAGCGTAGAACAGCAAAAATTCCCCGAAATACTACAGAAATCATAAAATAGTTTTGAAGATTTCTGTTGCATAATACTAGTACATTGATACACTATATTTTAATTTAAGTTAGTGAAAATCTATTCAATCATATGTAAGAAAGTGAAATGAGCTCCATTTTATCATATTTATTACATAGTTACATTCGGTTCATTCAACCATGCACTAAAATGACCTACACATTTTTTTACGATTCTCTATGATGATTTGAATTTTGGAAAAAAAATGTACCGGTAGTCGGATAAAATTCAGCATATCATTTATGGGACTATCAATGGTTTATTTGGTTACAGAGTCTCATGGTCTGCAAACTAGAGACAATCACTAGCCAATATAAAGAGGTAGCTCATGAACAAAGTATTCCAGAAATTGACGTTTTCATACTGAGCACCCTATCTCCGGAAGTTTGTGAAACTTGGTTCAACCATACATTATTTTCACATTTTTGGTGCATATCAACCTGTAATTCCGGAACCGGAAGTCAGATCCAAAGGAAATTCAGGATCCGAATGAAATTCAGGAACTTTGTATGGGATCTTTCATTTAAATCTCAAATTGTGAAAATCAGTTTAGCCATCTCCGTGAAAAGTGAGTGACATTATTTTCACATTTTTGGTGAATATCACCCTGTAATTCCGGATAGTGAAATCGGATCCAAATGATATTCAGGAACTTTGTATGGAACCGTGAGTCCTTTCATTTGAATCTAAGTTTATTAAAGTCAGCCATCTCCGAGAAAAGTGAGTGACATTGTTTTGACATTTTTTGGCGCATATCACAATATAATTCTGAAACCGGAAGTCGGATCCAAATGAAATTCAGGAACTTTGTATGAGACCGTGAGACCTTTCATTTGAATCTAAGTTAGTGAAAATCGGTTTAGCCATCTTCGAGAAAAGTGAGCGGCAATATTTATCACATACACACACAGACATTTGCTTAGCTCGTCGAGCTGAGTCGAATGGTATATGACATTCAACCCTCCGGACCTCGGTTCAATAGTCGGGATTGTATAACTTTTCTATGTGAGAAAGGCAAAAAGAATGTAAAGAAATTCTTGTAGGCGGATAACATTTTGTACACTGGGTTGCACAAAAAAGGCAAACAACGACTAGATTTGAACTGAGAATCACAGGATCACAAAGTACGCCTATGTATCGACAGAGTCACTGAAGCGTTTTTATATTCAGGTTACAGGTAGAAGGAACATGAAAACCATACAATTACACTAGGGCATTTGCAATTATTAACAGCAGAAATATTGTCAAAATCAGAATCGAAATTCTTCAATTTAAATGAAACTTGGCACTCGTTCTCAGAATAGTAAACCATTTGTTTGGCAGGGATGGAGAGACCAATTCGACTCAAGACTGATTTCTAAAAAGGTCGGATGTATTTTTGCATCCACTTTCTTAAAATCGGAGTAACTCGGAAAATGTAAATTGTACGAAAATTGTGTCAAAGAAGAAGCTGCAAGAAATCGATTGGGCACTCTAAGAAAGACACTGGAAAAAATTAAACACTTTTTCAAGAATTAAAAACTAAACCCAAAATCTAAAATTAGAAAGAAAACGTTTCTTTAATATTGTAATTTAAACTGTCGGCTAGAAAAGATTGCGATGTGATAAGATAACGACAAAATGCCGCAAAGATAGCGAAACTGTCATTCGCATCGATTCAACTCCTTC
Organism: Malaya genurostris; assembly: GCF_030247185.1. Taxonomy (NCBI): domain Eukaryota; kingdom Metazoa; phylum Arthropoda; class Insecta; order Diptera; family Culicidae; genus Malaya; species Malaya genurostris. Next base: position 50,852,463 of record NC_080572.1, read on the forward strand.
GAGACCACAAGTCAGAACAAAAAATTTAAATTAAAGACTGTCCCAGAAAGTATGGACGCAACCAAAAACCGCTGCCATTTCGCAATGGTTCAGAATCTGTCAATTTGTATGGATGCGTCCTGTTGTTTACACTCTTCTCTAACCACTTGTGCAGATTTTTATTCGTTTTCATTAGTTTGTTTCGAAATGCGTGGACTTTCAGCAGAACAGTGTCGAAAAATTGTGTACAAATGGTGCACAGAACGCGGACTGTCACTGAGAAATATGGCAAAAATGGAAGGAGTAAGTGAAAAAGCCGTGCGAAATTCAATCAGAAAGTTCGGTGAGGATAACACCTTTGAGGATAAACCGAAAACGGGTCGAAAAAAGGTCCTGCTAATCCTCAGTTTGATAAACGTATACTGAAGGCGTTCGAGCAAAATAAGGAGGTTTCAGTTCGTGATGTGCCCAAAAAAGTGGGCACTTCGAAGTCAAATGTTCTTCGTGCTAAAGAAAGTTTAAATCTTCGAACCTACAAGAAGCAGAAACAACCAAAACGTAGTCCGAAACAAGAAACATCGATCAGGCCGAGGGTTCGAAAGCTGTACAATACGATTCTTGCTGGAAATTTGAACTGCATTATCATGGTCGACGAAACCTACGTGAAACTCGATTACAAATCCTTGCCGGGACCACAATATTATACGGTGCGAGAAGGGCAAGTGTTAAACCAGTCCGATACATCGATTGAAGTCGGAAAATTTGGTAAGAAAGCTATGGTCTGGCAAGCAATTTGTAGCTGCGGTAAGATTTCGAAACCCTTCATCATCACTGCTTCAATGAACAGCGAAATATACATCAAGGAATGTTTACAAAAACGACTTCTACCCATGATTCGAAGCCACAAGGATCCTGTAGTCTTCTGGCCAGATCTTGCTTCTGTCACTTTCGTCCCAAAAGACATGACACCAAATTGCCCACAATTTCGACCAATTGAGGAATTTTGGGCATTAACGAAGGCACATCTTAGGAAACAAGAAGGTGCGCCAGCTAGTCTACAATGGCTAAGTAGCAAATGTTGAGAATAATATTCTGTTGTTGTAGTCTAATATTATCAGTATATCGAAGAAATACTGAATATCTAACACTTGTTACTTACAGTTATTTACAGCGAAATCAAAGTGCGTCCATACTTTCTGGGACAGTCTTTAACCATTGCAATGACAAAATTCTATTAGCAGAATACATATTAAGTAAACTTCAATCAAAATGGATTCATTTTGATAATGCGTATGTGATCTGTTATCGGCTAAAATTTGCACGGATATTTTAAAGCGTGTGCTATTTATTTGACATAATAATTATTTTATGCTTAGTATGTTGCCTTTTCATTCATATTCTTTATTAATCGACGCCTTGGTCTTCAAAACCTCGTGCTTTATTCGAAACATTGTCGATTTTAACTATAAAAATAAACTATTACAAAAAATCGTAAATCGTCCACTCTAGAAAGTTGGTCGTCTTTGACAGATATACATTTGTTGATGCTTTCAATTAACAACGAAATAACACTTGTCGCTAAGAAATTCTACCAGTTGAAACCACCAGCCACCAACTGATTCATTTTTCTTGTGGCTCTAATGCAAATGCTAATTTAAATACAACAGACAGCGAAGGGGTTAAAACAACTGTCCAATATTCTGGCAGAGATGCCAGGTGAAATTTTGGGCGCCTACGTACTAGAAATGATCCTACACAAGCTGATTATTAAAAAAAAAATGACGAGAAAAACCAATCAAAAACCCTACAGTAATAGCAAAAGTCATTAAATTGGACGATTGTTTATAAAAACCTGCAAAAAAGTCTGCTTAATTGCAAAGTCTGCTAACAAACGAAATTGCAAATTTTCATACCAATCTGCAAACCTGGCATCTGTGGTTCTGACGCTCATTATTTCGCTATTCTGCGACGATTCCGTCTATGTATGTCCAGCTGAAAACCACTATACTTTTGATATGGAACACATTTTTGTTTTCTACTTAGTGGTACAACTTTGGAAATTCAAGGGTAAATGCAAGGGTCAGTTTTTGAACACTTACAGCTCAGTCAGTTTAGTTTCAATCAGTAATATTATTTCACCAATTGATTGGAAATATTTCTAAGCATTGATTTGAGTATTCATAGCCATGTATTTTCAATTATATATCATTGAAATGTTGATTAATAGCTAGCAGTGTCCTACTTCGTCTGCTAAAAATCTACGGCATACCGGATTTCCTCAACACATACGACGGTTTTGAAGGTGTAAGCGATATATCAATGAGAAAGCATCGCTCTGATTGGTCAATTGATGCAAAAGCGAAGCTGTTGGAAGCACGCGAATCAGTCGTTTCAGTCCTACGTGTAGCATGTTAGAGGTAAGTTGTTGCTAGACAGAAAGACAGAATGCGCCATAAGGATATGCTCTGATCTTGTGTCATGCGAGTTCGGACGATATTCCATATTATGTCGTTTTCGTCTGAGAAATTTGCAAATACCCCAGGGTAAATTTTGAGTGCTTAGGAATAATTTTTAATTTATATAAGATGAACTCAGTTAATAATGAGAAAAAGTTGGTCCCTTCAAACGAAATCGCAGAATTGTGTAGTAATGGTAGAGAAACTTAACGCTATAAAAATAACTGCTTTCGTACAAAACTTGAACACAAGCTTGGCGAAAAGAAGCTTAAATATCGAAATTAATATCGCAAGTATGTGCAAAAATATAAGTGCATACATTTGGGATATTGATGTAATTTTGTCGGTTACAAAACAAATACAAATCAGGGCAAATAGAGTTTATATTATGGGTTCGCGTGTTCGATGTTGGTTCCTAATAAAGATCAATCTAAGCAGACTCTTGTGCAATTGCGGATTCAAAAGTGTGACGGTTGATTGAATCGTTTGAAAGCTACTGTCGGGCCATTAATCAAGTTCAAAGATCAAATGGCTGTGACTGTTGGTTCCGGAGATATGATTGTATAAGTGACGTAACCGACAAAACATGTTGATTTTTACCGCTCTTATATATATGGGTGCCAATATTTTGGGATCACCTCTAATTTCGTAAAGCGATAGTTTAAGCTCCTTGAAAAATTTCCTCATGCAAAATTTTAGCTAAATCGGACATGCGTAACGGGGTGCTGCCGGGTGGTAAAGGTTTGAAAATTTTCGTCTTGAAAAAGCACCATAGGGGGGAATATATGAAATTTCCGAAATCGAAAATTTTTGTTGATGCCAAAAGTGTGGTGATTTTTCAAGATCTATGAAAATTCCACTAAGTGGACTAAGAAGGGTTTTTTTAGATTAGCATCACTCTTCTCATATAAATGGGCAACATAAATGCCAAGCGCGTGATTGGAAAAACGATACCGATACTGCAGAAATCTATCGAGCTGAGTGTCTCCAGAAAAGATTGCTGCCTTTATATAAGAAGCATAGTACACTTCCACTATTTTGGCTGGATTTAGCCTCGGCTCACTATTCCAAAACCACTCTGAATTGGCTTGCGAAAAAGACTATAAATTTCGTTGGAAAAAATCTCAATCCACCAAATTGCCCTCAACTTCGACCCATCGAACGTTACTGGACAATCGTGAAAAGGGTCTTCAAAAACACTGGTAAGGCAGCTGGGAACATGCAGAAGCTCAAAAAAAATTTGGGCTCAAGCGTTCAAAAAATGCGATGCAACACTTGTCCGGAATTTGATGAAGAGCGTTCGATAAAAAATTCGAAAATTCGTGAAGGAATAACTTAAATTTCACCCGGTTTTCATTATGCTTAAGTTTAACCTCGTAGAATAAAGGATCAATTTTTAGTTAATGATTTTTATTTAATAATGGTTTACCTCACTTTCCATTTCTCTGAGCTTTTTATGATTGCCGAGAACATAATTTTTCATTACATTTTATGATTTGAAAAGCTTACGGTACTTTCTCTTGTGGCACAGAAACCAATACTTCTACTTTCTTGAATGACATAGAAACATCTTCGTTCTCTATGCACAATGAGCGAAATCCAGTGAACTTGTACTCTTTTGAAAAAAATTTGTGTGATATGAAAAAACAATATTGTTGCTGCGAATCCTGCCATTTTTTTGATTGTTGCATTTTCAAAATCTGTGAGTGTTGTGAAGTGCAATTACATAAAGTGATAGTAATTACCAACAACAATTTAAAATTCGGGAATAAACACTTTGCATCATTTTGCTACTATATTCCATTATCGACTTTTAGAGCCGCATACTTTGCCTCGACTTAACCCTGGCAATTAATTTTATTTAACAGTTAATTTTCAGTGCATATATGCCATTCAATACACTCAGAATTCACCTTACATTGTATTCGACTTATTGTTGTATTCTATCTTCCGTTATATTCGACTTTTTGTTCTTTTCGACTTTATGGTGTATTCGACCTTATGGTTATTCGACTATTTGTTACTTTCGACCTTTCGTTATATTCGACGTTTTGTTATTTCGACTTTTTGTCCTATTCGACCATTTGACGCATTCGGCCTTTTGTTCTTCCGACCTTTTGGTGTTTCGACCTTTTGTTCATCGACGTTTTGCCATTCGACCATTTGTCATTCGACATTCTAGTATATATTCTAATGAGTCCAGTTTTTATACAATACGAGCCATTATTCAACGTTACTTAATAATAGATATCAAACATAGCAAACAAATCACCGGTGGCGCTTGTCGTGAACAGCAATCTCTATTTACTGAAGGAAGCGGAAGTTTGCAAAAAAAACTTTTGCTATAAATATTATTATAAATACTTATTAAACGCAATTTATATATTAGTAACTGAAGATTCTTACTTCCAAAAATAACTAGAATAAAATTTTTAGCACCATCTAATTCTTTAAAAAATTTAGAAATTTGATTCTAGTGAAATTATTCTATTAAACGCTCAACCGCTGATAAATTAATTCCTAAGATTAACTTTAGAATCCTACATAGTGTTTCGCAATTATTTGCCTATTTTTCAAATTTAAATCTCTTGATAGGAGAGTTTTAAAATTGAGTTTTTAATGTCATCATGATCGGTCGAGTCTCGTACACAACACTGTAACTTTTTCACAACATGTTGGATGTGATGTGATATTGGCCCTTATTCTGCGAGTCGAGTGAGGTGAGATAAGTCGAGTCACCCGAGTCACGCGATTCTGACAGTCGAATGAAGTGACAAAAGTCACCAGGGTGAATTTCGATGAACACTCACCGTATTTTTGCAGTCGAATCTAAGTGACAAGAGTCACAACGCAGTGAGTTTCAAAGTCGGTACCGGTAAAGCAAGTGACAGGAGGAATATTAACCGAAAAATCTTAGATATTTTCAAATCTTTGAATTTTTAACATGGTTTGATGTTGTTATTAAGCAACAAAATTAGTTGTACCAATTATGTTGTTACTTTTTAGATTTCCTATGAACAATTCAATTCTCATACATTTGGATAAATGTATACTTCCAGAGAATTAGAAGAGAGATTGAGCTGTAAAATTATTATATACAACTTTATGAGCACGATGGACTAGGCTCATAATACTTTGGGATGAAAGGACTAATACTCACGAAATGCGCGAAAGCACAGATTATTGTAAAAAAACTGTTTTAACCCACATAATGTGGTGTAATGGAAAAAAAGCTTTGAATTTTGAACAAGGAAAGTTGTTTAAGCATATAGCACAACCTATATAATTTATAAAAAGCTATAAGGCAAGTTTACAAAAGTTTGTCTTTTTTTTGCATTTTGCTCTACATGGTGGAATACATTTTAAACACACTTGCCCTGTTGTTCTAGAACCCGAAGTGACATAAAAAAAAGTCAACGGCAGACCATAAAACTTTTTATTATGGTCTAAATTTGCAAAAATGTACAAAATATTCCATGCTGAATATTAATCATTATATATTTATTTTCCATCCAGACTGTTGATTTAGTCTCATGCACTATTTAGATTAAACCCATTTAAAAGTTATTTAGCAGGAATTTGATTTTGTAGCAGTAGTGCAGGAGTTGATTTCTCTCGAGTAGCTAGCAGATAAAGTGCTAGTTTGTTTGCAGTATTTTCTGAGATCGCAAAATCGCCATCGCTTATTCTGTGCTCCTGCTACTATATATAATATTTAAGTGTAACTAAGAATTCTTACCCAGTATTAATTTGACACGAATTAAATAAATGATATGCAACAGTTTATGTGGCCCAAAGTCATTCGGAACTCTCAGAAACATTTGACCGTTAAAAGCCAATCATCAGTCAGTCGAAAACTGAATATTCAATCTTCAGCATAGTAGTTCAGCTTGGTATGAATTATTTTGTAAGAGGAATGATGTTCAGATAACGAGATAGAAAATTATACTCAGGGCATCTGTGCCTCATGAAGACTCTAATACCAGCACACTGTACCATAATCAAACCAACACTTTAATTGGACTTGTCCTTGCCTAAACCACAGCCATTATTAACTACACGATATTGTTGAGAGATTAGCTGGGAAGAATACAATTAGGAATCCTGTACGATCCTTTCAACTTGAACAAGAATGTTACAACGGGTCTTTGTCCACCGGTAAGCATTTTATTCGAATGAGTGACAGTGGTCTGGACTGCAATGTAGGTAAACTTAATACCTAATTTAAATCAAATAAACAAATCATACAGTTGGTATTTCACTCCTCAGAAGCGTACTTTGCAAATAAGACCGATCGTTGCAAACGATTCAGAAATATATTAAGGCCAGTAACTTGTAGCGATTTCCAGGATTATCGACATTAATTATTCATACCAACAAAAAAAAACGAACCGGAATCCGAAAAAAAAAAATCAACACTAAAGATTTAAATTTAAACCTCACAACCGGCAACATTTCCAAAATTAACCTCACAACCGGCAACATTTCCCACTCGTTTTGACGTTTGGGAAAATGAATCGTTCGTTACTTGAGGTTCACCATCTCACTCACCATAGAATGAACCTGTCACGTCACCCGAGTCGACTCCTAGAATAGGGTGACTACAGTCATGTGACAGTGAGGTGAGATTTGTCGAGTCACGTCACTCGACTCGCAGAATAAGGGCCATTGTATTTGCAAAGAACTCGACGATGCAACAAAAATAATGCGACACGCACCTTTCTGCATTCTTTGTCTAGTAGTTTTGCAGAACATAGAAATTCGAATGAATAATGTTCATGTAATCAAACATTTTGTAGTTCGTTCGTCTATTGAAACTGTTTTCGGTAAACAAATCAACATTCTATTGATTGTTGTGGCTAATCGTACAAGCATCGGTGCCGAAACACTTATATGCAAAAGAGACTGCAAGATATGTTTACATGAAGCAGAAAATTTTCACCGACAAATTCGTTTTTAACAGTTCGGCTGAAAAGTTCGTTTCGTTTAATAGAAACACACATTTTTTTGCCAAATTTCGTTTTTATTATTCAACATAATTGCCATCAGAGGCGATACAGCGATTATAGCGATCTTCCAACTTTTCGATACCATTTATGTAGTACGATTTGTCCTTTGCCTCAAAATAGGCCTCAGTTTCAGCGATTACCTCTTCATTGCTTCTAAATTTTTTACCAGCGAGCATTCTCTTGAGGTCTGAGAACAGGAAAAAGTCACTGGGGACCAAATCTGGAGAATACGGTGGATGAGGGAGCAATTCGAAGCCCAATTCGTTCAATTTCAGCATGGTTTTCATCGACTTGTGACACGGTGCATTGTCTTGATGAAACAAAACTTTTTTCTTCTTCAAATGAGGCCGTTTTTTTGAAATTTCGTCCTTCAAAGGCTCTAATAACGCTATATAATAGTCACGGTTGATGGTTTTTCCCTTTTCAAGGTAGTCGATGAAAATTATACCATGCGAATCCCAAAATACAGACCTTACCGGCCGATTGTTGAGTCTTTCCACGTTTTGGGTTCGGTTCATCGCGTGCAGTCCACTCAGCTGACTGTCGATTGGACTCCGGAGTGAAGTGATGGAGCCATGTTTCGTCCATTGTTATATATCGACGAAAAAAATCGGTTTTATTTCGATATAATAGCTCCAAACACTGCTATGAATCATCAATTCGTTGTTGTTTTTGATCGATTGTGAGTTCACGCGGCACCCATTTTGCACAAAGCTTTCTCATATCCAAATATTCGTGAATAATATGTCCAACACGTACCTTTGATATCTTTAGGGTGTCAGCTTTCTCGATCAACTTCACTTTGCGGTCATTGAAAATCATTTTGTGGATTTTTTCACGTTTTCATCGGTAACAGCCTCTTTTGAGCGTCCACTGCGTTCATCGTCTTCGGTGCTCATATGACCAGTACGAAATTTTGCAAACCACTTACGAATTGTTGCTTCGCCCGGTGCAGAGTCTGGATAACACTCATCAAGCCATTTTTTTGTATCGGCGGCACTTTTTTCATAAAAAAGTCGTGTTTCATCAACACACGAAATTCCTTTTTTCCATTTTTTTCACAATAACAAAAGTAGCTTCACTCAAAATGCAATATCTCACAAACTAATAATCAGACAGCTGTCAAATTTATACACGTATCTTTCGAAGGTTGGTACTAACTGAAAATGGTATGGATTTAATTCTAGTGGCGCCCTCTCATAGAAACGATACGAACTTTTCAGCCGATCTGTTACTGCTTCAAATTGTTCATTTCCAGTTTGCCAGCAGCATTTAAAATCTCTTTTTGCAAATTCAATATACGTTTCTATAAAATAAAATTTAGAAAACGCTCTAAAACATTATTGGCTTTATTATTCCCATTTTTCCGTGTAATTTCATTACTTTTACAGGATTTCAGAGAATCATATACCATGCCAAGTAAGGAATGTAAGAAACGAAATATGCCTGGTTTGTGTAGAAATGAACCTGAATACACTTCTAATTAACACCGAAATGCGTAAAAATATACGTAATTGAATAGGGGTCTTGCCAGACCCATCAGTCAGACCAAAGGTATAAAACTACCTGTCAGACGGGGGGTTCAAATTGATGTATTTAACGATAAATTGAACGATTTGACTGCGACTGTGGTGCAGAACAAGACTAACGTTGTAGTTGCTTTAAATTCTTCGTTTTCTGTGCAATGGAAAGGCACCATTGGGTCGAAGTTTCAATGAACGGAATGAAACTTACGTGATAAATTTTGAATAAATCGATGACAGATAAACAATTTATTGGAGGTTGATATTTAAAGATATGTTCCAAACTGCAATCTATATACCGAAAACTTTGAATAACCTAATTTTCAATCGATTCAAGCCAATAAATGATTAGTCTTCTTTCGGTACAAAATCACAGATCAGCAGACAGTGCGGCTCGGTAGGGTGTGTAAAAATGTCTACTTCATTTTCACGCCAGATGTTCAAAATGGAGATAATAATGATAATAATGCAGAAAATCATCGTTGTTTTGACAAGGAGTGTGCCTATTGTTGGTGCCTGCGGACCACGGCATCCGACGTCGTTCGCTCTGTGACGAAGTGAGGACTCCTTTGCAATCGTGCATTTTGCTCAAATACATTCACCAACATTTGCTTCCTCCCTATCCCAAGCCACCCGTGTGCCACCCAAATGTGTCGACAAAGTTCTTCGAAGCACCAATTTCCAGCACTTTCAAAATTATTCGACAACGCACTGAAAATGAACGATCGGATGAAGGAGGTTTGTCGACTGTTGTCAACAATGTTCAGAAGATAAACTTTTTTGAAGTCCGTTCGTTCTTTGAAAGAGGTAACGAAGGTCGGTCGCTGTCGGTTGGAGGGCTGCTGACGTCAACAGTTGTGCAGCATTCTAGGAATTGCCGATCCCGACAAGTGATTTGGAAAACTGGTCAACCCTGGCGAACGGCGAGCAAGATTGATTAGCATAGCTCCATCGATAGTTTGAGCAAATTGTTTGATTTATGTAAACGAAATGAAAGTTGGTTGTTACATGCTCTTTTATTTGCCCTCGCCCGGATGCAAAGTTTCTCTGCTTAATTTCACATTGATAAACTTGGTCAAACTTACGGTACAGAAGAAAAAGATTTTTCGAACGGGCAGGACTAAACTCAAATTAGCAGAAAATTGGCTGAAAAACAATTGCTAATTGGTGTGCTGATGAAACTGCCCAGACAAGGAAGAAACTTCAAATTTACCCCTATTACGAGGAGTGGTAGTACGGCTGCAACTTTCTAACAACCACACATACCCACAAACACACGCACTCACACTTATACAGACTGGCTAGACGTAAGAGCACCGACCGACCGGAATGATTGAGAAAGAAAGCATTTCAAAATTTAAGTTTAATTACAGTTTTGCCAGCCTAATTTGTATTTAATTGGGTCTTCCATTTGGTACTAGAACAAGCGAGTCAATCCGATTCGGAAACTTTCGGAATTGTCGGTGTTAGTCATGGAGCGTCAAGTGCCGTGAAAATTATGGTCCGGTGGGACCGATCACCTTCCCGGGCTCAAGACTCCGACCGAATGGATGGCGTGCCGAAATAATTCGGAAAATCAATAATAATTTTGGGTTGATATTGGGGTGACGGAAGATACCGTATACAAAAGATTAAAATTTCTTATATCAGCGAAACGAGGACAGACTGCTATCTGCTCGCAATCGATTTTAGGGATTGAACAGAAGTTGATGATGACGCTGGAGGAATTTTCTCGACACATAGATGTATTCTTTCCTTATTTTAGCAATATATTTAATAAGGCTGAACTGCTTTAGCTCTAAGATGCCGAGAACATTTATTAACATTACCTAAGACTAGGATAATTTAATGAATCATAACATTGTTGTATTTGGTTCACATTGCCATTTTCTTATATATAACAGTTCGGCTGAAAAGTTCGTATCGTTTAATAGAAACACACATTTTTTTGCCAAAATTCGTTTTTATTATTCAACATAATTGCCATCAGAGGCGATACAGCGATTATAGCGGTCTTCCAACTTTTCGATACCATTTTTGTAGTACGATTTGTCCTTTGCCTCAAAATAGCCCTCAGTTTCAGCGATTACCACTTCATTGCTTCTAAATTTTTTACCGGCGAGCATTCTCTTGAGGTCTGAGAGCAGGAAAAAGTCACTGGGGGCCAAATCTGGAGAATACGGTGGATGAGGGAGCAATTCGAAGCCCAATTCGTTCAATTTCAGCATGGTTTTCATCGACTTGTGACACGGTGCATTGTCTTGATGAAACAAAACTTTTTTCTTCAAATGAGGCCGTTATTTTTTTTTTTGAAATTTTCGATGAAAATTATACCATGCGAATCCCAAAATACAGACACCATAACCTTACCGGCCGATTGTTGAGTCTTTCCACGCTTTGGGTTCGGTTCATCGCGTGCAGTCCACTCAGCTGACTGTCGATTGGACTCCGGAGTGAAGTGATGGAGCCATGTTTCGTCCATTGTTATATATCGACGAAAAAAATCGGTTTTATTTCGATATAACAGCTCCAAACACTGCTCAGAATCATCAATTCGTTGTTGTTTTTAATCGATTGTGAGCTCACGCGGCACCCATTTTGCACAAAGCTTTCTCATATCCAAATATTCGTGAATAATATGTTCAACACGTTCCTTTGATATCTTTAGGGTGTCAGCTATCTCGATCAACTTCACTTTACGATCATTGAAAATCATTTTGTGGAATTTTTTCACGTTTTTATCGGTAACAGCCTCTTTTGGACGTCCACTGCGTTCATCGTCTTTGGTGCTCATATGACCAGTACGAAATTTTGCAAACCACTTACGAATTGTTGCTTCGCCCGGTGCAGAGTCTGGATAACACTCATCAAGCCATTTTTTGGTATCGGCGGCACTTTTTTTCATCAAAAAGTAGTGTTTCATCAACACACGAAATTCCTTTGTTTCCATTTTTTTCACAATAACAAAAGTAGCTTCACTCAAAATGCAATATCTCACAAACTAATAATCAGACAGCTGTCAAATTAATACACGTATCTTTTGAAGGTTGGTACTAACTGAAAATGGTATGGATTTAATTCTAGTTGCGCCCTCTCATAGAAACGATACGAACTTTTCAGCCGATCTGTTATGTACCATGAAACTCCGGAATCAAAAGCCGGATAAAAATGAAATTCATTAGCAAGCTATGGGACCATAACATAAGACCTATCATTTGAATCTGATTGTGTGAAAATCGGTTCAGTAATCTCTGAGAAAATTGAGTGACACTATTTGTCACATACACACATACATACATACACAAACATGTTGTAATATCGACGAGCTGAGTTGAATGGTATATGACACTCGACCCTCCGTTTCACAGTGATTGTACAGCCTATTATATGAGAGAGAAAAAATTGTCTTAAACAAAGTTCCTGAATTTTATTTCGGTGTGACTTCCGGTTCCAAAAAAATAGTGTGATTAGTATAAAAATTCCTATATTATTTCCTTACTTTTCTCATAGATGGTGTGACCGATTTTCACAAACTGGGGTTCAAATGAATAGTCCCATTGTCTGCTTTGGATTTTTATTGAGACCCAACTTCCCGTTCCGAAGTTATAGAGTAATATGTGAAGTAATGTGCGACTTCCGGTTCCGGAACAAGAGCGCGATTAGTGAACATTTTGTCGTGAATACGACTTACTTTACTATGGGGCGCCTTTTCAAAATTTATCCCCTGAGAGAGTGATAAGTTTTTGATCGTGAATATCTCTTGTTGTATCTAACGAATCAACATAATTTTTGCTACATGCCATCGGAAATATGATCACAATTTTATGATAAAATTTTCAGTTGTGTGACATACTCTCAAATAATTCAAAATTAAACTTTTCTGAAATGTTTGGTATAAACGAGTATCAAAGAGGATAATTCATAAGGCGCGTATGCCTTTCTCGTATTTTGAAAGCTCATAGCTCAGTGATCTGTGAAAGGATTTATATTTGTTTATTTGTTTCTTATGATTCATCTGACATAGTTTGTCTTAATGAATAAAAATTAATGAACTAAGTACACTAAATTTAATTTTCACGATACACAATATGAAAAAGGTCAAGTAGACGTTGATGAAACACACGGGACGACACATTAAAATCGAAATACTGGAAAAACTCGTTGAATCTCGTACAGACAGAGCGAAAAGGTTCGTGTTGTCCATAAACCGTATTCCTTGATTCCAGGAGCAGAAAGTTGCGTTGACGAAGTGATCTTTCCGGTGCGTAGAGATTTAACCGCATTAGCAAAGGTGGGCAGTCAATATCCCCCAAAAGCAGTTTAGCAGCAAATGTAGCTTGAGCAATGATTCGTCGTGTTTCCAATGGCTCAAGATTCAATAGACGACATCGATCGGTATAGGGCGGTAAATTCATGGGGTCACGCCACGGTAGCAGTCGCAGAGCGTATCGCACAAATTTTCGTTGAACAGCTTCAATCCTAGTTTTCCAGAGAGCATGGTAAGGACACCACACCACAGCGTTTGTCTCGAGTATAGAGCGTACAAGTGAGCAATACAAAGATCTCAAACACAACGGATCCCGAAACTCTGAGGCAATCTTCATGATGAAACCGAGTTGACGATTGGCTTTGGCTAAAATTTCGTCATAATGAAGTCTAAAAGTCATTCATAATCTAACTACCAATAGAATCGAGATTTTTCAACTTAAACGTGTATAGCAACATCATTGAAGTATTTCAATAGTACACTATAGAAAAACCTGTCTCATTTGACCTATGTCAATACCAGTCAATCAGAACGCGTTCTGAGAAGGAGAACAAAATTTCTGCTGCTGTACAACAAATCGTTCCAGAAAAATGTTCCGAACAGTGCTTAATATCGTAGTGAGTTCTACAATTTAATCCTCCGATAGGCAGAAATGAATCCAGTACAGCATCCTGATAGTTTCTTTCAATGAAATACAAATCCAAAATAAAATAATCGACATTAAAATTCTGTATGCGGTTATTTTTATAGTCGTTAGGACCGCCCATTAGTGAAAAAGCTACAAACGAAATCACGTAAAAAAAACCCCTTAACCAAAATTGGATCAGTTTGGATTCTATCGCCACTGCGAGCAGATATATTGTGTGTTGTTTGCAAAGCTAGTTTTGCTTCCGACAAGACCGATTACGTCACAGCTGCCAGTTGTTTGCATTGATGAAAAAACAACGAAAAGAGGACAACGGTGGGAAGCATCACACAAAATCAGCCGTTCTAATGGCTCTAAAAGTTTCCTAAAGATCTATTAGGATTTCTTCTTCGCAAATCGAAGGTAAAAATCCTCAGTTTAGTGCAAATCTACAACTGTTTGATTAGATTTGTGCACTTTTCGCTGTGTGAAATTCAAAGTAATCGAGATCAAGTGAAGTGTGAAAAAGGGGAATGCTTGCATAATTCATACAATTGATCAACTAATTGATATTCGGAAGTGTTAAGGAACATGTCAGTTGTTTTCGTATTCACGCCATCCAGTTATGTATCTAACATTACCCACCCGCCTTGACTGAAGAAGAGAACACAACACGCTTTTACAAACAATGTACACAGTGTGCTTAGTCCAATTTCGTACATGCTAGACAGAAAACGAAAACCAACATTATTTACTCACTTTCCTCAGATATAGCGTGGCCGATTTTCACAAACTCAGGTTCAAACTAAAGGTCTTATGGTCTCATACAAAGCTTTAGAATTTCATCCAGTTACAACTTTCGGATTCCGAGTTGCAGGATGAAGAATGTTATAAAAATTATATAGTCTTTTATAACTATAAGCGGTGAAGAAAAAAATGTTAAAAACTACAAGGATTAGTCCCATGGGGTTGTTCGAGCCATTGATGTGGAACAAGGCAACCAAAATTTCTAATGATCTGCAATCCAACAGTTCAATCAATCGTCACACTTTTCAATCCGCAGTTGCACGAGAGTCGTGCTTAGATTGATCTTTATTAGGAACCAACACCGAACATTGTTTGTCTTGATTTGTATTTGTTTTACAGCCGACGAAATTACACCAATATCCCAAATGTATGCAATTATATGATTGTACACAGAAAAAAAATATGAATTTTACAGGTGACAGTATTCTACAAACGATACAAATCACAACTGCTTAATTTTTCAAATGACGCAATATTAAACTCGCACAGAATTTTACACGCACCGAATTTAATTTGCACTCGGCCACCAAGTGCCGCTTTATGCATTTCTATGTATCAATTATTCAATGACCAGATATGAGCTCTGCGGTTCAGTCGAGTAATCGATGTGCTTGTGATCTAATGTTTCTCGGTTCCAGTCGTGCTGCTGCTTAACGATCTTTTGTTTTTTTATTTCGTTCGTTCAAGCAATGTAATTTTTAAATCACACAATTTTACATGTTCTTGAATAAAAATTTGTGTGAAATACGCCGCTCCATTTATGTGCATCTTATAAGATGTAAAATCACAAGATTTTTCCGAACTGTGTACATACTTGCGATACGGATTTCAATATTTAAGCTTCTCTTCGCTAAGCTTGTGTTCAAGTTTTGTATGCAAGCAGTTATTTTTATCTGCGATTTCGGTTGAAGTGATAAACTTTTTCTCATTTTCAATCGAGTTCATCTTATATAAATTAAAAAATTAAATTTAAGCAGGTAGTTGTCAATTTCTCAGGCGAAACGAAATAACATGAAATTTCATCCGAACTTTCAAGACACAAGATCGGAGAATACCAATTAAGGCTTCAAATCGTTTTATGGCACTTTTTGTCTTGCTGTCTAGCAACAACCTACCTCTAGCATGCTACTCGTAGGACTGAAACGTTAGCTATAATTTCGATTCTATTTATGATTTTGCGTGCTTCCAACAGCTTCGCTTTTGCATCGATTGATCAATCAGAGCGATGCTTTCCCTTTGATATATCGCTTACTCCTTCAAACCCGTCGTCTATGGCAGGGAAATCCGATATGCCGGAGATTTTTAGCAGACAAAGAGGACACTAATCGCTACTAATCAAAATTTCAGTCATTTATAATTGAAAATACGTGGCTTGATACATTTAAATCGAAACTAAGAAATATTTCGTTTCAAATGATGAAATAATATTAATAATTGATACAAAATAGACTGAACTGTAAGTATTCAAAACCTGACCACTTTTCTACGTGTATATTTCCTTGAGTTTCTGATTTGCACCCCTATATAGAAAATAAAGATGTGTTCCACATCAAAAATGTTAGTCACTGTTAGTAGATGGCCTATCAAATTAATTTCGGCTATCCTGGTTCCCGATTTCCGATTCCAGAAGCACCGAAAACAGTGATGAAATAATTAAAAATGAAACTCAGACTATTTTCTCAGAGGATGGTTCGACCGGTTTTTGAAAGTATAGGAAACAGTGGTCAAAAACTGCCAAAAGGATGTCACTCACTTCTCTTAAAGATGGCTAAATCGATTTTCGCAAACTCATAGATAGAGACTTCCTGAATTCGTTGTGGAAGGGTGTTTTGATTCGTAGATTTTGCTAGGCTACGTTCGAAAAAAGTTTCTTGGTTCTATTCCATGAATTGGTTTTCGAACAACTATTTTTAGTTGAGTAATATGAGAAAGGTATCAGTACACCAATAAGTGCATAAAGGTTTTTGAGTCCACGGGAAACAGCCCACTTTTGACTTTTTCCACGTCTTGCCTTACCGCTATTTAGAACTGTTTGAAATTTTTAACACTCTTCAGCCTGTAGTTCCGGAACTGAAAGTCTGACCCGAAGGAAAATCAGTAGTTTTGTATGGAACCATCAAACCTTTTATCTGAACCTAAGTTTGTGAGAATCGGTCATCTACGAGAAAAGTTAGCATACAAAAAACGACAGACATTTTCTGATCTCGACGAACTGAGTCGAATGGTATATGACAAACAAAAGTCGATTTTCACCGTGATTGTATAACCTTTCTAGATGAGAAAGGCAAAAAGGCGGGTGGGTAATGTCAGAGGCATAACTGGATGTCGTGAATACGAAAACAACTGACATGTTCCTTAACACTTCCGAATATCAATTAGTTGATCAATTATATGAATTATGCAAGCATTCTCTTTTTCACATTTTTTGCAAAAACAAAGAAAGCTTCACTTGATCTCGATTACTGTGAATTTCACACAGCGAAAAGTGCACGAATCTAATCAAACTGTTTTAGATTTGCACTGAACTGAAATTTGTTACCTTCAATTTGCGAAGAAGTAATCCTAATAGTTCTTTAGAAAACTTTTAGAGCCATTAGAACGGCTGATTTTGTGTGATGCTCTCCACCGTTGTCCCCTTTTCGTTGTTTTTTCACCAATGCAAACGACTGGCAGCTGTGACGTAATCGCTCTTGTCGGAAGCGAAACTAGCTTTGCAAACGACACACAATACATCTGCTCGCAGTGGCGATAGAATCCAAACTGATCCAATTTTTGTGAAGAGGTTTCTTTTTACGTGATTTCATTTGTAGCTTGTTCACTAATGGGCGGACAGAGCTTTACTGTCGATTATTTAATTTTGGATTTGTATTTCATTGAAAGAAACTATCAGGATTCTGAAAAGCAGATAACGGGTCGAAATAAAGGTCCTGCTAACCCTCAGTTGGATAAACGTGTACTGAAGGCGTTCGAGCAAAAGAAGGAGGTTCAGTTCGGGATGTGGCCAAAAAAGTGGGCACTTCGAAGTCAAATGTTCTTCGTGCTAAAAAACGTTTGAAGCTTGGAACCTATAAAAAGCAGAAACAACCAAAACGTAGTCCGAAACAAGAAGCATCGATCAGGCCGAGGGTTCGAAAGCTGTACAATACGATTCTTGTTGGAAATTTGAACTGCATAATCATGGACGACGAAACCTACGTGAAACTCGATTACAAATCGTTGCCGGGACCTCAATATTATACGGTGCGAGAAGGGTAAGTGTTAAACCAGTCCGAGACATCGATTGAAGTCGAAAAATTAGGTAAGAAAGCTATGATCTGGCAAGCAATTTGTAGCTGCGGTAAGATTTCGAAACCCCTCATCACCACTGCTTCAATGAACAGCGAAATATACATCAAGGAATGTTTACAAAAACGACTTCTACCCATGATTCGAAGCCACAAGGATCCTGTTGTCTTCTGGCCAGATCTTGCTTCTTGCCACTACTCGAAATCAACGGTAGAATGGTATACTACCAAAAATGTCACTTTCGTCCCAAAAGACATGAATCCACCAAATTGCCCACAACTTCGACCAGTTGAGGAATTAACGGGCGTTAACGAAGGCACATCTTAGGAAACATGTCTCGGCAGCCGAAACCATTCAACAGTTCGAAAAAGATTGGAAAAAGGTGTCAAAACTTGTCGCCAAGAAGTCTTTACGGAATTTAATGAGGATCGTTAGCAAGAAGGTGCGCCAGCTAGTCTACAATGGCTATGTAGCAAATGTTGAGAATATTATTCTGTTGCTGTAGTCTAATATTATCAGTATATCGAATAAAATTTGAATATCTAACACTTGTGAATTATTTACAGCGAAATCAAAGTGCGTCCTTACTTTCTGGGACAGTCTTTAGATACAGATATAAACTTAGTGAAGCATGTGTAAATGGAGCAGTCTTCCAGGAGCCTTGGTATTACGTTCCTTTTGTAGAATTTGACCTGACTAGCGTACAAAACTATTGCATGGCTGGTGCCACGATCCTAGGGACACTAAAAATCCTTCCTGGTCGGGACTAGAACATACGACAACTTTGCTTGTAAGACCAGCGCCCTATGCATTGAACCGCCAACTCGGGATGAACAACAGGAGCAGTTTCTGAAAAGCTCATTATTAACAGAGTGTAGGTTAAAGGGGTAAAAATTAAAGAATTAATAGAGGTCAAAGCTTTGCCTCTAAAAGGGCAGTAAAAATAATAATGACAAAAACATTTCGAAATTGGGCATTCGACTAGAAAAAGCAGACGAGCCATTGCAATGTAGTCATAATGCAATACAAAAATTTACATTTATGGTTATGAGGGGCGCGTGGGACTTCATTGTCAAGCACTTTACAATGGAGACGAAAATACCTGAAAACCTTAAACCGCCACACACATGTGTACGGATTTTGTTTTTGCTTATTTTAGTGCAATACTCATGCAGTTAGTCATTATTTATTACGGCGCAACGCGTAACATTTGCAGATAATTTTCCAAATATACTGACTACGTAAGCTGCTAAGCTCGGTGCGGAACAGTTTCCCATGGATTATGAAAACTTGCTCAGTCGTGGGGCTCAATCACCATGGCATCCAACAGATCCGCAACGGTGCCCCATTCGAAAGCTCGTATCAAACGGCATGTATCACGCCGACGATTACTTAAATCGCTGTTAGCAAGGATTTTATCAGTATCTACGCTGCTTCGCTTATCATTTCAGCTCTTCCGGAGCTTGGGGTGACTTTCGGTTCCGCTGATAATTCCTCGGTAGTATGTGGATGGGGCCATTGTCTACTTGAGTGTCCGTTTCTGTTTGCATCCACATCCTCAAATACGGCAGCCGCGGTCGCCAAGAGCCTGTCAATATGATGGTTGTTTGTATCTCCACTCTCAGAGACTGCATTCCCGCGCAGTCCAGTGCATATTCGCTGTGAGTGAGTAACCACTTGAACATTGTTAAGAGGATTAAATGTTGGGAATCCTTGTTGAAATTTCGTCCCTCTTGCACGGTGCTACAGCGAGTTTTGATGGTGTACTAATCTTCAGCTTTGGTTCTGGCAACCGATGAGTGTGTCACTTCAATCGGAATGCAGGAAATTGACTCGATGATCACTTCATCCGTTTCTGCTTCGATGGTTAGTCTGTCAATCATTCTAAATTAAAAACGAAAACATTTTCCACCGAGCGACCAACGCCAATAGACGTCTTATCGATCGAACAATGTCAACGAGCCAAGCAACTCGAGTCCTTCTGAGCCACGCTTCTCATGCATATGGTTTTGAGGCCAAAGGATAGTCCTTTCTTGCTAGTGGAAGTAAATTGAAATTTTAATCACTTTCTTTAATGGTAAATTTATTCTGTGACCGGCTTTCAAAGCCCTGCCACCGGTAGATGACGCAAGACAAAGAAACTAAAAACTTGCGTGGGTTGGCTGGAAGTGGGTTGCCCATGGTACCTACTTCACAGAGACTACTACTAACAACCCGGTGCGCCTGTCGATAACAGGCCTTCTCTTCCACCGAACGAACTTCAACTTTGGCTTCAATGCTGACGTTCTCCGGTCAGTTCTTTACAATTTATCGCCAGCAAGGCAAGACTGACGTGTTTACAGGATGTGTGCTTAGACGGTGGGTGGGACGGATTTAGCAAATGGCAGGATTGCGTGATGTGCTCAATTTGAATGAAATTACACTGGCAGCGAATAGTAGCGGCACATCCTGGCAGAACCAACGAGGGAAAACTAGTTGAAACCGCATGTGAGCATTAAAGAAATAAACTTGAAATGTTTGCTCAACATACACCGGAATCAGTCTGACTTTAACCGCACAAACCGAGATTTTCAGCTCGTTCCAAAACTGGCACTCTTCACGAAATTTCACTAATAGCTCAATCCCATTAAACTTCAGCCAACCCGTCCACCGTCTTCATCTCAAGATGTGTTGGAGAAATTCTGTACCTTAGGTCTGATCCTTTTCACAGAAGGAAGACCGTCCTGAAATTTACTCCGTCCGACCTCCCCCCGGTTGCTACATTTGCTAAACATTCCGAGATTTTTTTGGCTCTGATGCTAGAAGATGGCTCCGGTGGGAGTGTATTTGAAAAATCCAACCGGCTTCACCAAACAGACTGCGAAACCCAAGGAATGTTCGTAGATCGGAAGGCTCTTCGCACCCTGGATACGAGAGGATGGTTTGTTGTTTGATGTTCGGTTCGGGGGCATCATGATTGCAATTTTTACCTCCAATTCCCAACACGAATGCATCGTTTTACCGGACCGGATGAACGGATGACGAGTCCGTATGGAGGAAAGAAGTGGAAGTTATACATACATGAGGGAGTATGGAATATGCTTTTCGAGATGTGCACTCAGAAGTAGGAGAATTCAAAACAGAAATTTTTCGTTGGATACTATTTCTATTATACGACAAGATCAAACCAGAAGTAAATTATTTTATTAAAAAGACTCACAGGTAGAACTGAAAAATTGGCAGGGATGACCAAAATGGCTGAAACGATACTCGATTTCCACCGGAAATAACTTTTATTTGACATTAAAAATGCCTTACTCTTCACTATACGAGGCTGGGTGTCAATTCGAAAAATACAAAACTCACCGCGTAACCTTTTTCTGTCATAATTTAGAACGCTATGTTGATGAATAATCTAACAATCAATTGATTGGTAAACATTTAATTTAAATATGTATGGCAACGTCGTTTTAGTATTTCAATAGTATACCATTAAAAATTGGTTTTCACGAACCAATCACAGCTTGCCATAATAATATCATCCTTTCCTCCGATTTGCGCAGTATGAACTATCGCACCAAAGAGAATCTTTAAATATATGCTCGAATACATGTTAGCTTGAGTTAACCTCTGGCTACCAGCAATGAAGGTGTTTGAGTAGTGAGTTACATCCATTCGCTCGCTGGATAGTCACTTTTGTATGTTGTGGTATGTTGATACCGTGTTCGAATATCGAATACCAGTTAGCTGTTTAGATTGATTCTCCGGTAACTAGCAGGCCAATTTAGAATCATCGGCGATTTTGGATTTGTCTCATTTAACTTGATTCGAATGCTTCAATATCGTACACTTAAAAATGTTATAATTTGTCAACGGATCGTGTGTATACTGAAATCTACATTTACATACGAACAAAACGGTGGCGCGCAAATGAACTCAGTACAAATAAGATGCACAGACTCACATATATAGGAATGTTTGATGCAATATCATAAAGCATCAAAAATAAACTCAAGCTGATCTGTGATTCCACATTTAACACAGAATAAATACAATAAACAGAATAAACAAAATAAACAGAGAATAAACAGAGAATAAACAGAGAATAAACAGAGAATAAACAGAGAATAAACAGAGAATAAACAGAGAATAAACAAAGAATAAACAGAGAATAAACAGAGAATAAACAGAGAATAAACAGAGAATAAACAGAGAATAACCAGAGAATAAACGAAGAATAAACAGAGAATAAACAGAAAATAAACAACGAATAAACAGAGAATAAACAGAGAATAAACAGAGAATGAACAAAGAATAAAAAGAGAATAAACAGAGAATAAAAAGAGAATAAACAGAGAATAAACAGAAAATAAAAAGAGAAAAACAGAGAATATACAGAGAATGAACAGAGAATAAACAGAGAATAAACAGAGAAAAAAACAGAGAATAAACAGAGAATAAACAGAGAATAAACAGAGAATAAACAGAGAATAAACAGAGAATAAACAGAGAATAACCAGAGAATAAACGAAGAATAAACAGAGAATAAACAGAAAATAAACAACGAATAAACAGAGAATAAACAGAGAATAAACAGAGAATGAACAAAGAATAAAAAGAGAATAAACAGAGAATAAAAAGAGAATAAACAGAGAATAAACAGAAAATAAAAAGAGAAAAACAGAGAATATACAGAGAATGAACAGAGAATAAACAGAGAATAAACAGAGAAAAAAACAGAGAATAAACAGAGAATAAACAGAGAATAAACAGAGAATAAACAGAGAATAAACAGAGAATAAACAGAGAAAAAACAGAGAATAAACAGAGAATAAACAGAGAATAAACAGAGAATAAACAGAGAATTAACAGAGAATAAACAGAGAATAAACAGATAATAAACAGAATAAACAGAATAAACAGAATAAACAGAATAAACAGAATAAACAGAATAAACAGAATAAACAGAATAAACAGAATAAACAGAATAAACAGAATAAACAGAATAAACAGAATAAACAGAATAAACAGAATAAACAGAATAAACAGAATAAACAGAATAAACAGAATAAACAGAATAATGAGAATAAACAGAATAAACAGAATAAACAGAATAAACAGAATAAACAGAATAAACAGAATAAACAGAATAAACAGAATAAACAGAATAAACAGAATAAACAGAATAAACAGAATACACAGAATAAACAGAATAAACAGAATAAACCGAATAAACAGAATAAACCGAATAAACAGAATAAACAGAGTAAACAGAATAAACAGAATAAACAGAATAAACAGAATAAACAGAATAAACCGAATAAACAGAATAAACAGAATAAACAGAATAAACAGAATAAACAGAATAAACAGAATAAACAGAATAAACAGAATAAACAGAATAAACAGAATAAACAGAATAAACAAAATAAACAGAATAAACAGAATAAACAGAATAAACAGAATAAACAGGATTAACAGAATAAACTATGACTAAAATAACAACAAAGAATAAAATGTCAAAATGAACTATTTAAGCAATTTTGTCAAAGTTGGTAGCACAGACAAAAATGCTGTTTTTCCACCGTTTATATGAGAGTTTATTGTGTTCCGTTCTAGAGTTTTTGACCACTATTTCCGGTCGGCAGAATTTTTGGGATCATAAAATTTTACCGTTGACTCTAACTTTTTGCAAAGCTCTAATATATATATATATATATATATATATATATATATATATATATATATATATATATATATATATATATATATATATATATATATATATATATATATATATATATATATATATATATATATATATATATATATATATATATATATATATATATATATATATATATATATATATATATATATATATATATATATATATATATATATATATATATATATATATATATATATATATATATATATATATATATATATATATATATATATATAAATATATATATATATATATATATATATATATATATATATATATATATATATATATATATATATATATATATATATATATATATATATATATATATATATATATATATATATATATATATATATATATATATATATATATATATATTTCCGCGGAATTTGCTGCTTCTGATATCTCTACGTTGAAAAATACGCTCTTGGAATTGAAGATTTTTTTTCACTCTTTCATTTATATTATTCCGAAACTGGAAGCTAGATTCGTATAAAATGTAATACAAATGTAAGACATTTTCATTCGAGTCTAAATGTGTGAAAATCACTTCAGACATCTTTGAGAATGTTGAGGGCACATTTTTGTCATTGTAATTGTAGATACTGTAACTCAGAAAACAGAAGTCGGTTCCGGATAAAACTTAATTTCAGGGTATGGTTATTTGAATCTGAGTATGAAATAATCAGACAAGCAATATCCGAGAATATTGTGTTACACACACACGGAACGACCGAAATTAGTTCTGCGCCTAATTCGTATTACTGTTTTTGAATTAGTTGATTTTAACAACAAAATTTCCTAATAACTATAAAATTAGTTAAAATTGAAAATTTTCTTTGGTGAAAAAAACTCTTATTTATAGAGAATGTGTTTAGTTGGCGAATATTCTGGACACAAACCAGCAATATTTCAATCCAAAAAGAAATTCTCATTGACACCTAATTTTGTTATTAAAATCAGAAAATTTGTTTCTAGTTATCTATTACCATCATTACTGAAGGACAGCACAAAGAAAACAAAAATGAAATAGGTTTTATGACCATGTTTATTGGCCAAAAACTCATGAGAAGTGTCAAAGCAAAACCATTCCGTTAAAAAGCTAAAAGGGACAGTCTTGTTGAAACTGCTTGCAAATTGTTTTGATGTTTTCCGCATGTGTTACGATATATCCATATATAAATTTCTAAACCGATATGTAAAAATGACGTAAACTGTTAGTGGAAAGTGTATTTATTCAGAATTTGTCAGCATTTGAAGCGATTGTGCGTAATAATGTTTTTACGTGGAACAGTGAAGTGAGTTTCGAATGTTGCACTCTAATTGTACATGTCAAATGATGTTTTTTGTATCTTCCAACCTTCCGGGCCACGCCGTCCGGTGTACTACTTGTATTGTTTTCCGAGTGCTCAAAGTTTTCAATGAGAGAGTCGATTTCGCGAAGTCGAATGAAGAAAACAGCGATTTAGAAGAAAAATTTTCAAAAAGAAGTTTATGTTTCGCTTATGTCTTTTTCTCCAATACAACATCGTATTTATACCTGCCAATATAGAAAAGATAACCGCGACTGAAATTTTTTTCGGTAGTAGTGTGCCATCTAGTGGCTAGTAGTCATTACGGTGTTAACGTTTTTTCGGTGACAGAGCGCCATATAGCTGCAAATTGCAGAAACCAATTCAACCATTTATGTTGGTTGAAAACAACGTTTTATTTCTCTAATTCAACTAAAAAATTAGTTGAATGGATATGAAGTGTGCCTTAGCTAAGAAATGACAACACGTTTATTTGGTGAATTCAACTAAAAAAAATAGCCATTTCAACAAATATTTTATTATTATTAAGAGAATAAGAATTAAAAATTCTGAATTTGCAAAAGTAAGATTTATTAAGTTGTCTCAAAAAATAACTAACTAAAATCAGAAAATCAACTAATTTTTTCGCCAAAATGCTGATTTCGATCTTTCCGTGCATATATGCTAATTACGACGAACTAAGTTGAATTCTACATGACATGGTTTCAGTTGTGAAGTCGGCTATGATAGTGATTCCAAGGCTTTTCTATATGAGAAAAGCAAAACACATTGATGGCATGGAAAGCATCAAAATTGCTACGAATGAAAAAAGTTCAACATCTTCAAAATTATTATCTTCAAATTCATATTTTGTTTGTGTGGTCCAAACACTCCAAAAAAACAATGCAAAGCTAAAAAAATGTGGAATCAAAACGTTAAAGAAAAACGCAAATTTATCGAGCATCTAGTCAAAGGTTGAATATGAGCAATTTCAGAAATTTAATACAGAAAAGGTGATGAAAAGAAATACTCCGATTAGGATAAAACTTTGCGCTCATCTTCAGCACGGCAAACCATTCACTAATGGTGAAACTAATTCGACCTGAGATAGACTAGAAAAAAGTGTAAAATTTTTTCTCATTCACTTTTTAAGAACCGACATAACTCGGAAACCATCAGCAATGTGTT
The DNA here is from genome assembly GCF_030247185.1 of Malaya genurostris. Lineage (NCBI taxonomy): Eukaryota > Metazoa > Arthropoda > Insecta > Diptera > Culicidae > Malaya > Malaya genurostris. The sequence continues at coordinate 50,878,607 of NC_080572.1, forward strand.
GTATGTGTTGAATGAATGAAAAAATAAAAATAAAACCCCTTCTTAATCCACCTAGTGGTGTGATAATGCCTTTCTCTTCTTTCATAACAGTCTCATGGAAATATGTTTCATACTTTTATTAAATAAATTTGGATACTAATTTTGACACCAATTGATTCAGATTGATTCACAAAAGCATGCTTCAGAGTTTATGTCACACAGTCAGCATCATTTTCCCAAACTAGTGCTTGACATTTGCGTTGCCTATTTGTATGAGAACAGTGATGCTAATCGAAATAAAAAAAGCCTTCTTAGTCCACTCAGTGGAATTTTCATATATCTTGAAAAATCACCATAGGGGGGAGTACATGAAATTTTCGAAATCGAAAAAAAAATTTGATGTCAAAAGGCTTAGAATTGCATGAAACGTCGAGATTTAGTGTCATCTCGAAAAAAATTTTTTTTGAAAAAGTCGACTTTTTGGGACTTATGAAAATTTTTCTAAGTCCCAGAAAGTTGATTTATTCAAAAAAAAATTTTGTTTAAGATGACACTAAATTTCGATGTTTCATGCAGTTTTAAGAGTTTCGGCATCAAAAAAATTTTTCGATTTTGGAAATTTCATGTACTCCCCCCTATGGTACTTTTTCAAGATCGAAAATTCTCAAACCTTTACCACCGGGCAGCACCCCTTACGCACGTCCGATTTAGCTCGAATTTTGCATGAAGGCTTTTTTCGAGGTGCTTAAACTTTTGAGCACTAGAGTTTAACGAAAATAGAGGTGATCCCAAAATTTTGGCTCCCTTATATATATATATATATATATATATATATATATATATATATATATATATATATATATATATATATATATATATATATATATATATATATATATATATATATATATATATATATATATATATATATATATATATATATATATATATATATATATATATATATATATATATATAAGAGTGGTAAAAATCAATGTGTTTTTTCGGTTACGTCACTTATACCATCATATATCTGGAACCAAAAGTCACAACCATTTGATCTTCGAACTTGATCAATGGCCCGACAGTAGCTTTCAAACGAGCCCAAGTTTGTTAAAATCGGTTCAGCCAACTCTGAGAAAATTGAGCGCGTTCAAATACAACGCTTTTTGTCGGTTACGTCACTTATACAATCATATCTCCGGAACCAAAAGTCACAGCCATTTGATCTTCGAACTTGATCAATGGCCCGATAGTACCTTTCAAACGAGCCTAAGTTTGTTAAAATCGGTTCAGCCATTTCTGAGAAAATTGAGCGCGTTCAAATTCAACGCCTTTTGTCGGTTACGTCACTTATACAATCATATCTCCGAAACCAAAAGTCACAGCCATTTGATCTTCGAACTTGATCAATGGCCCGACAGTAGCTTTCAAACGAGCCCAAGTTTGTTCAAATCGGTTCAGCCATCTCTGAGAAAATTGAGCGCGTTCAAATATCTTCTGAAAGTGCGCACGCATACACACACACACACACACACACACACACACACATACACACAGACATTTCCCGATCTCGTCGAACTGAGTCGAATGGTATATAACACTATGGGTCTCCGAGGCTCCGTTCGAAAGTCGGTTTTTCCAGCATTTCTAATACCTTTCTATAGAGAAAGGCAAAAAGCCTTCTTAGTCCACTTAGTGGAATTTTCATATATCTTGAAAAATCACCATAGGGGGGAGTACATGAAATTTTCGAAATCGAAAAAAAAATTTTGATGCCAAAAGGCTTAGAATAGCATGAAACGTCGAGATTTAGTGTTATCTCGAAAAAAATTTTTTTTGAAAAAATCGACTTTTTGGGACTAAGAAAAAATATCAAAATTCCCAGTCCCAGAAAGTTGATATTTTCAAAAAAAATTTTTTTCGAGATGACACTAAATTTTGATGTTTCATGCAGTTTTAAGAGTTTCGGCATCAAAAAAAAATTTCGATTTTGGAAATTTCGTGTACTCCCGCCTATGGACCCCTTACGCATGTCCGATTTAGCTCAAATTTTGCATGAGGACATTTTTCTAGGTGCTTAAACTTTTGAGCACTAGCGCTTCACGAAATTAGAGGTGATCCCAAAATATTGGCACCCTTATATATATGAGAGCGGTAAAAATCAACGCGTTTTGTCAGTTACGTCACTTATACCATCATATCTCCGGAACCAAAAGTCACAGCCATTTGATCTTCGAACTTGATCAATGACACGACAGTAGCTTTTAAACGAGCCTAAGTTTGTTGAAATCGGTTCATCCATCTCTGAGAAAATTGAGCGTTAAAAATAGCTTCGAAAAGTGCACACACACACACACACACACACGCGCGCGCGCGCACACACACACACATACATCATTTTCCGATCTCATCGAACTGAGTCAAATGGTATATTACACTATGGGTCTCCGAGGCTCCGTTCGAAAGTCGGTTTTTTCAGCAATTCTAATACCTTTCTATAAAGAAAGGCAAAAATTCTTTAAAAATCAGTCTTCTCTAATTAACGGTTTGCCATACTTGAAACGCATTCAAAGTTAGCTTAACTCATCTTGAAGACTAGGTTCTGTGCCATCTGACTATTTTTATTTATGATATGAAATTCATAAAGTATTTCCTTTTTTGGTCCCAAATTCGCACCGTTTATCCTGAAGCTCTTACATGATTAAAACGCCGGGATTAAAGTTTTACGACTATCCGAAAGAATCACTTCCCAACCATATCAAACCAGCTCGCGTTTTTTATTGTCCCATGAAACGACAGAGGCTCTTGTTAGGCGGCATTTTATTCCCACTGTCAAGTCGAAATTCCGGCATCTGTTCGAGTCTTCCTTATTTTTAACAGTCGTCGTAAAATAATGACAAATGTGACACCCATTAGTCTCAGGTAGTGCGTGGTTTTGTTTGTATATTTATTTTTGATACTGCTGCTTTTACCTCCAAACCAAGGGAAATCCCTTTGCTCCTGGGGCTTCTTCCTGTCTCATATGCTACCGCAGTTCCTGACTGAAGGGGTGAAAAAAAAACAACATCCATTCCTAATGTGGGTCACACAATCGCCATCAAATGTTGAAAAAAAAAACGTTCGCCTCCGTGTCAACTCAGTTTATGGTTTTAGGGAAATTAAACCGTAAAAATGAAAAGTATTAACCGAAATGTTTGCGCCAGCCTTGATGGGACCGGGAAGTAGTACTAGCGTCCTTTTATGGCACAACCCCCCTTTTCCCCGGGAGGCCGTTTTTCCTTTCAACAAATGTGTTAATGCATAATATATGGCAGGCTATAAACGAAATGGCTTATGACAATATTTCAAGACGTAGAAAGTAGGAGGTTTTTCCCCGGATTGAACATTTCCATTTGAGCAACAATGTTTTTTTCCTCAGTATTGGCGTTTAGCGGTTCGCCTTGAAAAGTGTTCACATGCTTCGAGCGAGGTGCCATAACCCTGACAATATATAAGTTTTTTTTGTTTTGTTTTCAACTAACTTTTTTTCTTCGATTGTACCACCAACAAACTGTCATTGGCTTGTTCAAATAAATTTTGCATAAAACTCTATAAAAGAATCATTAACTCACATGTTTCTCCAACTTCGGTACATAACTCCTTCAAAATCCAAATCAGCAGTTTTTCGAAAAACGGTAAAACTAACATTGAAAGCAAATGGAGAAAAACATCGATGAATAAATTGAATTCAGTTTCCATTTCTATATGGTATATTTCCAGATCAATGTTTGACGAGTCAGCTCATTGTCGGTTAAACATAGAATTTTTACTGAATAAGTCAGCAAAGTAAGAGTTTCGCTCTTCTTCGATTGGTATACTTTTATGTTTCTTGCATGAATGATGAAGTTTCGTATAAATGGCAGGTTTTCACTGATGAGAAATCCAACAAAAAATGTATTAGCTTTTTTTTGTAAATTTACATAGTCAGTAGACGAAACCTTCCCATAGTTCATTAAAAATATTTGAATGGTTCCTAAATTGTTCTGTTGAGAACTATTGGTCATCGTTCAGGAACTGAAACTGAATTCAGCAATCAATTCGGAACATGGATTTCAAAATCTAGTTCCAGAATTCAAGTTCCGAACTCAGCTCCAGCATGCAGGGTTTGAATTCTGAGTCTGAATTCTAGAGGTAAGTTCTGAAACTAAATTCTAAACCTGAAATTAGGTTCAGAACTCAGGTGGATCAAAATCCAGGTTCTGATTCCAGAAAATTGTGCAGAGAGAAAAATCTTTTAAAGGCGCATACACACACAGCCATTTTCCGATCTCGTCGAACTGAGTTGAATGATATATAACACAACGGGTCTCCAAGGATTCGTTTGAATGTTGGTTTCTTACAGAAATTCTATTACCTTTCTATAGAGAAAGGCATAACGTCTCCAACTTTTGTGCATACTTCCGAGCACCAGCTTTCAGAACGAAGAAAAAGGATAGATTTCGTAAAAATATTTGGTTTGGCAGGGAATATGCATCTGTTATCGAGCAAGATGTATCACTACCGTGCCTAAGAAGCGATTGTTACCATTTCTACGCAGCCATCCCGAGTAAAAAGTGATAGCGAACTAATAAAGTAGTAGTAGTTTTTTTTTTATTATTGCTTATTTAGACATTATTTTAATATTGAAATGACAAAACAATGCTCCATTTTGATATAACAGTTTGTTTTGCTATTATTGCGTAGTTTAATAATAATATAACTTATGTTGGTATGAAACCTATGTACCTCATAAATTGTTACACCCAAACCTCCGTTTACGAACACTTTTTATACGTTACCTCTTTTTACGTAACTCTTTTTACGAACCAAATCCCAAATAATGTAATCTTTTTTTACGAAGGTTAATGAGTAGATGTCGGAAAACGATTTTTGAGGTGGTTCTTAAATCCAAGATGGCGACTTCCGGTTGATTGATATTCCTTTAAAATCCTTGCAATATGGGAATTATCGGAACGGAATTGATGAGAACATGTCGGAAAATGATGTTTGAGGTGGTTCTGAAATTCAAGATGGCGACTTCCGGTTGATTGATATTCCTCGAAAACCCTTACAATATGGGTATTTTCGGAACGGGGTTAATGAGTAGATGTCGGAAAACAATATTTGAGGTGGTTCTTAAATCCAAGATGGCGACTTCCGGTTGATTGATGTTCCATGAAACCCTTGCAATATGGGTATTTTCGGAACGGAATTGATGAATAGATATCGGAAAATGATGTTTGAGGTGGTTCTGAAATCCAAGATGGCGACTTCCGGTTGATTGATATTCCTTGAAAATCCTTGCAATATGGGAATTATCGGAACGGAATTGATGAGTACATGTCGGAAAATGATGTTTGAGGTGGTTCTGAAATCCAAGATGGCGACTTCCGGTTGATTGATATTCCTTTAAAATCCTTGCAATATGGGAATTATCGGAACGAAATTGACGAGAACATGTCGGAAAATGATGTTTGAGGTGGTTCTGGAATTCAAGATGGCGACTTCCGGTTAATTGATATTCCTCGAAAACCCTTACAATATGGGTATTTTCGGAACGGGGTTAATGAGTAGATGTCGGAAAACGATTTTTGAGGTGGTTCTTAAATCCAAGATGGCGACTTTCGGTTATTTGATATTCCTTGAAACCCTTGCAATATGGGTATTTTCGGAACGGAATTGATGAATAGATATCGGAAAATGATGTTTGAGGTGGTTCTGAAATCCAAGATGGCGACTTCCGGTTAATTGATATTCCTTGAAAACCCTTGCAATATGGGAATTATCGGAACGGAATTGATGAGTACATGTCGGAAAATGATGTTTGAGGTGGTTCTGGAATTCAAGATGGCGACTTCCGGTTGATAGATATTCCTCGAAAACCCTTACAATATGGGTATTTTCGGAACGGGGTTAATGAGTAGATGTCGGAAAACGATTTTTGAGGTGGTTCTTAAATCCAAGATGGCGACTTTCGGTTATTTGATATTCCTTGAAACCCTTGCAATATGGGTATTTTCGGAACGGAATTGATGAATAGATATCGGAAAATGATGTTTGAGGTGGTTCTGAAATCCAAGATGGCGACTTCCGGTTATTTGATATTCCTTGAAAACCCTTGCAATATGGGAATTATCGGAACGGAATTGATGAGTACATGTCGGAAAATGATGTTTGAGGTGGTTCTGAAATCCAAGATGGCGATTTCCGGTTGATTGATATTCCTTTAAAATCCTTGCAATATGGGAATTATCGGAACGGAATTGATGAGAACATGTCGGAAAATGATGTTTGAGGTGGTTCTGAAATTCAAGATGGCGACTTCCGGTTGATTGATATTCCTCGAAAACCCTTACAATATGGGTATTTTCGGAACGGGGTTAATGAGTAGATGTCGGAAAACAATATTTGAGGTGGTTCTTAAATCCAAGATGGCGACTTCCGGTTGATTGATTTTCCTTGAAACCCTTGCAATATGGGTATTTTCGGAACGGAATTGATGAATAGATATCGGAAAATGATGTTTGAGGTGGTTCTGAAATCCAAGATGGCGACTTCCGGTTATTTGATATTCCTTGAAAACCCTTGCAATATGGGAATTATCGGAACGGAATTGATGAGTACATGTCGGAAAATTATGTTTGAGGTGGTTCTGGAATTCAAGATGGCGACTTCCGGTTGATTGATATTCCTCGAAAACCCTTACAATATGGGTATTTTCGGAACGGGGTTAATGAGTAGATGTCGGAAAACGATTTTTGAGGTGGTTCTTAAATCCAAGATGGCGACTTTCGGTTTATTGATTTTCCTTGAAACCCTTGCAATATGGGTATTTTCGAAACGGAATTGATGAGTAGATATCGGAAAATGATGTTTGAGGTGGTTCTGAAATCCAAGATGGCGACTTCCGGTTAATTGATATTCCTTGAAAACCCTTGCAATATGGGAATTATCGGAACGGAATTGATGAGTACATGTCGGAAAATGATGTTTGAGGTGGTTCTGGAATTCAAGATGGCGACTTCCGGTTGATTGATATTCCTCGAAAACCCTTACAATATGGGTATTTTCGGAACGGGGTTAATGAGTAGATGTCGGAAAACGATTTTTGAGGTGGTTCTTAAATCCAAGATGGCGACTTTCGGTTTATTGATTTTCCTTGAAACCCTTGCAATATGGGTATTTTCGAAACGGAATTGATGAGTAGATATCGGAAAATGATGTTTGAGGTGGTTCTGAAATCCAAGATGGCGACTTCCGGTTATTTGATATTCCTTGAAAACCCTTGCAATATGGGAATTATCGGAACGGAATTGATGAGTACATGTCGGAAAATGATGTTTGAGGTGGTTCTGAAATCCAAGATGGCGATTTCCGGTTGATTGATATTCCTTTAAAATCCTTGCAATATGGGAATTATTGGAACGGAATTGATGAGAACATGTCGGAAAATGATGTTTGAGGTGGTTCTGAAATTCAAGATGGCGACTTCCGGTTGATTGATATTCCTCGAAAACCCTTACAATATGGGTATTTTCGGAACGGGGTTAATGAGTAGATGTCGGAAAACAATATTTGAGGTGGTTCTTAAATCCAAGATGGCGACTTCCGGTTGATTGATTTTCCTTGAAACCCTTGCAATATGGGTATTTTCGGAACGGAATTGATGAGTAGATATCGGAAAATGATGTTTGAGGTGGTTCTGAAATCCAAGATGGCGACTTCCGGTTATTTGATATTCCTTGAAAACCCTTGCAATATGGGAATTATCGGAACGGAATTGATGAGTACATGTCGGAAAATGATGTTTGAGGTGGTTCTGAAATCCAAGATGGCGATTTCCGGTTGATTGATATTCCTTTAAAATCCTTGCAATATGGGAATTATCAAAACGGAATTGATGAGAACATATCGGAAAATGATGTTTGAGGTGGTTCTGAAATTCAAGATGGCGACTTCCGGTTGATTGATATTCCTCGAAAACCCTTACAATATGGGTATTTTCGGAACGGGGTTAATGAGTAGATGTCGGAAAACAATATTTGAGGTGGTTCTTAAATCCAAGATGGCGACTTCCGGTTGATTGATTTTCCTTGAAACCCTTGCAATATGGGTATTTTCGGAACGGAATTGATGAATAGATATCGGAAAATGATGTTTGAGGTGGTTCTGAAATCCAAGATGGCGACTTCCGGTTGATTGATATTCCTTTAAAATCCTTGCAATATGGGAATTATCGGAACGGAATTGATGAGAACATGTCAGAAAATGATGTTTGAGGTGGTTCTGAAATTCAAGATGGCGACTTCCGGTTGATTGATATTCCTCGAAAACCCTTACAATATGGGTATTTTCGGAACGGGGTTAATGAGTAGATGTCGGAAAACAATATTTGAGGTGGTTCTTAAATCCAAGATGGCGACTTCCGGTTTATTGATTTTCCTTGAAACCCTTGCAATATGGGTATTTTCGAAACGGAATTGATGAGTAGATATCGGAAAATGATGTTTGAGGTGGTTCTGAAATCCAAGATGGCGACTTCCGGTTAATTGATATTCCTTGAAAACCCTTGCAATATGGGAATTATCGGAACGGAATTGATGAGTACATGTCGGAAAATGATGTTTGAGGTGGTTCTGGAATTCAAGATGGCGACTTCCGGTTAATTGATATTCCTCGAAAACCCTTACAATATGGGTATTTTCGGAACGGGGTTAATGAGTAGATGTCGGAAAACTATTTTTGAGGTGGTTCTTAAATCCAAGATGGCGACTTTCGGTTGATTGATATTCCTTGAAAACCCTTGCAATATGGGAATTATCGGAACGGAATTGATGAGTACATGTCGGAAAATGATGTTTGAGGTGGTTCTGAAATCCAAGATGGCGACTTCCGGTTGATTGATATTCCTTTAAAATCCTTGCAATATGGGAATTATCGGAACGGAATTTATGAGAACATGTCGGAAAATGATGTTTGAGGTGGTTCTGAAATCCAAGATGGCGACTTCCGGTTGATTGATATTCCTTTAAAACCCTTGCAATATGGGAATTATCGGAACGGAATTGATGAGTACATGTCGGAAAATGATGTTTGAGGTGGTTCTGAAATCCAAGATGGCGACTTCCGGTTGATTGACATTCCTTGAAAATCCTTGCAGTATGGGAATTATCGGAACGGAATTGATGAGTACATGTCGGAAAACGATGTTTGAGGTGGTTCTGAAATCTAAGATGGCGACTTCCGGTTGATCGATATTCCTTGAAATCCTTAACAATATGGGTATTTTTGGAAAGTATTTAATAAGCAGATGCCGCAAAACTATGTTTGGGGTCGTCTCGAATTCCAATATAACATCCTCTGGTTTATCGATATGCCTTATAAACCCTTAAAATAAAGAAATTTCCGAAACATATTGGAAACCAATAAACGATGTTTGAGCTCGGTTCAAAATTCAATGAGGTGATTTCCGGTATAGTGTTTTAAAGGAATACCAAGTTCAAGGAAAATGGTAAAAACTTTCAAAAGATACTAATAAACCGGAAGTCACTGTTTTGCATTTCAAAACCACCTCAAATATCATTTTCCGACGTATACTTTTAAATCTGTTTCCGAAAGTACCCATATTGTAAAGGATATCAAGGAATATCAATAAACCGGAAGTCGCCATATTGGATTTCAGAACTACCTCAAACATCATTTTCTGACATCTACTCATCAATCCCGTTCCGAAAATATCCATATTGTAAGGGTTTTCAAAGAATATTAAGAAACCGGAAGTCGCCATATTGGATTTCAGAACTACCTCAAACATCGTTTTCTGACATCTATTTATCAATCCCGTTCCGAAAATATCCATATTGAGAGGGTTTTCAAGGAACATCAAGAAACCGGAAATCGCCATCTTGAATTTCAAAACTAACTTAAACATCGTTTTCCGACATCTACTCATCAATTCCGTTCCGAAGATACCCATACTGTTAGGGGTTTTTGGCAATCTCAATAAACCGGAAGCCGCCATCTTGGATTTTGAAACGAACCCAAACATCATTTTCTTGCACCTACTCTTCACATCCGTTCCGAAAATAACCATATGATGCGCGGTTTCCACATTAATCACACAAAACATTTTTTACGAAGTAAATTACAATTAACGTAAACTTTTTTTGCGAACTACCTCTTTTTACGAACCCCCGTTTAGTTTGTAAATGGAGGTTTCGGTGTAACATAGTAGTAGTTCATTTTTCATCATTGCTTATTTAGACATTATTGTAATATTGAAATGACAAAACAATGCTCCATTTTGATATAATAGTTTGTTTTGCTATTATTGCGTAGTTTAATAATAATTTAACTTATGTTGGCATGAAACCTTTGAAATCTTTTAGAGGAGCTCTATCAATTTTCAGTGAATTTAGTAAAAATTCAAGAAACTTTCGAATTTTGAATAATATTAATCCAAATTTTGGATAGTAGGACGTAAAAACTTGGTAAAATAATTTTTCATCGTTTACCTCTATAGTGTCATTGCATCGGTGCATCAACAAAAAAATTTTAATTTGTCAAAACCATCAACTGTATTCCCCCAAAGATAGTTTAAATACATTTGAAGTTTAGTCACTGTATTCTACATTCCATTGTTGCTGTGCTATTGTTCTGATATTGGAAATACCTCAATTAGATAATACTCTGCCACTCACGAATGCCACTTTAAGCTCTTTTACTAGTCGAAGACAAGGGATTAATAAGGTATACATAAACTATTTTCTTCTGATCGGAATGACGCTCCTTCGCTATTCTGGTGTGATTTGGCATCTTGTCACTACGCCAAAAATGTTTTGCGGTATTGGGCTCTCGTGAAGAGAGAACTCTCTCAATATTAACAACAAGCTACAACTATACAAAAATTTCCAAAATTTTCGACAAAACTCAAAATTACGAACTTTTGTTTATGAAACCTTATTTAGTGACTGTAATCAGTTAACTAATAACAGTTAACAGATAACTAATAATGCACAATTAAACGATTAAAAAATTCATCTTGGATTGAACTAAAGCAATTATCAGTGTGATAGACCATCATCACAATGCAAAGGAGCCGGTGAAGGAATATTTTTGAAAACGCTTCTTAGAAATCATGACTTGTGGTGTCCACTTTATCTCAACGCAGATTTAACAGTTCGGCTGAAAAGTTCGTATCGTTTAATAGAAACACACGTTTTTTTGCCAAAATTCGTTTTTATTATTCAACATAATTGCCATCAGAGGCGATATAGCGATTATAGCGATCTTCCAACTTTTCGATACCATTTTTGTAGTACGATTTGTCCTTTGCTTCAAAATAGGCCTCAGTTCCAGCGATTACCTCTTCATTGCTTCTAAATTTTTTACCAGCGAGCATTCTCTTGAGGTCTGAAAACAGGAAAAAGTCACTAGGGGCCAAATATGGAGAATACGGTGGATGAGGGAGCAATTTGAAGCCCAATTCGTTCAATTTCAGCATGGTTTTCATCGACTTGTGACACGGTGCATTGTCTTGATGAAACAAAACTTTTTTCTTCTTCAAATGAGGCCGTTTTTTTAAATTTCGTCCTTCAAACGCTCTAATAACGCTATATAATAGTCACTGTTGATGGTTTTTCCCTTTTCAAGGTATTCGATGAAAATTATACCATGCGAAACACAAAATACAGTCGCCATAACCTTACCGGCCGATTGTTGAGTCTTTCCACGCTTTGGGTTCGGTTCGTCGCGTGCAGTCCACTCAGCTGACTGTCGATTGGACTCCGGAGTGAAGTGATGGAGCCATGTTTCGTCCATTGTTATATATCGACGAAAAAAATCGGTTTTATTTCGATATAACAGCTCCAAACACTGCTCAAAATCATCAATTCGTTGTTGTTTTTGATCGATTGTGAGCTCACGCGGCACCTATTTTGAACAAAGCTTTCTCATATCGAAATATTCGTGAATAATATGTCCAACACGTTCCTTTGATATCTTTAGGGTGTCAGCTATCTCGATCAACTTCACTTTACGGTCATTGAAAATCATTTTGTGGATTTTTACACGTTTTCATCGGTAACAGCCTCTTTTGGACGTCCACTGCGTTCATCGTCTTCGGTGCTCATATGACCAGTACGAAATTTTGCAAACCACTTACGAATTGTTGCTTCGCCCGGTGCAGAGTCTGGATAACACTCATCAACCATTTTTTGGTATTGGCGGCACTTTTTTTCATCAAAAAGTAGTGTTTCATCAACACACGAAATTCCTTTTTTTCCATTTTTTCACAATAACAAAAGTAGCTTCACTCAAAATGCAATATCTCACAAACTAATAATCAGACAGCTGTCAAATTTATACACGTATATTTTGAAGGTTGGTACTAACTGAAAATGGTATGGATTTAGTTCTAGTGGCGCCCTCTCATAGAAACGATACGAACTTTTCAGCCGATCTGTTATTAGAAGTCAACAAATCAAAGCAGCATAGTTAAGTGAATGTTTTTCTAGATCACTACGGGTTGATTTTTTTTTATTTGCTTAGTTTTTGGTTGCTGTTTAAAAACAAAAATACGATTTGGCACGTAAAAATTCACCATTTTGTAGCGGATAACAGCTCCCCAAAGTAACAAATAAGAAAAACGTTGGGGTCGGTTATTGTAATTGTGCAAAATTTGAACAAAATGGAAAAAGTAGTTCTCGAATGACGATGGGCGCGGATTTTCAAAATCTGCTTTCGAGAAAAACACGGCTAAAGTTGACTGCCTATAAAATCAAAAGAAACAATTTATTTTTCTAATGGGCTTAACACTTTCGAATATTCATATTTTTTCATTGTATTTTGTCACAATAAAACATTTCAAGAATGTTTTGTCAAATTTTCAAGTGAATCGAAGCAGAACTCTTGGGCCTGTACGCCGAGCTCTTGCTTATTCGCAGTATGAGATAGACAAAGCTAAAGACCCACAACTTCCAGAGTTTTGTTCCGATTGAAAGTTTTACAAAATATCCTTGAAATATTTAACTATGAGAAAATACAAAGAATAAATTATTTTTCAAAAGCGTTCTGCCTACCTACCCCTTTAATCATCTTATGCTACGATTGAATTCACTTTAAAAACAATCTTGGCTGTAATTCAAAAAAATTACAACCGAAAGGCATCGAATCTTGTCGTTTACTGCACAAACAGGGACGAAAAATAAACCACACTCATCTTCCGAGAAAACCAGTTCAAAGGTGGTTGGAGCATGTCTTTCAATTCTCACTAAAATTCATAAACCATGCTACCGTGAACCTGTTCTTTTCATCCTTTTGTGTGGCATCATCAGCATATGTATGTGAACGATGAGTGTCTCAAAAAAAAAGTGTTCTCCCAACCCATCCTGTTTGCTTAAAACTGCACAGAACTAAATGCTGCAGATAGGACAGTTCGAAGGACACTATCAAGGAGGAGAGCATTTTGTTTTTTTTTGCCTTACACATTTGGATGACACTCTTGCGTGCATTGATACTGCCGCTTCTGTGAAACAGCCATCGGGCAAGTCTAGACATGAAAATCTGTCCTTCTTTTCGTGACTTCAAAGCAAGTATGCACAGGTTTTCATTCAACTAGATTAGAACGGTTTACAAGCCCGTATCAGCACGAATCCTGTCTATCTAGCATGGGAATCCATTTTTCAGTGATCTGACGCAAATGAAAATGAATGTAGGCTAGTTTTTCATCTCTCCGAACTTCTATAAGTTGACTGATGTTCGCATCGTAATTGATTGACCAATTTCCATCGGAGTGTGCAGGGAAAAGTTTCCGATCGGAGTTTTTCAGCATTACCGATACATAATACAATGCAGCTCCGTTTCCCACCTGGTTGGCATCCAACAGGGCAAAACTAACCAATTCGGTAGATCATCGCTGGGACGACGAAAACCCATTTGGACAATCCATCCCATTATGAGCTTGGTAAACAGCGAAAAATAAGACCTCATCGTCGTCATCGTCGTTGATGGTTTTTCCAACCATCTCGAGCCGATGTCTTGTACCCGGTAAAAGACATTGCTTTTTGCCTTTCGCCCCGAGCACGAACGTTCAAGTCAAGGCAAATTACTCACCGACCCGGTCGGTAGATGGCACTTTCATTAAAGTTTCCACTTTGACAGGGTTCGGGGTTTCGTCGTCCACCTGCATTTGTGGTAGACCTCGTCCATATAGCCTTATCAGAAATTAGAACAGTAGTGCAGCAACAGCAACAGCAACAGCAGGGACGAGGCTCCGGCATGGTTGTAATGATATTTGCATAACTGTTGGCGTGACATCGAATGCGACTATTTACTGCTGCTACTGCTGTTGCTGTTTTAGCTTTTGCTGTTTCTGGAACTTTCCGAAAATTAGGAGTACGATTGGGTGTGTGTCAGTGCAGTAAGGGAAATGTCGTGTTTGTAATAAGTTGTGCTTGTTCTGTTCTTTCATCGGGAGCACAACTAGGGCACGGCTGTCTTGTGGGAACTGCAGCACGGTTCGTTCATCGGACAAGGTAGCACAAGTTGATCATTTTTGAAACAATCAGCAAAAGTTAATTCATTTGGAAATTCTATCCAATCAGGAATTTGGGTTGATTCGGAAAATAAGCACTGACAGAGAGGTGAGATTTAGATCAGTTAAAAATTCTACCATATTTGTTAAATCCAAGGCTCGTTGGAAAGACATTGGGCCGTATGAATAAAATGTAGTAAAGTCTGTTGTTTGTAGTATCTTCTCAGAAACAAAGTCCACAGAGTATAACGCGGTTTGGTATGAATAAAAAACAAGTTCGAACATGTAGTTAATGCTACTTCCGAATTTAAGCATTTACTGCATAGCGTATCGACACAGAGCCGGAAAAGCTGGCATAAGCATGCACAAAGCAAGAAACGTACTTACATCTGTAAAAATACCACTTTTTTAATTTCTGTACTTCACTTTATCAGCAAACACTTTATCAGCAAACACCTCTAGAGCTACCTACCGAAAACTTGTAGTAAATACTACAGTTTGTAGCATGTTTTGAAAGGAACGTGATCCACACGTAGCATTTACTACCGAAATTCAAGCATGCTACGTTTTATTCATACGGTCCATTATCTGGTTCCCGCGATGTAATCGACAAAGCGCATTTCACTCCCTCAGTACAATTGTCTCGATGATAGCTCAACCGACAAAAATGTACTTTCTTACTTAACATCCCCGATTTCTATAGAAAACTAGCGGATCCCTGCACACTTCGTAGCGCAATAATATTAGATCAGATTTAAATAAATCAATTTTAATGATTATTGTCAAAAAGACGGAGCTACAGGTTGAGAATAACTGTTATGCGATAAAAAAACATTTTTTGTTTTTCCATTTTTGGTAAACAACAACTTTCCATGTAAAAACTCAAACTTCATCCTTACGATTACCCTTGTGCTTTATTGACGGTAACATAAAAGCTAAACGAATGGGAAAATGACGTTTAAATTTAAATGACATATCAGTGGGAGTCATTGGAATTGTTCCCTCGATAACATTTGCCATTAACCTTTTAACTTTGAACTTTTTTTCTGCATTTGCTTCTGTACTTTCTGTATTTATTGTTATTCTTTCTGAACCTGTTCCTGTACTTTCTGCTCTTGATTCTGAATTGTATGTATCAGTTTCTACATCTGTTTTAGTACTCTGTGTTTGTTCCCGTGCTTTCTCTACAACATGTTCCTGTCCTCTCTGCACTTGTTCTAGTATTTTCAATATTTGTTTCTCTCATGTCTGTACGCGTTCCTGCACTTTATGAACCTGTTCCTGTACCTTACACATTTGTTTTTGTGCGTTTGGCACTTGTTCCTCTTATTTCTGCATCTACAGCTGTTTAAGAGAACTCACTAAACTCACAAAATCAAAATAATCAAACGACCTATGTGAAAGATGGTTTTAGAAAAATGTGGCCATGATTGTTTCGCGATCAATGAAGTTGAATGATAAAATGAACCAACAATTGTTTTTAATTCGATCGCAGAAACTTTTCAACTTGTGAGAAAGTTGATGAATCGTTTCAAAGAGGAACAAAATGTCAACGTGATGATTCTCAAATCCCGTTCGATGATGTCCGTAAAAGCGACAGAAGTGTTGGTTAGAATATGCTGTACGGAACTGTTTATAGCTACATAATAAATTGAAATTTCGAAGAACCGATGTTTAGAGAAAAATATGCCCAAAGGCGTCTCGAACGGGTTGATATAATTTGGATCGTATCTGGGGCAAATGAAGACGTTTGGGCTCAAATGAATAACCGTACTTGAAATTTGAAACAATCTCTAAAATTTGGAGGTCATTTTGAGAAAAATACGCACAAAATCTCCAAAGGTATCAAGTATCTATTATTGATGCTGAAGGTGAATGGATTTGCAATAAATGTTTTTGCCTGAAAGTACTCGATCCAATGAAGCGATATTTGAAATGAGTTTCGCACACTTGTAACTGCGATTATGATCTTAAACATTTTGTACAAATAGACATCTCAATAGTTGAGTCGCCATATTATTTAACCGATTGCTCGACTTTCATTGAATCAACGAATTGTGATAAAATCGGATACAACATCTTTGTTTCGATTCTAAGAAGCAATACCACAGACAGAATAGTTCGAAAGTTGTTCAAAACTACTATTATAGCGACGTGAAAACTCGAAGCGAATGCACATATTTTCAACTTACCCTTAAAGTCCATCTATCGATATCGGATCTTACTCTGACAATTAGTTTTTGCATATTGAGATGAACAGGGCTGCCGTTACGCTACCAAATTATATTCGCATTTTACTCCAAATTTATTTCATTTATCAATTGAATGTACTTTTTGTAACAGTTGTGTTTGGGTTCATCTAATGAAATTCAAGAAGTATGACTATAACTGACCCCAACTTGTGATGCAAAATTTCACTTTTCGGGCAGTGGTAATTCTTATGTAAAATTTAGGCCAAAAACAAACCAAGAAAAACATCCTTCGAATTTAAACGGAATTACTCAATTGAACACTTCAATCTTGTTGTCTCTGGATGAAAGTTTAGCGCATTGTGGTAGCAATAATTACATCCATCGTAAAGATAGAGATTCACATTTTTGAAATTTAAAGAAAACAACGAATCATAAAATAACGTGCTCTCGTAAATGACTTTTTTTTCTTACAGTCGTTCTTCAATTTCAATTGACGGCATTGAACACAAATTATATATATTGAAAAATGGAAACCTGTATGCTGTGCATTTCGTACCCGTACTGAACATGTGGTTCGAAATAAAGAAACACGTGAATCAAGTAGGCTCAGTAAAATGTGAATACAAATCAGATAGTTTGGCGCCAAACGATTTTATCATTAATCTAGTATTCATATTTTGCTCTCCAGCGGGCAGCAACATTGCATAACTCGATACGCGCCAAACAATCATCGGAGATCTAGCATGCATTGAGTGGAAAGTTTCCATTTCGTACCCGGTGAACGACCATTATTAGGTTAAAACCGGGGGTAAATAAACGATATAATAATAATAATAATAAGTTTCCATTTCTAAACGAACCAATTTTCTAGTTTTTCTCTACTTTCCCGAAGAATTTTCTTCTGTACTATAATCCTCCGCATAAACGTCACCTTTCGAACAAAAAAACCTGTTTTAATCCACCTAGTGGTGTAATGATGCCTTTCTCATGTACATATAATATTGTGGTATTCTATTCAAAAATTTTCTCTTCGATTTTTGAAAGAAACCAAGTGATTGTTTATGCATAACATACAGAATAAACCAGTGCTTTGATTGCGTAAGCCATCCTTAACCGGTATAACCGAAGTCGGTTCGTACGGCCACCAACTAACATGACACACAAACTGTTCTAGTACGCACCCTATAACTCCGGATTCGGAAGTCGGATCCGGATGAAATTCAGGAATTCCGTATGGGACTGGAAGACCTTTCATTTGAATCTAAGTTTGTGGAAATCGGTCAAACCATCGCTGAGAAAAGTGAGTGAGATCCATTTTGATATATATGACCACTATTTCTGGTACTTCCGGAACCGGATACCGGGAACCAGGATAGCCGGAATCGGTTTGTTGAGTTGCCTACTGATAATGACTATCGATTTGTGTAGTTTTAAGACCAGTTTAGAAAAATTTTCACGTTTTTTGTTTCGCCGGTTTAAGTGACGGTGTACAATATTGAACACACTTTACCCTATAATTCCGGAACCGGAAGTCGGATCTGTATGAAATTCAGGAATTCCGTATGAGACTGGAAGACCTTTCATTTGAATCTAAGTTTGTAGAAATCAGTCAAACCATCACTGAGAAAAATGAGTGAGATCCATTTTGGTATATATGACCACTATTTCTGGTACTTCCGGAACCGGATACCGGGAACCAGGATAGCCGGAATCGGTTTGTTGAGTTGCCTACTGATAATGACTATCGATTTGTGTAGTTTTGAGACCAGTTTAGAAAAATTTTCACGTTTTTTGTTTCGCCGGTTTAAGTGACGGTGTACAATATTGAACACACTTTACCCTATAATTCCGGAACCGGAAGTCGGATCCAGATGAAATTCAGGAATTCCGTATGGGACTGGGAGACCTTTCATTTGAATCTAAGTTTGTGGAAATCGGTCAAACCATCGCTGAGAAAAGTGAGTGAGATCCATTTTGATATATATGACCACTATTTCTGGTACTTCCGGAACCGGATACCGGGAACCAGGATAGCCGGAATCGGTTTGTTGAGTTGCCTACTGATAATGACTATCGATTTGTGTAGTTTTGAGACCAGTTTAGAAAAATTTTCACGTTTTTTGTTTCGCCGGTTTAAGTGACGGTGTACAATATTGAACACACTTTACCCTATAATTCCGGAACCGGAAGTCGGATCCAGATGAAATTCAGGAATTCCGTATGAGACTGGAAGACCTTTCATTTGAATCTAAGTTTGTGGAAATCGGTCAAACCATCGCTGGGAAAAGTGAGTGAGATCCATTTTGATACATATGACCACTATTTCTGGTACTTCCGGAACCGGATACCGGGAACCAGGATAGCCGGAATCGGTTTGTTGAGTTGCCTACTGATAATGACTATCGATTTGTGTAGTTTTGAGACCAGTTTAGAAAAATTTTCACGTTTTTTGTTTCGCCGGTTTAAGTGACGGTGTACAATATTGAACACACTTTACCCTATAATTCCGGAACCGGAAGTCGGATCCAGATGAAATTCAGGAATTCCGTATGGGACTGGGAGACCTTTCATTTGAATCCTAGTTTGTCAAAATCGGTTCAGCCATCTCCGAGAAAACCTAGTGAGATTATTTGACACATACACACACACACAGACATTGCTCAGCTCGATGAACTGAGTCGAATGGTATATGACACTTGGCCCTCCGGGCCAATTTTCACTAGTCGGTTTTTCAAGTGATTGCATAACCTTTCTATATGAGAAAGGCAAAAATCATTTGTAGATCGGTCCACGCATTCCAGAGAACATTAGCAACACACACTATATTTCCACTATTATTTTGTATATATATATATATATATATATATATATATATATATATATATATATATATATATATATATATATATATATATATATATATATATATATATATATCTATATATATATATATATATATATATATATATATATATATATATATATATATATATATATATATATATATATATATATATATATATATATATATATATATATATATATATATATATATACATATATATATATATATATATATATATATATATATATATATATATATATATATATATATATATATATATATATATATATATATATATATATATATATATATATATATATATATATATATATATATATATATATATATATATATATATGTAATAGCATCGAAGGAAGGCATAAGTTTGTATACAAATTCCCTCAAATCAAACAAACAAACTTGCTTTAAACCGATTAAAAATTCTCATTTTTTCTCAAATTTTGTACAATCTGCCCTATTACCTCAACTCTAGTCTTAACGATTATTTCTTTTTAGAAAACGTTCTTAATCTACCTAAGTGAGACGATAGCATTTCAATCAATCCGCCTGGGTTTTTGCATGAATAGGGTTATAGTTTTCAAAATAAGTTTAGGAAAAAAATGTATAAAGCCATAAAATTAATTCTTCAGATCAAAAGTGTGAAAATCGAATTAGCAATCCCTGAGATGTTGAAGTCAGTTCCGCTATAGAATTTTTGGTCACTATTTACGGTACTTCCGGAACCAGTACTCAGAGACCGGTGCACGAAGAACCCTCCGATCATAAAATTGCGATATCGCAGTTTTTAATTTTTGCGATAGATCTTTCAGGTATGCGCAAAAATTTTATGCTTCAAGCGATTGATTCAATGTTAAAAGAAAAATGTCCATCTTCTTTCATGATTTATAAAAAAAAACGGTGCATTGACCCAAAAAATGAAAACAAAGATTCCAATGCGAAGAAGCTCTACGCGCACAATTAGACGTAAGCGCACATTAACATATAGTTGACAACAGTTAAGAATACATTTATAAATAACCTGGGTTGGAAAAGCAAGATGAATCGTCCAATCGAGATCGCTGCCAAAGAAGATCACTTGTGATTTTTCTCAATAATGATCACTACTGATCTGATCTTCTTAAGATCAATTGATCAGTGATCTTCAAATCACATCGATCAAAATCGGTACTGATCTTTCATCACGCAAAATCGGTAGTGATGTTGAGCTAAAATGATTAACGATTCATGAAAGGTCAATCATTGGATGATTCGATCAGCTATGATCTTTGTCGAAGAGAATCACATATGATCAAGTTCAGACATGAGGGCCGATTTGTCTAATTCCGAAATCGTTGATCTCCGCTGAGGAGTGTGAAAATCAGTGATAACAGTAATCATACAGGAATTAATAACTAAGGGTAACGCGTGTCAATGAGATATTTAAAAATCATGGAAAATTGTCAATTTTGTATCTTTATCATCAGAGTTGGGAAAAATACCGGTTTCGTTACGGCACGGCGCAATAGCAATACCCAATGCGAAATTAGTAAAAAAATATTTCACACCCCATATAGTGAGTAAGGCAACAAGAGACTGTTTTACTTCCAGCTGTTCGATACCGATGATGATGTTAATAAATAAAAAACCCTTCTTAATCCACCTAGTGGTGTGATAATGCCTTCCTCTTCTTTCATAACAGTCTCATGAAAATATGTTTCATACTTTTATTAAATAATTTTCGATACTAATTTTGACACCAATTGATTCAGATTGATTCTAGTAGTTCACAAAAGCATGCTTCAGTGTTTATGTCACAAAGTCAGCATCATTTTCCCAAACTAGTGCTTGACATTTGCGTTGCCTATTTGTATGAGAACAGTGATGCTAATCTAAAAAATCCCTATGGTGCTTTTTCAAGATCGAAAATATCAAACCTTTACCACCGGGCAGCACCCCTTACGCATGTCCGATTTAGGTCAAATTTTGCATGAAGGCTTTTTTCGAGGTGCTTAAACTTTTGAGCACTAGAGCTTAACGAAAATAGAGGCGATCCCAAAATTTTAGCACCCTTATATATAAGAGCGTTAAAAATCAACGTGTTTTTTTGTCGGGTACGTCGCTTATACAATCATATCTCTGGAAACAAAAGTCACAGCCATTTGATCTTCGAACTTGATCAATGGTCCAACAGTAGCTTTCAAACGAGCCCAAGTTTGTCAAAATCGGTTCAGCCATTTCTGAGAAAATTGAGCGCGTTCAAATATCTTCGAAAAGTGCACACACACATACACACACACACACATACACACACACAGACATTTTCCACACAAACATGATCATGATCATAAAAAAATAAGTACGGGTGTGTAATGTCAGAGACATAACTGGATGTCGTGAATACTAATAAAACTAACACGATCGATTGTGTGAATTGCGAAACTTTCCCCCTTTTCACTACTAAAATTTTAAACGATTTTGTCGTGAATACGACTTACTTTACTATGGGGCGCCTTTTCAAAATTTACCCTCTGAGCGAGTGATAAGTTTTTGATCGTGAATATCTCTTGTTGTATCTAATGAATCAACATTATCCTTGCGAAATCTCATCGGGAATATGATCACAATTTTATGATAAAATTTTCAGTTGTGTGACATAATCTCAAATAGTTCAAAATTAAACTTTTTTGAAATGTGTGGTATAAACGAGTATCAAAGAGGATAATTCATAAGGCGCGTTTGCCTCTTATTTTGAAAGCTCATAGCTCAGTGATCTTTAGAAGGATTTATATAATCTAACTACCAATAGAATAGAAAATTTTCAATTTGAACGTGTATTGCAACAACATTGAAGTTTTTCAAATGTACACTATTGGAAAACCTGTTTGATTTAACCCATGACAGCACCAGCCAATCAGAACGCGAGATGTCTGCATCTATACAAGAGCATCCATATAAAAGTTGAGTGGTTCATTTTTCCTACCATTTGCTGAGAGACTGTTTCCGAAACAAGACAGGCGAGAGCAACATCGAGGACTTGTCGTCTCACTGTTTCCCGTTCTGCGAACAAGAAAAGGAATTTTGGCAAAGGAGCTGTCTGTACACCGCCTGCAGTAGCAGGTATAAAATGAAATATGATATGAGAAATAGCGTCATTTAAGTTAAAGCAGCTACTCTGAACGTACGAGACACCATCAGCACGATGGCACCGAAAACCGGTAGAAAGGCAGCCAAAAAGTCCAGTAAGGCCCATTCCAAGCACTTTTCAGTGCTAAAGTTCACCCTAAAGAACTAGTTGAATTTTGTCGCTTTCCTACCATTTTCTGAGCAACTGTTGCCGAAACAAGACACACACGAGAACCATCTCAGATCTCAATATTTCCTACCAAAAGATTCATCAAGATGGAACTTAAAATAATTTGCACCGTCACTAACACATTCAATTACGAACGGTAATGCGAAAGTGGAAGTGATGATGTTGAATACATCTTTATACTAGTATGGGGTCGTGTGAAAATATGCCATGCGAAACAGGGTTGCCATATATACTGATTAATTTTTATAATAATAATAATAATTTTATTATTATTATTATTATTATTATTATTATTATTATTATTATCATTATTATTATTATTATTATTATTTTTATTATTATTATTATTATTATTATTATTATTATTATTATTATTATTATTATTATTATTATTATTATTTAATATTTGCGACAATTTTAGCATGACGGTACTAAATATGGGTAGCATGACACGGATCCCAAGACCTCCTGCACGTCCAAGTGCATTAGATTTATCTCTTTGCTCGACTTAAAGTCGACTAGATTGCACCTGGAAAGTATTTCCTGATTTACACGGTAGCGATCATTTACCAATCATTATCTCAATTAGCAGTAACAAAGGCATTGCTAATTCAGTTAATATTCCATATGATTTGAAAAAAAATATTGACTGGATTAAATACCAAAGTAATATTTCAAGTGTCTTAATAATGGAAGAACTCCCACCACTTGAAGAATATGACTTCCTCGTTTGTTCGATTCTTGAGGCCGCAGAACAAGCCCAAACCAAACGATTTCTTGGTCCATCGTCTAACAGAAGGCCTCCAAACCCTTGGTGGGACAAAGAGTGCTCAGATGCTAAGCACGCGAAACAAAATGCTTTTAAGACGTTTTTAAAACGAGGAGAAGGAACTCCTCAGATTTTTGAAAAATTCTTGACTTTAGAAACCAAGTACAAGAGCATACTTCGAGCCGAGAAATGTAGCTATTGGAGACATTTTGTCGAAGGTTTGTCAAGAGAAACCTCAATGAGCACTCTTTGGAATACGGCCAGACGAATGAGGAATCGTAACGTAGGAAATGAGCGTGAGAAATACTCGAATCGATGGATATTTGATTTTGCGAGGAAAATTTGTCCAGATTCTGTTCATACGCATAGCGTTATTAGGGAATCTTTTCCAAAGAATGGTTCCGTTGATAGCCCCTTTTCAATGATGGAATTTTCCATAGCACTTTTGCCTTGTAACAATAACGCTCCTGGGTTGGACAGAATTAAATTAACTTGGTGAAGAATCTGCCCGACCTCGCAAAAAGACGTTTGTTGGAATTGTTCAACAAGTTTCTTGAGCAAAATATTGTTCCACCTGACTGGAGGCAAGTGAAAGTTATCGTCATTCAAAAACCGGGGAAACCAGCTTTCAATCACAACTCATGTAGACCCATTGCAATGTTGTCCTGCATCAGAAAATTGTTCGAAAAAATTATTCTACGACGTCTCGACACTTGGGTCGAGACGAACGGTTTGTTGTCAGATACTCAGTTTGGCTTCCGTAGAAATAAAGGGACGAATGACTGCCTTGCATTACTTTCGTCTGACATCCAAATTGCCTTCGCTCAAAAGCAACAAATGGCATCTGTATTTTTAGACATTAAAGGAGCATTTGATTCAGTTTCCATTGATGTTCTTTCAGACAAGCTTCACCAACATGGACTTCCACCGGTTATAAATAATTATTTGCACAACCTTTTGTCAGAGAAACGCATGCATTTTTCACATGGCGATTTGGCAACATTCAGAATTAGCTACATGGGTCTACCGCAAGGCTCATGCCTCAGTCCGCTCCTCTATAATTTTTACGTGAATGACATTGACAGCTGTCTAGTAACCCCATGTACACTAAGGCAATTGGCAGATGATGGCGTAGTTTCAGTTACTGGACCCAAAGCTATTGATCTGCAAAAACCATTGCAAGATACCTTAGATAACTTGTCCGTTTGGGCTGTCCATCTGGGTATCGAATTCTCTGCGGAGAAAACAGAGCTGGTCGTCTTTTCAAGAAAGCATGATCCCGCGCAAGTTCAGCTTCATATGATTGGCAGAATGATCCAACAGGTTTTGACTTTCAAATACCTTGGGGTGTGGTTTTATTCCAAATGCACGTGGGGAGGACACATTAGGTATCTGATAACAAAATGCCAACAAAGAGTAAATTTTCTTCGAACAATAACAGGATCTTGGTGGGGTGCTCATCCGGAAGATCTAATAAAATTGTATCAGACAACGATACTTTCAGTGATGGAATATGGATGCGTTTGTTTTCGTTCTGCTGCATACTCTCAAATTATCAAACTGGAGCGAATTCAATATCGTTGTTTGCGAATTGCCCTAGGCTGCATGCATTCGACACATACAATGAGTCTTGAAGTTCTGGCGGGAGTTCTTCCATTGAAAGATCATTTTTGGGAGCTTTCGTCGCGACTGCTAATAAGATGTGAGGTACTAAATCCCCTAGTTATTAATAACTTCGAAAGGCTAGTTGAGCTTAAATCTCAAACAAGATTCATGACAGTATATTCTAACCATATGTCACAGGAAATCAACCCTTCCAGATATATTCCTATCCGTGTCAGCCTCCTAAATGTCCCTGACTCAACTTTATTTTTCGACACATCCATGCAGCGCGAAGTACGTGGAATCCCGGAACACCTACGCTCGTTGAAAATCCCAAAAATATTTGCAAGTAAGTTCAGGCATATTGACTCTGAGAAAATATTTTACACGGGCGGATCACGAATTGAAGAGGCTACTGGGTTTGGTATATTCAACAATAATGTTTCGGTCTCATTTAAGCTTCAAGAACCTGCATCTGTTTATATAGCAGAGTTAGCAGCAGTTCATTATAGTTTGAGTGTAATCGTCACATTATCTCCAAACCATTATTTTCTCTTCACAGATAGTCTGAGTGCAATTGAAGCCATTCGCTCAAACGCTGCTGGCAAAAATGAACCTTTTTTCTTGGGCAAAATAAAACAATACCTTGAATAATAATTATCAAATCACAATAGTTTGGGTCCCGGCTCATTGCTCCCTTCCAGGCAATGAAAGAGCCGATATTTTAGCCAAACGTGGTGCTATTGAGGGTAAAATTTATGAGAGACCGATTGCTTTCAACGAATTCTATAGCTCGTCTCGCCAAAGAACACTTGCCAGCTGGCAAGCTTCTTGGGATAAAGATGATCTGGGTCGGTGGATGCATTCAATTAGTCCTAAAATATCGACAAACGCATGGTTCAGGGGACTGGATGTGAGTAGAGATTTCATTCGTGTGATGTCCAGACTCATGTCCAATCACTACACGTTAGATGCACATCTCCTTCGAATTGGACTTTCCGAGACTATTCATTGTGCTTGTGGCGAAGGTTACCACGATATAGACCATGTTGTTTGGACATGCGTGGAGTATCGTGATGTCAGATCTCAACTAATAAATTCCTTGCGTACCCAAGGTAGACTATCCAATGTCCCAGTTCGCGACATTCTTGCTTGTCGTGACCTTCCTTACATGAAACTGCTTTATTATTTCATTAAGTCCATTGGAGTTCCAATTTAAATTTTATTTTTTGTGAGACTGTTTTCTCTTCCATGAGTTCAACCAATAGCCAGCTATCTTATATTAAATAAAATCGATGAACTGATACAAACAAACCTGAAATAGTTATAAGATCATGTACAAAATAAGTGTATTTCATTTAATGTAATTTATAATAGCAACTCGCTTGATAAAAACAGTGTTTAGATTAACTAATGAATACCAACATACTAATATGATATTCGAAATGTATTTGGTTTAAAGTACTATGTATTGTGGATGCCACGGCGAAGAAAAACTTATGTATATTGCCTATGAAATAAACGTATTTATGAAAAAAAAAATGCAATTGTCTCGTACTGAAATTTCGAGAAGAATCAGATATCTTCGAACTCCGTAGCTTCAATAAATATAAATTAAAAATTTGTCGTTCCTAGCCTCCTATATTAGCAAATTAAAAAGGAATTGTTTCAAGTTTAAAATATATAGTTGTAGAATAGTAGCTTTTTAATGTAACTAATCTGTACTTTAATGTAGGTGCATCGCTTCAAACTCTAGTAGTGAAAAGGGGAAAGCTTAAGCCGTTACTGTTCCCGAACTACACAAACGACATTTCCTCGCTGTTACCACCTGACTTGTCGCCTTATTACGTTTATTTTTTTAAATAAATCAATGTTTTTAGGTTGCATCCAATTGCAAAAAATACTGGATACATTGCCACCTCACATGGACTGAGCAAAAAAAAATAGCTTGGCGTGACATAGCTTTTAAATTACACTATGACTGCATTATTCGCACAGCAATCCGCGTTCCCATCTGGGAATACGTTTCGATTCCGTCTGGTAATTTCACGAAAATTCGTGAAATTTGGATTGTGGTTTTTCTTTGGATCGAACCAAACTCAAATATGGATGATGTTGACTGCCGTGCTTTACTCGAATTGTATGTAATTTGTATGACCCTGAGCGACCTCTTTGACATCGTTCGTTTCTGCTAAATTGTAGTTTTTTTTTTTCATTCAGACATATATTGTCCGATGAATTGTAAAAGTAGCAATACACAGTAAACAAATTTGCCAGCCCGAACTTTCCTTCTTTTAAAACGACAAAGATCAACGAAAACTGTAAAACGGTTGTAGCCCAACAGTAATTTATGCTACCATCGCACTCCGTTTAAGCAGAATTTGATATGCCGTCACCGTCGTCTTCAGAGCAGCAAACGCCAACTTTCAACAATGGATCAAACTAGCAAAGGATTCCTTACCGTAAGCAGCGGCATTGTTGTGCAGTCAACGAGTTGCAGGTTTGCCTCCCTGTTATCCGTCCCCACCCAGACACACAATGGACAGCGCCGTTTCGGCTAAGATAAAACGAAAACAGCACGCAAACATTTAATCAAGAGCAAATTACTCCCGCCCGTGTAACCCACGAAGGGTGTCTTGTTCGTCGTCCTTCTGGAACCGTCGTCCAAGGCAGAAAAGCAACGCTGCAAGGAACTCGAGAACATTGCTGTTTTGTTCACCCGCTGGGTTACAGAAGCAAAATCGAAGCCGCACCCGAAGGGAAGAGAGAGAGCGGTTTTGTGGAAAGTTATGCATTGCTTGACGGTTTCGATAATTAATCACCATTGCTCTCGGAACCTCGGTGCTGGGACCTCGGCGACGTCGGAAGGAAAATCAATTTTCACTGTTTGGCATCGTAAGAAACTCTGTTCGCTCACTTTGAATCCCTGATAAGGTTTGCATACTAATAATGAAGAACTAAATGTGCTCTGTACTAAGGTTTCCGGTAGCAAGGTAAGGTATGAGCATATCGGTCCCATATGGAAAATCAGCTTGTTGGGAAAAAGATTTTGATTTGTTGTGATTGGTATTATTGCCTGAAATTCTAGCAAAACACCACACATATCTCAATTTTTCATTACATAACACTATTGAAATTTTGCCCTAAATAGAACAGGAATGCATATGGGCAAAGACAGGAGTTTGAAATTTTTTTTCCGATTTACTAAACAAAACCAAATATATTATATATCAATATGGATCACTTTAACGAAATCAATACAAAACGAAACAGACATCACAGTAACACCATCTCGTATAGGAAAAGGCTATTAGTTCGGTCATGTTTAATAGTTTGCGTTCTCCAAGACCTCCTGCACGTCCCAGTGCATTAGATTCATCTCCAATGCAACCAATGTACAACAAGGCGCATCTACAGCAACTCTCAACGAGTCCAAGACTACGATCAACAAGGAAAACGAAAAGAAAACGGAAATCAACACCGACGATGAAGCAATGGATGATGAGATGAGCCGCGGACGAAGTGACCCCCGATCCTCGTTGGATGGAAATGGAAACTCATCTCCCCCTAGAAAAAGGGTAACAACGAGATTCAATAGCAAAAAAAATGTTTAAGTAACAAAAATGTAAGCCATTCGGCCACGTAAAGCTTTTACGCAAAAAGGCCAGAATAAAAATTCTATTATAAAAAAAAATAACTATAACAGTAATAATCCTATAAGAGTCTAATAATCGCCCTTTTCAGCTATATAATAACATTGTAAAAACATGTGTAAATCCGTTGCATTTAATCAAATTTTACGCGAATTTTTAAAGCTGAATTGATGTAAAGTTATAATGCGTCATGGTTACTTGGGATAGTTAATGTCTGTTTTACTAGCGAACAAAACATGTCGTAAGCCCACTACACTCAACCATTGAAAATATTCCGTATTTCTGTGTGTTGGTTTTGCACAATGCGCGGTTTAAATTTTGCGCGCCTTATTCTGGCACCGAATTTCACCCTAATGCTTGTTCATACCAAACATTTAAGAAAACTTCAATTTTGAGTTATTTATGGTTATTTATCTCATACCAGGCCCGTACCCAGGATTTTGTTTCGGGAGGGGCCCAAAGATAAAAAAAATAATGTTACTGAAAATTGCTTATGTACATAAATCACGGTGTGCCTTTTACGGATGTTTTTAAGAGACAATTTAAACTTTTCCACTGGAACTGTTATTGTGTTACATTTCTTTACGTTTACTGTCTTGTTATTTCTGCAACACTTGTCTTAGACCTTCTAAATAATTATATATCTGTTTTTGATTTCGGGAGGGGCCCGGGCCCCTCGGCCCCCCCCTCTGGGTACGTGACTGTCTCATACTACTGGAAATTTTATCATAAATTGCTGACCATGTTTTCGATGGTATGGAGAAAAAATATTGTGTTGCGTTAAATAAAACAAGAGATGTTTGCGATTATGTTCTACCCATTCATTCTTGGACAGGGTAAATTTTCAAAAGGCGCCCCATAGTGAAGTAAGTCGTATTCACGACAAAGAGTTAACACATTTGCGTCTGTGTCCATTTTGCAGCAGTCAACCAACATCTAAAACAAATTTGAATGTTCACCCAGAACATTCAGGAATGGATTGAACATTTTCACACATTTCATCCTAAAACCGACTAAACCATCTTAAGACTTAAGCACTTTTCACTGATTAAAAAAAGTATCACCCGTCACTTCAACGATTGAATGGATCATAAAACGATCTCTAAAACTGACTCCAACATGTCACTTTATGAAAATTCATCGGTGCAAAAACACAACATACAGCCGAACAAAATTTCTATTTAAAATCAGTGGAAAAAAATCCAGGGCATTTGGAGAGAGTTTCAACTTCCCGATTAGGAGGTTTGTTGGTCGTTTGGTCCATTTTAACAGATCGGCTGAAAAGTTCGTATCGTTTCTATGAGAGGGCGCCACTAGAATTAAATCCATACCATTTTCAGTTAGTACCAACCTTCAAAAGATACGTGTATAAATTTGACAGCTGTCTGATTATTAGTTTGTGAGATATTGCATTTTGAGTGAAGCTACTTTTGTTATTGTGAAAAAAATGGAAAAAAAGAATTTCGTGTGTTGATCAAACACTACTTTTTGATGAAAAAAGTGCCGCCGATACCAAAAAATGGCTTGATGAGTGTTATCCAGACTCTGCACCAGGCGAAGCTACAATTCGTAAGTCGTTTGCAAAATTTCGTACTGGTCATATGAGCACCGAAGACGATGAACGCAGTGGACGTCCAAAAGTGGCTGTTACCGATGAAAACGTGAAAAAAATCCACAAAATGATTTTCAATGACCGTAAAGTAAAGTTGATCGAGATAGCTGACACCCTAAAGATATCAAAGGAACTTGTTGCACATATTATTCACGAATATTTGGATATGAGAAAGCTTTGTGCAAAATGGGTGCCGCGTGAGCTCACAATCAGTCAAAAACAACAACGAATTGATGATTCTGAGCAGTGTTTGAAGCTGTTATATCGAAATAAAACCGATTTTTTCGTCGATATATAACAATGGACAAAACATGGCTCCATCACTTCACTCCGGAGTCCAATCGACAGTCAGCTGAGTGGACTGCACGCGACGAACCGAACCCAAAGCGTGGAAAGACTCAACAATCGGTTATGGCGTCTGTATTTTGGGATTCGCATGGTATAATTTTCATCGACTACCTTGAAAAGGGAAAAACCATCAACAGTGACTATTATATAGCGTTATTAGAGCGTTTGAAGGACGAAATTTAAAAAAAACGGCCTCATTTGAAGAAGAAAAAAGTTTTGTTTCATCAAGACAATGCACTGTGTCACAAGTCGATGAAAACCATGCTGAAATTGAACGAATTGGGCTTCGAATTGCTCCCTCATCCACTGTATTCTCCAGATTTGGCCCCCAGTGACGTTTTCCTGTTCTTAGACCTCAAGAGAATGCTCGCTGGTAAAAAATTTAGAAGCAATGAAGAGGTAATCGCTGAAACTGAGGCCTATTTTGAGGCAAAGGACAAATCGTACTACAAAAATGGTATCGAAAAGTTGGAAGATAGCTATAATCGCTGTATCGCATCTGATGGCAATTATGTTGAATAATAAAAACGAATTTTGGCAAAAAAATGTGTCTTTCTATTAAACGATACGAACTTTTCAGACGAACTGTAACAGCACATAAAATCGAAGGACAATGCAACAGAATCTATTGCACACCTCTAAATGTACTGTTCGGTGTGGTGTTACGGTCTATAGAGTTATCGGCATATATTTTTATTGGAAAATGAAAATAAATCACCAGAAACGGTTTCGAATCCTAATTGGTGGTTACAACAAGATGGAGTAACGGCGCACACTGCTAGGCAAATCATGTACGGGTTTGTTTTCTCGATCCGGAAGATGTCGGAAAAGTTTTAAATTACCATAATCATATCTGATCATCTAGTGTGTTTCATTCTGTCTTCCGTTGCAGAGTGTAAACAGTTAAGCTTGTTTCATGACGACTTTCCTTCATAACGACTGGAATGACATAAATCGATGAAAGTTGTCAGTGTATTACAAGTACGGTAACTCCTTCTAGAACCGACACTGGTA
This sequence comes from Malaya genurostris, assembly GCF_030247185.1. NCBI lineage: Eukaryota > Metazoa > Arthropoda > Insecta > Diptera > Culicidae > Malaya > Malaya genurostris. The sequence goes on from NC_080572.1 coordinate 50,910,488, forward strand.
GCAGTATTTTCGTCATGTGCGGTTTTGATTAAATTCATAGAGCCAGCGATTAGCTTAAACGGCGAAATCAGCTGAATTAGTATAATCAGTGCATTGAATTTAATTAATTTAACCATTCGAAAAAATTTAATTACTCTCAATCATTCCTGACTAGTTTCATACTAATTTACTAACAAGATAAATGATTTTCTCACTTACCGTTAATTAATACGCATACAAGTATCTGCAAATGAAGCACCATGTTGAACAGTCGAGTGAACTAAATTTTTCTAAAAAAAAACTCCTTGATTTTTGCACTCTAGTAGAACACTTAAACAGTCTAGCAGTTGAACTCTACCGATGCAACATCATGTGTTGCATTCCGTCAATTCAATGTGGAGTGTGCTATCCGTTGCTTGCTGCGCCTCTCCGGCGTGTCACGCGAGATTTTGTCGCACGAAGGATTTTTCGCCTTGCACCGCGGGAGTTTTATGTTGGGCAACGTTGGCAGAGGATTGACCGGTGCGTAATCTGCAAAGAGAAACGAAAGAAATTGTTTAGAAACTGTCCGAAATGACACGCAGCGGAAAATAACTCCTATTAAAATAGTTGGAACCGACCACCCAACTGCATTCGACAGCGCCAATCAACCACATTGCGATAATTAGTGCAACCCATTAAATCGACGTGACTCGCATAACACAAACCATTTCCTAATGCCGCTAATTAAAAGCACCTTTCCTCGGGTGTCGTGGAACGGCCCTACTCCGGCGGAAAGATTTATGGGAACACATGCACACGCGCGGGCCGCAATCTCTGGCCCTAACAATCCGTATAATTGCCGGCAGTTCGGTCAGTTCTGGCGGGTTTTTTTTTAAGATCCAAAAGTTGACGCAATATTGGAGCCCGCGCGACTGGAATAACAGAATAACAACGGCGAAGGTGAAAGAGGCAAAAAAATAACCACTAAACGGCGTGTTCGACATTCGAGTAAGTGATAATTTGTAACTTGTTGATAATTCCTGGCACGTAGACGCGTCGACACGGCCAGGGCGGTGTCTGTTTCACTTTCATTGAGTTGAGACAAGATGTCGGCACGCCCAAAAGTGTTTGTGTGTGTACTGTCGGTGTCCGAAATGTCGTGACTTGATCTACACTCGGCCAGCCCGGAGATTGATACGTCAAGTCATAGACGATGGATGCCGGTAAAGGGAAAGGGACGACAGTTGTTGTTGTTGTTGTTGCAACATGCTATTGGTTGCGAGTAGGCTGTATCGAACTTTAGTTGAACTAATTTTAGTTGAAACATTTTTTATTGACTGGGATCAGTTTTGTAGGTTCGAGCTTTCACTCATAATAGATTGGACCGAAAAGGCAAACTCGATTCATTCGAGATCCACAAATGAATTCCAAAAATCTATTCTAGAGACCGCGATGCATTGGTGTTAATGTAGTTAACACTGTGTGCAGTTCTCCGGCTAGGCTTTTTTTTTGCTCTCGTTAGTCCCGCCTTATTCACAGTAAACGCGTAAACGTATTTTCATTTTATAAGCTTCAGAACCAATTTAATTCTCATCGTATACAGTTCTATGGTCTGACAACTGACACCAGCGAGAGGACACCTTGTTTGATATCAAGAACATTGAATAATTTGGTTCATTCAAGAACTAAGGATCGATTCCAAAAAACTAATTAATATTGTTTTCCATATAAATAAGTTTGGAGAACCTCTTTGTTTCGATAAAGAAATACGCGGACATGTCTGAATAGATCAAGATCAAATTTATTGCTACTATGTACAAAAGATTATCGTTAAGTTGCTTGTGTGAAAGTGTGAGATACAATGACAAGTACAAGTACAAGTACAAGTACAAGTACAAGTACAAGTACAAGTACAAGTACAAGTACAAGTACAAGTACAAGTACAAGTACAAGTACAAGTACAAGTACAAGTACAAGTACAAGTACAAGTACAAGTACAAGTACAAGTACAAGTACAAGTACAAGTACAAGTACAAGTACAAGTACAAGTACAAGTACAAGTACAAGTACAAGTACAAGTACAAGTACAAGTACAAGTACAAGTACAAGTACAAGTACAAGTACAAGTACAAGTACAAGTACAAGTACAAGTACAAGTACAAGTACAAGTACAAGTACAAGTACAAGTACAAGTACAAGTACAAGTACAAGTACAAGTACAAGTACAAGTACAAGTACAAGTACAAGTACAAGTACAAGTACAAGTACAAGTACAAGTACAAGTACAAGTACAAGTACAAGTACAAGTACAAGTACAAGTACAAGTACAAGTACAAGTACAAGTACAAGTACAAGTACAAGTACAAGTACAAGTACAAGTACAAGTACAAGTACAAGTACAAGTACAAGTACAAGTACAAGTACAAGTACAAGTACAAGTACAAGTACAAGTACAAGTACAAGTACAAGTACAAGTACAAGTACAAGTACAAGTACAAGTACAAGTACAAGTACAAGTACAAGTACAAGTACAAGTACAAGTACAAGTACAAGTACAAGTACAAGTACAAGTACAAGTACAAGTACAAGTACAAGTACAAGTACAAGTACAAGTACAAGTACAAGTACAAGTACAAGTACAAGTACAAGTACAAGTACAAGTACAAGTACAAGTACAAGTACAAGTACAAGTACAAGTACAAGTACAAGTACAAGTACAAGTACAAGTACAAGTACAAGTACAAGTACAAATTGAATCAGAGTAGAGTAGACTAGAATAATTATCTTGAGTTGAATATCGTCCATAAGTGACTGTTGTTTGTTTTCATTTATACACAGTAGCATCAAAATATGATCAATCTTCCGCCATCTTACTGAATGGTGTTCAAACATATTTTTTCGGGTGTATTAGAATCAGCGCCGCTTATACTTTATTATTGACCAGGGGGCAAGATTGATATGTGTGTCCTAACTGAATGCTCTTGTTTCTGTTCGGCAGGTCCCGTCAGGATCCTCTAAGATCGTGGGCCCGAGGACACGTGTCTCCGCTGTCCCTCTGTAAGAGCGGTCCTGATTTTAATTCAATTTCCGGATCCGGAAAAAGCGAAAGAAGAGGTAAAAAACCTGTTTCAATCCACCTAGTGGTGTAATGATGCCTTTCTCATATCAATCATACTGTCATATATAATACTGTGGTATTCTTCAAAATTATTTTTTTTCGATTCTTAAAAGAATAACCGAAATAGATTTGTTTGACCGTCTACTGATAAAAACTATCAATTGGAAAAGATTTGAGGTCGATTTAGAAAACTTTTTTACGGTTTTGCGCTTTTTTTCAGTGATGGTGTGAAATTTTTAACACACTTTACCCTATATTTCCGGATCCGGAAGTCGGATCTTGATGAAATTCAGGAATTACGTATGGGGCCACAGGACCTTTCATTTGAACCTAAGTTTGTGAAAATCGGTCGCGCCTTAAAAAAAAAGTTAGAACACATATTTTCATTTTTTTTTTTGCACATTTTACCCCATAAATCTGGAACCGGAAGTTGGATCCGTATAATATGCAGGAATTTTGTATGGGACCACAAGACCTTTCATTTGAATCCATGTTTGTGAAAATCGGTTCAGCCATCCCCGAGAAAAGTTTGTGCAAAAAACGTTACATACACACATACGCACATACGCACACACATACACACACAGACATTTTGCGTACTCGACGAACTGAGTCGAATGGTATATGACACTCGGCCCTCCGGGCCTCGGTTCAAAAGTCGGTTTTCACAGTGACTGCATAACCTTTCTATATGAGAAAGGCAAAAATTTTAAACTCGAACTATGGCAGATATTCCATCGTTTAACAGACCCTGTCTTCATGAAGTTAGATTCAAATGAAACGTCTTATGGACTCAGAGGTTGCAAATTAATTGGAATTTTCGACTTCGTGATGTACTAATTATGTCGCTATGTTATGCAAAGTCCTGCCATTATATTCCTTTTGTGGAATTTAACCTTTGTGTTCGATTCTTAGCGTAAAGAATAATTGCATGACTAGTACTCAGGCCCGTCCGCAAGGGGTGGGGAGGGTTGGGGGAGGGTTTTCTAACTTTTATCCAACCCAGAAAGAACTAACCATATTATAGCTGCAAATCCATCAGTAATCAATCAATCAATTAGCCCGAAGCAATTTCATCCAGTCAATTATCCTCGTTGAAACAGTTTCCTGTAGGAAAACAGTAAAAGTTTCCACATGATGACCATCGACCAAAAAAAAAAACGGTTGCCACACAACCACAACCACTCAAGCCAGCAAAACAAAGCAACCCGGGGCGAAAATAAAAAAAAAACTTCACAGTGAATTGGCATTTTCTGCTGTATGAAATGGCAAACTTTCGCCCGACGAAAGCAATTAAAACCGGGTAATAAATTCTATTAAAAGTGTTTAGTGGTTTTCACCCGACGCTCCGCTGGTCGCCTCTGGCAGACAGAACCATGTTTTCAAGCAGCAGTAAACAGTTCAACCACTAAGCTAATAAAAATCATCGTTATTCTTCGCCGGAATGGCTTCATTCGGTTCGCCCCGGTTTTCTCAAAATGGGGAACGTTGTTTTGTTCCCGCGGTAAAGAAACGCCCCATTCTAACGGCTACCGTTGGATGGTTAGTTTTCACAATTTTTCCTGAGTTTGTCCAATTAGACGCTTGATGGTTACTCTTGGCGGCAGGTGTGTTTGCGGTTGAAGTAAAATCCTGTTAAATGGAGTTGTGAGAGTAGAAATCTAAATGGGACAGAAATTATTGCGGTTTTTGAATGGGGCCAACGAAGTTCCATCCAATGGGGAAGGACGAGGCATCATCGAAACGCTGCTCGTAACATTTAAAGATTTGAAATGACCGGAATATGAATGCTTTTGATTTAATGGTGCTAGAAAGTATGAATTATCACAAACGCATAAATATTGGAGATCGTTCTAAGCCAAGGTTTGTGATTTGGTAACTGTACATTTTTCAATAAAATTGAAAGCTCAGTTTGGTCATGGTAATTCTACCGAATTCAGCTGATTCCGTGGAACGCGTAAGTGTACGTTTGACTGAGTAGTCAGGAAAGTCAAGGGAGGGTAGCGACAGAGCAACTACAGTATTAGTGTATTCCAGTAAAAACCATCAGCTTTCGTTACATATGTGTTCCGCTGGACTTGCGGACTCGCGGGTATTTGAATGGGGTGAGTTTGTCTTCACGGTCGGAAGAACTAAGTGCATTCGCCGAATGTTGTTAAATCAAATTTTGCGCTTCGGTCACTCAGAATGGGTAGGAACAGGGAGAAGTTTTTACGAGTTAATGTTTAACTTGAATGCCAGAGTTTTACTGTTTTTGTAGCCATATTTTCAGTTTCAAACAAATGAATAACAAACACAAACAATTGCAGCTATCATGGAAAGCAACCATTACGGAAAGAACTTCCGTAATACCAGGTGAAAAAGCTTCAAAGTTACTCCGCTATTGATCAGGACCAACTGGATTTGCAAAATGATTTCCTGAAACAATGTGCTTGGGAATAACAAGTTTTTTTCAGAATTGTTTGTTTGATGCATGTTTGCTACTAGGAAACAAAGAATTCTCCGCATCCCCACTTGCATTACTGGAAAAGACAGTTTGGTAGTAAATGGCATAATGTGTTTTGCTCTGTGTAGCCGACTATGGGTAATACGAGGAAACGATTGATTTCCGAAAATCGCAACACTCTGGACAGTCGGCTGACGACAATGACACCACTCATTCATACATTTAATCTTTCGAATTTCCAGAAAGAAAGTTGTACCTCGGTGCAATATTCTTAAAGTGCTACATAAATAGTGTATGTATGCTTTATATATGTTGAACTACTTATCTATGTGAAACAAAGATTCCTCTTTCCATTATTACCTTGGACCAACTTCGAACCACAGAACATCCTGACTGAATGCAGAAGGTAAACATCCACCCTTCCGCACGTGGTCAAAAACACTTCCATTGCAAACTGACCGCACCTTTTCGTTGAGTGAATGAATAAATAGACCTGATTTGGGTGGCATGTTGTTATTTGAAAAGGATCATAATGGGCGTTCACCAAAGGTTCCGTTTAATAATCTAGCATCTGCTGAATCGCCCAAAGAAACCTTTCAACAGATTTAACATTGTAACTTCATTGGTATCACATATTGTGTATTCACCTGTTCTCGTATATTTACAATCCTTTTTGGATTGGTCTAATGGGCGAGTTCTGGTAGGTCACGCACTGAAACAGCTCGTTAGTGACAATAATTCAATTAGAGTACTAGGAAGAGAACAACCTGCTGCTCCTACTTGTTGACTCGTGTTCTGCTTCCTAGTTTCAGATTTTAGGGGAATGACCTGCTGATTGAACCGTGCAGAATGATAGCGTTTACCCATGCAAGTTGTACTGAATCAGCATTAATTTACTTTTTGCTTTCCCTACATAGAAAGGTTATACAATCACTGTGAAAACCGATTAATAAACCGAAGCCCGGGGCGCAGAGTGTTTCATACCATTCGACTCAGTTCGTCGAGTATGCAAAATGTCTTTATATGTGTATGTGTGTAACATTTCTTGCACTCACTTTTCTAGGAGATGGCTAACCCGATTTTCATGAACATAGAATCAAATAAGAGATCTTGTAACCCCATACAAATTTATTCGAATCCGACTTCCAGTTTCGGAATTACAGGGTGATATGTGCAAACAAAATTTGAAATAAGTGAACTGACTTTTCTCAACGACGGCTGAACCGATTCTCACAAGCTTAGATATAAATGGAAGGTATAATTGCCATATACAAAGCTCCTGAATTTTATCTCGATCCTTGTTCCGGAATTACAAGGTGATTAGGGTAATATTTCAAATTTCAAATTACTCATGGTCCCCTACAGAACTTCAAAATTTCTTCCGAATTATTTCGTAAAATGTGTCAAAAATTTGTTACCGTCGCTTAAAGCGGTGATACAAAAAGGGCGGGTGGATAATGTCAGAGTCATTATAATAATAATAATAATGATAGTAATAATAACAATGATAATATTAATAATAATGATAATAACAATAATAATAATAATAATAATAATAATAATAATAATAATAATAATAATAATAATAATAATAATAATAATAATAATAATAATAATAATAATAATAATAATACAGATTAATCTGTATATATGGCAACCCTGTTTCGCATGGCATATTTTCACACGTCCCCATACTAGTATAACGATGTGTTCAACATCATCACTTTTGCTTTCCCTTTGTCGTTCGTAATTTAATGTGTTAGTGACGGTACAAATTATTTTAATTTCCATCTTGATGAATCTTTGGTAGGAAATAAATTAACTCTTAATGATTAACTGTGGCACTAAAAAGTGCCTTGAATTGTCACAATTAACAAGATCTGCATTTAGATGGTGCATTTGGATCTGCATTTAGATCGTGTGTGTCTTGTTTCGGCAACAGTTGCTCAGAAAATGGTACACAGAAAAAAATTATGAATTTTACAGGTGACATAATTCTACAAACGATACAATTCATAACTACTTAACTTCTCAAATGACGCAATATTCCATTCGTACAGAAATTTACTGGTTCCGAGTGTAATTTGCACTCGGTTAGCAAGTGAAACTGTATGAATTTATATGCACGATTTACCAGCCAATCAGATATGTTCTTCTGTGGCTTAGTCGACTAACTGAGTGCTTTGTGATCTAATGTTTTTCGGTTCAAGTCGCGTTGTTGCTGTTTATCTTTTGATTTTTATTCCATTCGTTTTAAAGCCATGTAACTTTCAAATCATACAATTTTACAAATCTTAAATATAAATTTGTGTGAAACTTGACGCTCCATTTATGTGCATCTGATAAGATATAAAATCACTAGAATTTTTCGAACTGTGTAGGAAAGCGACAAAATTCAACTAGTTCTTTATGATAATCTTTAGCACTGAAAAGAGCTTTGAATTGTCTGAAAAGCACTGAAAAGTGCTTTGAATGGGCCTTGCTGGACTTTTTGGCTGCCTTTCTACCGGTTTTCGGTGCCATCGTGCTGGCTGTGACTCGTACGTTCAGAGCCGCTGCTTTAACTTAAATGACGCTATTACTCACATCACATTTCATTTTATACCTGCTACTGGCAGCGGTGTACGGACAGCCAGTTTGCCAAAATTCCTTTTCCTGTTCGCAGAACGGGAAACAGTGAGACGACAGGTCCTCGATGTTGCTCTCGTGTGTGTCTTGTTTCGGGAACAGTTGCTCAGCAAATGGTAGGAAAAATGAACCACTCAACTTTTATATGGATGCTCTTGTACAGAAGCAGAGATCTCGCGTTCTGATTGGCTGGTGCTGTCATGGGTTAAATAAAATAGGTTTTTCAATAGTGTACTAATGAAAAACTTCAATATTGTCGCAATACACGTTCAAGTTGAAAATTTCCGATTCTATTGGTAGTTAGATTATATAAACCCATCCCCAAATCACTGAGCTATGAGCTTTCAAATACGAGAAAGGCAAACGCGCCTTATGAATTATTCTCTTTGACACTCGTTTATACCAAATATTTCAGAAAAGTTTAATTTAGAACTATTTGAGATTATGTCACACAACTGAAAATTTTATCATAAAATTGTGATCATATTTCCGATGGCATGTAGAAAGAATTATGTTGATTCATTAGATACAACAGGAGATATTCACGATCAAAAACTTATCACTCTCTCGGAGGGTGAATTTTGAAAAGGCGCCCCATAGTAAAGTAAGTCGTATTCACGACAAAAACGTAAAAAAATTTAATCTGGCCTCGAAGCTACTCCAATTGGTAGCCAATATCAGTATACAATCAAACAAATCGAGTTTGGCTATCCTGGTTGCTATAATGGCCGGGTACCCATAAGAAGTAAACAGCATTTGAAATGTTGAGGACTTCAATATGAGTTCAACATGCGATCACTAGATTCGACCGTGAATCATTCGAATTAAGTGCTTTCAAATTTCATTCGTGCCGTGACTATCGGATCGATCGGACGTAAATTCGGCTTTCTCCAATCGCGTGGTGAATTGTTTTATTCCGTTATCAAGGTCATTCCGTATTCTATTGTTTGCATCAGTGATAATTCGAATTAATCCGTTCTCAAGGCCGACTGTGAGCTTGTGTGAAGCAGCACTGCGTGCGGTACCGTTAGCCAGCGCCAGCGCTGGGCGCCGCGTATATATCGTTGTACATTAGAAACAGTGATAAATATATATAGTGATAAAAAGAGAAACGTTTCATTGGACAGTGTAGTGAGAGACAAAAAAAAAGTGCTTTTTCCTGAAAGAGGTTTTTTGCACTCTACTGGAAGGAATATTTACCCATTGCCTCGGACTGGGTATTGGCAGCCGTTCACCGTTTTGGAGCTTAAGCTAAGTAAAACTTTATTTTCTCTGTTGTTTAATACCACTTCAATTGCACCCCGAATCTGACCGCACGGACACAAGTCCGTGACATGACAGGCGATATCAAATTGCCTGACCTTCCCCTTGATGATCAGATGGATGCTTCAGATGGCAATAAATCGCGCATTAGAAGCTATCCCGATGGGCTTGCACTCTCGGCCGGACCGTATGCGGTTTACATCCGGACCAAAGCGAATGGTAAAAAATTGAACCTTCTAAAACTTTCTAATGACCTGTCCTCGCGATACAATACTGTACAAAAAATTGAAAAAGTACGCCCGGACAAGCTTAGGGTCTTGTTAGCCAGTGCAAAACAGGCTAATGAGATCGTTCAAAGTGAGAATTTCACGCGGGAGTATCGCGTATACGTACCAGCTCGCGAAGTCGAGATAGACGGCGTGATCACCGATCCGAGTCTGACTTGCGAGGACGTTCTTAAGCATGGGGCAGGCTGATTTAAAAACCCCCTACTCAAGAACGTTAAGATACTGGACTGCAAGCAATTGCGTTCAGTATCGACCGCTGAGGATGGGACTAAGTCCTATATCCCATCAGACTCGTATCGGGTGACTTTCGCTGGCTCGGCTTTGCCTAATTACGTCCTCCTGGACCGAGTTCGTTTACCTGTTCGTCTTTATGTACCGCGGGTCATGAACTGCACCAATTGCAAACAATTGGGACATACAGCATCCCATTGTTGCAATAAATCCCGGTGTATAAAGTGTGGAGGGAGTCATGCGGATAACTCCTGCAGTGGAGACAATGAAAAGTGTCTCTACTGTAAGGAGGGGCCGCATGACCTCTCTGATTGTCCCGTGTATAAATTGCGTAAGGATAAAATGAAGCGTTCACTCAAGCAACATTCCAAACGCTCATTTGCGGAAATGTTGAAATGTGCTACGCCACCTACCGAAAATCCTTACGCTTACTTGTCAACTGACGAGAGCGAATATGATGACCCCCTCGAAGGTACATCTTCGGCTGTCCCTCATAGCTCATCAATTAGAAAGAGAAGAAATAAATCCTCTCAAAAGCTCCCTAGTAAGGGTTCGAAGATGTCCTCTGATGGGTCTCGAAAAATTACAACAACTGGTAGTGATGGCAAAAAACCAGAGAAAAAAGCTCCAGGCCTTGGAAAATTAAATTCCGAGCAAGAATTTCCATCACTTCCTGGGACTTCAAAACCCCCGAAAGTCCCTAAAGATCAGTCAGAGAATTTACCAAATACTGGGTTTGTTAAATTCTCTGATATTGTGGACTGGATCATGTCTACTTTCAATATTTCTGAACCTCTTAAAAGCCTGATAATGGCTTTTATTCCTACAGTTAAAACATTCTTGAAGCAGTTGACTGCAAAATGGCCCCTTCTTTCAGCGATCGTATCCTTCGATGGCTAAGTCACCCACCGAGGTCACGGATACAATCACTGTTATACAGTGGAATTGTAGAAGTATCATCCCAAAAATAGATCCTTTCAAATTTCTAGTAAATAATCTGAAATGTGACGCATTTGCATTGTGCGAAACTTGGCTAACTTCTGAAATACCCTTAAACTTCCACGATTTTAACATTATTCGTCTGGATCGAGATGATCCCTATGGAGGAGTACTTTTAGGGATCAAAAAGTGCTATTCTTTCTATCGCATTAAGCTCCCCTCGATACCAGGTATTGAAGTTGTCGCATGTCATGTTACAATCAAAGGTAAGGACCTTTGCATTGCTTCCATCTACATTCCCCCAAGAGCCTCGGTTGGGCATCGGCGGCTCAATGATATCATAGAGCTCCTTCCCGCACCGACGTTGGTTTTAGGAGACTTTAACTCACACGGTACGGGATGGGGCTGTCTTCACGATGATAACAGATCAACTATGATCCATGATATCTGCGACAACTTCAATATGACAATCTTGAATACGGGAGAAATGACACGAATTCCTGCACCACCAGCAAGACCAAGTGCGCTAGACTTATCCCTTTGCTCGACAACGCTACGGTTGGATTGCACGTGGAAGGTAATCCCTGATCCCCACGGTAGCGATCATCTGCCTATCGTAATTTCAATCGCCACCGGATTAAGACCATCGGAGACAATCAATGTTTCGTATGACCTCACACGAAATATTGATTGGAAATGCTACACAAATTCGATATCTGAGAAACTAGAAACAACACAAGAACTTCCTCCGGAGGAAGAGTACACGTTTTTGGCTGGCTTGATTCTCGACACCGCGATTCAAGCTCAGACGAAACGTGTACCCGGCGCGAAAACTAACATCCGTCCTCCCAACCCGTGGTGGGACAAAGAGTGCTCGGAATTAAACGCGGAGAGAACTTCATCATTTATAGAGTTTAGGAAAAACGGAACACCTGATAATTTTAGAAACTACGCGGCATTAGACGCTAAGATGAAAAGCTTGATTAAAGCGAAGAAAAGCGGTTATTGGCGTCGATTCGTAGACGGATTATCGAGAGAAACATCAATGAGTACTCTTTGGAACACAGCCCGACGAATGCGCAACAAAAACACCACGAACGAAAGCGAGGAATATTCTAACCGCTGGATATTCGATTTCGCTAAAAAAGTATGTCCTGACTCTGCTCCGGAACAGACGATCATGCGCGTCGCCTCATCTAACAGAAACGAAACACCTTTTTCGATGGTCGAGTTCTCACTTGCGCTTTTATCGTGTAACAATAAAGCTCCGGGGTTAGACAAAATCAAATTCAACTTGTTGAAAAATTTGCCTGACTCTGCCAAAAGGCGCTTATTGAATTTATTCAATAGGCTTCTTGAGGATAATATTGTCCCACATGACTGGAGACAAGTAAGAGTTATCGCCATTCAAAAACCAGGGAAACCAGCCTCCGATCACAATTTGTATCGGCCGATTGCTATGCTTTCCTGTATCCGGAAATTGTTCGAAAAAATGATTCTGTTTCGTCTAGACAATTGGGTCGAGACTAATGGCTTACTTTCAGATACACAATTCGGCTTCCGCAGGGGCAAAGGAACGAACGATTGTCTTGCGTTGCTCTCAACCGAAATTCAAATGGCATTTGCTCGTAAAGAACAAATGGCGTCAGTTTTCCTAGACATCAAGATGGCTTTTGATTCAGTTTCCATAAACATCCTATCTGAGAAGCTGCATCAGCAAGGTCTTTCACCAATTTTGAATAACTTTTTGTATAATCTGTTGTCCGAGAAATACATGTATTTCGCGCATGGTGATTTGTCGACAATACGATTCAGTTACATGGGTCTTCCTCAGGGCTCATGCTTAAGCCCCCTTTTATACAACTTTTACGTAAACAACATTGATGAATGTATCAACACATCTTGCACGCTAAGACAACTTGCCGACGACAGCGTTGTGTCTATTATAGGACCCAAAGCTGCCGATCTCCAAGGACCATTGCAAGATACCCTCGACAACTTGTCGACATGGGCTCTTCAAATGGGTATCGAGTTCTCTACGGAGAAAACTGAGCTGGTTGTATTTTCAAGGAAGCGAGAACCAGCACAACTACAGCTTCAACTAGGGGGTGAAACCATAGCTCAGGTCTTCACATTTAAATATCTCGGGGTCTGGTTCGATTCCAAAGGCAACTGGGTATGTCACATTAGGTATCTGAAACAAAAATGCCAGCAGAGAATCAATTTTCTTCGCACAATAACCGGAACTTGGTGGGGTGCCCACCCAGGAGACCTGATCAGGCTTTACCAAACAACGATATTGTCCGTAATGGAATATGGATGCTTCTGCTTCCGATCCGCCGCGAACACCCATTTCATTAAACTGGAAAGAATTCAGTATCGTTGTTTGCGTATTGCCTTAGGTTGCATGCAGTCGACTCATACGATGAGTCTCGAAGTGCTCGCGGGCGTATTACCGTTGAAAAATCGATTCTGGGATCTTTCATATCGATTGCTTATCCGATGCGATATCTTGAATCCGATGGTGATTGAAAACTTCGAAAGGCTTGTCGAGCTCAATTCTCAGACCCGTTTTATGTCCTTGTATTTTGATTACATGGCTCAGAATATTAATCCTTCTTCGTTTGTTTCCAACCGTGCTCATTTCTTGGATACTTCTGATTCTACTGTGTTTTTCGACACATCCATGAGAGAAGAAATTCATGGAATTCCGGATCACGTGCGCCCTCAAGTGGCCCCAAATATTTTCTATAATAAATTTAGAACAGTCAACTGTGAAAAGGTGTTTTACACTGACGGATCAAACATCGACAGGTCCACAGGCTTCGGCATCTTCAATCAAAACATCACCGCTTCTTACAAACTCAGTGATCCGGCTTCAGTTTACGTCGCAGAATTAGCTGCTATTCAGTACACCCTCGAGATCATTGAAACCTTGCCCAAAGACCATTATTTCATTGTTACGGACAGTCTAAGCTCAATAGAAGCTCTCCGGGCAATGAAGCCAGGAAAGTATCCCCCATATTTCCTGGGGAAAATACGGGAACATTTGAGAACTTTATCTGAACGGTCTTATTTAATATCGTTAGTCTGGGTCCCTTCGCATTGTTCCATTCCGGGCAATGAAAAGGCAGACTCATTGGCTAAAGTGGGCGCATTGGAAGGTGATATTTATGAAAGACCAATCTGCTTCAATGAATTTTTCAGTATCTCTCGTCAGAAAACTCTCGAAAGTTGGCAAACTTCATGGAGCAATGGCGAACTGGGACGATGGCTACATTCCATTATCCCTAGGGTATCGACGAAACCTTGGTTCAGGGGGATGAACGTGAGTCGCGATTTCATTCGTGTTATGTCGCGGCTCATGTCAAATCACTACACCTTCAACGCACATCTCCGGCGTGTTGGGCTTGCGGAGAGCGGTCTCTGCACCTGTGGCGACGGTTATCAGGACATCGAGCATGTCGTGTGGTCGTGCGTAGAGTATCGTGACGCCAGGTCGAAGCTACTGGAATCCCTTAGGGCCCGAGGTAGACCGCCTGAGGTTCCGGTTCGGGATGTGTTGGCGAGTCGGGATAGTTCATATATGCTTCTCATATACCAGTACCTTAAACACATTGATATACAAGTGTAATGTGTTTATCCTCGTTCAGAAAGTATAAACTCCACCTACAGGTTCGACACTAACATCCGCCCGATTCTCTCGATCCCCGTCCCTGTCCACCATCTTCATTGGAACTAACAAGATCTTTTTTTTGTCACTAACTTTTTCGTTCCCCCTTCCCTGTCTCTTCACCATCTCGATGGCAACTAATTAGATCTCTATCGTTTTCAGACATTTTGTCCCCACATCCCCTGTTTTACTCCGTTTCCACAATATTTACTTTTTTTTTTTCTTCATCTCTTCCGTAACATCACCATCATCGTCCAGGGAAGACCGCTCCAGTCGAAAACCAGCATGCGGGCCACCCGCCAGGCCTTCGTAGCCTGGGGGTGTTTCCCGCGGACCCACACGGACCGAAGGATGCGGCCAACATGGATATTTGCAAACGCCATATGGAAAACCCTCATGCAATATCCAATTCACCGGCATTACATAATGATACTATTCTAGTTTTAATATAGTCGTAATTAAGATTAGTAAATATCCTTGGCATCTTAGAGCTTAAGCAGTGTGCCTTAAAATTATATTATAATATTGAATAAAAAAAAAAAGTGCTTTCAAAGCTGCCTGACTGTCGGAACAAAAATAAATTGCCGATTGAATTCCACACAGAATCGCGTAGATTTCTGCTTGGAGCACAGTACAGTATCTACCAAGTAATGTGACTGCTCTAGCCTCATTTCACGACAGTACATACCAGCACCCGCACGACCATTCAACAGAAAACCGTCCGTATAACAAACTATGTGTTCATCAAGTTGTCGTTCCAGATAACCAGACAACCATTCCTCACGAAGAGGATTGAATGTTTTGAAAGGAAAACTGCATGTGAGAGTTAGGTCACTAGGAGGGAGTAAATATTCAACCCACGTAGCCATTTGAGATCACAAGCGAGTGTGGCTAGTAGAATAGTCAATGAGGTTACTGTTCCAAAGCCCTGTAACCTTAAGACGGTATGCACAAGATAATGCTTCTTGTTTTAGGAACACATGTAGTGGTTTAATGCACAGTAGCGCCTCTAGAGCAGCAGTAGGAGTTGTCGTGAATGCTCCTGTCATCGCCATTAGGACCATCCTTTGGAGATGATTTAGCTTTGACTGAACTGTCGCGACTTCTCCTTTCTGCCACCATACAAGACATCCATATGCTAAAATTGGTCTAACAATAGTTGTGTAGATCCAATGAATATATCTGGGTTTGAGTCCCCATGATTTTCCAAAAGCTCGTCTGCATTGGCCGAAAGGCATGCAAGCTCTTTTAATCCTGAAGTCAATGTGAGCAGACCAATTCAGTTTTGAGTCAAGAATAACCCCGACGTATTCAACTTGATCGACCACAGTGACCTCTGAACCAAAGAACTGCAACGGACGAACTCCTGTGATTATCCTACGATGAGTGAAAAGCACTATTGATGTTTTGCCCGGATTTACAGATAATCCAACCTGACAACACCATTGCTCAACAGATCGCAGGGCTTGCTGCATTAAATCAAAAAGAGTGTTAATGCTTATACCGGTCAGCAATATATAATAATCTTCGGCAAAACCGTAAGTCGGAAATCCAAGGTCATTAAGATTCCTTAACAAACCATCAGCGACTAGATTCCATAGAAGTGGGGATAGTACACCACCTTTCTGCAGTAACACTGGGAAAACTCCATCCTTTCCAGGAGACTTGTACGGAGCAAAACTCTCAACTGCCCATTTGACCGATTCAATCGTCACAATTCTTCGAGCAAGAGCCCAATAATCGTAACTACCCGGAAAGGTCTCGGGGACAGCTGTCAGTGATGGTTTCATACATCCTGGAAAGTGAGTGTTAAAAAAATAGTGAAGTAAATCACCTTAATCAGACAAAGACTCACCATCTGAAGTTCTTTAGAAAGCGACATTAAAGTCCTTAGATTTCGAAAGTAACTTATGCAAAGGCTTTTCCAACCACTTGCTCATTTTTGTAAGCCCTTCGAGCCGACACGAATTCCTCGGACCCATCTCTGCGTCGGTGGTTCCAAGCTCTTGTGCAAAGTTTCCGTAGTCTAGCAAGTTCAGCATTCGATCAAGGAGTTCCTCTAGTAGCTCGCACAATCCGGAGTGGACTAGCCTCTTCATATGCTGCACTCCAAAAAAATTTGAATTTCACAGGTGACTTAATCCCTCATACGATGTAATTCATAAAGACCTAATTTGTCAAATGACGGAAAATTTTATTTGTAATGACTTAATGTTAGATTAGCTTGGATTTTACTGGTTTCGACTGTAACTCGCGTTCTGCTAGCAAGTGCGACTGTATGAATTTAAATGCACCTTTTACCAGCCAAGCAGGTGCATGCTTCTGTGGTTCAGTCGATTAACAGACGTGCGATCCAATGATTTTCGGTTCAAGTCGCGGTGGTTACTATCAGTGTTATTTTTTTTTATTTCAATGAATTTCACGTCATGGAATTTTGGACACAATATTAAATGTTCTTCCACGTAAGTTTGCGTGCACTGCGACGCTCCATTTATGTGCATCTAATAAGATGTAAAATCACAGGGTTTTTTTAAGTGTGTGACACTATGAGTGAGTTTGTCTCGTCGACAACATTTTCCAAATCAATTGGGGTTTCAATTGTTGATTGGTATTACGATTTTTGGATTACGATATGAGATTTGGGATTACGATATGTGACACTATCAAATTTAACATTTAAATGATAAAAAAAGATGTACTTATGATCAGACATCGAAGATTCCAGCTCATCGGAGACGAACCAATTCACCAACTCATGCGCAATTCTATCAGAGCAGAGAGTTACGTCCAAAACCTCCTCTCTTCCAGATCTCGCAAAAATTGGACGGTTTCTTGCATTGACTATGTGCAGGTTTGCTGCACTGCTCACAAATTCCATCATATCAGAGCCTCCCGAATTTATATCTGTGTTGCCCCAAATGATATGGTGAGCATTTATGTCACTACCGATTATAAGCGGTAAATCACTTTTGCAGCAGTAAGTCCACGTTTTTGAAGTCATTGCTTGACGAAGGTTGATTATGCGGAAAATATGCCGAACAATAGACAATTTGCAAGTATGCATGCACGAGGCATTTCTCGTGGATTAGTCATACCGTTCTTGTTGAAGGCAACGAAGACTGGGTTAAACAACTTCCCAACGTAGAAGTTTTCGTTTTGGAAATATGGAAATATTACTACTCGAAATATGGAAATATTACTACTGACTATATTTCCAATGATGTGCAGAAAAATAATGTTGCTGCTTTATATACAATAAGGGATATTCGCGATTGATTTCTGTTTCAACATTCTGTTTCAACAGACTTCGCAGCCGATTCAGAGTGTACAGAACCATTGCATGGCTAGTGCTACGATTCTACTGACACTACGAATCCTTCCAGGTCGAGGCTCGAACATATGACAACTGGTTTGTAAGACCAGCGCCCTATGCATTGAACTAATTTTTAATTTCTTGTACAGAGTAAATTTTGATAAGGCGCCCCACAGTAAAGTAATACGTATTTCCGGCAAAAAAAAAAACAAAATAAAAATTAACAACACAAAAGTTGTGCAGTCTTTCGTCAACATTTCGAACAACCCCAAAAGGACCAACCCTCGTAGTTTTATTTTGTTTCAGCCTATTTTTATGGGAGTGGCAGCATGTGCGTAACAAATCCGTTTTTCATCCGGTCACACCAACTTACTAACTGTATTTGTAAATGTATTCTGCTTTCGAGCTATAATATCCGAATGAACACCAACGAATTGCCCATGTCTGCAATTACGATTGTTGATCTGTGAACCGGCCCTGAACGTCGGCTCCGGCTTGTGTCACTGCCATTAAGCACCAACGGGTAATGCTCGTAGAGTGATCACAGCTAGTTCAGCAATTTCAAACAAATATTGATTGCATTCTCCTTGGTTGTTCTAAGTTAACGAACTGAGAGCTTCCAGATGCCATTGATCACATTTGGAGGAAAATGTCATAAATTAGTGTAGTTTTTATTGAGTGGTTAGCTGACGACTTCGGGGTTGGGTGCTACAACATTCTTGTCTTGGTTTTTTTTTCCTTCTTCTCTTCTCTACGATCAGATCAGAACCAAGTGATAAATGCTCATATGTTCGGTACTTGCGGACTTTTACGAAATATCTGTTTATGTAACGGTTGTTTTTTTTTCACTTCTCTCCAACTGGGCGACAATGCGCATAGCAATTGGATACTTTTTCTCAGTTCCTCCGTTCGTTCGGTCGGTCGTTGCTTTGGCCGCAATTGAGCATAAATTTGTGGTAATGTATTGGTCATTAGTAATTAGCTGCGACATAAAAGTGCGACACAAACAGCAGCTCGAAACCAATCCTCTTGGGCACTTCTGATTGCAGGGACTATTTAATGATCGGTCGGTTCGGTTACGACGTTTGGACCCACGGTGACATACGCGGAAACCGTGGGTTACAGAAATTACGCTATTTCTCACCGTTAGGTAGCACTACCAGACAGGGTGGCTTGTGCCGGAATAACAGCAACAAATGAATTCAGTAGAGCGTGGAGCAATCAACATCAACAATTATAGCTAACAGGGTGCGTTGTTAGTTTTAAGGCATCGTCTGCGTTGAATCGAAAATAAGATTATGTACATTCTAATATTGCTAGACTTAGTACATTCACCATCGGCATGACGTTCACTTGGGTAACCACAGCGGCCGAACTGCAGTGGCATCAGTTAATCGCCATCCGTTTCCAGTCCGGTTAGAAACCGTAGGACTCGACCGACATCATCAATCTTGCCTTCCGCCGGTCTGAGTGTGCCGAGTCTGAGCCTGCAATTGTTTTGCAATTTTCCCATTCCGACGAGATCTGATATTCTGCCAGCAGCTTTTCCGAAAATGGCTTATCACTGAATTTGACTAGCTTTTACGCTGCGACCGAGTGGCTGCAGCATAAAACATCCTCTGCTCAGACAGACCACTGCCTCTAGGAACTTTACATTCGGGGGAAAAAGCCGACATTGAACGGTGTAGTTAGGGCTGTCAACGGCAGAGGGACTCACGAAAATTAAACCGTTACCGTAGAATAAACGAATTATTTTTGTTTTTTTTTTAGTATTGTAATCAGATCACATTTTTGTCACAATTCTCACTTTTAAGCTTCTAATAAAATGTATTATTATGCACTAGTATTTTGTTTTGTTTTTTAGTTCAATAACGGAAACATGCCCATTGTCACTATTCACACCATTTTAACTCAACGATGGTAGAAACAATGAAATTCATTGTTAAGACCTAGCCAGCTCACAGTGGTTCTCTCTCTTTAAAATTGTAAGAATCATATCATCAAACTAACCATTGGTTACTCTGGGATCGGTAGAGAAAAGTACCATTCATAATCCGTGCACAAATTTCTTGCCAAATAAAAGAATCGTCAAAATTTTCGACGTTTTTCGATTAGTTGAAAGAAAAGTTTCATTTTAACGACAGAACGTTTCTGCAACTCAATATAGTTGAAAATTGTGTTGAAACCGGTTTTGTAGTAAAATTGCGCTGTTCTCATTTGCATTTGTTAACTTGTCCAAAGTTTAGTGACATTCTTGATTTACCTGTGATATCCAAGGCCGATAAGTCAGTCAGTCTGTTAGAAAGGAAACAAGTGACTGTTTCTCATGTTGAGAGCGGCGGAAAACAGCGTCTGGCCCACAGCGGGTGGAGCAGGAAATTTTCGGGAGGGGGTCATTTCACCGAGAGCCATTTCGCCGAATAGGTCATTTCGCCGAAAGTCGTTTCGCCTAAAGGGTCATTTCAACGAAAGGGTCACTTCGCCGAAAGGGTCATGTCTCCTGTATGTTATGTCCCCAGTATAACTGATGTGGCGCAGCCGCATAACCGAAATCAAGAGAGCTGAGTCAGCCGCCGACCCGCCGTCGGAAGCGGCGGGCTCTTGCATACAAACCTGTAACCGCCTCGTTTGACCGGTCTACTCAAAGCTAGGTTTCTTTGCTTTAGTTAGGTCCAAACGAGCGGGAGTGAGGTCGGACAGCACATGAACTGAAACGATGTGGTGTAGCCGCAGTAGATATTTTTTTTCATTTTCACTTTATAAACGGAAAATATCACATACACTTGCCTGATAGATACACCTATGCAATTGCTTTGATGCTTAGAAACTAATAGTTAACAAGTTTTCCTGGAACTCCGCTCCGAGGTACATGAATCAATCTTTATTCAAGAGTACAAGAATCAATCTTTATTCAAGAAGCACAATTGTAGGTCAATCAAACGGACGTTAACGCTATCATCTTTCATTTGTCTTCATTTTAAATCAATTCCAATTACGATTTTAAAACGATTTTAGGATTTGGAGAAATGACTTGAACTATCGTTCAACAAAATACACTCAAACGTTTTGCATAATACAAAGCATCATTCGAACAACATTTAGTAATTTTTTCGTGGAAAAATATTGAAAAATAAGTCGGTGAAGAGGAATTTTTGAGAACGTTTCTTGAAAATCATGATTTGCGGTGTCTACTGTATCTCAGCGCAGACTAATCAGAAGTGAATAAATCAAAGCAGTATAGAAAGAGTAGAAGTTTTTCTAGACTCCCACGTTTCTGTTTGATTTTTTCAATTTTTTTTAATTTTGGTGGTTGTTCAAAGAGAAAATTACGACTTTTCACGAAAAAATTCGCCATTTTATGGCTGTAAAACCTCTCCAAGTAACAAACAACGAAAAGGAAAACGTTGGGGTCTGGTTTTTTATACGTAGAAAGTGTGTGAAAAAAAATGGTGCAGTAGTTTTTGAATGACGATGGACACGGACTTTCAAAATCAGCTTACGAGAAAAACGCGCTTAAAGTTTTTTGTCTATAGAATCAATGGAAACAATTCATTACTCAAGGGAGCCCGTAGGGTATAAATTTTTCAAAAAATCATATTTTTGCTTTTATAATTTGTTATAATGAACCATTTCAAGAATGTTTTGTCAAGTTTTTAAGTCAGTCGAAGCAGAAATCTGGGGCCTGTGCGCCGAGCTCTTACTTCTTCGCAGTATGAGATAAGCAAAGATGAAACTCATAACTTGCTGAGTTTTGTTCCGAAAGGCTTGAAAATTTTACAGAATATTCTTAAAATGCTTTACTATAAGAAAATAAAAAGAAAAAATAAATGATTTTTACAAATGTGTTAGACCCTACCCGCCACTTAATCTTCGAACCTGATCAATGGTTTCTCGGAAATGACTAAACCGATTTTAACAAGCTATCCGTTTGAAAGCTATTGTCGGGCCAATGAAAAAGTTCGAAGATCGAATGGCTGCGACTTCTGGTTCCATAGATATGATGATATATGTGACGTAACCGACAAAACACGTTGTTTTTCACCGCTTTAATATGTATATAAGAATGCGTATATTTTGTGATCCCCTCTAATTTCGTACGGCGATAGTGCTCAAAAGTATGAGCATTTCGAAAAAAGTCCCCATATAAAATTTTAGTTTATCGGATATGAGTAAGGGGTGCTGCCCGACGGTTAAGGTTTGAAAATTTTCGATCTTGAAAAATCACCATAGGAGTACATGAAATTGCCGAAATCGAAAATTGTTTTGTGATGCCAAAAGTCATAGAATTGCATGAAACGTCGAGATTTAGTGTCATCTCGAAGAATTTTTTTTTAAAAAATCGACTTTCTAAGACTTTTTTTCTAAGTCCTGAGATAACAATAAATCTTGACGTTGCATGTAATTCTAAGATATTTGGCATCGAAAAGAAAATTTTGATTTCAGACATTTTATGTAGTCCCAGAAAGTCGAGTTTTTCAAAAAACATTTTTTTCGATATGACACTAAATCTCGACGTTTCATGCAAGTCTAAGACTTTTGGCATCAATTTTTTTTTCGATTTCGGAAATTTCATGTTCATGGTGATTTTTGAAGATCTATGAAAATTCCTCTAAGTGGGCTAAGAAGGGTTTTTTAGATTAGCATCACTCTTCTCATACAAATAGGCAACACAAAAGTCAAGCGCTTGGTTGGAAAAATTATACCGACTATGTGAAATAAACACTGAAGCATGCTTTTGTGAACTACTCGAATAAATCTGAATCAATTGGTATCAAAAATGAGCCCAAATTTGTGTCCGAAATTATTTATTAAAAAGATAAAAAAATATTTTCATGAGACTGTTTTGAAGGAAGAGAAAGGCATTATCACACCACTACACAGTGGTTCAAAAGCGCAATTTCACGCTCTTAATTGATATCTCATAGGATCGTGGTTTTTCAGGTACAGTATCTTCAGCAAAGTTGCTCAAAGTGATAGACGCCATTTTTTGGCAAATTTCATATATATTTTCAATTTATATGTGTTTTTCATGTTATACAAAGTTTTTCCTCTTTAAAAACTACACAACTTTCTCAAACATACTATGCTGCTATCATTTCAGTTTAATGAAATAGAGCAGGTTTTCATGTTTTTTTGAATAAAATTCTAACTTGTCTATTATCAAAAGGCGCAGGAAGGTGCAGATGAGACTACTTACATATTAAACTACTTCCAAAGAGCTTTCATACCGTGGTTGAATTATTTGTCTGCGATCGTCTGCAGGCGAGATATTTTCTTTTCAAATATCCTTGTCCCTGACATTTGCAATGATAAGGTTCATTGTATATCAGATCAGATTTCAGTACATATTCGTTACCATGGAAACTCTCACAACAAAAGGTTTTTATGGACATCGAAGTCTACAAATAGAAAACTTTAGTAATAATCACACACGTTTTTTGAAAGTAACTGTTCGACGTTTTTTGCAAGTGAGATAAAAAGCCACGACTTTGAAAAAAGGCAATCATCATGTCGAATTATGTTATGTCATTTTTTTGGTAAGCTTTCGATAAAATAGCTCTGCGGATAAATATCCTCTACTCATCAATTAAAGTGGAGCTCGATAAACGCTTGCTATATCAAACTGTTCATAATGATTAAGAATTTTCTTTTGTACAGATGTCGGGAGTATTATACACGCGAGCAATCCAAATCAGGATCCCATAAATTGGTAATTAGTTTCATTGGATCTTTTGATTACAAATATTCGTAAATGGCCAAACAGTCCAAGAAGAATCTGTCGAACGATGCTAAGAGTCTTTTAGCTGGTTAAGAACACTATATCAATAATTGAAAAATGAGTTTTGATAATACTTTTTCTACCAGAAGATGAAATAACTTTATTCGATTTGATGATGGCTTTTTTAAAAGTCGTGACAAAACAGTTACTAAACTATGCAATTTATAGACTTCGATGTGCAAAAAAAAATCATATTTTGTGGCAAGTACCATAGTAATGAATATATACTGAAATCTGATCTGATATACAATGAACCTTATCATTGCAAATGTCAGGGACAAGGATGTTTGAAAAGAACATATCGCACCTGCAGACGAGTAATTCAACCACGGTATGAAAGCTCTTCGGAAGTAGTTTAATATGTAAGTAGTCTCATCTGCACCTTCCTGCGCTTTTTGATAATAGACAAGTTAGAATTTTATTCAAAAAAACATGAAAACCTGCTCTATTTCATTAAACTGAAATGATAGCAGCATAGTATGTTTGAGAAAGTTGTGTAGTTTTTAAAGAGGAAAAACTTTGTATAACATGAAAAACACATATAAATTGAAAATATATATGTTTTCTTACAAAAACTGGTTTCTGGACACCCTTTTCAGAAAATACATTATATCATGAAATACACTCAAATTACGGGAATAGTACCTTCAGCAAACTTAGCCCCTATGTTGGCCCTGAGCTAAAATAAATTTTTTATCTCACTTTTAGGGGGATTAATCACATAAATAAAATTTTCCAAAAAATGGCGTCTATCATTCTGAGCATCTTTGCTGAAGATACTGTACCTCGAAAACCACGATCCTATGAGTTATCAATTAAGAGCGTGAAAATGAGCTTTTGAACCACTGTGCACTAAGTGAATTAAGAAGGGTTTTTTCTCTATGGAAAGGTAATTTAATCGCTGACTTTCGAACGGAGCCTCGGAGACAAGCAAAGCCTTGGTATTACATTCCTGTAGTGGAATTTGACCTTCTGTTTCAACAGACTTTGCAGCCGATTTATAGTGTACAGAACCATTGCATGTCTACTGACACTACGAATCCTTCCAGGTCGGGGCTCGAACATACGACAACTGGTTTGTAAGACCAGTGCCTTATGCATTGAACCGCCAACCCGGGACCCATAGTGTTATATATCAATCGACTCAGCTCGACGAAATCGGAAAATAACTTTGTGTGTATGTGTGTGTGCACCTATCAACGTGGTTTTAACGCTCAATTTTTAAGAGACGGCTGAACCGATATCAACAAACTTGGGCTCAATTGAATGTTACTTGATCAAGTTCAAAGATCAAATGGCTGTCGCTTCCGGTTCCAGAGATATGATGGTATAAGCGACATAACCGACAAAATGTGTTGTTCTTTTACCGCTCATATTTCTCAGAGATGACTGAACCGATTTCAAACCGATGATCAATTGGCTTAACCTTCTCAAAGATAATCAACGAATTTCGATAAATTTAGGCTTATTTAGAAGCAGTATGGTTGTCTCTGATCAAGTTTGGACAACTCATGTCAAGCATTTCCGGTTCGGGAGATGTATTCATGTATACGACTTAATTTACATGAACCCTCGAGACTTAGACGCATTTATTTATTTATTTATTTATTTATTGTTAAT
This sequence comes from Malaya genurostris, assembly GCF_030247185.1. Classification (NCBI taxonomy): domain Eukaryota; kingdom Metazoa; phylum Arthropoda; class Insecta; order Diptera; family Culicidae; genus Malaya; species Malaya genurostris. The sequence goes on from NC_080572.1 coordinate 50,935,746, forward strand.
TCATCTGACAATAAAATGGTCTTAATGAATATGTATTAGTCAAGTCATAAATTGTATATCGCGGTACTTTCTGCGCGAATTTTGGAGGTGGTTCATCAAATTCTAAAAGATGTTCAAGATGCGCCAAATGTCCTCAAGCATGATGTTATCGGTTCGTGATACCCGAACCTCGTTCGATGAAATTTCGGTTGAAGTAAACTGGTAGACCGCAGTGATCGAGACAAAATCTTCGGTGAATCGATATCCCTGTTGATCAGTTTGGTCACGAAAGTAACATGCTGAATTTTCCTGCGTTGTTCCAATGAGTCGAGTCCGGGTTCCGCCAGGGAAGGTTTCTTAGAGCAAGACGAACAAATCGTTTTTGAACACACTCAATCCGTAAGTTCCATGCTAAAGGTCTTAGAATTTCATGAGATGTGGAGATCTGGTGTTATCTAGAAAAAAATCATGTAATTCTAAGACATTCGACAAAATATTTTAAAGATTACACTACATCTCAACGTTTCATGCAATTCTAAGTCTTTTGGCACCAAAACAAAATTTTCGATTCCAGAAATTTCAAGTACTGATGGTGATTTTTCATGATTGAAAATTTTCAAACATTGACCTCCGGGCTGCACCCCTTACTCATATCCGATTTAGAATAAAAATCTGAATACCCAAGAAACATTTTTAATATTAATAAATACTTGTAGCTATCTTCAATGCTACATAATAAATCTTACATTAAAACTTTAAACTCTACGAAAGCCTACTGAAAACCTCTATAAGAGCATGTTCCTCCCAAGTGGACCATTCTTCATAAGGTTTATGAAGCAAATTGAAGAATCATCATAAAGCTGCGTTAAAACTTCAAATTCAAAAAAAATTTGAAACCAGCAACGATCAACATTAAATTTATTTGGATGGAAAAAATTCCACTATGAATAAACTGTCGTTTTGGTAATATTTTTCTTGATTATGTGTGTGTCATACCTGCTTTGAATGCAATCAGTAACAATTTATTGGATTTTATTTACAAGTTTGAGGCTTTTACCGAACGTAAAAACTTCATGCGCTTTTATTTTTATCGTGAATGTATGGATGAAAATAAGAATTATAACTAATCGCCTTGAAATAAATACGGTTTTTGCGAAAGTCTCCATGATTTATGAAAATTATTTTCTATGATTTATCGTCTTTTTTGTATAAAGCTATTTCGTGGCGATAAAACTTGTGCATAGGTTTTGATAATGAATCATAAAAGTCCATCATACTTACTCGTTTTTGCATTTCGAAGTTTATTTGATGTTAATAAAGGCTACGGCAAAGAACATCATAATGGCGGCCATGAAATTTTCTTTAATGGAAATTACACTTAATTTAAGAAGCAATAAATCAAATAGCCCACAACAGGAGTGTCATAAATGTACTTTAGAACCCTCAAATTTGCTCTGAGTGAAACTGTCATTCAATGAATACGCACACACACAAATCAAGCGTTTGCATGGTTTTATTCTAGTACAAATTGATTTATTTTTAGTCCAGTTGTTAGTCTAGGTAAAAAGTTTTATAGAAGCTTTAAAAACTATGATATTACTATTCAAAAGCGACACTTATTATAGTTGTTATAAAACAAGTAGTGATTGAACAATCAACTACAAAACTCCTATAAATTATAATCAAAACCATAAGGCATTCGAATTGTTACTTGGGTAAAGAGGTAAAACATATTTTAATGAGACTGTCTCCATGAAAGAGAAAGACGTTATCGTACCACTAGGTAAATTGAGAATAGGTTCTTAATAAATGACATTGACTGCTACAATACAAACGAGTGAATGAGATTTAGGCACAATAGTTGATTCATTATAGTGGCAATGCTCTATTCAACAGATAAGGAGGTGTAATAATTTTTCTAAGTGGATTTATTCTTGGTTAAGTTTTTTCCAGTCGGATTTCATAGAGCATCTAGCCAGGTCAAGTTCGAAGAAAGATAATAATACGTACTACCAATCTCCTAGTTGACCTCAGTTCCTGTAACTGCAAAGACTGGGCTCATATTTGGCAAAAACTTCGAATGCCACAACCGAACAAAAACTTAGCCTGTTCTTCCGGAAGCAATGTTCTGTTATGCAAAGTCTTTCGGCCGACATCTCCGACGGAGAGGGAGTGGTTCTGTTTGAAACAGCAGGCCAGAAAGTTTTCTGACATTTTGCGGCAGCCAGTGCTAGATTTTCTCCTGATCCAATAATCTTGGCTGTTGTCAAACATTCTATGAACACTTTCATTACGATGGTTCCAGTAGATTTGGCCACAATAAATAAGTTCGCCCACTTAGCATGCGAGTTGCCTGGATTTTCGCGATGCTCGAGATAAACATTAGAGATCCTCTTGCCTCGAGGTAATTTTCATAACTGAAGAGCAGACATTATACTACCTGTGTCAAAATGTATCTGACCAATTTTCGATCGTAACATCTTTTTAACACATGATAATTGTCTTAGAAAAAAAGTAGTTTTAGAAGACTGGTAGTTTGTCATTAAACTTATCGAAAAAGGGAAATTCGTTAGGAATATCAACGAAGGATGCCTATGAGGAAGTTATGTTTGCTCTCTATCTTAGGGCGGGTGGACTAACAGTTATAGGCCTGGGGTGTCCTTTGCTGTATCAAGAATACGTCTCCACATAACTCACTAAAAGCACGGATGCTTCGGAGATCACTCTCCACTTGATCGATCCACCTTGCTCGCTGCGCTCCTCTTCTTGTTGTCCCAGTCGGATTAGATTCAAGAATCATTTTCTCTGGGCTGTCGGCCGACATCGTAACTTACCCACCATTTATGTCTTTCATATGTGCACGAGTACGGTTGTTAGTGTGTTAGATGTACTAAAGACTGTCCCAGGAAGTATGGAAGCATTTTGATTTAGCTGTAAATAATTCACAAGTGTTAGATATTCAAATTTTATTCGATATACTGCTAATATCAGACTACAACAACAGAATATTATTCTCAACATTTGCTACTTAGCCTTTGTAGACTAGCTGGCGCCCCTACTTGCGAACGTTCCTCATTAAATTCCGTACAGACTTCTTAGCGACAAGTTTTGACACTTTTTTCCAATCTTTTTCGAACTGTTGAATGGTTTCGGCTGCCGAGACATGTTTCCTAAGACGTGCCTTCGTTAATGCCCAAAATTCCTCAATTGGTCGAAGTTGTGGGCAATTTGGTGGATTCATGTCTTTTGGGACGAAAGTGACATTTTTGGTAGTATACCATTCTACCGTTGATTTCGAGTAGTGGCAAGAAGCAAGATCTGGCCAGAAGACAACAGGATCCTTGTGGCTTCGAATCATGGGTAGAAGTCGTTTTTGTAAACATTCCTTGATGTATATTTCGCTGTTCATTGAAGGAGTGGTGATGAAAGGTTTCGAAATCTTACCGCAGCTACAAATTGCTTGCCAGACCATAGCTTTCTTACCAAATTTTTCGACTTCAATCGATGTCTCGGACTGGTTTACCACTTGCCCTTCCCGCACCGTATAATATTGTGGTCCCGGCAAGGATTTGTAATCGAGTTTCTCGTAGGTTTCGTCGTTCATGATTATGCAGTTCAAATTTCCAGCAAGAATCGTATTGTACAGCTTTCGAACCCTCGGCCTGATCGATGCTTCTTGTTTCGGACTACGTTTTGGTTGTTTCTTCTTCTTATAGGTTCGCAGATTCAAACGTTCTTTAGCACGAACCAGAACCTTTTTTCGACCCGTTTTCGGTTTATCCTCAAAGGTGTTATCCTCGCCGAACTTTCTGATTGCATTTCGCACGGCTTTTTCACTTACTCCTTCCATTTTTGCTATCTTTCTCAGTGACACTCCGCGTTCTGTGAACCATTTGTACACAATTTTTCGACATTGTTCTGCTGAAAGTCCACGCATTTCGTAACGAACTAATGAAAACGAAAAAACAACTGCACAAGAAGAGTGTAAACAAGCCATAAAAATTGACAGATTCTGAACCATTGCGAAATGGCAGCGGTTTTTGGTTGCGTCCATACTTTCTGGGACGGTCTTCAAGTATACTAAATATAAGATCAAAATACGCCTCTGTACATGTTTATTGTCTATCGTCGATTTATAGTGATTTCATATAGTACACACTAACGCAATTGGATCATAAGAAATCAGATCCTCAGTGTTTGAACGAGTTTAACGTGCAATATTCCTCAAATAAATTGTCGTCAGACACGAAATGGGCTCTCGGTGACATCCCTAGGTGCATTTAAGTTCGTTGCCACTCGCCACGCTGATGCTAATTGAGATCGTCATTCCTATTCAGGTTGTTCTTTTTTTTCAGTCGAAATGAAGATGGGCTGACTTCGGTTAAATCAGAAAACAGCAGACAGTTGAGTTGCCTGAATCGGCAGTGAGTTGGTGGTATTTCAGTTGAAGACAAAGCGGCTTTCCTAGCTTCCCTATAGTTTTAAGCCTTCAGCCGATTTGAGAAGCCAGCATGTCACGGATAATATTCCACGATTTTGATATGGAAACTGGCCGGCTGTTGAATGCGAAATGGATGAACTCAGTTGAAGCCAAATTTTTCATTCGTAAACTATCCGCTTTCGAGAGGATATTTTTTATTTTAACAAGAAAACAAAAAGCTTGTGAATTAATTTGAAAGATGATACTATGAGGAATCCCATCTCTACTACCGGCTTCAAACTAACTAAAATTGAACTGTGTGTCAGGTAACGGCACCCTAATTCATCTCAGTTTCATTAGTCATCTAATTTACGAAAACCATTAGATAGAGTGAGAACTGATGTCTCTGTTCGATAGATTGACTTTAAGGGTAAGTTGTAAATAGGTACATTCGCTTCGAGTTTTCGTGTCGCTATGATAGTAGTATTGCACAACTGTCGAACTATTTTTTTCCACAGTATTGTTTCTTAGAGCAGAAACAAAGTTATTGTATCCGATTTTCTCCCATTCATTTATTGAAATAATATGGGGACTCTACTAATGAGATGACTATTGGTACAATAACCTTATTTGGCTAGAGAACAGTTCGTTGTGCTTCTTCATCCTGAATACCAGCTCGGATACTGTTTCAAGTTCAATCAACTGTACAAGCATCCTGCAAAGGAGCGTTGCTGAACCAATTAAATCTCTACCAATAATTACTGTTACATTCCCTTTGCCGCCCCCGCAGGGGAAAAGACTCCAATTGCACCGGACAGATTAACTTTTCTTATCTAACCAAAGAAACTCTATCATCCTCTTCTCACCTCCTTCCCGCTCGGCTGAAGTGCCAACAAAACTGCCAGTCCTTCAGCTGTCCATACGGGGGGAGAGAAGTAAATGAGAAAGCATCGCACAGTTACTCTTTTCGTTGTCCGCCTCGCACCTCACCCTACCGTACAAAGCAAACTTTCTCGGCAACGTCGGATGTCGGAAATTAAACGTTGTAAAAATCCCGTGCTTCTAATGTGGCTCCTGGAAGGTAAAAGATAGATAGGCTCCACAGGACACTGACAAATGTAACTGCGATATGTCTCTTCTTGCTTCGAATGGAATAGGAAAAGAGAAGGGAGAGAGGGTGGGGACGACAGACGTTGACCGGGGTATTCGTTATTGATATAATTAAAAAGAAATTAAAAAGTTTTCACTGCGCGAACCAACTTCCAACTCCGGGGGCAGGCTTTGCCACAGATGCAATCATGCAATTGCGAAAACCGGGTGGCATTGGATGAGGGAATTCGAAGGAAAAGTATAGTTTGCCGAAAATGAAGTTCTACTCGGGAAACCGGCGGAAATAACAGCGAAGACGCAGGAGGCATGAAAATGGAAAAAGTATGATCAGAGTTTTTTTTTGTTATTTTCTTTTGAAAATAGACTGAATTTCATTTACAAGCGCCGGTTTCATTGGCGATGGATTATGATAGAACTTTGAACAATTAGCGAGGTGGGTTTTGCACTTTATGAAATATTGAAAGAACATTATAAGCAACAAATTACTGATTCATTCGCACGGAAATAGTCAGTTCGTTTTACTACACACAATTAGCTTGAATGTATCTTTTGTTTCAAGTAATTCCCGGTAATGAAAGTTTACTATATTTCGACATGTTCTTCATCTACCGGATCAGAAAGAACGAAATAAAACCGCTTGCTAATCCACCAAGTGCCTTTCTTTCGCCATTTAAATATTCTCATTGAAACCGATCAGTCAGACACAGTCGGCAATAAATCGAGCTACTAGGTACAATTTCAAATCATCGGCATAAATTAGTCTGCAGCCGTCACTGAGCAGCAAAATAGCATCACTGAAAAACAAAGAAAATAGAATCGGGCCCATACTGCTGCCTTGAGGTACTCCTGACATATTCGTAAACTGATGTGAAAAGCACGAGCCCAGTTTTACTCGTAAAACTGTACCACATAAGAGCATAACCAATCAATAAACTTTTGCGTCGTTGCGTCCAAAATAATCCAAATAGATTCAGGAATCTCCGAGAAAGGAAAAACACTGCGATTTGTCGGTTACGTCACATAGAGGAAAACATATTCCGAGCCGAAAATGTTCGCCATAATCCTTCCAAACATGATCAATTTTAAACATTGTCGATTTAAAATGCAAGCGGGTCATTTCGCCGAAAGTCGTTTAGCCGAATCGGTCATTTTCCTAAAAGTCTTTTTACCGAAAGGGTCATTTCGCCCAAATTCATCAAAAATATTTATTCTATATAATATTACCCACCGTCGTATTTTATATCATATTACCTCATCGTTTTATAAAATATAACCCACCGTCGCCGGAAGCGACGCATTTTCGCATACAACCCTATATCCACCTCGTTTTCCCAGTTTACTCCAAGCTTGGTTTCGTTGCGTTAGTTAGGTGCGAACGAGCGAGAGCGAGATGTGGCGATTTTTTTTATTTGTACTCAGTTAACTTTTTTCCCTTAAGAGATAGAAAAACAATGTCTTCTACAAAGTTTTAGAACTTCTAAGGAGAAAAAACTTGGCCGAAAAAGTTATAGGTCTAACGCATAAAGTTTCGGATATATGAAGCATTTTCATTTGAAACCACTTAATATCAATTTTTTGTACATAACTTTTCACGCAATAATTTTCAGTGTCTGCTATGTTCGAGACAATTACTAAAAACGTAAAATTGAAGACTGTGCACGGTTTGACCTTTTCCCTAAAAATTTATTTAACATTTAAACTTTTATATACGCTAACTTTAACTACTAATAGGAAGCAGAGTCGCAGACCAAAAAGCACATACATATACTTTTATGGAAAGCTTAAATCAAGTAATATAAAGTTACAAAGTGTGTAGCGTGGCCTTTTTAAATTGTGTGAATAAGACAACAAAATATAAAGTGCTTTTTTGACCATTTTCTTAGGAAAAACTACAAGGATCAGCTACATGTGGTTGTTCGAGCCATTGATGTGGAACAAGGCAACCAACATTTCTAATGATCTACAATCAAACAATCACACTTTTGAATCCGCAATTGCACGAGACTCTACCTAGATTTATCTTGAATAGGAACCAACACCGAGCATTGTTTGTTTTATAGCCGACGAAATTACACCAATATCCCAAATGTATGCAATTATATATTTATACATACTTGCGATACGATTTTAATATTCAAGCTTCTCTTCGCCAAGCTTGTGTTCAAGTTTTGTATGCAAGCATTTATTTTTATAGTGTTAAGTTTCTCTACCATTCTGCAATTTCGGTTGAAGCGATAAACTTTTTCTCTTTATCAATCGAGTTCATCTTATATAAATTAGAAATTAATCTTAAGCACTCAAAATTTACCCTGGGGTAGATGTCAATTTCGCAGGCGAACCGACATAACATGGAATTTCATCCGAGCTTGCATGGCACAAGATCAGAGCATACCAATTAAAGCTTCAAATCGTTTTATGGCACTTTCTGTCTTGCTGTCTAGCAATAACCTACCTCTGGCATGCTACACGTAGGACTGAAACGTTAGCTATAATTTCGCTTATATTTATAAATTCTCGTGCTTCCAACAGCTTCGCTTTTGCATCGATTGACCAATCAGAGCGATGCTTTCCATTTGATATATCGCTTACTCCTTCAAAACCGTCGTCTATGGCAGGGAAATCCGATATGCCGGAGATTTTTAGCAGATAAAAATAGGACTCTGCTCGCTACTAATCAAAATTTCAATCATTTATAATTGAAAATACGTGGCTTGATACATTCAAATCGAATCTCAGAAATATTTCCAATCAAATAATGAAATAATATTAATAATTGATACAAAATATACTGAGCTGTAAGTGTTTAAAACCTGATCCTAAAACGAAACGTGAACATAATGAAATTGGTTATGTGCCCTAACACAAACAAGGTTAATTTCTGAATAACTACCAATAACGGCCGGCACCACTCACCCACCTACCGCTTTACGAAATTAAAGATGATTCCAAAATATTGGCACCCTACTGTTTAATTTAATGATAAAAATCCAATCACAAGACATATTTTATGTTTTTGGTTAAAAAGTATTACCCTATATAGTATGAATTTCATATACATAAGTAACATAAGTGCAGGGTTTCATTCAGTAAAAAGCATTCAAATGGAGCGGTTGTTTTTCGAGACGAAGACAACTGTAAGCTACAGGTAGATTGATCGGTTGGTGCTAATTGCAAAGGCTGCTGCAAAGCCAATATTCGGAGCGATTCCATTTTCAGAAGTACCTGGAATTGTGGAACTCACTTCACTGAGAAAGATGGCCCAACCGATCTGAGAACTGTTTCATTCTGTAGGTTACACTAGTTCATGCACTAGCTTTCATGTTTTTCAAAAATCAAACAAAATTGTTCGAAGAATACCTTTTTTATATGAGAATAAGAGAGATATGAGAAAGGCATCATTATACCATTCGGTGAATAAAAACAGGTTTTACTTAATTTCGTGAGATTTTTTTGTGCTAAATTCGTAGTTCTACTTTTTTCTGAATTGGTAAACAAGTATATGATAGATTTTCGAGTGGAATTTACTAATAGAAAATTCAAATACTTTTCAAATTCTATACATTCCGTAATAATTCTAAGTTTGTGAAATTTGAATTTTTAAATTCTATCGACTATAATCGATGTCGTTTAAGATAGCGGAAAATTTAAGATCTATGTTTTTGCTATTAGTTGCTTGTAAAACAAAAATCAAGCAATAAATCATTTTCAAATTGTATTTGTTTTCTTTTGCCATTGGTTAGTATATAAAAATCATAAAAATTTACGTTCCATTTTTTATTGTACAAAGCCATTGAAATTATTCAATGTTTCTGTGTTGTCACAAAACTTATTTTATTAGTAAAATTCAAATTCTACGTCTCTATGAAACAGATGAAATCAACACGGATTGCAATATAGTCGTAATATATATAAAAAATTTAAAATTTCTTATCTCCTGCTGGTTTTTTCGAAGATTATACGGAAAACCTGAAACAAAATCACAATTTTAGTAGTTATAAATTGTGTTTGGATTGTACATAAAAATTGTTTAGATCTTTTGTCCAATACAAAAATATACTTTTAGAGTTTAGGAATTTTTACCAAAATTCTTGAGATTGTCAATGAAAGTTAAATTTTTCTGCAAATTTTCTTCATAATCAATTTCCAATTAAATAAATAACAAAAAAATTCATGTCATAAAATTAAAAAGTTTTGACTTGATTTTGTTTGGCAAAATTTTCCCAATAATAGGAACCGTATTTGTACCAAATTTCTTGAGATTCTTTGAACGGATTTATAATTTTGTTCTTAAATAAATTGTGTCTGGTAATGATTCCAATATTTTGGAGCAGAAAAATGTACATGTCATTGCTACAATTTTTGCGTTATATACAAACATGTGAAAAACAAAATGAAAAATTCATATATATTCATAAATTCATCGATTTTTTAAGGCTTTGGTTGGTAGTTGGGCGAAAATTTTAGCTGGTGCCACTAGCAATCGAATGATGTGTAAAAATATATAGGCCATCGCTTTGAATTTCGAGATATTTACGATCATTGTAAAAAAGTCTCACCTTTTCTGAGGTCATCTATCTACAGTTTTCATTATAACTATGGGTAGACAACCCTATTTTTCGTGTTTTTCAGTGCATTTTATTTCTGGAAGTATTACCTTTTCAATGGTGTACAAATTTCGAAAATCGGTTGACTAACAACAAAGTTATGACTCGGTAAAGTTGAAGTGTTAAATATTTTCTATGCGACGTTTATGCCAAAGGAAAGAAAATTGGAAAGCAGATAGGGCATATTGGGCGCGTGAAACGGGAAAAATCAAATTTTCATTGGTTTTCCTTTACCAATCGTCTCCCACAAAGTTTTTGAATCAATTTACGAACTTCACAAAATTCGAGGGTGTAAAATTTATTGAGATTCGTTGAAAAACAGCTGAGCTGTGGAAGCTCGAAGTTATCGTTTTAATTTTTTTTCAGGCTTGATATTTGGAGTGTTAACACAACCACAGCAGCTAATGGAAAAAAGTACAACCGTTTCTCACTGGAAGCGCTGCTAGTGTCTCCGTACAATGGAAAATCTACGTTTATTTGATTTATGTTACTAGCCAATGAAGTCAATAGTTTGCTTGAAAATTCCGTTCTAGATGAATCAATTTGAAAAATTTATTCAAGAGAGAAGCTTATCTGGATTAAACGCGTGGAAAAGAATATATCGATAATATTAAATACAAGTCATTTAAAAAGTACGATTGTAGGTCAAACAATGATCATAAACATCATGCAATATTTGTCTTTATTTATATCATTTCCAATTACAATATTGGGACAACTGTATTATTCGGTGAAATGACCCTTTCTGCGAAACGGCTTATTAAAATATTTGTTTTCAATTTGAACTTTCAATATTCAAATATAGTGCTAACGTGTGAAAACAAATTTTCAAAATAATAGGATTAATAGTTAAGGGAATGCGCCAGTTGCCATATGTTCAAGCACCGACATGGAAGGATTGTTAGCATCAGTATGATCGTGGCACCAGCTCTGCAATGAGATAGCTCAGATCAGTTAACCGTTTACCATTGAGATACTACACACAAAAAAAAGGTGACTTGGTTCATAAATACCTGTACAGGTGGTGTTCATAAAAACCTAATAAGATGTAAAATCACAGGGTTTTTTTAAGTGTGTATTTATAGGCTCAGTAAGTGACGCATGCAAATAGCGAATGCCCCTGTCTTATAATATGGCAATGTCACTGAAACTTATAAAATGCTTATTGTTGATTATGGAAAAATCGCTCTCAATAGTTTCCGAAAAAAACCTTCGCACTATCGTCGTACCACGTCCCAATCCTCCAACAAAACTGTAGCGGACAGTGACTGATGGTCCCGTTTTGACAGTGATCCTCCACCATCAATTGGTAGGGACATATGCCAAGGTAACATTTGTAAAGAGTGCCCTAATACAGCTTGTCTACCTTTTCCAGAGCCCCCCTCCACTGCTTTCCTCCTTTCCGGTAGCGCATAAACCGCATTTTTCATCATTACATTTTGGGCACCATTGGGACGCGAGACTCCTTCTGCCCGGAATAAAAACAGATGATCGCAGCTCAGGCCGTGGCTGATAGTGATGTGTGTGGTTTACTGGGATGACACAATCGCCCAGCGCCATCAGAAACGACCAACCAACAAAGCAACCACCTGTCACTTGCCGCTAGCCATTGCGGTTGAAATCAGGCGCCCAGCTACACCGTCAGGAACCTGCCCCGTTCAAAAACTGTTTTTCTTCGGTATAACATGTCAATCAAATACAACCCATTTGTTGTAGAATGTACGAAAGGTTTTCAGTGCATGTTGTGGGAGCGCAACTGATGCCCATGTTCCAATCAGCAGCAGCCCCGGTTCATCAACCATAAAGCGCCGTTTAAGCAAAACACGATTCATCGCCGCAGCAAGCCATTCGATTACGTTCCCGGAAATTGGGATGGTGCGACGGTTTTCCCCGTGAGCCAGCGTGTGAAAAGTGATGTCGATTACAGTGGAGATGTTCTTAATTCCATTTGGGCTAGGTTGCAGAATTCATCAGCTCAATAACAAAAAGTAAAAATTCAAAAAATAGCAATTGCGGAGAGTGGGGAACATTTGAAAATTTTACTGCGGAACGAGATTCATATGAAGCAAAAGTGAGCATCCCAAATACCAATTCATTGACCACCGATACTAACAATAACTTTTGAATATTTTAGCACCACTCAGCACTGACTTGACAGGTCCGTGGTCAGTATCGATTAGGTTAGAACATATTCGAATAGTACGACAACAAATTACTAGTTTACTTCAATGAAATCCTGGAAAATAACGGTGCTTCGAACGGAATAGCTTCTTTTACTCACCCGTAAAATGACGTCACTCTGCAAGGGATAGAAAGATGAAATATCGATTACTAAATGGGTACAAATTGTGATGATCGAGGGTTGGATTTGTGCTTAGTTCTGCTGATCATAAGTTTCGGTTGATTAAAGAAAACTTTTTGATATAAATATTGTCGAAGTTTTGAATACAAGGACAATTCCAGAAATTAACAGCAGAAAAAGGGATAACATCGGAATTGACTTTTTTCAATAAGACTTGGCACACGTTTTTAGAATGGCAAATTATTTGTTTGTACGGATGGAGAGACCGGTTGAATTCATCAACATTTGCAAAATTTCAAATTTTCAGTGGAAAATGGTCATTTAGACACTAGAGCATAATTCTACAGATCAAAAGAAATAAATTTGCTCATAACAACCATTCTACTAGAAGCAACAATATTGAAAAAAATATTTACTATTTTGTCACTGCCAGGCGCACCAAAAAAAACAAATAAAATTAGTCATGCGCAACCATGAGGTATCCATGAGGTACAAAAACCTCCAAATGAGTAGTTTTTGCTAAATGTTTTCAACCTTTTTCTTATATGCAATATACCAAAGTATTATTCAATTTAACAGAACACGTATTCGGAGAACTGAGAGTTTTGAAACGTAAGACTGATTAGAATACTACCTTAACACTTAACCCAATTTCGATGAACGACTTCATCCTCAGTGTTCGTGAACAAAAGTATGAAATAAGTCAGGGTATGAATTTTCGATCTTTATTCTGGAATTAATTGAATTTAATTCCTAAATTCAGTTTCAAAATTTTCAGAATTCAGATCCTGCAAGTTAGAACTAAATTCTGAAAATGGATTCTTAGTTGGATTTTGGAAAAGAATTAATAATATGTGCAAAAAAATGAGAATATGCGCACTAAGTTTTCTCAGAGATGGTGAAAATTTATAAAGCATGAAAACTCATCCACATCAAATTGGTGCAATGGTTGGTAAACGACTGGACAATGCGCAATGCAGGCCCCAATGTGGTTCTTAGCCTCTTGTCCAGTAACTCCTATCCCTACCTCCCCGCGGTGCCAGCTGGGGTGCGAGTAACTATAGGAAAGATCGGGTAACCAAGCCCGGTGGGACCTTGGTCGTATGCTGACAATGAAGGGGGGGGGTTGCCTTTTCTTTACAGAGAACGAGCTTACCCGAGCGTCTGTTCCCCATATTGGGGCAGCTCGAAACAGCGTCTGTTCTCCATGTTAGGAGCGGCTGATTACCGTCCTTGTGTCAGTGTGGGACTCTAAACAGTGCTGACTCGATGGCCCTCCGGCGAGACAGGAGGTTGGTGCAGGCCTAACAAGCCGCCCGGAAAACACTTGTTACGAATAATCAGGATACAAATACGACTCGGAATAATCGGCAAAGACCTACGCGACGAAATAAGAACTACGATTGGAAGCTTGGCACATGGAACTGCAAATCGCTTGGCTTCCCAGGATACGACCGAATGCTGCATGATGAGCTTCAAATCCGCGGCTTCGATGTCGTAGCATTGCAGGAACTCTGTTGGACGTGTCAGAAGGTGTGGAAAAGTGGGCATCGATCGGCTACCTTCTACCAGAGCTGTGGCACAAACAGCGTTCTAGGAACGGGGTTTATAGTGTTGGGCAAGATGCGTCAGCGCGTGATTGGGTAACAGCCTATCAGTGATAGGATGTGCGTATTGAAGATCAAGGGCCGTTTTTTCAATTACAGCATCATCAACGTGCACTGCCCACATGAGACGAGACCCGATGACGAGAAGGAAGCATTCTACGCGTAGCTGGAACAAACCTACGCCAGCTGTCATCGGCGGGATGTAAAACTCGTCATCGGCGACATGAATGTTCAGGGAGGCCGGGAGGCAATGTACAGGCCCGTGATCGGGCTGGAGAGCCTGCACGCGGTAACAAGCGACAACGGTCAACGATGCGTAAACTTTGCAGCCTCCCGAGGAATGGTAGTTCGAAGCACCTTCTTCCCCCGCAGATATCCACAAAGCCACCTGGAGATCACCTGATCAACATACGGAAAATCAAATCGACCACGTTCTCACCGACGGGCGATTCTTCTCCGACGTCATCAATGTCCGCACTTACCGCAGTGCCAATATTGATTCTGACCACTACCTTGTCGCGGTTCGTATGCGTTCAAAACTATCGACGGTGCACCATACTCGTCGCACAGGAACGCCGGGACTCAATCTCGAGCAGCTACGCAGCATTCATACTGCAGAGGAATACGCGCAACAACTGGAGTTAGTGCTACCAACGGAAGATCAGCTTGGCGCGGCGACTCTTGAAGACGGCTGGAGGAACATAAGATCCGCCGTGAGTAGCACTGCTGCAACCGTTCTAGGTACGAGGTTATCGAATCGAGGAAATGACTGGTTTGACGGCGAATGTCAGCAGTTGGTCGAAGAGAAGAATGCAGCAAGGGCGAGGATGCTGCAACGCCGCACTAGAGCGAACGAAGAACGATACAGACAGGCGCGGTTTTCCGGGGGAAAAAGCGCCACCAGAAAGACCAAGATCGCGAAGCGATGAAACAGCTGTACCGCGCAAATGACACACGAAAGTTCTATGAGAAGGTGAACCGCTCACGTAGGGGCTACACGCCACAGGCCGAAATGTGCAGAGATGCCAGTGGTAACCTTCTCACGAACGAACGTGAGGTGATCGACAGATGGAAGCAGTACTATGACGAGCATCTGAATGGCGAAGCACAAGATACAGAGAACGACACAGGAATCAATCTAGGTGCACGCTCAGCCGACGACAGATTCCCAGCATCTGATCTGACGAAGATAAGTGAGGAGATCGGCAAGCCGAGGAACAATAAAGCTGCGGGCAATGACCAGTTACCAGGCGAGCTGCTCAAACATGGAGGAGAGGCACTGGCTAGAGCGCTGCACTGGATGATTTCCAAGATTTGGGAGGAGGAGATTCTACCGCAGGAATGGATGGATGGAGTGGTATGTCCCGTCTACAAAAAGGGCGATAAGCTAGATTGTTGCAATTACCGCGCAATCACATTGCTCAACGCCGCCTACAAGATACTCTCCCAAATCCTTTGCCGTCGTCTATCACCAATAGCGAAGGAATTCGTAGGGCCTTACCAAGCGGGATTTACTGGAGCCCGCGCTACTACGGATCACATATTCGCGATAAGACAAGTACTCCAGAAGTGTCGTGAATACAACGTACCCACGCATCACCTATTCATTGACTTCAAAGCGGCATACGACACAATCGTTCGAGAACAGCTATGGCAGATAATGCACGAATACGGTTTCCCGGATAAACTGACGCGATTGGTCAAAGCAACGATGGATAGAGTGATGTGCTACGTCCGAGTATCTGGGACGCTCTCGAGTCCCTTCGAATCTCGGAGAGGGCTACGTCAAGGCGATGGACTTTCTTGTATCTTGTTCAATATTTCCCTGGAAGGTGTGATTCGAAGAGCGAGGATCGACACGAGTGGCACGATCTTCGGAAAGTCCGTACAACTTTTTGGCTTCGCTGACGATATTGATATTGTGACACGTAACCTTGAGAAGATGACGGAAACCTACATCGGACTGAAAGCTGAAGCTAGGCGTATCGGACTGTCCATAAATGCGTCGAAAACAAAATACATGAGAGGAAGAGGCTCTAGAGAGCACTACGCCTCCCACCACGAATATTGATAAACGGTGACGATATCGAGGTGGTTGAAGAGTTTGTGTATTTGGGCTCACTGATGACCGCCGACAATGACACCAGCAGAGAAATACAGAGACGTATTTTGGCAGGGAATCGTGCGTACTTTGGACTCAGAAAAACCCTTCGATCGAGAAAAGTACGCCACCGCACAAAATTGACCATCTACAAAACGCTCATTAGACCGGTTGTTCTCTATGGCCACGAGACCTGGACTATGCTGGCAGAGGACCAACGCGCCCTCAGTGTTTTCGAAAGAAAGGTACTGAGGACCATCTATGGCGGAGTGCAGATGGAAGACGGAACGTGGATACGGCGTATGAATCACGATCTTGAAACAGCTGCTAGGAAAACTACCCATTGTACGGACAGCTAAAATCGGACGTCTACGATGGGCTGGGCATGTCATAAGGATGTCGGACGACAGCCCAGTGAAAATGGTTCTTGAATCTAATCTGACTGGTACAAGAAGAAGAGGAGCGCAGCGAGCAAGGTGCAGGGTGAGCTCAGAAGCATCCGTGCCTTGAGTGGCTGGCGACGAGCAGCCATGGACCGAGTTTTGTGGAAACGTGTGCTTGATACGACAAAGGACACCTCAGGCCTATAGCTGTTAGGTAAGATAAGTATCAAATTGGTGCAACAGATTAAACGGAGTACTATGATACGGATATCAGTGCAATGATTGAAACGTCAGACGAAACATCAGATTCGGATGAAGATTTCATAGATAGATTGCAAAAAAAAAAAATTTCAGCAGATACTTTTGCTTTCATGCATAGAGGTAACTTTGCTGGGATTGTGTCATTGCTCAATTGCCCGAGTGACACCTTATTGAAACGTTTCATTTTGCGCTTGAGTGTATGTCATTGCTCAACTGTAACGTTTGTGGTGCGTGTCTTTGCTGGGTTTCATTGCTAAACAGCCAGCACGATAAATAAAAAATGACAGTTTAGTTCCAACAACAACCGATTAGTTGAACCAAATGTTTACTCAACAAATTCAGAAAACGACTAGTAGTTTTTTGCGATCGCTGACTTTTCCGTGTAACAAGCACCGTGGCGTGTGCAAACCGTACACTCAGAAAATTTCTCACTTCAATGCTACGTGAAAACGTATGTGATTTTTATCCATATAACTTTTCTTGTAATACTTATGTGAAGTATAGATAGCACAGAATGAACTCATGAACTCTTAGTCCACATTTGTATCACGCAATATCTACATGACTTTTTTCGAAGATTCTATAGAATAATTTTGTGAAAATTATATGTAGTTCATTTAAATTGTACTGTAAAATTAATTTCATCTGAACTTACTACTTGCCAGAATTCTACTTTATAGTCACATTATTTTCATATAATTGTTACTAAATTCTATATTGAATCTTAAACTAATAAATTACATAGTCTATTGGAATTACCATTGCGATAAAATTTTGTCCGAAAGCAGATATTCTGAAAATTTTACATTTAAATGACATAAAATTTCATTTTTTGTTGAAATTTAAGGAATGCCTTCAGCTGGAACTAGTACTTCAAGATGTGGTTTCGTTAATCCACTTTTAGAGGATTGATGTTCTGGAACACAATCTAGAGGTTTTGCATTTTGTACTCCACCGTAGAAAAAAAAAACAAAATTGAATGGTGTTCCAGTATCGCATTTTTGGTGCACAGAATTTGCGTAATACCAATTGGTCATGCAAATAAGTTGTTTGAAGGTTGGTTTCGTAGAGCCATTTAGTAAACTCATAAGTTTTACTTCTGCTTGGTACTAATATTAGACCTGAAAGTATAATAGAAATTAGTTAGACTTTATAACTTTCGACAAAACTTATGAGCAATTATTTACGCTAAAATCACTGTGGCACAAATACCGTAGAAGGGTCAAAAATAATTTGGCATATGTTGTTTGATCGAGGTTTTTCAACATACGCCATATTGCGAGCACAAAATGAACATATAGTTGACTAAATGAATTCAAATAAGTACGTGACACATTCAAAATATGTGACAACAGCAATAATTCTGACATATGATTCATTTCATATTCAATCATGATCCGATGGTTGTTAAGAAGATCACGTAAACTCCGATGACAAAACCATTTTTTGAATTTACGTGTTTTTTCACATTCACAGGTTAACGTGTGGATTTTTTTGAGTGTAGCCTTTCTGATAACTGGCAACCCCGTCTTTAGATTGCACAATATGTCAAACAACGACATCAGAACGAAAGGTTTGCTTTAATGATTATTCAAATCCAACTTAAATTCCCTGAAAGGCGACAGAAACAGCGAGTTAGATCTCATTATCACCATCGCCATCATTGAATCAACAATAACTACAACAACAACAACACCAGCGGGGGAGGCCCATTAAGCGTGCGATTCTAATTTCCTCGTTAGACGCCTGTCACCTTGAGTGACAGGAGACTAACTGTTCGTGGTCGAAAGATTTCAAAACTCCTGACGGTGGCAAAAGTTGCCGAGCAATGGTTCCTCGCCGTTCGGAGTCAGAGCCGTGTCTTATGGTTTCAGTCAGGGTTTCGATTTGAATGGGGGCTTTTGCTGACGAAGGAACAATTCCAATGTCAAGCGTGTTACTGATTTCCTTTGCCTTCCAGTAATTTGCGGTTTATGCAGAACGGCTTTTAGACTGATTTAATGAGGTTTAGGCAGTGCGATTATTGTGTGTTAGAGATGATGAAAATCGGGCAAATGAATGAAACCACTTTTCCTAATGAAGAGCTGAATTGAAAACGGATGAAATGTTCTTCCCCTGAGCCAAAATACCATTCCTGTAGCGACAAGTTACCGATAAATCATTCATAGCAATCAACGGATACGGGGAACGAAAAGTCATAAATTTTTTCCCGCCAAATGACGAATTGATTTGAATGAGTATGTCGGTAACGTACGTAGGAAATTCGCATCCCATCTCCAACGAACCGTAAAGCACTCCGATCGAATGGCTTCGATTCAACTCGATTGTCGCTCGTTTCTATTTTGTCTACAGGAAAAGAAATCATTCCCGAAAGCGACTTCTACCCGTCTCATTGTAATCGAATGTTTCAACTTTTGATTGCTTTCGCTGATGTCGAATACAGAAACTTGAATCATCAAATGAGTTTGCAAAATAAAAACTTTCACAATAAAAATAGATATTCGTGGAATTGTTTTCCCCTGCTCCGGCATTTCCCGTCAAATCGAACCACTCTGCAGTGCAGCTGACAAGTGGGAAAATGGTATGAGGGTCCTTGTATTGAAATTTTCAACTGGTGCGAGTGGAAAACTTTTCACCTTTTTCGATGATGTAACATCGATTTCCTTCCCGTCCATGCGTAGCTCAGCGGGTCATGTCTGTCCCGGACACGACATCGGACGGGCGAAGATCGAAACTTTTTTTCGGTTTTTCATTGAACGGGACAACAAAAAAAGTTTCCTTTCCAGTCCGGGCTCACATTTTGCCATACAACTTGATTCGATTGGGAAGATTGAATCTTTATCATACACTTTATCATAGGAAACAATCTGGTCGGCAAATCCTTTCTGTCTAGCTGCCGCTACCAACAAGTGACAGCGGATGAAAGTTGTAGCTTTCATGACGATAATAATGATACTCATCCGTATTGCCAACGCAATCACGTCTATCATCGTCATCATCGTCATCATCAACTCCATCATAATCTAATCACTAACAGGTAGGAAGGCATTTTTATATCGTCATCGGAACGGTGTTCCTCGAAGGAATTTAGATCAACAAGCAGCGACACAAGTTGAAACATAAATGCCTTATCTATCGTGTTTCCTGTAGTTCTTTTATGTAAGGGAAAACGGAAGGGAGGAAGCACGTCAAACTCTAATCGCAACGACATTCGAACAACAATGGCGGATAACAATGGCTTACAATTTGCTTACGTGTCCTGCCAGATGGGCGCTGTCGGTACCAGACGGCGGGAGTTTTAGCGAGATTGATTGGGGATGATGGTTCCGGATTAGGAAAGGATTACCGCATTTAATGGAAATTGGAACTTGGAAACTTTTCGATTTGGATGGACGGACGACTGCACGACTGTCAAGGTCGGTTGGTTGGCACTGGCACGAAGACTGTCGCAGTTTAGTTGTTACGGCAAAAAATTCTATCGCGGAATTGAAGAACAAACTTTGCTTATTTTCTGGAGTAAATCGACTCATAACTCATTAAAAACGTAGTTTTCGAGGTACAGTATCTTTAGCAAAGTTGTTCAGAATGATAAGCGCCATCTATTGGTAGACTTTTTTCACGTGAATAATCCCCCTAAAAGTGTCATAAATATATTATTTTAGCGCAAGGCCAACATCAGCGCTAAGTAACTTCGACAAAGCTATGCACGAGATTATTTCAAACAAATTTGCAGAAGGTACTATTCATGTAAATTGAGTGTAATTTATGATATAATGTATTTTCTGAAAAGGATGCCCTACGACCAGTGTTTCGGTGAAGAACTCGAAAATATTCGACACGTATTTTTTTTTTCTTTCAATAAAGTAAGTGGAATTTTCGAGATATGATTTTTTTAAATTTCGCGTTTTCAAAAAAGAGCCTTTTTTTAACAGCCTAAACTGTAAAATCTAATAAAGATACAAACATTCGTCCAAGACATGAAATGTGCGACTTTTCCTTAGCTTTCAAATAAGCGATTCTATAAAACAATTTTTTAAGTTAATAATAATTATAATGAAAAAAGTTAAAAATTATTTAAAAAATTTCAAACTTGGGCCTAATTTTTTTGAAAAAAAGAAGCCTCCGGGGTTTAGCTCTATCTTGGCAAAGATTCAGAGTGGAAAGATCAATACTTTCGGAATTTTCCAATTATTTCCAATTACGACCCGCACGCGCGGAGCGTACCGCAGCGCAATTCGCTCGGATACTGGCTTAACAGGCTATCCGCATTATGTCGATCCGACCAATCCGAGCTCTTCGGCGTTGACTTTTTCTCTGCTTCGGCTATGGTTGAACTGGACATGCACACAGCACGGTCGGATCGGCCTATTGCGCCTTTAATTTGTCGACACATGTCGCGCCACAGGTCGAATCCTAACTTTGTCAGTTTATTGTTAACAACGTTTCAGGCAGAAAACGAGTAAAATTAGGACAAAGGATTTACGTGAGTAATAAAATAATGGTGACATAAAGCTGGCGCAGTTGCAATTTTTCTACACGGAGAACCCGCAGATCTAAAAATTACAATATTGCAATTGTTGTTTCACGCCCTGGTTGTTTCAACTAAAATGTTGTTGATTTAACTAACATATCTGTTGATTTTGACATAACCATTCAGGTAACCAAAATTGTTGTATTCAAATGCTGTCACTTGGCGGAGAACGAAGACAGTAAATGGTAGAACAAAAAACCACTTCATTTCACCAGAAGCGTTTCATATTGAAAATTTTCAATGGTAAATGAACGTCATTTATGTTAGTTACGTAGTGGTCGTTTTATGTAAGTGAAAGTATGCAGAAGAATTTAACAGTTAATTGTAAAACAAGTTTTTCATGTGTTAAATAGATATTCCTACAGTATAAATAGCT
Source organism: Malaya genurostris (assembly GCF_030247185.1). NCBI lineage: Eukaryota > Metazoa > Arthropoda > Insecta > Diptera > Culicidae > Malaya > Malaya genurostris. The sequence goes on from NC_080572.1 coordinate 50,957,420, forward strand.
TAATTTCATCTGAGAGTAATTCATTCTAGGACAGTTCATGTCAATGTTATTAAAATCGCTTAACGCTTAAAAATTTGCTGCTAAAGCGAAGTGATACTATTTGTATTTTCTTGAAAGTGTATTTGTAGCATTAGGTTTACCAGCGAGCCATTCTGCAAGTGAAGGAAAAATTTCCTAATTCCCTGTAACCATTTTTCTAGTGATTTTCTTTTGAGAATTGTAATCTTTTGGTTCATTTCCATATCCTTTGTGAGTTTAGTGATAAAGATATAAGCAGTTAATTAGGTAAAATTTTGTTTTTCAAGCAGTGAACGATTAGCTGCCCCCGAAGAGGCTAACAGTAAAAAATATTTATTGCAATTGGCGTTTTAAGTTCAAATAACTGAATAATTGGTTGAAACAACTGAGACATTTTTTAGCTTTCATGCATACAAGTAACTTTGCTGGGATTGTGTCTTTGCTCAATTGCACGAGTGACATCTCATTGAAACGTTTCATTGTTCGCTCAGGGTGTTTGGCATTGCTCAACTGAAACGTTTCATTACTTGTTGGGTGTCGTTGCTAAGCTGCCAGCACGATAAATCAAAAATGACAGATTAGTTAATACAACAGTCGATTAGTTGTACCAAATTTTAACCAATCGAAATAAGAAAAACAACTAATATTTTAGTTGTTTTGCGATCGCTGGCTTTTTCGTGTATGATTTGGTTTTTCTGGTTTACAAAAACTCAATACTTCAAACGTGTCCTGGGAAGAGAAAACTTTCATTTTTAGGGGTAAGTGGGGTAAAATGCACCCCCAAAGGAAATGTATCTATATCTTAACTATAGAGAATAACACGGAAGAGTTTCATGCATGACTGTCTTCCGTTATCATTATTTCTCAAAATTACGTACAAATACTCACTGAATACATTGAAAAATACATGAAATATCTTATTTTCTAAAACCGTTAAAAATTGTCTATTGAAATATATGTGGGGCATGACGCCCGATCATGGAAAACAAGAAAAATATACATTCTAAATTACGCGAAGTGACGATTATCTGAACATAGAGGCAGGATGATCTTAAACAACGGGTAAACATCCATCAAAACAACGGATTAAATCCCATGACAACCACGGGGCAATATGCACCCTCGTAAAGCTTCTTCTTCTTCTTCTTCTTTAAAGGAAGCTTTAGACTTTTTGTTGAAGAAATATGTGCCAGGTGGAAGAGTGTTCACTATTATGCATTAAATTGATAACTTGTGGATAATTGTTGTAAGCGAATTCTTGAGCATTTTGCCTCACACAATTCGGGTCCTTTTGCCCCCAAAAATATGAGAAGATAAATTTGACGATTTTTCTATAAAATTGCAAATACATCTTCTGTATTAGAACTAATTTTAGAAACCCGAATGATTGGCAAAGAAGTTCACTGGTTACAGAATTAAAATCGTCTTCCTCACCCTAGAAAATTACTATGGAACGAACATCAAAAATTACTTTTAACAGAGACATAATTGTTTTTTTTTAAGTTTTCCAGACATGATTGAACCATCGCTACCAAAATTTTATAGTAATCTGTTGTTATGGCGGACTTTCAGTTTCATTAAAATTTCAGTGAAAAATTTTTTAACTTATGAGAAAAGCAAAAGGTGCATTATGGCTCGAGGGTGCGTTTTATCCCATCTTTCCCCAATTCCTTGTCTCCGTGCGGTTCAACATAGTGAAACGATTGTGTTCCAGAAATAGTTTTACATTTTTCTAAACGATTTTTAAGAAATTTCTCTGCTTTTACATAATCTTCCGAACATTTGTATATGACTGAAATGTAGCCAACTGCTTCAAGAATGTTTTAACTGTAGGAATAAAAGCCATTAATAGACTTTTAAGAGATTCTGAAATATTGAAGGCAGTCATTATCCAGTCCACGATTTCAGAGAATTTAACAAACCCAGTATCTGATAAATTTTCTGATTGATCTTCAGGGACTTTCGGGGATTTTGAAGTCCTAGGAAGTGATGGAAATTCTTGCTCGGAATTTAATTTTCCTAGGCCTGGAGCTTTTTTCTCCGGTGTTTTGCTATCACTTCCAGTCTTTTTAAAATTTTTCGAGACCCACCAGAAGATACCTTCGAACCCTTACTAGGGAGCTTACTAGAGGATTTATTTCTTCTCTTTCTGAAGCTATGAGGGACCGCCGAAGATGTACCTTCAAGGGGATCATCAGCATCGCTCTCGTCAGCTAACAAACAAGCGAAAAAATTCACTGGAGGCGTAGCACTCTTCAACATTTCAGCAAAGGAATGCTTTGAATGTTGCTTAAGTGAACGTCTCATCTTGTCATTGCGCAGTTTGTACGCAGGCCATGCCGAGAGGTCATGCGGTCCCTACAGTAGATACACTTTTCAAAGTTCCTGTCGCAGGAATTATCCGCATGAGTTCCTCCACATTTGATACAACGGGAACAATGGGATGCTGTATGTCCCAATTGTTTGCAATTAGTGCAGTTCATGACCCGCGGCACAAAAAGGCGAACAGGTAAACGAACTCGGTCCAGGAGGACGTAATTAAGCAAAGCCGAGCCAGTGAAAGTCACTCGATACGAGTCTGATGGGATATAGGACTTAGTCCCATCCTCAGCGATCGATACATTCTTGAGTAGGGGGTTGTTAAAACCGCCTGTCCCATGCTTAAGAACGTCCTCGCAAGTCAGAATCGGATCGGTGATCACGCCGTCTATCTCGACTTGGCGAGCTGGAGTGTAACAGATCGGCTAAAAAGTTCGTATCGTTTCTATGAGAGGGCGCCACTAGAATTAAATCCATACCATTTTCAGTTAGTACCAACCTTCAACAGATACGTGTATAAATTTGACAGCTGTCTGATTATTAGTTTGTGAGATATTGCATTTTGAGTGAAGTTACTTATGTTATTGTGAAAAAAAATGGAAAAAAAGGAACTTCGTGTGTTGATGAAACACTACTTTTTGATGAAAAAAGTGCCGCCGATACCAAAAAATGGCTTGATGAGTGTTATCCAGACTCTGCACCGGGCGAAGCAACAATTCGTAAGTGGTTTGCAAAATTTCGTACTGGTCATATGAGCACCGAAGACGATGAACGCAGTGGACGTCCAAAAGAGGTTGTTACCGATGAAAACGTGAAAAAAATCCACAAAATGATTTTCAATGACCGTAAAGTGAAATTACCAAGAAATGGCTTGATGAGTGTTATCCAGACTCTGCACCGGGCGAAGCAACAATTCGTAAATGGTTTGCAAAATTTCGTACTGGTCATATGAGCACCGAAGACGATGAACACAGTGGACGTCCAAAAGAGGCTGTTACCGATGAAAACGTGAAAAAAATCCACAAAATGATTTTCAATGACCGTAAAGTGAAGTAGATCGAGATAGCTGACACCCTAAAAATATCAAAGGATAATGTTGTACATATTATTCACGAATATTTGGATATGAGAAAGCTTTGTGCAAAATGGGTGCCGCGTGAGCTCACAATCGATCAAAAACAACAACGAATTGATGATTCTGAGCAGTGTTTGGAGCTGTTATATCGAAATAAAACCGATTTTTTTCGTCGATATATAACAATGGACGAAACATGGCTCCATCACTTCACTCCGGAGTCCAATCGACAGTCAGCTGAGTGGACTGCACGCGATGAACCGAATCCAAAGCTTGGAAAGACTCAACAATCGGCCGGTAAGGTTATGGCGTCTGTATTTTGGGATTCGCATGGAATAATTTTCATCGACCATCTTGAAAAGGGAAAAACCATCAACAGTGACTATTATATAGCGTTATTAGAGCGTTTGGAGGACGAAATTTAAAAAAAAAACGGCCTCATTTGAAGAAGAAAAAAGTTTTGTTTCATCAAGACAATGCACCGTGTCACAAGTCGATGAAAACCATGCTGAAATTGAACGAATTGGGTTTCGAATTGCTCCCTCATCCACCGTATTCTCCAGATTTGGCCCCCAGTGACTTTTTCATGTTCTCAGACCTCAAGAGAATGCTCGCTGGTAAAAAATTTAGAAGCAATGAAGAGGTAATCGCTGAAACTGAGGCCTATTTTGAGGCAAAGCACAAATCGTACTACAAAAATGGTATCGCAAAGTTGGAAGATCGCTATAATCGCTGTATCGCTTCTGATGGCAATTATGTTGAATAATAAAAACGAATTTTGGCAAAAAAATGTGTGTTTCTATTAAACGATACGAACCTTTCAGCCGAACTGTTATACGCGATACTCCCGCGTGAAGAGCTCACATTGAACGATCTCGTTAGCCTGTTTTGCACTGGCTAACACAAGGCCCTTAGCTTGTCTGGGCGTACTTTCTCAATCTTTTGTATTGTAGAATATCGCGAGGTAAGGTCTTTAGATAATCAAAGGATGTTCAACTTTTTTCCGAATGTACACCGCGTACGAACCGGCCGGAAGTGCAAGCCCATCGGAATATTTTTTCATACGAAACTTATTGCTATCAGATAACTCCAGGTCAGGCAATTTAAAACCTGCGGTCATGGCACGGACAAGTGTCCGTGCGGGTAGAGATTGTAGGTCAAAGGTAGTGGTAGTGAATAACAGGGAAAAAGAGAAATGGAAGAAAAAAAATTACTTAGATTTAGTTCTCAAACGGCGAACGGTCGTCAAGGCCCGGTCCTAGGAAATCGGTGAATATTCCTGTTCAATAAAGTGCAAAAAACACCTCTTTGAGGGAAACGCACTTTTTTGCAGTCTTTTGCTGCACTCTACAATGAAATTCACGTTTTTTCGCTATACACTGTCTAATGTATTTGTAAACAATATAGCAGCAGCGCCCATCGAGCGCTGGCTAACGGTACCACACACAGTGCTTCTTTACACAGCTCACAATCGACCTTGAGGACGGATTAATTCGAATTATTACTCGACCGCACTGATGCAGACAACAGAATGCGGAATGACCTTGAAAAAGGAATAAAACAATTCACCGCACTATTGGAGAAACACGAATTTGCGTCCGATCAACCCGATAGTTACAGTGGAACTGAATTCCAGAAATGTTTAGCATGCCATCAGAATTTTCATATAGGATTACCTCACCCGATAATGTTAAAGCTAGAGGCAGCGTTGCCAGGTTATTTCTATAAAAATCTGTATCAGGAGCTAAAATCTTTCTGTTCCATATCTGTATCAGAATCTTTGCTACATAACTCAGTTAAATGAGCAAAAAAATGTCTTACAACAACAAACCCAAAAATCAAAACCCGGAATTGGTATTTATCTGTATTATCAGTCAATTATCGGTATTTTAAAAGAACATGTCTGTATTGCGGTATAGAGCTATACACCCAAACCTCCATTTACGAACCTTATATATGTATGTATGTACGCCTACACACTCACTCGTTTGCGTATATGTGTATATATTTATACATATAAATGATCGCTTTTACTTCACCAATATTTATATGTATTAATAAATACAAATATTTGCACACATGCGTACGTATATTAATACATATATACATATATAAGTTACGTAAATGGAGGTTTGGGTGTACCAGCAAGGATATTAAAAATAAACATATCTCTCCTGCAGAAGATCGCATACAACAAATTCAAACACCATACGGAAGCTCTTTTGGAACCGTTTCATATGTAAATGGTCTCATCTGCACCTTTTGATGGTAAACGAGTAAGAACTATGTACAGAAAAACATGAGAAATGAATTTGAGAAAATTTTACAGGTTTTAATGATGAATAACTTTGTAAAAGATAAAAATATTCATAGAATAGACCCGTTTCAGAAAAAAGTTTATATAATAAATTCTACATAAACTATGAGAAGAGTACCTTTCGCAAATTTGTTTATAATGACTTGTTGCCCAGCTTTGCCGAAGTTTCTTAGCCCCTACTTGAAAAATAAATTTATGTGAATAACCTCCCCTAAAAGTGAAGTAAAAATGATGGTTTAGCTGAAGGTCCAGCTAAACTATCATTTTTACTTCACTTTTAGGGGAGGTTATTCACATAAATTTATTTTTCAAACTATAGCGCCTATCATTTTGAGCAATTTTGTTGAAAATACTGTACCGAAAACTACATTTTTAACATGTTATTCTTTTTAAGAGAGTAAAATTGGGCTTTTCAACCGCAGTACCTTCATGCGGCGATATTGACGTAATAGTATGTTCACATTAGCGCTGATATCAAGTGATATACGAATATACTTGATATCCGATGATATCACTTGATATACCATACAATTTGATGGAAACGCGTATCACCATTTTGGCATGATATCCGGGATATCATGTACGATATCATGTCGAGTTGTCAAAAATCGCAACTAGCAACACGGATAATGGCATTGAACGCACTCATTTATGAACGTCACTTCGAGAGTGATAATAAACAATCATTATAATTTCTAATTTTTCAACAAATATTAGCGTTCGGAGACCATTAAATGCAAGACTTCAATTACTGATTGAATTGTAGGAGAGAAAAGCAATATTATTGATCTTACTCCTAATGGGAACATTCAATATGACAACTTGATTGTCAAACGATATCATTTCGATCATATGTGAACACTTCCACGTGATATGCATATCATCTCGGTATATGAAGTGATATTAGCGCTAATGTGAACATGGTATAAGGCTGCATTCGAGATGTGTATAGATATTAACTGATTTGATACCGTTTGACCGTATAAGATTTAGTAGTTCTGAAAAAGACCATTCGATTTCTGAAGATTGCGTTTGTATTCTAGGAATTAAAACGGAAGTTAAAGACAGTTTTCTAAATAAGTTCTTTACGTTCCTTTGGGGTCCTGAAAAGGACCGTTAGTGGCTTTGGGTCTATTTTGGGAAGGACTATTTTGTAACGGATGATTACGTTTGTATTCCAGGAAAAAGGGCGCCAGTTAAAATCATTTGTAAGTTCGAGTCTTGATCAAGAAGAAATCATGACATAAATAAAATCGTAACACAAGTCGTACAATCGCTCATATATTTCAATATTCCATAGATCTCAATATTCAAGTGAAAGAAACTATCAAAATGCATTTCCGGCATTCAGAAGGGCCAAGTTGTGGAATTTTCGACGACGATGTTGAACACCGTTCGGAACATTTTTCTCGAGCGTGATGCAACCAAATGCTAGCTGCATTTCATTTGTGCGCAAAACTAATCAAATTATTCTAGATTTGCACTAAACTCAGTTTTACCTTTGATTTGCAATGATTTAATCTTAATAATTCTTTAGATATCCTTCAGAGCCATTAGAACGACTGATTTTGTATAATATTCTCCATCGTCGTCCACTTTTCGTTTTCTTTTTCACCAATACAAACGACCAGCAGCGGGAAGGGGCTGAAGTTCACACACAGTACTAGCCTAGACGCCGTGTGGAATCCGGCGGAAAAACTTCACCAGAAACTGATCCACTGGGTTCCTGCTTCCATGTCGTAAAAGGCGACAATTGCAGGAGTTTCTTTTCCTTTCAGTTATCAGATTTTTTCAACGTTTCACATCCGATTACTCTATATTACAAAATTATCCCTTCATTCAAATTCATTCAACTTATCAATTTCCGGCTAGCTTCGGAGAAAAGTTTTATTTGGTAAAATTTTCTCTTCTATTATTATAAATTATATATTTTTTTTTATTCAACATTATAATATAATTTTTAGGCACACTGCTCAATCTCTAAGATGCCAAGGGTATTTACTAATCTTAATTACGACTAACTTAAAACTAGAATAGTATCATTATGTAATGTAGTATCAGGGTAGCGGATTCTCGACAATTCAGCTTTCAGCTGGCGATCGGCAGTGGCCGGTGAATTGAATATTGCATGAAAAAAGAATTATAAACTAAATGATAAAAATCAATGATTAACGAATTATTACAATGTTAATAACAGTATTATTACAATGTTAATAACAGACATACTTGTTTGTTTGATAAAATAATAATTTTTTCTCGGTACCCGACTGGAAACTGGAAAAAGATGGTCAAAAGTCTGCACTGACTTTCACTGATTTTTAAGAGCTAACGTATCTTCGAAGAAGTTTTACAAGACTTTATAACGCTTCTTTTGAAAGTGGCATCTTAATTTTTGCTAAGGGGATAGTACCAATTTCGAAGAAAAGTAATTTATTTCTTACCAAAACAATTCTTTTCTCTATCTAGTTTTGAGGAATAAAACATTTGAAGTATTTTTGCTGAAAATATAAATAATGTTAAGAAATAATTTTTTGAGATATATTCGCTTCATTTTAAAAACAGTTCTTTTGGATTTATCTACGTAGACCCTAATAAATCATTACAATATGTCACTTAGTCGCATTGCATTCGATCAATCAGGCCATTTTTTATTGAATGAAATTGTACCCAGAAAATACAGCAGAATTTTTATGAACTAGAGTAAAGGTCATCTCATATACGAAACCGATTAGTTAGAGTGAGATCTGTTGTCTCTATTGGATAGATTGACTTCAAGAGTAAAATGAAATGGGGAACATTCGCTTCAAGTTTTCGCATCACTATAATAGCAGTATTGAACAATTTCCGAACTACTTTTTATGCGGTATAGATTCTTAGAGCCCGAAGTAAAGTTTTTCTATTCGATTTTGTCACAATTCATTGATTAAAAGTCGAATAATCGGTAAAATAACATGGTGACTTTTCTGATTATTGGTACAGTAGGTGCTCTACCTATTGCTAAGTGACGAATGCAATTGATCAAAAAGTAGATATCGGTGTCAATTAGACTGTAGACTTATGGTGAAATCAATTAGACTGTAGACTTATGGAAAATCAGGGAGTAATATTTTTATTTAATTTGGCATTCAAAAATTATCTATATAAAATAATAGCAAAAAAATTAGAGGGTTGTATTCAAGACACGACCGAGCACAATAACATTAAAAATGGAACGTTTCTAGGGTCTTCATAATAAATACAAAAATAAAGATGATAATGATGACGATACACTAAACTAAAAACTTTTCCAATTGACTAATTACAAACTTGCTCTAGTTTAAGCGCTTAGATTGTTGGCGAATGATAAAATTTACAATTAGATTCTTTCTTGATAATAAATTCTATTCAATTTTGATCCCTTTCCACAATTTTTTACATTGTTAAGATTTTGAATAACGTCCTTTAACTAGAATTCTACTAGAACTAGAAAGCTCAATTTTAGATACAAACAACCTAAAGATTTAAACCTGAACAAATGAAACTGATTTATTTTATGATAACAATCTTCGAGAAACGTACAAACTCATTAATTTTATTTATTTTAGCGAAAAATGTTGTACCAGTAAACTCAGTAATAGTGTATTTTATTAATCATTTTTCAAAATCGTCGATAATCTTCGGAAAGTGTCGGTAAATAATATGGCAACAATACGAGGAAGAAAACTTGTGAAACAGTCCGCATAAAATATTTAGTTACTTACATTAATTTTCGCTTTGGCATATTAGGAATATACGGAATGGATACGCAACAAAATTCAGAAATTTTGTTCATATTGTAACTTGATGTTATTAACACATGAATGAACATTGTCATAGTGACAACGCGTGTAGCCATCAGACGCTTATTGTTTTGAAGCTAATAATGATTAAACTGAAACTGGCGGTTAACCAAATTCTACGAGGGTTGCTATTCAAACGATACATGTAAAATCGCAGGTAAACTTACCTTTAGTTTATCTTTGATACTATATGATATTGCATCTAATTATACTGTATATGTGAGCCTGTGGAACTCATTTATACTACCAAACCGAGGAGGCCGCTTTTAGATAAGTTTCAGAATTTAATTTTGAATCTTTTGAAGCTTTTAATTCCTGGCGGGACAACAACTTGTTCAGTCACATATAATGAAAAAGAAGTATCTATGATTATCATTATAACACAACTTTATACTGAATCCATTTTCGCGCCACCGTTTTGTTCGTATGGGAATGGAGATTTAAGTATGCAAACCGATCCGTTGACAAATTAAAACATTTTTAAGCTTACAATATTGAAGCTTTGGAATCATTTAAATAAGGAAAATCCATTAACAAATCATCGAGGAACAAGGGCTGCAAATTATATCCGAAAAATCTATCACCGATAATTCTAAACTGGTCTGATAGTTACCAGAAAACCAAAATAAAATACTCAATTCAAACCAATTTTTCAATGGTATGCAATTGAAATATTCAAATGACGTTATCTCATAAGTTTAAGTTAAATGTTTCCGAATCGATTGGTTGTTGAATTATATAAATCCATCAACAAATTACTGAGGTATGAGCATTCAAAATTATGACAGAAAAATGTTACGCGATTAGTTTTGCATGTTTTAAATTGACACCCCGCCTCGGGAAGCGAAGTGTAAGGCATTTTTAATGGCAAAATCTACCAACAATTTGCTAAATACATGGGATATTTTAAAAGAACCGATAACCACGCTGATTCGGTTCTTCAATAGCTAGATGATATATAAGATATTCAAGCGAACACGAAGCGGTGTTGTGCAGACAACAGAAAATTACACCAGCAAATAATGCAAAAGCGACAATCCAGCAAGTGAACGTATATACAATCCAGTCATCAGCTCACTGGACGAGCTACTTGTTTCATTCACAGTCAAACATCAACTAGGGAAAGAAATATTGTGCAGCATATATTTATAGATTTCCCTTCATACTACGCATAACGATACGGTGTTTTTTATGCATGACGCAAAGCCTCCTATGCCGAACAAAAAGTTGACGTCATTTTGTAAAACAGGGATTGGTGGATGAAAACATAGGTCACTTCTAACCAATTTTTCAATAGTATGCTATTGAAATACTGAAACTACGTCGTCATACATGTTTAAGTTAAAAGTTTCCGAATCGATTGGTTGTTAAATTATAACAATCCATTAACAAATGACCGAGTTATTAACGTTCAAAATTATGACACAAAAAGGTTACGCGACTATTTTTGAAACTTTTAATTGACACCCGGCCCCATATAGTGAAGAGTAAGGCATTTTTAATGCCAAAAAGTGTGCTGATGTTCTCTGGTGTGCGTGGGTCGATCTTAAAATGATTTTTTTTGTTCGAATGGTGACGTTAATGCGGAGGTTTTAGGCTATAGTACTTAAGGAAAATCCTTCGGGAAAGTAGAGAAAAACTGGAAAATTGATTCGTTTAGAATTGGAAATTTTCTATTCCATGCATGCTAGATCTCCAATGATTGTTTGGCGCCTATCGAGTTATGCAATGCTGCTGCCCGCTGGAGAGCAAAATATGAATACTAGATTATTAATAAAACCGTTTGGCGCCAAACGAGCTGATTTGTGCCAAAATTTCACTGAGCCTACTTGATTCACGTGTTTCCTTATTTTGAATCACATGTTCAATTAAGTAAGGGCGCCAAATGAACAGCATACAGGTGTCAATTTTCCGATATAAAAATTTGGGTTGAATGCCGTCAAGTCAAATTATAGAACGACTATAAGAAAAGAAAGTGATTAATGTTTTTTTATGATTCGTTGTTTCTAAAACTCCAGAGATTAAAATCCTCACTTCACGATAGATATAATCATAGCTGTCACAATGCGCCGAAATTTCATTCAGAGACACCAGGATTGAGGTGTGCTGCCACTTCGAATTAACACCGTTAACCCGAACACCAAAACTATTCGGTTCTCTACTTTTTGGAAAAATTCCATTCGAATTAGAAAGATGTTTTCTGTTTGTTATTCGGCTTAAATTTTTCATAAGCATTTCCCATGCTATACCTTTGAAGGATCCTTTGGACGAAATTTTGTGTAAATTTTTCTCGAAACGACCTCCAAATTTCGTCAATCGCTTGAACTTGCAAGTCCGGTTATTTATTTGAGTCCAAACGTCTTCAATTGGTCCAAACAAGATCCAAATTGTATCCATCCAGAGTACTTTGAAATTTCAAATTATTTGCGTTTGAGTAGCTATGAACAGTTTCGTCCAATGTACTCGAACCATCCCGTTTGCCTTCTGTTTTAAAATTACATCGATTGAACCGAGATTTGGGAACTCATCAACATGTTTTACCTATTCGAATGATTCACTTGCTCATAAACCGTCAAATTTGATTTTGTTGTATTTTGCTTGAATCATTTGGGATTTTTAAGAGCAGGAAAAAACATGCTTTAAAGTGCGAAGTGTATGTGTGTACCTAAATTGGGGAAAAATGTTGGAATCAAATCAAAAACAATTGTCTGATGATTCATTTTTACAGAACACTCTACCATTCTACTTCACTAATCTCGAGCAATCATGAGGGTAGTTCGATTATTCTAATTTAAGAGTATTCGAAATAATTTCCATCCAAAGATAATTTTTGAGCTGTGAGAAATTCACAGGGACAGCTACAGGTACAGAAATAAAAGGAACAAGTGCAGAAAGTACAAAACCAAGTACAGAAATGAGAGAAACAAGTATAGGAAGTACTGGCACAGTTTAGTGCAGAAAAAGGTACAGAATGAGCAGATGGTACAGATATAAGTACAAAAGTTACAGGACCAGATACAGAAAATACTGGAGCAGGTATAGAACGTACAGGAACAAATTCTGAAACAAGCACATAAAGTACAGGAAAACACACAAATTGCAGAAACAAGCACACAAAATACAAAATAAAGTGCAGACAATAGTGGAGTAAGTACAGAAAAACCTGTTTTTATCCACCTAGTGGTGTAATGATGCCTTTCTCATGTACAAAGAATATTGTGGTATTTTAATTGTACTTCCGGAACCGGATACTGGGAACCAGTATAGCCGGAATTGGTTTGTTTAGTTGCCAACTGATAATGACTATCGATTTGTGTAGTTTTGAGATCAGTTTAGAAAAATTTTCATGTTTTTTGTCTCGCCGGTTTAAGTGATGGTGTACAATATTGAATACACTTTACCCTATAATTCCGGAACCGGAAGTCGGATCCGGATGAAATTCAGGAATTCCGTATGGGACCGGAAGACCTTTCATTTGAATCTAAGTTTGTGGAAATTGTTCAAACCATCGTTGAGAAAAGTGAGTGAGATCCATTTTGGTATATATGACCAGTATTTCTGGTACTTCCGGAACCGGATACCGGGAACCAGGATAGCCGGAATCGGCTTGTTTAGTTGCCTACTGATAATGACTATCGATTTGTGTAGTTTTGAAACCAGTTTAGAAAAATTTTCACGTTTTTTGTTTCGCCGGTTTAAGTGACGGTGTACAATATTGAACACACTTTACCCTATAATTCCGGAACCGGAAGTCGGATCCGGATGAAATTCAGGAATTCCGTATGGGACCGGAAGACCTTTCATTTGAATCTAAGTTTATGGAAATCGGTCAAACCATCGTTGAGAAAAGTGAGTGAGATCCATTTTGGTATATATGACCACTATTTCTGGTACTTCCGGAACCGGATACCGGGAACCAGGATAGCCGGAATCGGTTTGTTTAGTTGCCTACTGATAATGACTATCGATTTGTGTAGTTTTGAAACCAGTTTAGAAAAATTTTCACGTTTTTTGTTTCGCCGGTTTAAGTGACGGTGTACAATATTGAACACACTTTACCCTATAATTCCGGAACCGGAAGTCGGATCCGGATGAAATTCAGGAATTCCGTATGGGACCGGAAGACCTTTCATTTGAATCTAAGTTTGTGGAAATCGGTCAAACCATCGTTGAGAAAAGTGAGTGAGATCCATTTTGGTATATATGACCACTATTTCTGGTACTTCCGGAACCGGATACCGGGAACTAGGATAGCCGGAATCGGTTTGTTTAGTTGCCGACTGATAATGACTATCGATTTGTGTAGTTTTGAGACCAGTTTAGAAAAATTTTCACGTTTTTTGCTTCGTCGGCTTAAGTGACGGTGTACAATATTGAACACACTTTACCCTATAATTCCGGAACCGGAAGTCGGATCCGGATGAAATGGGACCACGAGACCTTTCATTTGAATCCTAGTTTGTCAAAATCGGTTCAGCCATCTCCGAGAAAACCTAGTGAGATTATTTGACACATACACACACACACACATACATACACACACACACACACACACACACACACACACACACACACACACACACACACACACACACACACACACACACACACACACACACACACACACACACACACACACACACACACACACACACACACACACACACACACACACACACACACACACACACAGACATTGCTCAGCTCGATGAACTGAGTCGAATGGTATATGACACTTGGCCCTCCGGGCCAATTTTCACTAGTCGGTTTTTCAAGTGATTGCATAACCTTTCCATATGAGAAAGGCAAAAAAGTTAAAAGTTCAAAAGTTAATCGAAAATGTTGTCGAGACAACAATTTTGAATGGCAAATTAGAAGAAGAAAAAGTTTTCATTTCACGCATTCCAACGATGCCCACTGCTATGCCATTTCAATTTGAACGTCATTTTCTCATCCGTTAAACTTTTCTATTACAATCAATAATTGTTATGAGACTGTAGCGTGAATTTAGAGTTTTTTTCGGATGGCAAATTGTACGCTGCCAGTTTGCGTTCCGGCAAACCATCGGTTTTATATATTTTGTCCTGTTGTCCGCGATATAAAAAGGTTGGGGCCACTATCATAGAGCATTATAATGATGTTTTTCTTCAATAATCATTAAAATTGATAAGTAGTTTTGATTTTCTACATCTAATCTAATATTATTGCGCTACGAAGTGTGCAGGGGTCCGCTAGTATGATTATAATTGAATAGCTCTAAATTTAAATTTTCTGTAATATTCTAAAGAAATAAACCAAAATAGAGAATTAAAATAATAGATATAGAGTAATCAAAAATCCATAAATATACATCAGCGTTGCAGAATTTTTACATCAGGCTTATCGGAATGTTGTTGACTTCAAGCACATTCATTATTCGATATTACACAATTACAGACATCAAACATAGCATTAGTAATTGACGGTTCTAATTTCCTAAAATCTAAACATTAGCTTTAGAATCCTGCCTTATTACCGGTATCACTACATGTAATTACAAAGTGAGATCCTATTAATTTCGAAATGGTATTCCTTCCAAAACAAGAGCTCTCTGAATGAAAAATTTCATATACACATGCCTCAGGGTCCTTGTTTTTCTGCAAATTTTCATCTCATTGCCGGTTGCCCGTTTCATATTGGTAAGAAGGCCGAAGTTGCCCATTTCATTATTCACAGCACTTCGGGTTTATTGAATTAAAATATGCCCAATTATGGAAGGTCATTCTATTCGCTTTGAGAATATAAAGTAAATAAATTTAATAACGCCAACCCTTACTAAAATCGACCCGCCCCTATCCTATCCCTATAATAACAGCAGCTACACTTACCGGAAATTCCATCTCAAACAGTACTGACAGTATACTTGGCGTGAACTGAGTTTCCAGTTTTGGTTACAGCAAATCTTATCGTGATCGTGAAATTGGGCGCAATTGAACCGATTTGGAGTCTGACAAACAAAGTTAGCCGGAACGGTCGCATTAACCTAAAACAGATTGGAAGGACTGCGAGGCTAAAATTTTAATTGAAACTCATAAAATCAAGTGAACGACACTTTACTTTGCTGGGTTTCCCGAATCCCAATTAGAGGTTGACAGCCATCGTCGTTAATGTTTGGCAGCGAAGGGTTCGCCTGCTACGATTAGAAGTTGACCTGAGGCAAGCACATCGAGATCCTTCACAAATTACGTAAAAAAAATACTAAACGCATTACTCACTACGCTCGGTTTACCCTTTTTCGGAGAAGAAAAGGCAAAGTTTTATAATTAGTGTATGAATACAATGCTTTGCAACATTGTTAGCGTCTCGCTATTTACAGCGAAACGGAGCACGCGACACACCTCCCGGCGGTGCTAAAATTCTTCTCATGAAAACCACTGGCTTCCAGGACAGCACAACGTTTTCGAACCTGCTCGGGAATCAGACCGGATAAACAAATTCATATGAAGTTTGTCGGTATTTTCATACACCATGCGACCCCCTTTCCTACTTGAATGTTGATTGCACGTTTAGATCAGACAGATGTTAAAATAAGATTAAACCCTGGCTAATGCAACTCCCACTGCTCATCCCGCCGGACAAATGGAACACCAATTTCACCATGGCAGTACGAACGGTTTTGACCGACCAACCGGGATTGGAAAATGACTTCCATCGTCAACATTAGACTCGTCGTAAAGCTGATAAAATTCCTAACTTCTGGTGCAAATAATTATCTCAATCCCGGTACGGTACAGACCCGTAGAAGAAGTGGGGGCGTGGTGAACACTTTCCACCGAAGCAACTTTCGTTAATCGCTTTTCGGGGTTGTAATCTCACAAAACTAAAAAGGATCGAAGTGTGACACCATTGAATATAAGTATTTATTCGGTATACTCTGACAAATTTCCAACAAATTAAACATAAATTAACAAACAAAACGGGATTTAAGCAATCTGATGAATATGTACTTACTTGATTAACAGATTAAAATAAACCAGCTCTAAATAGGTAATGAATTCAATAAAAAATAACATAATGGGAAACGACGTTTCCTACTACTATCACGTCATCTCACAACAAAAATCAATACATGGCACAATACATGGCATAATTGTAGATATAACAAGCAAATAAACAATTGATGGAAATATAAAAAATTTAGTTATAATTAAATATCCAAGTATCTCAAGAACAGCTACTTTTAGAAGAAAGGAAATCATGAACTAATTTATTACCTTTATTCTATAGAATAAAATTCTACTGTTTAAATGATTATCTTTCAACGAGAACTTGAAATTTCGAATATATCTGTAAATTGTATTAGCTGTAACTTCTTCATTATTCAAAAGGCACGGATGGGATAGCCATCAATGTGTAGGTTTCAATAATAGCTTTAAGGTGAAATGTAGCGGAATGCGCAAATCGTGTTTTTGATCAATTATTCAAAAACTAGACTGATTTTCGAAAAACCAAAAGCACTTAAGTTTTCGAAATCAAATTTATCATAACTAAGTATTCTTAGAATTTTGAAATTTTGCTTTGCCGAGCAGTAATTGGTTTTTGGAATGTATAAACGGTAACTGTTCCGTTCCACGGGGATGATTTTAGAACTGAAAAGTAATGTTTGTAGCAGAATTTCACAAAGAATCTGAACATGCAACTCTAAATTATAAAATATTAGCTAAAACAACCGAAATTTGAAAAAGTTTACAAAAACTTTTGCGCATTTTTTTTATTGCTTGCGCGCTGCTGTTTCGTATTGAGGTGGTGTGAGAAATGCACGGTGGGCACGGTGGCATTATATCGTGACCAAAAATTACATATAAAATTATGACGCGAATTTATGCAGCACTGGGTTTTGTGTTGAAATAAAAACGAGTTGAATACAATAAAATGAGTATTGTAAAAAATTGTTTATTTTCTAAGTAACTGTCATTTATAATGCTAATAGTGTCCAATTCTGTTGAGTTCAATGCATTGATGTTGCTGAAGCAATAAAGCCTGGCTGTGTGATATCATATAAGAGGTATTATTTTAGATTGTAGCAATTTTTATAGCAAAACTATAACTTCATCATTGACAAGCTACTGAATGAAATACAAACCAAGTATTATCGTGATACAAACAATGTGAT
Source organism: Malaya genurostris (assembly GCF_030247185.1). Taxonomy (NCBI): domain Eukaryota; kingdom Metazoa; phylum Arthropoda; class Insecta; order Diptera; family Culicidae; genus Malaya; species Malaya genurostris. The sequence goes on from NC_080572.1 coordinate 50,975,119, forward strand.
AAACATTGAAAAACAACAGGCATATACATGGTTAGCAAGTTGGTCAATACACATACATATACATTAGGGTGGGACAAAATATTGATTTCAGCTCCACTAAACTTTTCGCGTTCCTTTTGGGTCCCATAATCACAGTGCAAAATTCTAGCTCGATAGGAGAAACTATATTTTCGCGCCCGCGGTTCAAAGTTTGTATGGGATGTAGTATGGGAAAACTAACTTTTAACAAAAAAATCATCTGGAGGTCACCCTATATACTCAAAAAATCAGCGGGCATGTAATTTTTGTAGGAAATTTAATTAGGAAGAAAACCTTTGAAGACTGTAACATAATCCGACACCTGTAAAAAATGTTATTGAAGAAAAACCGACACAAGGTCCGAACGATGGCTCATTCCTTAATATATCTAGCACCACTGCTGCTAGTGGTGGTAATATGAGTTTGCTTTCTTTTATTATGCTACAACGGCTGATCTGAGTTGTTTGATGTCTTCACAATAGTTGCTCGGTGTAGTTTGAAGATTTTTTTAAACTTAAAAACCATGTTCCAAAACTCACTGTAAAGACACACAAAAAACTAACTTTTTTATTTGAAGAAATACAATTTTGAAGTCTTCCACAATATTGTTGATAAACTCAAATACTATAACTTTGTTGAAGACATAAACCATCTGCCTCATATGGTTTAGAAGATATGGACGATAGAAAAATAAGAAAAAGAAAAACTTGGAATCAATGTTTTTTTCATAGTATTAAATGAAAATGGGTGACCTCCAGATGATTTTTTTGTTAAAAGTTAGTTTTCCCATACTAAATCCCATACAAACGTTGAACCGCGGGCGCGAAAATATAGTTTCTCCTATCGAGCTAAAATTTTGCATAGTTTCTATGGGACCCAAAAGAAATACGAAAAGTTTGGTGGAGCGAGAAAATATTTTTTTCCCATTCAACCTTGTCCCACCCTAATATACATATACATATAATCTCATGTTAGTCATTCATAATTACTCATGATTTATAGCTCTAGTGTAAGAGTAATCACTAACAATAACGATTGAATTAGCATATATTCAAAGTGTGAAGGATTCAAAAATCCATTACGTCCAGTCTTTTTTACAAGCCAATATAACGAGAGGTAAACCCACTGTGCTCAATCATTGAAAAAAGTTCTTGTTTCTGTGTCCGTTTTTCTTGGTATGCTTTGTGCGACGTTTCGTTCAACTGAAGCGGATAAAATTTTGCGCGTATTTTACGACGCTACATTTCACCTTAAAATAAAAATTAAAACCACGCTTTTTTTATTTAGCTTTTTCGGATTATTTTGTAACTATTGAGAAGAAAAATCAAAAAATTGTTCAGTGTATATTTTTTTAGAGTGCCCTATCGATTCCGTACAACTTCTTCCTGAACGCCATTTTTGTACAATTAACGGTTTCCGAGTTACAACGATTTGAAAAAGGCAATTTTTGTGAAATGTTAAAATACATACGCCCTTTTTAAAAATCAGCCGTGAGTCGGATTGACCTCTCAATCGGTTCAAAACTTATGGTTTGCCATACTATAGCCATGTGCAAAGTTTCATCCAAACCGGAGAAGGTCGGGCCTGATGATCTACTAAGCATTTCTGGAATTGCTCCAAAGGAAAGAAAATAGGAAAGCAGATAGGGCATATTGGGCGCATGAAAAAAATCTGGAACGGGAAAAATCAGATTTTCATTGGTTTTCCTTTACCAATCGTCTCCTACAAAGTTTTTGAATCTATCTACGAACTTCACAAAATTCGATGGTGTAAAATTTATTGAGATTCGTTGAAAAACAGCTGAGCTATGACAGCTTGAAGTTACCGTTCCAACTATTTTTAGGCTTGGTATTTGGAGTGTTAAGCTATAAAGGCAAGCTACCAAAAATAAATAAGTGATCGGCGACGAAAAGATGAATGATAACTTTTATAATTGGATGATTTATAATTGGATTTTATTTTTGATTATTTTCCGTAGATGTTAGGAACAACAATGAAAAGTTTTGAGATTACTGAAAAAATTATGAGGCTTGCTCGTAGATCCGTAGGAAGGACAAAAATCCATAGATCTACGCATAAATCTGTAGAATTTTCATCGCTATCGCTTTGTTACACAGTAACAAAGTACCAATTTTTTTGTATTGGTAAATAATGGGTAAACGAGTATGTGAAAAAATTGGGTGATTTACTACCCAGTTTCAAATGAGGGAACGAATTGAAAATGAGTAGAAAATTACCCATTTTGTAATAGATTTGGAAATCAAACATGATGTATTTTTTGGATTGTTTAGAAAAAAAAACTGCTGGGCTGCCGGACTTACAGAAATCTGTCGGAGTGATATAGGTACGACCGACGACTCCTAATAATTCATAGGATATAACTGGTTATGACTTAAAGTAATCAATTTAGTGTATCTTTCAATCACAGGGGGGGTCATGGAAAAATTCATATAACTTGACAAGAATCGATACGTTTTAGAGACCATAGAAACATTTTGCATACCTTAGATATGACTATACGGAGGGTGGATGTAGCAAGTGCCTTTAAAAAGGGGAGTGTTTAAAAAGGCATAACTCCGAAACTACTGGAAGGATTTTCTCCAAACTTGGCACAGTCACTTCTTGCTCTTCTGAAAAGGTCATAAGAGTATTTTAATAGGAGAGGGAGCGTAGTAAGCGTTCTTAACAGGGGGGGTAATGAAAAAAAATATCTAATTTGACGAGAATCGATGCTTTTTAAGACCATAGAAACATTTTGCATATATTAGATATGATTATATGGGGGATGGATGTAGCAAGTGCCTTCAAAAAGGGGGGTGTAATGTTTGTAATGCAAAACTCCGCAATCACTGAACGGATTGCAATCAAACTTGGCACATGTACTGCTTGCTTTTTAGAGATGGGCGTAAGCGTTTTTTTATGGGGGGATGGAGCGTAGCAAGTGTCCTTAACAAAGGGGGTCATTATCTAATATGACGAGAATCGGTACTTTTTGAAGACCATAGATACATTTTGCACAACTTAGGATATTCGTGGGGGAGAGTGTATTAAGTGCCTTCAAAAAAGGGATTGTAATGTTTGTAACGGCATAACTCCGGAACTACTGCACGAATTGCTATAAAACTTGGCAGAGGCATTATTTGCTCTTCAGAAATAGATATAAAGGTATTTTTATAGAAGTGGAAGTGTAGCAAGTGTCATTGAAAGGTGGGGGGGGGGTCAATGACGAAATTTATATAATTTGAAGAGAATTGACATTTTGGCTAGAAGCAAGGGTTTTTGAAAATAAATGCTGATTTCCCATTTTTCGTAGAACAAGAGAGTGGCAAGAATTTCAAGGTCCTATTAGATAGTAACAGATCGGCTGAAAAGTTCGTATCGTTTCTATGAGAGAGCGCCACTAGAATTAAATCCATACCATTTTCAGTTAGTACCAACCTTCAACAGATACGTGTATAAATTTGACAGCTGTCTGATTATTAGTTTGTGAGATATTGCATTTTGAGTGAAGTTACTTATGTTAATGTGAAAAAAATGGAAAAAAAAGAACTTCGTGTGTTGATGAAACACTACTTTTTGATGAAAAAAGTGCCGCCGATACCAAAAAATGGCTTGATGAGTGTTATCCAGACTCTGCACCGGGCGAAGCAACAATTCGTAAGTGGTTTGCAAAATTTCGTACTGGTCATATGAGCACCGAAGACGATGAACGCAGTGGACGTCCAAAAGAGGCTGTTACCGATGAAAACGTGAAAAAAATCCACAAAATGATTTTCAATGACCGTAAAGTGAAGTTGATCGAGATAGCAGACACCCTAAAGATATCAAAGGAACGTGTTGGACATATTATTCACGAATATTTGGATATGAGAAAGCTTTGTGCAAAATGGGTGCCACGTGAGCTCACAATCGATCAAAAACAACAACGAATTGATGATTCTGAGCAGTGTTTGGAGCTGTTATATCGAAATAAAACCGATTTTTTTCGTCGATATATAACAATGAACGAAACATGGCTCCATCACTTCACTCCGGAGTCCAATCGACAGTCAGCTGAGTGGACTGCACGCGATGAACCGAACCCAAAGCGTGGAAAGACTCAACAATCGGCCGGTAAGGTTATGGCGTTTGTATTTTGGGATTCGCATGGTATAATTTTCATCGACTACCTTGAAAAGGGAAAAACCATCAACAGTGACTATTATATAGCGTTATTAGAGCGTTTGAAGGACGAAATTTAAAAAAAACGGCCTCATTTGAAGAAGAAAAAAGTTTTGTTTTATCAAGACAATGCACCGTGTCACAAGGCGATGAAAACCATGCTGAAATTGAACAAATTGGGCTTCGAATTACTCCCTCATCCACCGTATTCTCCAGATTTGGCCCCCAGTGACTTTTTCCTGTTCTCAGACCTCAAGAGAATGCTCGCTGGTAAAAAATTTAGAAGCAATGAAGAGGTAATCGCTGAAACTGAGGCCTATTTTGAGACAAAGGACAAATCGTACTACAAAAATGATATCGAAAAATTGGAAGATCTCTATAATCGCTGTATCGCCACTGATGGCAATTATGTTGAATAATAAAAACGAATTTTGGCAAAAATATGTGTGTTTGTATTAAACGATACGAACTTTTCAGCCGAACTGTTATTGCTGTTGTTAATTTGAATGCAACGCAATTTTCTTTAAATAATTTCAAAGAACTAAGTGAAAATGATCTTTATTTTATTATTTTTACGAACTGGTTAGTGCTAAACTCAGCAGTTCAATTTGAACCGCTGAGCAGACGTTAAGTTTCTGCTATTTACAGAACACTTTTTGTTTTGCAACGGAGTGCAATGTCTTTTCTGAAGTGCCGAACGAAAACGTGTTTTCGACTATTTCTGGCCGATGCAGGTTTGGTCATTTAGGGGTTAGCCAAACTTTGTGCTAGGGCACTAGCACACTAAGCAGTTCAATTTGAACTGCTCTGCACTGATGAATCAAAGACAAAACGTAAAAATAATAAAAACAGTTATGTGCCCTAGCCAGTGCTGTAAAACTTCATTCAATTCAATTGAAACTGAATGTGGAACACATTGACGATCTCTCGAATGCAGTAAACTTCACTCTCTGACACACACAATGTTTGCTGACGGCCCGAACGGGCAGCATTCAGTCATCAATCGTTTCTCTTCAATCGAGGCTCAGTTTAACCACCGTCAGTTGATCTTTTGAAGTAACAAAATATCTCTTTCAGTAGTGTGAGAGCGGCCTTCAAATGAGGTTCATGTAAACATTCCAATTGGTTCAAGATAATAGATGAAAGACAAACCAGATTGCTGAAATATCAATCACAGAATACACATAAATTAATTGTTTCCTCCTTCAGTTTTCATTTTTGATACTTTACTCCATTTATAATTCTATTCGTTCGAATTTGCTTACTACCAAGAGCGAAGGCAATGAAGGAGTTACACTACTTGGCACTTGAAACTGAGCAAGCAAACCTTCAAATGACTATCAACGATTATTCAACTGACGATGAATTCCGGGAGCTTCACTTGAAAATGGCAGCAAAAATCAAATGAATTAGTAGGGATATGCTGACGGTCAGCGGCCATAAATTTCATTTTCATCTTATATTATTCGATTGAAAATGAAATTTTACCGCACTGGCCCTAGCACCAAATTTGGCTAACCCCTAAATGATCTTTATCTGCCAATGACCGCAAGTGTATTTAAGTCTCAGCATAACTACGAAACAACTAAACGCATCGCCACCAAGTTAGGCACATGTACCAAAGGTGGGAAACGATATTTTTTTAGAAAGCACAGATGCTTTCTACACTACTTAGGGTATTCATGATGGATATCTGTAGTAAGTTCACTGACAAAAAGGAAGTTAAATCAAAATAGATTATAAAGTTATTTTGAGGCAGAAGGAGTGTAACAAGTGCCCCGAACATGGAAAATGTAAGGGAAAATTGATCGGGTTTTAAGAACAACTTGTACTTCTTCACGAGTACAACATATTTCTAGCAATTAATACCGTTTTCGTTTATTGATCAGAGCAGCCCGAAAGCTGACCCAGAGTCGCCCAAACAACGTTTGATATGTTTGTTATAGCAACCTGCGGTCGCTCTAGATCGGACTCCAATCGCGTAGTTTCGCTCTGAAAATTTTCTCGGGTCGCACCACGCATCCATGCAAGTTTGCTTATTTTTTCTTTTTTTCATGAGTTGTTGTTTAGGGCGCGTACCACGTGTTCGTTTTACTCGGAGTCAAAGTCGCCCGCGTCTAGGTTCAAAAACGAAAACGGTATGGGTGAGGTTTACAAAAATATTCACAAGAGGGAGGGGGCAAAGCAAAGCAAAGCAAAGTCCTGGCATTACATTCCTTTTGTGGAATTTGGCCTTTCTGTTTCAACAGACTTCGCAGCCGATTCTTAGTGTACAGAATCATTGCATGGCTAGTACTATGGATCCTACTGACACTATGAATCCTTCCAGGTCGGGGCTCGAACATACGACAACTGGCTTGTAAGACCAGCGCCCTATGCATTGAACCACCAACCCGGGCAAGGGAGGGGGCATTCTCAACATTGATCTGAATTGACGAGATCGTGGAAATAATGATGTCATAAAAATTTTTATAAAGAAGAGGGAGTAGCAAGTGTTTAACGCCATGAAAGACAAAGGTATTGTAGATCGAATGTGACAAGGAAGTATGGGTGTACGTTACAAGCACATATACATATGAAACTCGGAGATTACTAAGAAAGTATTTATAGAAAGAAAGGTGTTTTAATTGTTTCAAACAAAAAAGTTCAAATATAAAACTGACCCAATTTGTCGAGAACACCATGGGACACTGGTCGTGAGCAATCTGGACATGTACGGAGTATTGTTCAATCGGGCTGTCGTGTTTCACAACATTCAGAGTATTTCGATGGGCAGGACAGTTTCTAGAATCCTTTTTCGACCTTGCCTTCACGAAACATTTCCGAGCAACGCCGGGTATTTCAGCTAGTAATTATATAAATTGCTAGGCAAGGTTTGATGAATCTAACAGAATTTTTTTACATCGAGCATCACTTAACTACGCCTAATTTGTTCTTCACGTTGCTTTGCTATTATACACAAAAACCCGACTTACCGGATTTCCTTGAATATTGCGAAAACTAAGAACTGAAAATTTGTTAGGATCGCTAATGAATGGTTTACAATAATCATTTATAAATTTGGAACAAAAAATAAGACTTGAGTCATATTAAAAATTTTCTAAAAAATCACAATAATATTTGTTGCTAATGGATGGTTTTAATAAAAATGTTTTTTATTTTCTCAGACATGTTGAAATGATGGTTATTGCTATTGAATAGTTTTATAAAGTATATTATACTTAGTTCAAAGTTAGGTTATACCTTCTCCTTGAATGGATTGAAATATTTGGTTAATGTTACAATAAGTAGCAAATCATGTGAAACTTTCGATCTAATGAGAAATCAGATCCCTCAATTACAGAGATAAATGTCCTCACTAACTAACAGATTACCTACCGAATTAAAAATTGATGCTTTGATCAGCATTACCACACCTACACAAAACCATGCGCATCCCCTTCGCATCATAGATCTTCCGGTAGTTATATTCCTAGTTAATCACATACACCGCTAACAAAGCGTGAATAGTAACAAGGAATGCTGAAAAAAGCTCTCTTTTCCATTGCAGTAACTTTTTAATCTAAATTAAATTTCTGCCGGGTAAGGGACACATCCGAAGTGGTAGCCCCAATCAAAGCCTTTGGCAAACAAACGGTAAGAGTTTCCCACGCCGATACTCGATGATTCCTCGATGAAATTGAATTTGTAGATTTAAAGACATTGCAGTTGTTTGAAATATGCTGTTGTTATATATCATCGTCAGACGATGGATAGTTTGAAAATTATGGCAACTAATACTACCCATGTCGTAACCAGTTACCACGAATCTTTTTCAAAAAAATACCTTTCTAATCCCTCGTTCACCAAGCTTTGTGGAATCATGGATCATCATCATCACGGCAGCAACAAAACCTTGAATCCGCACAGTCTGCCGTCTTGCTGGAACAAATCGTTGAAAAAAATACTTCCCATCTGTCTTCGAATGGATGTGCTTCCTGTGCTGGCTGTCAGGATTCGTTTATCTTCCGACAACGAACAAAAACCGAAGGAAAAGTGTCATCTTATATTTCAATCCTCTGCCGGGGGTGCGCTATTTTTTATTATTTTTTTAGTTTAGCTGTTGGTGACTTATCTTCGGATTGTCGTTGTTCACTCGCCACCACCACGCTATTTCCGGTTTCAAACGGCGATAGTTGGACGTTAAAATTTATGATATTCTTGCCTTAGTTGCGGTCTTCGCAATTGAACCGTCAGGAATGTTACGATCTGACCTGATCCTGACAGCTGCTGCTGCTGCTAGAGGAGGTATGAATGTCGAGAAGGAACAAATTTCTCGACAGTAACGTAAATAAATAAGCGGCTTTTGACGTAAGCAGCTGGCAGCTTTCAGGGCGGAAATTGTGTTGTTGCCAGTTTCGCCGAATCGAGCTTTCACTAAAAATTGCAGCACCCTGGCTGGCGAACGAGGGACGACCGAAGTGATTCAGGATTCCGCCGAGGATGCAATAATGATGATGGAAAACATGAATCAACAGGCGGCGCTCCCCGCAGTGAAAGAAGAGACGGAGAAAATTGTTTCAAATTGTGGCATTTTATTGTTATCGTTTCCCGACACTGGATCACAGTAAGCTGTCCGCAGCGACAGACTGGGGAATGACTTTCCGGAAAAATTGCACCGAAATGTTATGTCGTAAATTTCCTTCCGCTGCTGGTCCTGGCTGGTTTCTGCACTATCATTGATGAGATTTTTTTATATATTGCTAATTTATTTCATCGTTTCTAGATCGATTCATTGCTCTTCGACTGAGCTGGACTTTGATTTACTATTCATACCCGGACTTTTGGACGTTCTTACGGTAGCTTCCATTGATGGGACAATTCATCACAAAAGACAGTTTTCCTATTAACAAAAAAAGCAATTTAACGCTAAAAGCCGGTCTAACATGACACAACGTCTACTGATCAATTAGGGTTCTGATTTTCGGAATGTTCAATTATTGGCAAACTCCCCCAAATGACTGAGTTATTAACGTTCAAAATTATGACGAAAACCCTTCTTAATCCACCTAGTGGTGTGATAATGCCTTTCTCTTCTTTCATAACAGTCTCATGAAAATATGTTTCATACTTTTATTAAATAATTTTGGATACTAATTTTGACACCAGTTGATTCAGATTGATTCGAGTAGTTAACAAAAGCATACTTCAGTGTTTATGTCACACAGTCAGCATCATTTTTCCAAACTATTGCTTGACATTTGCGTTGCCTATTTGTATGAGAACAGTGATGCTAATCTAAATAAAGCCTTCTTAGTCCACTTAGTGAAATTTTCATATATCTTGAAAAATCACCATAGGGGGAGTACATGAAATTTTCGAAATCGAAAAAAAATTTTTGATGCCAAAAGGCTTAGAATTGCGTGAAACGTCGAGATTTAGTGTCATCTCGAAAAAAAATTTTTTTGAAAAAATCGACTTTTTGGGACTTAGAAAAAATATGAAAATTTTTCTAAGTCTCAGAAAGTTGATTTTTTCAAAAAAATTTTTTTTTAGATGACACTGTTTTATGCAGTTTTAAGAGTTTTGGCATCAAAAAAAATTTTCGATTTTGGAAATTTCATGTACTCCCCCTATGGTGATTTTTCAAGATCGAAAATTGTCAAACCTTTAACACCGGGCAGCACCCCTTACGCATGTTCGATTTAGCTCAAATTTTGCATGAAGGCTTTTCTCGAGGTGCTTAAACTTTTGAGCACTAGAGCTTAACGAAAATAGAGGTGATCCCAAAATTTTGGCACCCTTATATATATAAGAGCGGTAAAAATCAACGTGTTTTGTCGGTTACGTTACTTATACCATCATATATCTGGAACCAAAAGTCACAACCATTTGATCTTCGAACTTGATCAACGGCCCGACAGTAGCTTTCAAACGAGCCCAAGTTTGCAAGTTTGTTAAAATCGGTTCAGCCATCTCTGAGAAATTTGAGCGCGTTCAAATACAACGCTTTTTGTCGGTTACGTCACTTATACAATCATATCTCCGGAACCAAAAGTCACAGCCATTTGATCTTCGAACTTGATCAATGGCCCGACAGTAGCTTTCAAACGAGCCCAAGTTTGTTCAAATCGGTTCAGCCATCTCTGAGAAAATTGAGCGCGTTCAAATATCTTCGAAAAGTGCACATACATACACACACACACACATACACACACACACACACACACACACACACACACACACACACACACACACACACACACACACACACACACACACACACACACACACACACACACACACACACACAGACAATTTCCGATCTCGACGAACTGAGTCGAATGGTATATAACACTATGGGTCTCCGAGGCTCCGTTCGAAAGTCGGTTTTTCCAGCAATTCTAATACCTTTCTATAGAGAAAGGCAAAGAGGTTACTCGGCTATTTTTGAAACTTTTAATTGTCCCCCGGCCCCGTATAGTGAAGAGTAAGGCATTTTTAATGCAAAAAACCCTTCTTAATCCACCTAGTGGTGTGATAATGCCTTTCTCTTCTTTCATAACCGTCTCATGAAAATATGTTTCATACTTTTATTAAATAATTTTGGATACTAATTTTGTCACCAATTGATTCAGATTGATTCGAGTAGTTCACAAAAGCATGCTTCAGTGTTTATGTCACACAGTCAGCATCATTTTTCCAAACTAGTGCTTGACATTTGCGATGCCTATTTGTATGAGAACAGTGATGATCTAAAAAAAAACAGCCTTCTTAGTCCACTTAGTGAAATTTTCATATATCTTGAAAAATCACCATAGGGGGGAGTACATGAAATTTTCGAAATCGAAAAAAAAATTTTGATGCCAAAAGGCTTAGAATTGCATGAAACGTCGAGATTTAGTGTCATCTCTAAAAAATTTTTTTTTGAAAAAATCGACTTTTTGGGACTTAGAAAAAATATGAAAATTTCCCAGAAAGTTGATTTTTTCAAAAAATTTTTTTTTTGAGATGACACAAAATTTCGATGTTTTATGCAGTTTTAAGAGTTTTGGCATCAAAAAAAATTTTTGATATTGGAAATTTCATGTACTCCCCCCTATGGTGCTTTTTCAAGATCGAAAATTGCCAAACCTTTACCACCGGGCAGCACCCCTTAAGCATGTCCGATTTAGGTCAAATTTTGCATGAAGACTTTTTTCGAGGTGCTTAAACTTTTGAGCACTAGAACTTTACGAAAATAGAGTTGATCCCAAAATTTTGGCACCCTTATATATATAAGAGCGGTAAAAATCAACGTGTTTTGTCGGTTACGTCACTTATATCATCATATATCTGGAACCAAAAGTCACAACCATTTGATCTTCGAACTTGATCAACGGCCCGACAGTAGCTTTCAAACGAGCCCAAGTTTGTTAAAATCGGATCAGCCATCTCTGAGAAAATTGAGCGCGTTCAAATAGCACGATTTTTGTCGGTTACGTCACTTATACAATCATATCTCCGGAACCAAAAGTCACAGCCATTTGATCTTCGAACTTGATCAATGGCCCGACAGTAGCTTTCAAACGAGCCCAAGTTTGTTAAAATCGGTTCAGCCATCTCTGAGAAAATTGAGCGCGTTCAAATAGCACGATTTTTGTCGGTTACGTCACTTATACAATCATATCTCCGGAACCAAAAGTCACAGCCATTTGATCTTCGAACTTGATCAATGGCCCGACAGTAGCTTTCAAACGAGCCCAAGTTTGTTAAAATCGGCTCAGCCATTTCTGAGAAAATTGAGCGCGTTCAAATACAACGCTTTTTGTCGGTTACGTTTCTTATACCATCATATCTCCGGAACCAAAAGTCACAGCTATTTGGTCTTCGAACTTGATCAATGGCCCAACAGTAGCTTTCAAACGAGTCCAAGTTTGTTAAAATCGGTTCAGCCATCTCTGAGAAAATTGAGCGCGTTCAAATACAACGCTTTTTGTCGGTTACGTCACTTATACAATCATATCTCCGGAACCAAAACTAACAGTCATTTAATCTTCGAACTTGATCAATGGCTCGACTGTAGCTTTTAAACGAGTCCAAGTTTGTTAAAATCGGTTCAGCCATCTCTGAGAAAATTAAGCGCGTTCAAATACAACGCTTTTTGTCGGTTACGTCACTTATACAATCATATCTCCGGAACCAAAAGTCACAGCCATTTGATCTTCGAACTTCATCAATGGCCCGATAGTAGCTTTCAAACGAGTCCAAGTTTGTTAAAATCGGCTCAGCCATCTCTGAGAAAATTGAGCGCGTTCAAATACAACGCTTTTTGTCGGTTACGTCACTTATACAATCATATCTCCGAAACCAAAACTCACAGTCATTTGATCTTCGAACTTGATCAATGGCCCGACTGTAGCTTTTAAACGAGTCCAAGTTTGTTAAAATCGGTTCAGCCATCTCTGAGAAAATTAAGCGCGTTCAAATACAACGCTTTTTGTCGGTTACGTCACTTATACAATCATATCTCCGGAACCAAAAGTCACAGCCATTTGTTCTTCGAACTTGATCAATGGCCCGACAGTAGCTTTAAAACGAGTCCAAGTTTGTTAAAATCGGTTCAGCCATCTCTGAGAAAATTGAGCGCGTTCTAATATCTTCGAAAAATGCACACACATACACACACACACACACACACACACACACATACATACACACATTTTGGTATATAACACTATGGGTATCCGAGGCTCCGTTCGAAACTCGGTTTTTCCAGCAATTCTAATACCTTTCTATAAAGAAAGGCAAAAATGAACAAAGAGAAACTATACTTTATGTTTCGTGTTCGACTCGTCACTACATAACAGTTTATGTTGAACTGTCATTTAACCTAGCAGTTCTACATAAATCACTGAATATTAACAAAAATACTATCCGGAAACTGAGCGAAGAAATAATTTTCAACCGCATTAAGCTGTAAAAGTTTGAAGAAATATCTCGTATGGCAAGCCATCTGTTCCTGTAGCTTGTAGAGTGATATAACCATCGCATGGCTCAACATGATTTTCGCTTTGACCGGTTTTACACCATGACACCCATCGTGATCAATTAGTTATAGCCTGTTCGTACTATACCGGGACTATCCGGGACGTTTTTTTTTCCTCATCGGCGATGACTGAGCTGCTGGCGTGTGTATGTATTAGAATCCCGAATCCGGGATAAAATCCATTTGGTTGCCACCGATATTCCTCGCCGAGTTTTTTTCCAGCGCCGACTGTGGAGAAATTTATAGACTAAGTGAATTGTGTTCAGTTAAAAATTAGAAAGTGTCTTTGGACATCTCCCAGTAGCAATAGTGTTAAACGTCTTCAATTTTCGATCCGTTTGGCTTTTCCTGTTACCATCCATAAAGCTCAAACGCTATCATAAGTATTTTTTATATGAATTTAGAGTATCCAGTTTCTTTTGGATAATTGCATGTTGCCTGATCGCGTGTAGTCAAACCATAAGTTTTATATATTTTTACAGAAAATATAAAAATAGAAAAATGATCTAATATTATGGCACTACGAACTGTGCAGGGTTCCGCTGGTTAATTAAAAATAAACGCATAGTTTCTAATCATTAAAAAATGTGAAAAAATCACCGAAACTGTCGGATATTGAAATAACAAGGCCGTTTTTGCAGTTTTATCAGACTGATAAACTAAAACTCGCAACTAACAAATTCATAGTCACAGTCGTTAAACTCCAATACTTACTGCAAAAAAGATAGAACATCCCATTAGATAAATTTTACACGGTACATATGTCATTAGAAAGATACTTTCGATGATGCTTCCAACCGAAACACTTCAACAGCGATTGGATCTCTCAAAATTCTAGATGACAAAATCCAACAGGGATCCTCTCTGGCAGCCGACGAAAATAGCTCCCAACAATCATCATGAAAACCAATCCTTCAATTCTATCGTCAATCAAATTGGTATTCAAACGACCGCTGGCCGTGATACGACCGAAACGCAATTCAGGACCTCGTCGCTTCAATTACATGTCACTTCCAATTCGAGCGAATTCTAGCATCGGCGGCTCTGTGTAAACAAGTCTCGTTGCGGCCGTCAGCCCAGCCGGCACCTCCTATCCATGCCTCAGCCTCAGTTGTGGTCTTTCCGCGAAGCGAGTTGCTAATGAAATTGACTCAAAACCGAACCGGAGCGGATTGGATTCTTCCCGGATGCCAAACCGCACCGACCGATCGGCAGGAAATTGATTGAATTTCGGTAAATTTCGATTCCAATCAAAATGCAAATGATATTACTGTTGCCGTGTTGCCAAACATATGCCAGTACGAGAGTGTGCATGTGTGTGAATTGGTGGTTGGTGGAACATTTTCCATTACGTTAGCGACTGCGAAATGATATCAGACTTTGCGAATATCCTGTGACTGCAGCCACTCATCGTGATATGTGATCTCCGGTGCATTGAGCTGTGATTTGAGATTGAACCGTCAATTTTGAATTTCGCAAATGAATTATAATTATTATTTTTTTCGTTAGCTTTAAAATTTGATCGTTTTACAGCACACTGCACACATGCCAGTCAAGATGCTACATAGGAGAACTTTTTCTTGCTAATTTTAAAATCCAGAACGGAAGCACCAGGGAACAGTCCGAACGTGAAAATTCTACCGCGGTTCTTTCGGTTCCGGAAGACATACGTACATATCACTCACATCTATTCCATGCAATTACCACCTCCAAAAGTGGACGCCGCCAAGTGGAGCAGCAGCTCGCACTTCAAAACTATGGAGAACAAAATAAAATGGAAACTTCAACCGACTATCAGACCTGTTGAAAAAAGTTGACACGAAATGCACTTCAATGGCGGCTAATGACACGCTTGAAAAGTGGTGTTGTTAGCCAGCGATAACTCGTCACAATTTTGCACTTGTTGTATTGAATTGGATGGCCGGTCAAACTAATTCGAGTGACCGGCACTGTATACTCCGACAGAAGGGAACATTTACTTAATTTTCGGGTCGAAAATAGAAAAAAATCGATAAAATTTTCAACAGAAATTAACACTATTTGTGTCAGCTATGGACAGCGCCCACCTTTTCCTCATCCGTAGCAAATATGTTATTGGTTTGCTTTAAAATAAAATGAACTCCTTTTTATTCCGCTGTAAAATCTTTACTATTTCGCAACTCTGATCTAAACGAGACTTAGAACTGATACACTGATGAAGGTTGCAAATAGCACACCGAAATACTAACATCCGTGTCTGTTACTATCTCGTGACATTAGTGGAGAAACGGTAAAGATTTAATAGCGAAATTTATTAGAATTCATTTTATTTTAAAACTATATAATTCATTCCAAGCAGTAGCTGTAATGATATCGAAAATCTGCCTCAATTTAATCGAGCAGTAAATGTTCAAAACCTGACCACTGTTTGCACAGTTTTATACAGAAAACAAAGTCAAAAAATATTTTTCCTCAGTAGAATTTCAATACTCAATCGAATCTCTCTCATTTGTCATTCAGTATTCTCATTCTCACTTCGCTACCGACACAGCATTTGACAACATTGCCCATCTTTTCGATTTGTTACATCTATTCAAATTTATTTTTATCTAACTTTTATTTATTGTTCTCTTTACAACAATAAAATGTTTTTATAGTTTGATGTTTATGGTGAGAAAGGCGTCATTACACAGCTAGATTTTTATAATGTTCCATGCTTTGAACCCTTGAAACTATGGGTAATAGGAGAACAACAACTGTAGCAATATTATCATCGGACTAAACTAGGCTAATCGTGGTGTTTGTAAACACTTTGCGCCGAATCCAATAATTACATAATTACAGAATAATTTGAAATATAATAACTTCTTTGTGCTATTGTTTCCTAGAAACTACAATTGCCTATGATCCTTCAAATTAATTTTCATATTCCATTCTGATGCCACACTAAACTACGACTGCAACCACCAAACCGTTCCGGGACTCGTTGCACAGTGACATTAATGGGTTTTATTAATGACAGCTGCAGCTGTAGGAGCTCGATTTTTCCACGTTCTCCATCGGAACAGTAAAACAAGAAGTGGCAGCAAACACTGAGCCCCGACGGTGTCACTTACCGCTAAGCAAACAGGTAAACTACAGAACATGACATGTGCCGAGCTGGGAGATCCCTTCGGGGGCTTTCCTGGTCCTGTTAGTGGCACTAGGCAATACCAGCGTGACTGTTCCATTTCCGCTGTCACGCAGTTTCTTCATGTGTACGATTACGTTTGCTTGTACATAACTTGGAATGTGGTTTGTCACTCCGGTGGGTAACTTGACACGGCTGGGGTCAGCTTCGGTTACTAATGGCACTTCTAGTCTCCGAGCTCCAAAACAAAAACAATGGGAACTGCAGAGTGGGTTGAAAAGAGGTATCAATTCGAGCAGTTTTGTGACGCTTACAAAAGTTTCTGTAACTCGGGAGCATGCATGAAATATTTTTTCCTCAGAACCGAACTTTGGTGTAATAGAGTTGCATCTCTCGCCAGGCAGCAGTACCAGAAGCAAAAGACGTACTAGGCTACTGATTGTATTGTATTATTCGCCTTAATTACCGTATGATTTAAAATGCGAAGAGCATGCGCATAGTTCGGTCTAAGTGAGCTATTTCGGTTCTTGGCAACAATTTTTCATCTAATGGGTAGTTAGGGAAGAGTCTTCAACCACTCGAACAGTGGGATCTGATTTTACATTGGAACGAAAGCTGTGCTAAATTTACCACTTATTAAAACATTCATCTAATATGTCAATCCGAGATTGGAGATATAAACAAAATGTGAATCAAATAAGTTGATCGTTATTTCGAAAAGTTATCTAAAAAAATAAGATAAGATATCGATTAGGCACTCTAAAAAAATATACACTGAAAAAATTTTTGATTTTTTTCTCAATAACTACAAAATAATCCGAAAAAGTTAAATAACAAAAGCATGTTATTAAAACCTAAAGATTTGAAAAATGAAGAAGTTACAGCTAAAACAGTTTACGGGTCTCGTTGTAATTCGGAAATCGTTCATCGTACAAAAATGGCGTCCAGGAAGAAGTTGTAGGGAATCAATGCATATTTTTTTAGAGTGCCCTATTACTAATATGCACTGAAAATTTTTTTTGACTTTTTTCTCAATAATTTCAAAATAAACCAAAAAAAAATAAATTAAAAAAATCCGGGTTTCGATTTTTTTGATGATTTTTATTTTAAAACTCTTATTAAAACCTACAGATTGATGGCTATCCCATCCGTGCCTTTTAAATAATGAAGAAGTTACAGCTAAAACAATTTACAGATATATTCGAAACTTCAAGTTCTCGTTGAAAGATAATCATTTAAACAGTAGAATATTATTCTACAGGTTAAAGGCAATAGATTTATTCATGATATCCTATTTTTTCTAAAAGTAGCTGTTCTTGAAGTATCTCAAGGATATTTAATTATAACACCTACAATTATTACATGTACATGAATAATTCTAAATTATATTTAAGGTTTTAAGTTTTTGAAAATTGTATAAGTACTACGTGCATCGTCATTCGAATACAGTTTTGTGCCGATTGTGGTTTAGTTACTTTTAGAAGAAAGGATATCATGAAGAAATTTATTGCCTTCAACCTGTAGAATAATAATCTACTGTTTAAATGATTATCTTTCAACGAGAACTTGAAATTTCGAATATATCTGTAAATTGTATTAGCTGTAACTTCTTCATTATTCAAAAGGCACGGATGGGATAGCCATCAATCTGTAGGTTTTAATAAGAGTTTTAAAATAAAAAATATCAAAAAAAAAATAGAAACCCTGATTTTTTTTTAATTTAATTTTTTGGGGTAACTTTGAAATTATTGAGAAAAAATCAATTTTTTTCAGTGTATATTTTTTTAGAGTGCCCTATTGATTCCCTAAAACTTCTTCCTGGACGCCATTTTTGTACGATGAACGGTTTCCGAATTATAACGAGACCCGTAAACTGTTTTAGCTGTAACTTCTTCATTTTTCAAAAGGCACGGATGGGATAGCCATAAATCTGTAGACTTTAATAACAGCTCTAAAATAAAAATCATCGAACAAAATTAAAACCATGCTATTTTTTATTTAACTTTTTCGGATTATTTTGTAATTATTGAGAAAAAAAAATCAAAATTTTTTTCAGTGCATATTTTTTTAGAGTCGATTCCCTACAACTTCTTTCTGAACGCCATTTTTGTACAATTAACGGTTTCCGAGTTACAACGATTTGAAAAAGGAAATTTTTGTCAAATGCTAAAATACATCCGCCCAATCAGTCGTGAGTCGGATTGACCGGTTCAATCGGTTCAAAACTTATGGTTTGTCATACTGAAGCCATGTGCAAAGTTTCATCCAAATCGGAGAAGGTCGATTCTGATTTTGTCACTTTTTCGTCTACTCATTCCTGGAATTGCTCTGTTGCAAATGGGTAGAACATTACACCTTTTCAAATGATTCAAATGATAAAGATGAAGATGTTATACAAATATTCTCTAAAATGAATATAACCATCAAATACTATTTACGAGAATTAATCAAATGTCAAACAATCTATGTGAATTTTCAGTATGAGAAATTCGATTTTAAAAATAGCGAACTGCGAGTCCTTAAAGTATGAGTAATTAAAACTTGTTTTTAAATTTTATTAATTCAAAGGATACAGCAAAGAATTGTGATTTTGTTTTAGCTAAATTTTTCAACTTTGCAGGATCAACCAGTTGATAGCCAAGGGAACCTACTTCCACGATCTTTTCGACTGCTATTGATGTTTGTCAGGATTCGACCTTCGACGATTCGACCTTCGACGATTCGACATGGATTCGATACAGAATTGTACGTTTAGATTTTTCAATTTATTTTTCAATTAAATTTTTTGTCATGATAAGAATTTTTATATAAAAATGTGAGAAAATCTACTGTTAGGCCTATAGGTAGTGTGAAACAAACTTTCATACAGACAATCTATCTAGAAGGTAAATGTGATACGAACACCTACGGGTTTGCGCATTAAATAGCTACTAAATGCCAGTCCATCGAAAACTACGTGAAAAGTAGAGTGGAAAATATTCACAATTATTTTCACGTAACTATGATGTGATTTTTTTTTTGGGTGAAGCATTGTCTATCATTTTCATAAGGGCATCCATTCAGGTAGGAAGTGTTTCGGTAAAGCTTGCTTCAGATAGTATTGGAACAAAGACAAATACCTGTATTTCAGTTATTTATTATTGAATTCGATAATACTTCATACTTTTAAGAAAAAATACGGGTAAAATTATTCGTCACGGGTTCGAAGAAATTCTCGAGTTTTTCCTGTAACACGACTCATTAGGCGGCGCACACCTTCTTCGTCCATCGTTTTAGCTATCTTATTCCACCAGGTCATCATCTGATTGATGTCTTTGACAACCTTTCCCTTTGCCTTGAGTCTCCTTTTTATGATTGCCCAGTATTTCCCAATAGGGCGGAACTGGGGGCAGTTGGGTGAGTTAAGGTTTTTCGGAACAAACTGGACCCCTTTCTCTGCATACCATTCTTGAACGACTTTGCTATAATGACAGCTTGCCAAATCAGGCCAAAACATTACGGGATGGTCGTGGGATCGAATGAACGGCAAAATTCGTTTTTGGAGACACTCTTTTTGGTATAGTTCCGATGTCATTGTCTTATTTGTAACGAAAAGTTTCGTTTATTTGCCACAGCTGCAAATGCCCTGCCAAATCATATATTTCCTTGAAAATTTGTCGGCAAAAACAATTTTAAATTTTGCTGGAACATCCCAACGAGCCGTTGCCAAGCAAAATTTTTGACCTGGGATTTGCCCGAAGTCAGCCTTGACATAGGTTTCATCGTCCATCAGAAGACACCCGTCGAACTTGGTCAGCACCTGGTCATTAGGGTGGGACAAGGTTGTATGGGAAAAGATGAAAATGTTTATTTTTTCGCTCCACCAAACTTTTCATTTTCCTTTTGGGTCCCGAAAGCACCATGCAAAATTTTAGCCCGATCGGAGAAACTATATTTTCGCGCCCACGGTTTAAAGTTTGTATAAGATTTAGTATGGAGAAATTCACTTTTAACAAAAAAAATCGGCTGGAGATCAACCTATGAAGTCTAAAAATCAGCGCATATAATATTTTCGTAGGAAATTTAACGTGGAAGAAAACTTTAGAAGATCGCAAAACAATCCGACATTTGTTTAAAAAGTTATTAAAGAAAAACCGACACAAGGTCTGAACAATTGCTCATTCCTTAATATATCTAGCACCACTGTTGCTAGTAAAAGTAACATGATGTGACTTCCCTTTAATGTGCTAAAACGGTTGAGTTTATCTAAAATATTGTAGAAAATTCCAAAAACCTATTTCTTCAAATTAAAAAGTTAGACTTTTTGTGTCTTTACAGTGAGTTTTGGAACATGACTTGTCACTTAAAAGTAGTCCTCATACTTAGCTGAGAAACTTTTGTGAAGACATCAAACAATTAAAATGAACCGTTATAGCATAATAAAAGAAAGCACAATCATATTACCACCAATAGCAGCAGTGGTGCTAGATATATTAAGAAGTGAGCCATTGTTCGAACCTTGTGTCGGTTTTCCTTTAATAACTTTTTCTACAAATGTCGTATTGTTTTGCTGCCTTCTAATGTTTTCTTCCTCGATAAATTTTCTACGAAAATATCATATGCGCCGATTTTTAGAGTTCATAGGTTGATCTCCAGCCGATTTTTTTGTTAAAAGTGAATTTCTTCATACTAAATCCCATACAAACTTTAAACCGTGGGCGCGAAAATATAGTTTCTCCGATCGAGCTAAAATTTTGCATGATGCTTATGGGATCCAAAAGGAACACGAAAAGTTTGGTGGAGTTGATATCAATTTTTTGTCCCACCCTACTGGTCATATAGTTTCCGAGCACGAATTTTGACCACACTATTCTGTTTTATGGTATGATTTGGCTGTTTGATAGCTCGATACGACTTGATTCCTTCCTGGAGTCGAGTTCTCCTCACGGTACTATGGGCAGCACCGAATTTTCTGGCCAAATCACGGTCCGACAGATTAGGATACCTCTTAATCGTCTTCTTTGACGATTGGCTTGAGGCTTCCGAATCGTCGTCAATGTTTCCTTATACCGTTTGATAACGCACCATACGGTAATTCTGGGCAATTTCAGCTGTTTAGCTAGGCTAGATGCAGACCACAATGGAATTTCCAAATAACACACAATGTGCACAATGTTTTCCCTTCTTTCGGCTTCCATGTTGATTGTTTACAAAGTACAGTCGATTTGCGGAATGTCAAAAATCATACGTGAAGCTGACAAAATTCCCGACAAGTGGGCGCCAAGAACTTCCAAATCCGTCCACCAAGAGCGCTATAGTATGAGCCAAAGTTTGTTCCAATTCTAAATGGAACAAGCTTTATTACTCTTGGGGATTTCTGATTTTCGTGTGTTTATAATTATCAACTGGCCAAGAATAACACTACGGTCCACCAAACAGGTAAGCCGTGTGGCATCCGGCGGTATTATTTCAACCAAGTTTTCCTGTTCCATGTCGTAAAAGGCCACTAAAACGGGAGCTCGCAAGTCAAGGTGTATTTCCGTGCCGTTGACTGAATGACTGCAGGAGCCTAAAAAGGGCAGTCGTCTACGGAACCAATCATCGCCGATCGATGACTTTATATTCTTTATATTATATGAATTAAAGTGGAGCCATTAATAGTAAATTCATTTCTATCTATTTGCTCTCATACAATACTTATTTGTTTATAGTGTTGGTGTTCTTAACACTGCCAAGCGAAGTGTGGAATACTACATAATCTTTCTTATCTCTCTTGAACACTGACGATTATGGGTCGTTTTTTTGATTGTGCACAGCGAAAAGCTTTTGGTAAGACTTATTGAAATGGCTACGCAAATCACGCAAGTATCTGAATTTCAAATGCGGGATGATATAACGTTTGCATCTTCATCCTACGAGACAAGATCTTTTAACATGGATGATGCAGTTGGGATTTCACCCGCCGTTGAATATTTGGATGCTGAAAATCAACTATCTCGGACGATTTGGCAAGAGCTAGAGCTGCAAACTCAATCATCGCAAGCCTACTACTAATAATGAATATTTTTGGTTTGTGCGAGTGCGATTGCGCACTTTATAGCATCCTATATGTAACTGTCCCACATTGACGCAACTACGCATCCGGGTTTTTGGTTCTCCATACATGGTTGAGTCTGTGTATGGTGAGCTAAAATCGAAGCATATTCTATCGTTCAACACCCAATATGATAAGGATCAATAGTCAGAGGTGTTCATCGTTCTTCCTGGAATGAATTAGTCTCTTCTGTTTCTTCCCTAAAAGGAGTTAGCATATTGTTTGGCATTCTATATGGGGTGCCGAATTTACTTCTGTTCATACATATTGCGAATCGTTCTGCATTCTTCGAAGAAAGTAGAATAGGTATAAAGCGAGAAGACTAGTGTTTGATGGACAGAGAAGATGTTTGGATGTAAGGTACCGGTCGGGTGACGGCCAGGATGTAGACCATGTTCGATGTACGTTCTAGAGTGACTAGAGAGGCGTTTTAGAGTGACTAAAACAAGATTCAGAGTGGCAAAATGGTAGCGCGTATGCACGGAATGCATAAGAACGCAGGTTCAAGTCCTGTCTCTGAGCGTATCTTTTTCCAAAAAATCATCTTTTCTGTTAGTTTTTCATTCATTTGGCTTCTCCAATATATGTTTCCGTTCAGTCATTGCAAAAACTGAACTTAGTTATGACGGCTTTACGTCAAACAACTAAAATTAATGAATCGTTAGAATGGTATTAGTTTTATAAAATCTTTAAATTCTCTCGGAGGTTGGAGGTTCTATTAAATGTGCATTTTGGCATCTACAGATTGTTCAGCATCCTTTCGTGGATGCCGAACAATTTATTTCTTTTTGTTTTGTGCTGTTTCCCACTTTACCCACTTCACATTTGCTTTCCATGTTCCTTTTTTTCCCGGCTTTAATCATTTTGGTCGTTCACCGGGGGGATAAAAAGGGTAGAAGTTATTAAATTTGACTGTTTTATCTTACAGAGTTTTGTTATTTTTATGCTTGTTTTGTTTTTCTGTTTCGTTGTGGCCGAGGGAGTCATCCCAAGGGGTCCAGCCCCATTGCGAATGGCCCGCATGTTTTCTTTCTTGGTGTTTTTGGTGGGTTCGCCATAGCTTGTGCGCACATCAGGGTCCATCGGCTTTCTTGTTTGCTCGTTGACAGTCCGAGTCGGGCTGGTTTGTTTTGCTGGCCGCGGAGAACATCCCCATGTTTCTTTTATCCTTCACTTTCCATCAGGAAAAATATGAGAAGCCACGGCAAGGCACAAATCTCTAAAACGGGAACGTCCCACTTGAGCCAATTTATTCTTATAATTTTTCATATATAAATTTTGATCCCTGAGAAATTTCTTTTCGTTGTCAGTTGTGTAATAGTGAAACAACTTAAAGAATAGTTGTAGGCGCTTGGTTCCACTGTATTCATCAACCCTTGTCCTAGCAACTCGTATGGTTGTAACAAACTAGCAGGAAATCTCATAACACATGGGCTGAAAAGTCCCGGGCGTAACACATAGATGGTGCTAGTTTTTTTTGCAGTCACCGTTTCTCCAGTTAATACTAACCTTAAAAAGGCAGCTGTTAAAATTTCATGATATTCCATTCATTAGTTTATGAGTTATTATGCTAAGTGTGACGCTACTTTTGTTATTTTCAGAACAATGAATCAAAAAAAAAAAAATTGTGTTTAAATTTTACACTGCTTTTCGATGAGAAAAAATACCGTATATGTTGAATAATAAAATTTTGGTTTGCGATCCTCAAACGTGGTCGTACAGACACCGATTATTCTGAACACAGTAGACGTCCAAATGAGGCGGTAACACCAGAAAACATAAAAAATCCAGTTTTTGCAATGACTGAGTGGAAACATATATTGGAGAAGCCAAATGAATGAAAAACTTAACAAAAAAGATGTTTTTTTGGAAAAATATATGGTACCGGTCGGGTGACGACTATGATGTAGACCATGTTCGATGGACGCTCTATTATGTCTAACCGTGTTTTAGACCTGTGTCTATCACAAGGTTCAGAGTGGCGAAATGGTAGTGCGTATGAACGGAATGCATAAGAACGCAGGTTCGAGTCCTGTCTCTGAGCGTATCTTTTTCCAAAAAATAATCTTTTCTGTTAAGTTTTTCATTCATTCTTCTTCTCCAATATATGTTTCCACTCAGTCATTGCAAAAAACTGAACTTAGTTATATGGCGACTTTACGTCAAACCAACTAAAATTAAAAATCCACAAAATCGTTTCGAATGATCGAAAAGTGAAGTTGCGTGAGTTAGCTGACATCGAAAAGATATCAGAAGAACGTGTTTGCTGCATATTTCAAGACCATTTGACTATGAGAAAGCTCTGTTCAAAGTGGGTACCGCGTTTGCTCACGGTTGACTGTAAAAACGAGAACGTGTTGATATTCTACGCAACGTAACAAACCGGATTTTTTGCGTCGATATGTGACAATGGATGAAACATGGACTCATCACTTCACTCCGAAATCAAAACGATCTTCATCTGAGTGGACAGTAACTGGCGAACATCGTCCAATGTGCCCAAAAGCACAACAATTGGCTGGAAAAGTTATGGCCTCGGTATTTTGGGATGTGGGATGAAGACTAAAATTGCAAAGAAACGACCGCATATGGCAAGAAATTTTTTTTGTGCCACATTTCAATCAAAACAAAGCAAAACTACATGAATTGAACTTCGAATTACTCTCACATCAACCGTATAAACCAGATTTGGCTCCCAGCTACTACTGGCTGTTCGCAGACCTGAAAAAAATGCCCGCCGGTAAGAAATTTCGCACGAATGAAGAGGTTGGTTATCGCTGAAACTGAGGCCTATTGTGAGGCAAAAGAAAAATCGTCCTACAAAAAAGGTACTGAAATGTTAGAGCGGCGCTGGAATGATTGCGTTGCTCTTGAAGGAGATTACGTTGATGAAGAAAGTTAATTTTGAACCAAAAATATCGTGTTCTCTTTGTTAGACCCGGGACTTTTCAGCCCATGTGTTAGAAAGACATCCTAATTTTATTAGATCACATATCTATATCGGGCACACGGTAGAAACAAAAATATATTCCGAATCTATGCTTCGTTGGGTAGTGATTGAAAGTTAATGATTACTTCAAATCCGTACAGACGGCAATCCTGGATGGTAATTGTTGTTCGTGCACAAACTCGCCGTCGAAGGCACTGCATTAGTCAAAACTGTAATGCAAGGTATTCACAGATAACGAAGGAACCGGCGACAGAAAATCCCAATTAACCGTGGAAAAAGCAACGCTCTCGAAAATCAAAAGTTGTCGGTGTTTTCTGCCATATATTTAAATTGATTCCATTATTTTGTCCCGTTTCACCTTTGCCCAAACGTTTCTCAGCTTTGATTCGAACAACTCGCTAATGGTACTATGAATTATTGTTTGAATACGAAACAAAAAACACCCGTCGCATTGTAGTTGCCGTAGCAATGGAAACTCTTCAGACATATTTAACTTCCGGTCGTATACCGCCTTTGTGGTGACTTGAGGTACAACGATTTCAAAGGAAAAATTCAAATATAATAGCACGAGTACAATTGAAAATAATTGCGCGGTCGCCGTCCATTCTAGAAGTAAATTGCAAGGCGAGCCTTGAACATTTTTCGAAGCTATCTGTTTCCTATTTGATGTGTTTTCTCATTAGCATTGTGAAAGTGGAGACTCACTTTCTGAAAAAAACCCGATCCGAAAACCATGGGAACATGGAATTAATTTTACAATGATGCTTTCGCAAACGGCAGATAATGGAATCCATGTGCCTCATGTACTCGAATATTCAGAAACTCTCCGTGGCATGACTATGATTATGATTCGCCGACTTACTTGCCGTCGACCAGCAGTACATAATAGCAGGATTGATATCGAGGTGCTCTAGTCGTTGCCGGCTTCCAAACGAAAAACTAGTGGAATAATTCTCGCCAATTATCATATTTTTACATAATTGTGAAAATTTTGCGCTTTGTCGGGCTTTGTAGAACCAACACCATCCCATCGGGAGGTCGCTCCGAGTTTACCGAGGCAGCTTTTCGCCGCGCTTATTAGTGGCGGATACCGTCGTGGCTGTTTACGGAGCTATGGGGCAAACACTGATGAATAGATTTTGAAACTGATGAGCTCCGATGATTGAAACTTCGCAAAAGTAAATATTCCTAGTAACGTGCACACACCGATGAGTAGATATTCACGCCTAGTCTCTAGTTTGAGGGAGGAATGAATCCAACATAGAAGGGTTTTGATGTAACATACCTTTAGGTGTCAAACTGACACTAATATTCTACACATCCGGGTCTAAGGTCCAGGGTTCAATTTGGTTTACTATAAAATCCTTTCGTATGAAAAATCGTTCAATACTTTCTTGAGACAATTGAAATTCCAAGGGTTTCCAACAAGCCGCAAAGGTGTCAAGTAATCCAGGATTACTCTAATTTTTCGCAAGTAATCTAGCAATCGGTGGATTACATTAGGAATCCAAAAGTAATCATTAGTAATTCCAAGTAATCCAGGTAATTGCTTATTTTTTTCAAATAATCCAAGTAATCAAGAAAAATATTAAAATAATCCAGTAATCATATAGTACTCCTTTTTGCCTTTCTCTATAGAATGGTAAAAGAATTGCTGAAAAATCTGAGCTCCGAAGACCCCTAGTGTTAAATACCATTCGACTCAACTCGACGAGATCAGAACATGTCTGTGTACGTATGTGTGTATGTATGTGCTGAGCCGATTTCAACTCATTGTTCAAATTTGAAAATTAAATTGCTGTCACTCCCGATTCCGGAGATATAATCGCAGAATAATGATACTTTTTTTTTTTTTTTTTTTTTTTTTTTTTAAATAACTATTTATTGGAATATGAGTTAAAATTAAATTATTAAGATTTAAATTGGGTGTTCAGCCACAAGTGGTGACTTTTCAGCCCTGTTATATATATATGATTTGGTTATTACCATGAAGACATCATTTGCTTCCGCAATTCTGAGATTTTTGTGTAGGGAAAATTCTAAACCTACTTGTATTGTGTAATGGGGAAAAGGAACTTATATACTAACTTACTAACTAATACAGAGAGCGAATCGATTCAATTGAAGATTGCATCGATTTTTGTCGGAATTTGCTTATAATATTATGTGACATTACATCTAATGGTTCTATATTTGTGAGTCTGTGTAACTCATTTGTACTATCCGAATAATGATACTTGGAATCACAAAAGAATACACTAAGTGGATGAAGAAGTGTTTTTTTTTGGTTTTGATTAAACATGAAAGTTTGTGAAAAGTTTTTGATATTAATCTTACCGGATGTTTTTACTGGTGGCTTAATATGACCCGCATATATTTCGTTGAACGGTACGGTTTAAACCAGCTACATACTACAACTAATCTTTTTTGGCTATCAGAATTTTGAATAGGCGCTGTCTAGGAAACAAACGGACGATACCTTTTTTGTGACGTTAGTTATTGAATTAAAGATACCTGAAATTTATTATGAACAAAATTTAAACTGAAACTTGGATTTCACTGACAATCTTAAGAATATTGGTATATATATTCAAACTCTAAAAATAACTATATTTTTGTATTGGACAAAAGATTTAAACAATTTTATGCACAATCCAAACGCAATAGTTAACTACTATAATTAAGTTTTTATTCTAGGTTTTCCGTAGAATCTCAAAAAACTCGGAAGAATATAGGAAACTTCGAAATTTTAAAATTGCCATCCGTGATAGAGACGTAGAATTTGAAGTTTTCTAATAAAATGAGTTTTGTGATATTCAAAATATTTTAAATAATTTCAATGGTTTTATACAATAAGGAATAGAACGTAAAAATATATGAATTTTATATTCTAACCCATGGCAAAAAAGCAACCACAATATAAAAATAATACATTGCTTGATTTTTGTTCTACAGGTAATTAAGAACAAAATCATATATCTTAAATTTTCCGCTATCCTAAACATCAATTATAATCGATAGAATATTAAAATTTATATTTCACAAACTTAGAATTATTTCGGAATGTATAGAATTATTTGAATTTTTTATTAGTAAACTCCACTCGAAAATCTATCATGTACTTGTTTTACAATTCAGAAAAAGTAAGATAACGAGTTTAGCACAAAAAATCTCATGAAATGAAGTATATCCTGTTTATTGCCACCTAGTGGTGTAATGATGCCTTCCTCATATCTCTCTTATTCTCATATAAAAAAGGATTGGTATTCTTCAAACAATTATGTTTGATTTTTGAAAAACATGAAAGCTAGTGTATGAACTAGTGTAACCAACGACACGAAACAGTTCTCAGATCGGTTAGGCCATCTTTCTCAGTGAAGTGAGTTTCACTATTCCAGGTATTACTGAAATTGGAATCGCCTCGAATATTGGCTTTGCAGCAGCCTTTGCGATTGGCACCAACAGGTTATCTATCTGCAGCTTACAGTTTTCTTCGTCTCGAAAAACAACCTCTTTGTTGCATGCTTCTTTACTGAATGAAATCTTGCACTGCCAATATTTTGTGATCATTTTCAATTGCGTAAAGCGGTAGGTGGGTGAGTGGTGCCGGCCAGCATTGGAAGTTATTCAGGAATTAACCTTGTTTATGCTAGGGCATATAACCAATTTCATTATGTTTACGTTTCGGTTTAGCCTCGGCGGTTTATGTTGAACCGCAGGTGGCATAACAGTTCAACATAAACTGCTATGCACTGACGAGTCTAAGACGAAACGTAAAGATAATAGTGAAAGTTGAATTATTTTCCATTTTGAAAAATCACCGGTTTACATGAAATTTCCGTAATTGACAATTTTTTTTTCATTTCCAAATATCTTACAATTAGCTGAAACGATAACAATTTTAAAAATAACCCATTTTTGAACTAGTTTTGCTCATAACTTCGGTTCAGAAAACGCTACTTGAAAGCGACAGTCATCAAAAAATTGGTTTTAACAATGTTCAAAAATACCTAATACGAAAAGTGCAAAATAAAAATGCTACAGTGAAAATTTGATTTTTTTAGGAACACCTTAAGTTGCTCTTTAAAAATAGCTGTAACACTAAAACCGTTGAAGATATCACAATGGTGTTTTCATCAAAGCTGCTCGATGTAAGCCCGATCTACAATATTGCCGAATCGTATTTATTAAGAATAACATTCATGTAAGGTTTTCATAATATATTGCCGAAGGATGCAGTCCTCTATCTCAACACATTCGCAAAATATTTTTTGGATCACCTTAGTAATAAGAGCCACCCAAATACCATGTACATCAAAATATGGCTTATCTTACACTGATCATTTATTTTGTAGCTCTGAAGTATAAGTTTAATGTTTTTGTCTCCATAAATTGTGGATCCGGACCACTGTGCAATGCAATATAACTAGGAAATTTTAAAATCTTCGATCTTCTACCTATTTTTTGAGATTCTACGGCAAACCTAAAACAATATCAGAATTTTAGTCGTTATGAATTACGTTTGGATTGTGCATAAAAATTGTTTAAATCTTTTGTCCAATACAAAAATATAATTATTTGTAGAGTTCAAATATATACACCAAAATTTTTAAGATTGCCACTGAAATCCAAGTTTCAGTTTTTTTTTGTAAATTTTGTTCATAATAAATTTCCAACTAAAATAATAAGAAATATATGTCATATAATTTGAAAATGTTGTTTCGATTTTGTTTGCAAAATTTTCCCAATAATTGAAATTCTCTGTATTTGTACCAAATTTCTTGAGATTCTTTGAACGGATATCTAATTTTGTTCATCAATACATTGTTTCTGGTAATGATTTCAATATTTTGGAGTTGAAAAATGTACATGTCATCGGTTTAATTTTTGAGTTATATACAAATATGTGGAAAAAAAGAAATATTCATGTATATTTATAATTTCATCTATTTTCACCTTTTCTGAGGTCATCTATCTACAGTTTTCATTATAACTTTGGGTAGAAAACCTTATTTTTCATGTTTGCAATGCATTTTATTTCTGGAAGTAGTACCTTTCCAATGGAGAACAAATTTCGATAATCGGTTGACTAACAACACAGTTATGACTCGGTAAAGTTGAAGTTCTCAATATCCTATTAGTGATGCAGGTGCCGAATAAATGCAGATAGGGCTTATTT
Source organism: Malaya genurostris (assembly GCF_030247185.1). NCBI lineage: Eukaryota > Metazoa > Arthropoda > Insecta > Diptera > Culicidae > Malaya > Malaya genurostris. The sequence goes on from NC_080572.1 coordinate 51,005,616, forward strand.
CGAGTTTGGAAAAAAATAAAGGGTTGTATGCAAGACACGACCGAACACAATTACATTAAAAGTGAAATAATTCTAAGGTATTCATAATAAATACAAAAATAAAGATGATGGTGGATGCACTAAACAGCGACAAATTACAAATCTACTTTAATTTTTCATATCAAAATTTATGAAAATATCCTTTAAATGAAAGTCAATTATGATGATTTCAAAGTTACTTAAAAGACCAATTTTGGATACGAGCAACCTCAAGATATAAATCTGGACAAAAGAAACAATGCTGTATCATAATAATTTTCAAGACAGAGAATGTACAAACTTATTCATTTTATAAACAGCGATTAGAGAAGATTTTATATATTTTATGATAAAACACTTGTTGTTTTGATGAAAATGATAAATTAACTGAAACTGGCGGTGACCTGAGTTTAGTGTAGATTAAAATCATACATGTAAAATCGCTTGTCTTGAGTTTATCTCTAATACTACATTTTATTGCATATGATAATTCTATACATGATAGTCTGTGCAACTTATTTGTACTAAGTTCCTAATCTTTTGAAGCGTTTTATTCCTGGTGGGACAACAGCTTGTTCAAATCGATACTGTCTAACGATTTGTATTGCATTTTTTTTGCTACACTTAGTCTGGATCCCTTTTATTAGATTCTTGGAAGCAATATTAGACCAAAATATTATGCTTCATACGACTAAATCAATTTCTAACTATTCAATTAGATTACACGATTATTGTTTGGTTTAATAATAGGGTCTAAGGGATTATGCTGAGAGATAGTTCTTTGTATTTAGCCACATTTAATGAAAAATAATGTTCTATCATTATCATCATAACACAACTTTATACTGAATTTATTTGCGCGCCACCGCGTTGTTCGTATGTAAATGGAGATTTCAGTATGCAAACTACCCGTTGACAAATGAAAATATTTTTAAACTTTTTCGAATCAAGTTAAATGAGGAAAATTTATCAAGAAATCACAGAGATATAAACATCTCAAATTAGGTTCGAAAAATCTATCGCCGAAAATTTTAAGTTGGTCTGCTAGTTACCGAAGAATAGAGATGAGCCATGGATAAACTAAAGTAGAAATGTATTCGGGCATATATTTATGGATTCCCTTTTTTGCTATAGTTGATACTGCGCAAATCGGACGAGAGTTTGACATCATTCACTGAGACTGTCATTGGCTCGTGAAAACATAGGTCAATTCAATCCAATCTTTCAATGGTATGCAATTGAAATACTTAAATGACGTTACCGCATAAGTTTAAGTTAAATGTTTTCGAATCGATTTTTAGTTAAATTATATAAATTCATCAACAAATGACTGAGTTATAAGCGTTCAAAATTATGACAGAAAAAGGTTACGCGGTTATTTTTGCATTTTGTTTTAAATTGACACCCAGCCTCGTACAGTGAAGAGTTAGCAAAAGCGACAATCCAACGAGCGAATGCATATACAATCTAGTCATCACCTCACTGGACGAGCTACTTGTTTCATTCGCAGTCAAGTATCAACTGAAATCAAGAAATGATTTGCAGCATATATTTATAGATTCCTCTTCGAACTACGCAGAATGATGCGGTGTTTTTATGCATGACGCAAAGCCTCCTATGCCGAACAATAAAATAACGTCAATTTGGTCAGCTGGGATTGGTTCATGAAAACATAGGTCAATTCTAACCATTTTTTCAATAGTATGCTATTGACATACTGAAACGACGTTGCCATACATGTTTAAGTTAAATGTTTCCGAATCGATTGGTTGTTGAATTATATCAATCCATCAACAAATGACTGACTTATCAAAGTTCAAAATTATGACGAAAAAAGTTTACGCGGCTATTTTCGAAACTTTTGATTGACACCCGGCCCCGTATAGCAAAGAGTAAGGCATTTTTAATGTCAAAATAACTTGGAACGGGAAAAATCAGATTTCGAACTTCACGAAATTTCAGGGTGTAAAATTTATCGAAATTGGTCAAGTAACAACTGAGCTATGATAGCTCATAGTTACCTTTCTAACTTTTACTTTTTTTAATGATTTTTTCGCATTCTATCATAAAATCTCGTCCAATAACTTAAAAAAATATTTCAACAAATAAAAAAATAAAATTTTAATTTTTTACTTTTATGTCCATCACTCCTTCGCCCAGAGACACCGAGCAATGAGCTACAATCTATCATAAAAAAAGAAAGGATTTCTAAGAGTTTTTTTCGTAATAAAATAAAAAGGCAACACTTTTTAATAGCGTACGCTTTTTTCTGCCAAGCCTCTATAATTACCTAAAACACTACCGATAACGTCAAATCAATCGCATTCAACGTTTCTGAAATATATTTTCTAAAATATTTTCTAGGAATACACATTGTTTCTTGTTTTCGAAACTCTTTTCTAATATCTAGATATAAATGTGAAATGTGAAAATTGATTCACGATAAATGTTAACTATTAAATGATAGTGTGAATATTTACCTCAAGGTCGTTGTTGTTATATTTCAGATTCAGTATGGACGCAACCAAAAACCGCTGCCATTTCGCAATGGTTCAGAATCTGTCAATTTTTATGGCTGCGTCCTGTTGTTTACATTCTTCTCCAACCACTTGTGCAGTTGTTTATTCGTTTTCATTAGTTTGTTTCGAAACGCGTGGAAAAAAATGCTAAACAACGTCGAAAAATTGTGTACAAATGGTGCACAGAACGCGGACTGTCACTGAGAAAGATAATAAAAATGGAAGGTGTGAGTGAAAAAGCCGTGCGAAATGCAATCAGGATATTCGGTGAGGATAACACCTTTGAGGATAAACCGAAAACGGGTCGAAAAAAAGGTCCTGCTAACCCTCATTTGGATAAACGTATACTGAAGGCGTTCGAGCAAAAGAAGGAGGTTTCAGTTCGGGATGTGGCCAAAAAAGTGGGCACTTCGAAGTCAAATGTTCTTCGTGCTAAAAAACGTTTGAATCTTCGAACCTATAAGAAGCAGGAACAACCAAAACGTAGTCCGAAACAAGAAGCATCGATCAGGCCGAGGGTTCGAAAGCTGTACAATACGATTCTTGCTAGAAATTTGAACTGTATAATCATGGACGACGAAACCTACGTGAAACTCGATTACAAATCCTTGCCGGGACCACAATTATACGGCGCGAGAAGGGCAAGTGTTAAACCAGTCCGAGACATCGATTGAAGTCGAAAATTTTGATAAGAAAGCTATGGTCTGGCAATTTGTAGCTGCGGTAAGATTTCGAAACCCTTCATCACCACTGCTTCAATGAACAGCGAAATATACATCTAGAAATGTTTACAAAAACGACTTCTACCCAGGATTCGAAGCCACAAGGATCCTGTTGTCTTCTGGCCAGATCTTGCTTCTTGCCACTACTCGAAATCAACGGTAGAATGATATACTACCAAAAATGTCACTTTCGTCACAAAAGACATGAATCCACATGAACTTTGGGCATTAACGAAGGCACATCTCAGGAAACCTGTCTCGGCAGCCGAAACCATTCAACAGTTCGAAAAAGATTGGAAAAAAGTGTCAAAACTTGTCGTCAAGATGTCTGTACGGAATTTAATGAGGAACGTTCGCAAGAAGGTGCGCCAGTTAGTCTACAATGGCTAAGTAGGAAGTGCTGAGAATAATATTCTGTTTTTGTAGTCTAATATTATCAGTATATCGAATAAAATTAGAACATCTGACACTTCAACAAACTATAATTGTAACTTTTTATAAAAACTTTGAATAGAATTTTCGGTTTTCCATCGTTTCAAATAGATTTTAATCCGAAAGAATTTATCTTTCTCATGGTGAAAAAAAATTGAAATCGGTTAAAAAATGACTAAGCTATAGTCAGTCAAAATTAGCGTTCCCACTTTTTGTATCCCCTTGGTATTCGGATTATTAATGACGCTACTTTGTTGCTGCAAATTAGTTTACGCCGACGATTTGAAACTTTGAAACCCCGGATATATCGTTAGCATAGAAAAATGTCAGATCGTAATATTCCACCGAATATTGAATCCAATGCTGATAAATGCTTCTATACTTCAAAATGCATAGTTTGGAGTCCGTATCAGTTGGCTTGGAGTTTATGAACTGAACGCGTACAAAAAAGATTTATTCGACATGCTCTAAGAAATCTTCCCTGGCAAAATCCGCAGGATCTTCACCGTATCCCGATCGTCTGATTGGTTTTGACACACTGGAACGGCTAAGAAAAATTCAGCAAGCTATTTTTGTTGCAAAATTAATCAACAGTGACATTGATTCTCTGAAGCTCCTATCCAGTCTTGAATTTCGTGCATCACAACGATCGCTACGTTCTAATGGTTTACTTCAACCGAGATTTCATCGAACGACGTTCGGATTTTATGAACCGATAACAGCATGCCTCGGAACATTTGCCACTGTTCAACTTCTCTTCGATTTCTGCGAACCCACATTTGCACATAAAGCGTTTCGATCCACGGTTGACTATAACTGGACTAAATTATATATATTAAGACCTTTTTTGTCGGATGAAATAAGTAAATAAATAAATGCATTTGGTTTAATATGCAATTTCAGCAGACTTTTTATCAATCGCGCAAAACTCACAGATGGTCAACTAAGCTAAGCTAAGCTGTATTTGAATGTATGAAAGATACATCCGTCAAATCAGAAATCTACATGAAATGACATGACCTTTTAAAATAATTGAAGAATAACAAATGTTTGGCAAAAGAATTCTTTCGACCAAACGGCTTTTGGCCAAATGCTTCTTACACGCAGGCATCAATTCGATATGAAGTTGATTCTTGCTAGATGCTTAAATTTCCACTTTTTGACCATCGAAAACTTGACCGCTATGATTTCCACCGAAATGTCTAGCTATTTTTGCTGAAATTCTTCATTATTTTCAACTAAGTCACTGAAAATTGACTTCTAATGAATTTAGAAAAAAGTGAAAATAAAAATTAACGTAACTTAAGAACATTTGGGGGTTCTGTTGGTTTGTGCTAAAGCACATATTTTATTTGATTTATTCACGTTTTGCTTTCGGTTCCGCAGTACTTAAAGCAGTTCAAATTGAATGGCAGTATCGAATGTACGGTAGTATTTTTTATAGGATTTGTGGATAAATTTCACGAATTATTCAGACAAAATAATATTTTTCCTGATTGTATCCGTAAACATTATTGCTGAACACGAAAAGAGAAATTTGTTGCGAAGACTAAAATTTCAGTCCTCAGCATATAACCAAATAACTCACATAGTTTCAGAAGCAAATGAAATTCTCCTTTCAAAATTTAAGAACTTGTTTTATTTCCCCTCTTCGAACGCCTCTGTTCATTAGCCTCGTTTTTGAGACGGCGATCATCAAAACGTAATTAACATCGCTAATGAAAATAATCCATCTCAGAAAACACTCTAATGTCGGTTCCAATTATTTGTCTACCCGACAAATAACGGGTACTTCAGCGCAAAATTTATGCCGTCTTAGCATCGAACCGCCGATGAAAACATCCTCACATTCGGTTGCGAATAATCCGTGTGAACACGACTGCTCGAGTGCCGAAAGGAGAGACAGGTTGTCATTAGGTGCCGATTTTGCGAGTAAGCGAAAGGAACAAGTGCGCCATTACGGTTGTTGATGTGTATAAATTGTATTCAGATGGCATCCCCCAAGAGCCCATTTTGCAAAACATCAAACACTTCTCGATAAGCTCGTCGTCGTCGTCATCTTCGTGGGAGGCGTGCGGTTGTCGATTCCGTCACACGCCACCAATGAGTAATACAACAGAGGGGTAAAGTACGGCATCATTACTGAACATCAACACCTTTGTACTCCTCAAAATTCCCACCCCTCCTCCACCTCCTGCACATCAAACATGAGTAAGAAAGGAACATCTCCGCTTCACCACCTGGTCACTCGAGGCTGTGTGCAGAATCCTTTTAAGCCCCCGATTTTAACTGCCAATCGTTGAAGTGCGTTCTCTACTCCAACAACTATCGTGTCAAGTTGTCGAGTGGAAAATCTTCAAGATGAAAAGCAACGAAAAAGTGAACGGTGACTTCAAGTATCCCTCAGCCAACAACTGCCAGCTTCCCCCCTTTCATCCATAATGGTTTCAATGCCCGATGGATTTCGGTTCGGGCTCATCAGAGACGACAAACGTGATGTCATTACGAACTTGACGGCATGGTGAATGAGCTGCTACCACGCTTGCTATCTCTCTCTCTCTCTCTCTCTCTCTCGCACTGTCTCTCTGAGCATAGTGAGTTTAGGATGAAAAGGCTTCGGGGTCCCTCGAGAGGATTTATGGAGTAATTGTTTTATTGCCGATGATACGTGCAAGGGCCGTTGGGAGGGAGGACTGGCTGAGGTGGGAAGGTCGACGCTTGAGCATTCCAACTGTGACGTGTGGTCGTTTGTTACACAATTTATCGTCGATTGTATGACGCGCCGCTGAACATGGCTGGTTATGCCTCCTTCGATATCAGGCTCAATTTATGTAGGCAATTTGTAAAATTTAGATGTCGAAAGTGCTCGATGTTCAGCAGAAGAATTGACAGTTACTTTTTCGGTTCTGAAAGACCCTCATTGGTTTCGTTTCTGTGAAATTCAAACACCCGTTACTGCTAATCCGTTCCAATTCCATAGTAGTAACTACATCAAACAGTAGATAAAACGCATTTTCTCGCCACTTTTCGTGTGAGTGTGCGTGCGTGTGTGTGATCGTGCGGTTACTGATGACACCCGAGCAAGCCGACATGGTTTTGCTTTTCCGGTGGTCTGCACATTCAAATGGGTCGGCAGAAGGTGTAGGCAGCCGGTGTGTGAGATATGACTGCTCCATTTGACACAAGCATGTGCGTTCGCCCCAGTAATGTCCCCAAGAATGTTTAATCAACATTTCCTATGGATTTTCTCGCAAGAAGCTCACATTCCCCGGCAAGGGAAACGATGTGCTTTTTTCCTGCTTCACACAAACACTCTCACACACACGCAGATGAAACGGGGAGGTGATGTGGGAATGGAACCGGGGTTGAAAGCGGAATGTCTGAACGATGTGCTCTGTAAAACTCTAAATGGGTTCTGCCATGTTTTTGCCGGATGAGTGATCCCAGCAAGCTATGCACAAAACAACATTGCTAGAAAGAAAAATGTTTTGACGGCTCTTAATGTCCTGCTTCGCTTAGGGTGTTATGATGTCACAAAGAGCATAAGTCCCTCCCCCCATAGCCGCCCGGTTGACCTGGCAAGGGGGAAGGGATAGCATTGCGACGACGGCAAGAAGTTATGATTTATTTCCGAGCGTGTGGGAATAGCACTTAAGTGGTTGAAAGTAGAGAGTAAAGTGACAAATTTTGTCAACTTTTTTTTCCTCTCTTGTCAATATGGCTAGAAACGTATGTTTTTCCTTTTTTTTCTGCGATTTAATTCAGTTCTTCTTACCCATAAGTATTCTGATTCCGGTTTGACAGAAAGGGAACAATATGGTCGAGGCAAGATGGCAAGATGATATCCATCGTTCCTGAGCTAAAAAGTTTGTATGTATGAGTGAATGTCTGAGCGCGAATTGACAGAGCAAACTTTTGTTTTTATAGAATCAGATATCTATGAACGTGTCATAGATAAAGGAAAAGTTTTTTTAGTCGATTTTATTCCAAACCCTGTTATGCCAGATTATAAAAGATGAGAACATTAACTAAATACGAACTAAACATTATTTTTTTCGATTTTCTATTTTAGAATAAACTTTTCTTGGTACCATAAGATCTTTTATTTTTTATTTTAATCTTAGAATGCGAAAATTATTCCAGTGGCTTCCGAAAATGAAATTTAGATGGATTGTCGGATACGTCACTTATAAGCTTATATCGCCCAATCCGGAAATATTCGGTTTGACGGCTGTGTCACTTTGAAACCAGAAGATTCAGTCATTTGCTTTTCAAACTTTATCAAGAAGGGGCTGTAGTAAAAAAGAAATTCTACAGACAAAAATGATCAACAAACATTCACTTTAAGTCGGACGCTCTTGAAACTCCCAGAGAAAAAACAAACACATAGGGGAAGATGGGATAAAACGTACCCCCGAGGCATAATGCACCTTTAGCTTTTCTCAAAAGTTACCAATTTTTTTCACTGAAATTTTAATGAAACTGAAAGTACGCCATAACAACAGATTACTAGAAAATTTTGGTAGCGATGGTTCAATCATATCTGGAAAAATTGAAAAAAAAAACGATTATGTCTCTGTTATAAGTAATTTTTTATATTCGTTCCATAGTAATTTTCTAGGGTGAGGAAGACGATCTTAATTATGTAGCCAGTGAACTTCTTTGTTAATCATTCAGGTTTCGAAAATTAGTTCTAATACAGACGATGTATTTGCAATTTTATAGAAAAATCGTCAAATTTATCGTCTCATATTTTTGGGGGCAAAGCGACCCGAATTGTGTGAGGCAAAATGCTGAAGAATTCGCTTACAACAATTATCCGTAAGTTATCAATTTAATGAATAATAGTGAACAATCTTCCACCTGGCAAATATTTCGTCAACGAAAAGTCTAAAGCTTTCTTTAAAGAAGAAGAAGAAGCTTTATGAGGGTGCATATTGCCCCGTGGTTGTCATAAGCTTTAATCCGTTGTTTTGATGAATGTTTACCCGTTGTTTAAGATCATCCTGCCTCTATGTTCAGATAATCGTCACTTCGCGTAATTTAAAATGTATATTTTTCATGTTTTCCACGATCGGGTGTCATGCCCCGCATATATTTCATTAGACAATTTTTAAGGGTTATGGAAAATAAGATATTTCATGTAATTTTTAATGCATTCAGCAAGTATTTGTTCGTAATTTTGAGAAATAATGATTACGGAAGATAGTCATGCATGAAACTCTTCCGTGTTATTCTCTATAGTTAAGATACATTTCTTTAAGAGGGCCCGTTTTAGCCCATCTACCCTTATTAGCTATTTTTAGCAAAGTTGGTTTATTTAACCTTCTCTCTTAAGGTAAATTCCCGCACCTTAGACTTAACACTGTCCATCAAATTCTGTACAACATTTGCGCCATCTTTCTTGAGAATTTTCATAAACTCTTTTATTAAATCCCTGTCGTTTTTGTAAAACTTCCATGTTTTGCGAAGCTTGTCCTTTAGAATTGCACAGAACATTTCCCTATTGGGCGTAAGTCGTAAAAATTTCAACGAATTTGCCTCCATCGACACAAAAAAACATCGTTTTCTTCGTATCACTTAAACACCGGTTTCGAGTAATGGCACGATGCCAGGTCCGACCAAAACTGATTGTTGTTATTGTGCAGGTGCTTCTGGAGACATTATTTTTTGTATGTGTGACCATTGACGGTGACGGTCGTTATGTACAGGTTTTACAGTCCAACAATTGGTTTAATTGCTGGCTAATTAGGCATTTGAAGCAACGATACAAAATAGTGGGAAATCTAATCAAAATTTTGACTCAAACCTGTTTCAAATTGTAGTTTAATTTTAGTTACTGGCCAAGCAATACAAATGGATTCTTCAAAAAAATATTTCGTTGAATATTGAATTAAAACAAAAATAAAAGGCGGGTGGGTAATGTCAGAGACATAACTGGATGTCGTAAATACGAAAACAACTGATATGTTCCTTAACACTTCCGAATATCAATTAGTTGATCAATTGTATGAATTATGCAACATTTTTTCCAAAAACAAAGAAAAAGTTTCACTTGGTCTCGATTGCTGTGAATTTCACACAGCGAAAAGTGCACAAATCTAACCAAACTGTTCTAGATTTGCACTAAACTTAGGATATTTACCTTCGATTTGCGAGCAAGAAATAGTAATAGTTCTTTAGAAAACTTTTAGAGCCATTAGTAGGGCTGATTTTGTGTAATGCTCTCCACCGTTGTTTTTTCACCAATGCAAACGACTGTCGTGAATACGACCCACTTTACTATGGGGTGCCTTTTCAAAATTTACCCCCTGAGAGAGTGATAAGTTTTTGATCGTGAATATCTCTTGTTGTATCTAACGAATCAACATAATTTTTGCTACACGCCATCGGAAATATGATCACATTTTTATGATAAAATATTCAGTTGTGTGACATAATCTCAAATAGTTCAAAATTAAACTTTTCTGAAATGTTTGGTATAAACGAGTATCAAAGAGGATAATTCATTAGGCGCGTTTGCCTTGCTCGTATTTTTAAAGCTCATAGCTCAGTGATCTGTGAAAGGATTTATATAATTTAACTACCAATAGAATCGAAATTTTTCAACTTAAACGTGTATAGCAAAAGCATTGAAGTATTTCAATAGTACACTATTGAAAAACCTGTCTCATTTCACCCATGTCAACACCAGCCAATCAGAACGCGTTCTGAGGAAGAGAACAAAATATCTGCTGCTGTACAACAAATCGTTCGAGAAAATGTTCCGAACAGTGTTTAATATCGTAGTGAGTTCCACAATTTGGTCCTTCTGAATGCTAGAAACGAATCTCTACAGCATATTGATATTTTCTTTCAATAAATTATGCAAATCCGAAATGAAATAATCGACATTAAAATTCTGTATGCGGCTATTTTTATAGCCGTTAGGACCGCCCATTAGTGAAAAAGCTACAAACGAAATCACGTAAAAAGAAAGCTCTTAACAAAAATTGGATCAGTTTGGATTCTATCGCCACTGCGAGCAGATGTATTTTGTGTTGTTTGCAAAGCTAGTTTCGCTTCCAACAAGAGCGATTACGTTTCGGGACATTCTTGCTTGTCATGACCTTTCTTACATGAAACTTCTTTATCATTTCATAAAGACAATTGAAGTTTCAATTTAATAATTGACCCTTTTGAGGGTTAGTTCTGACTCCTACTGTGTCCATTAGTTCATCCAGTAGCAAAATTTTAATAAAAATGATTTGCTGATAAAAACAAACTCAAAATAGGTTACGAAATCAACAACAAAATGTATAAAAATTTCAGCTCATTTTATAATTTTTAGCAATTATTTGTTTGGTTCAAATAATGTTCTTAAAAATAAATAACTTTAATAATTTTAATATAATAATTTATTTTAATAATAAATAACGAAATACCTAATATGATATTTAAAAAATAAGAGGAATATGTTTTATTAAACTCAAATCGTTGTGACTATATTAGTATTATATTAGGTTAAGAATTCTATGTAAAAGTGGTGCTGAGGCGAAGAAAAACTTATGTAAATTGCTTTGAGAAATAAACGAATTTACGAAAAAAGAGCGATTACGTCACAGCTACCAGTCATTTGCACTGGTGGAAAAGCAATGGTGGAGAGCATTACATAAAATCAGGCGTTCTAATGGCTCAAAAGTTTTCTAAAGAACTATTAGGATTTGTTGTTCGCAAATCGAAGGTAAATATCCCCAGTTTAGTGCAAATCTAGAACAGCTTGGTTAGATTTGTGCACTTTTCGCTGTGTGAAATTCACAGTAATCGAGATCAAGTGAAGCTTTTTTTTTGCGAAAAATGTTCCAGAGATTAATGTCTTTGAGAACTACGCAATTTGACCCTTTTGAATGCTGGAAACGAATCCCTACAGCATATTGATAATTTCGTTCAATAAATTAGGCCTATTGTATCATTGATTAACCCAGCGAATTAACGTTTTCTTCATTGGAAGATTATAATCGGTTGTAAGCGCTACACCTACATCAACCATATCAGTATCGCACCCACGGACAATAGTTCAACCTGGAATTAGATGACGTAAGTCAACGGCATCCATCGGAATTCGAATTCAACTCATCACTCTCCATCACAAATGCCTCCATAAAAGATTCTTTTCAGAGCGCCATTAGTTTATTATAAAGAACTATACTGATTATTTCATAATATTTGTGTTTCAGAATGTTAAATGTAACTAATCTGTACTTTAGTTTAGGTGCATCGTATCAAATTCTACATACAATTTCATACAATTGATCAACTAATTTAAGTATTAAGGAACATGTCAGTTGTTTTCGTATTCACCACATCCAGTTATGTCTGTGACATTACCCACCCGCTTTTTTACGACGGTTTTTGGGTACATGGAAGAACAAATTATTTTTTTCATATTTAATTCTTGAATGTACTTAATTTTGTGACTTTTATGCAAAGGTTTGAGTTTATCTGGTTGGTTCTTGTTGATAATATTTTTCGCTTTCGAAACCTTCTTGAATCTTCTTGAATCTTCTTGAATCTTCTTGAATCTTCTTGAATCTTCTTGAATCTTCTTGAATCTTTTTGAATCTTTTTGAATCTTCCTGAATCTTCTTGAATCTTCTTGAATCTTCTTGAATCTTCTTGAATCTTCTTGAATCTTCTTGAATCTTCTTGAATCTTCTTGAATCTTCTTGAATCTTCTTGAATCTTCTTGAATCTTCTTGAATCTTCTTGAATCTTCTTGAATCTTCTTGAATCTTCTTGAATCTTCTTGAATCTTCTTGAATCTTTTTGAATCTTCTTGAATCTTCTTGAATCTTCTTGAATCTTCTTGAATCTTCTTGAATCTTCTTGAATCTTCTTGAATCTTCTTGAATCTTCTTGAATCTTCTTGAATCTTCTTGAATCTTCTTGAATCTTTTTGAATCTTCTTGAATCTTATTGAATCCTCTTGAATATTCTTGAATCTTCTTAAATTTTCTTGAATCTTCTTGAATCTTCTTGAATTATTTTGAATCTTCTTGAATCTTTTTGAATCTTCTTGAATCTTCTTGAATCTTCTTGAATCTTCCATAAACCATAAAAGAAATGGTTCGATTTAAGTGATTTTATTGTATGTTTTAACGTGTGTAACATACTTACATTACAGTATTTCAATATTCATAATGAACGAGCCATCGTATGCAGAAACCTCTATGGCAACCTTTAATTCAAAACATGAATGCTACCATTAGGTTTTACCTTTTCTAGAGGATTCTCAAAGATAGGATAATAATTACTAATGGCGTTTTCGTTTTTAATTTGCACTACACCGGTGCAGTGCTACACTGAGGAATGAATAAACGAACAAAAATGACGAAAACATAAACAGTAACCATTAACTACAATTAACGATTCCATTGCACAGAGCTACACCAAACTTTTGATGAGTGCTACACCAGTGGTATCGGTGCAGAAAAAGTGTAGCACTGGTGTAGTGCAATTGGTAAAAACGAACGGTTTAGGTGCAGCTTTCGCTACACCGGTGTATTGCAATTTAAAAACGAAAACGACATAAGAATGTATCAGACTATTCTTTGAAGTTTATAATATTTTATAGAAATACAAGACAGTCAACATAGTTATGACAGAGTGCGCTTAAGCCTCTTACCCCAATTAGTTTGTTAGCTTTTAACATTGCCTTCTGGTTTTACAGTTTGCTCGTTTCACCTGAACCCACAAGTCGTAGAAGTGACTTCTTCATACTAATTATGAAGTCTCCCGTTCTCCTCAATCTGTTACCCGAGCTGCATCATCATCATCATCATCATCATCGAGCTGACGCAAAAAGTTGGTATAACATATTTCATTCCGGCCTCCACCTGCAGTCAAGTTGGTCTGTGATCGGGAACGATGCTGATCTGATGAGCGATTAGTGACAGGAATGTAATTTATTATGTTGCTTAACTGTTATTAGAAGTGCAAACGAATGCTCCTTCGCAGTCGGCACCGAACGTGCACAACGCCATCGCAATATCTATTAGTGAATCTTGAGGCGATTGCCATATCGCAGCCACAAACGAGCTTCCAACGGCACTCGGTAACCGCGAGAAACTCGCACGTGGATCCGACAACAAATTAGTCGGAAATTTGCCCGCGCAAATCGGTGGATCGGCAGAGCTCTTCTGCTCCTTACTTGCCGGTGTGCAAAATAGAAGAACTAACTTAACGCTGGATTGATGAGTTCTTTGATATGATTTACGTTCGTTTGCATTCACATTCACATTCACATGAGCAGAAGCCGTCAAACTTCCTCACTCTGGTGAATTTGCGGAAACTACATTTTTTCAAACATGATGACGGTACAATTTGAGTAAGGATAATCGTAGCAATGTTAGTATGGGATGCTATTTAATCTTGTTCAGTTAACACATTTCTGCTCGACCCATACGACATTTAACCACAATCCGAAGAAATTTTAGTTGTCGAATGGAATGAGAATGTGTTGAATTACTCTAGAAATTGTTTGAAACTTGAACCCACGGCACCCTGCCCTTCACAAATGACAACAATTTGACTGAGCCTAATGTAATGGAGCTTTTCAAATGTACCCACCTCCAAGAGCCCTCAAGCGGCAAGTGCAACAATGACGGGTAATTAACATTTTGCTACGACAAACGGGCGGCACTCGACGGAACGTCCGGTGTTTTCATTTGTTTCAAAAAATTTAACCTGCGGCTGAACACGGTGCTATTCCGAAGGGGTGGATTTTTTCTAAATGCCTTATAACTGTTCCACTCCCGCGGTCCTCCAGAAAATTACGGGAATCAGGAAAAGAGTAATCTGGTGCACGGCATACTATAATTTGCTTTAAATTTTGCTGCCGTCGGCCTCAAACCGGTCGGCAAATAACAATTACAGCAATCATAGAAGAGGGCCGAAGAACAGTGATGCCATACTTTTGTTGATTTGTGATGATTCCTCTAGAATTTTCGTTGGTTTTTAAATTCGGACAAATAGGCATTAAATTTTAAGTGAAAGTTACTATAATTTGCGGATGTAACTTGTTAGTTTTGTTAATGTTTCGTCTTCTATTGATGTAAATTGCATCAAAAAGGATGGATGGTTGATCTAATAAAACTGACTAATTTCCGTTGTTACTGTAGATTCGTTTCACTCGAAGGTAATGTTGTGGGAAGATTTATTGGTTCTTCAAAAGACCAAATTTATTTTATTTAGTTATTCGCATTAGTCTGAGTTCGACTTATCCTTAGAACGCTCTTCTTACTTTTTGTCGTGAATACGACTTACTTTACTATGGGGCGCCTTATCAAAATTTACCCTATGAGAGAGTGATAAGTTTTTGATCGTGAATATCTCTTGTTGTATCTAACGAATCCACATAATTTTTGCTACATGCCATCGGAAATATGATCACAATTTTATGATAAAATTTTCAGTTATGTGACATAATCTCAAATAATTCAAAATTAAACTTTTCTGAAATGTTTGGTATAAACGAGTATCAAAGAGGTTTCCCTAGCTCGTATTTTTAAAGCTCATAGCTCAGTGATCTGTGGAACGATTTATATAATCTAACTACCAATAGAATCGAAATTTTTCAACTTGAACGTGTATTGCAACAACATTGAAGTTTATTGAAAAACACTATTGAAAAACCTGTCTCATTTGACCCATGTCAACACCAGCCAATCAGAACGCGTTCTGAGGAAGAAAACAAAATACCTGCTGCTGTACAACAAATCGTTCCACAATTTGGTCCTTTTAAAAAGCATGAATGAATCCCGTACAGCATCCTGATAGTTTCTTTCAATGAATTATGCAAATCCGAAATGAAATAATCGACATTAAAATTCTATATGCTGCTATTTTTATAGCCGTTAGGACCGCCCATTAGTGAAAAAGCTATAAACGAAATCACGTAAAAAGAAACCTCTTAACATAAAATGGATCAGTTTGGACTCTATCGCCACTGCGAGCAGATATATTGTGTGTCGTTTGCAAAACTAGTTTCGCTTCCGACAAGAGCGATTACGTCACAGCTGCTAGTCTTTTGCATTTGTGAAAAAATAACGAAAAGTCGACAACGGTGGGGAGCATCACACACAATCAGCCGTTCTAATGGCTCTAAAAGTTTTCTAAAGAACTATTAGGATTTTTTCTTCACAAATCGGAGGTAAAAATCCTCAGTTTAGTGCAGATCTAGAACTGTTTGATTAGATTTGTGCACTTTTCTCTGTGTTTTGGTCGTGAAAATTCAAAGCACTTTTCAGTGCTACAGATCATTATAAAAAATCAATTGAATTTACTCTTTTGTACCAAAAGCATCAGATTTATCAAAATAGAAGTAGACAAAGTTTGCACCGTCACTAACACATTTAATTACGAATCACGCAATGCAAAAATTAAAGTGTTGATATAGAACACATGTTTATAATAGTATGAGAGTCGTTTGGAAATATGCCGTGCGAAACTGGGTTGTCACGTTCACAGATTAATCTGTATTTTTATTATAAAAACTATACTTTTTATTTCATAATATTTAATTATGTTTCAGAATGTTTAATGTAACTAATCTGAACTTTAGTTTATTTGCATCGTTGCAAATTCTAACGGGTGATTTTTTAAGAGCTTGAGAACTTTTTTAAACAATAAAACGCATAAAATTTGCAAAATCTCATCGGTTCTTTATTTTAAACGTTAGATTGGTACATGACATTTACTTTTTGAAGATAATTTCATTTAAATGTTGACCGCGGCTGCGTCTTAGGTGGTCCATTCGGAAAGTCCAATTTTGGGCAACTTTTTCGAGCATTTCGGCCGGAATAGCCCGAATTTCTTCGGAAATGTTGTCTTCCAAAGCTGGAATAGTTACTGGCTTATTTCTGTAGACTTTAGACTTGACGTAGCCCCACAAAAAATAGTCTAAAGGCGTCAAATCGCATGATCTTGGTGGCCAACTTACCGGTCCATTTCTTGAGATGAATTGTTCTCCGAAGTTTTCCCTCAAAATGGCCATAGAATCGCGAGCTGTGTGGCATGTAGCGCCATCTTGTTGAAACCACATGTCAACCAAGTTCAGTTCTTCCATTTTTGGCAACAAAAAGTTTGTTAGCATCGAACGATAGCGATCGCCATTCACTGTAACGTTGCGTCCAACAGCATCTTTGAAAAAATACGGTCCAATGATTCCACCAGCGTACAAACCACACCAAACAGTGCATTTTTCGGGATGCATGGGCAGTTCTTGAACGGCTTCTGGTTGCTCTTCACTCCAAATGCGGCAATTTTGCTTATTTACGTAGCCATTCAACCAGAAATGAGCCTCATCGCTGAACAAAATTTGTCGATAAAAAAGCGGATTTTCTGCCAACTTTTCTAGGGCCCATTCACTGATTTGCAAGCGTTGCTCGTTAGTAAGTCTATTCATGATGAAATGTCAGAGCATACTGAGCAAATAATAATGCATGAAAATCATAACCTCAAAAAATCTGAGCAAATACTAATGCATGAAAATCCTAACCTCAAAAAAATCACCTTTTAGTAGTGAAAAAGGGGAATGCTTGCATAATTCATACAATTGATCAACTAATTGATATTCGGAAGTGTTAAGGAACATGTCAGTTGTTTTCGTATTCACGACATCCAGTTATGTCTCTAACATTACCCACCCGTCTTTTTGTATACGTAAATGCTCTCCGGGGTATATTTGAACCACAGAAATAAAATCTCTCTAAAATAATTAAATTTCGATGGGTGGGTGGGAGTGAGTGAAGTACGTACGCTAGAAAAAGTGGTTTTCGAATGAATATCGGCATTGCTTTCTTCGTGTATGTCACAACTTTACTATAATTTTTAACAAACAATAGTTTTTTAAAGATAAACCTTATCTTCATTAAAGCATGAGATTCACATACCTATTTAAATAATAAACAAAATTCATTAGAATTACCCGGACTTTTTTTAAATAGTGTACCATTTTAAAGTAAAAATTTTCCTGATTCATTTCACAACTCTTGAATTTTTACCAAATAAATCAACCCCAACTACAATTTCCAGGCTTTCAAAAGAAAATCATATTCAATTGCATTACATTGCGACATATTCCGAAGAGACTAACAGTACAAAAATATTTATCGCAATGCGTTTAAGTTCAAATAACTGAATAATTGGTTGAAACAACTCAGACATTTTTTACTTTCATGCATGCACGTAACGTTGCTGGGAGTGTGCCAAAGCTCAGTTGCACGAATGACACCTCATTGAAACGTTCCCTTTTTCCGTTTAGGGTGTAAGTCATCGCTTGACTGTAACGTTTCATTATTCATTTGTGGTGCGTGTCTTTGCTGGATGCCATTGCTAAACAGCCAGCACAATAGATAATAAATTGCAGTTTTTCTGAATTTTTCATTTGTTTTTCTGAATTTTAATGGTTAAAATTTGGCACAACTAATCGATTGTTGTTTTAACTAAACTGTCATTTTTTATTTGCTGCCAGTTTAGCAATGACACCCAGCAAAGACACGCACCACAAACGAGTAATGAAACATTCCAGTTGAGAATTTAATCGTTCACCGCTTGAACAACAAAATTTTGCCTATAGCTTCATCACTAAACTCACAGATGATATAGAAATTATATACATAGAAGATTAAAATTCCCAAGATGGAATTCACCAGCAAAATGTTTACATCATTCCACTTTACCGATCGCGAGTAATCCTGACCACACTCTTATGTAACAGACTGTAAATGCTGAAACATATATATTTACACGTCTGCTTGAAAGGCGGGGTATGTTTGACATATGCTTGAATCATTGTTGTAAAATTCAGTCATTTTACGAATTACGTTTTCGTGAATTGTGTCATATATGTATTTGCGTCACCTGTAAATTTCATAATTTTTCATTGTGAAATTCTTACGAATTGCCGAATGTCATATACCATTCGACTCAGCTCGACGAACTGAGTAAATGTCTGTGTCTAACTTTTGGCGGAGATAGCTGAACCTTTTTTTACAAACTAAGATTCAAATGAAAGGCCTTATGCCCCCATAGTTTGATATTAAATTTCATTTGGATACGACTTCCGGTTTCGGAGCTACGTCGTAATACGTGAAAAATCCCATAGAACTGTCTAATAAATTCTTTGAGTTTGCAGAGCTTGATAGTTTGTGGGCATAAAAACTTAATTCGGTACTGCTGGTCCCTTCTTTTCCAGTTCCGGAAGCACCGTAAGTGGTGAAGAAAAACTCCAAAAATAGAACTCACTTCGATTTCTCTGCGATGCTTAAAACGATTATCACAAATCTTGATTTGAATTAAAGGTCATGTTATCTTTAAAGCTACTGTTTGGATCCGACATCCGGTTCCGCAGTTACAGGGCGATGAGTGTCAAAGTTTTTAAATCGCCATATAGAATGACAATATGAACAACACCGGTACGTGCAACGTGGAAGAAGAAAACACAAAACGAACGATGCGTGCTTTGTTCTATCTTGTACACGCTATAAAGGAAACGAAACGGTTATGGATGTCTGCTACTAGTCTGTGAAATTTATAAAAGACGGTGCTGCTGGTGATAAAAATTGTAGCTATCTTATAATAAGTGCATCCGACAGAATAAAAGAATGTCAATAAATTGAAATTTATTTGAAATAATTTTCACACACGGTAGTGCAGTAATGGTGGAAATGGTGATTAAAAACTGCAAAAGGATAGCCAAATCGATTTTCACAAGTCTTACAGTTTCATGCGGATTTGAAGAGTTTTGATAGATAAAGTCCGAAAAAACTTTCCTATTTCCATTCGATGTATAGTTGTTTTGCGAATGCCGCAGTAATATTTATGATGTTATGAGTAATATGAGAAAGGCATAATTACACCACTAGGTGGATTGAAATAGGTTTAGTGCCATCTTTTTAGATGGTTGAATTTCAAATTTCAGCACCGGATTTTCAATGTGAGTGTCCAACTTTTTCTCGTGTCACCTCTATTTATTTTACTGTAGCGCCTCTGGTTGTCGGACCGAGAATGTTTAAACAGAAGTTTATTTAGAAGTGTGAATGCATTAAACTGAAAATGTACTGAACGCTTAAACATTTCCGTGAGCATGCCGCTATCGTTCGACAGGATTTTGATGTGGCAAGGCATTTGCAGTTACGGACTAAAAATTCAGATTTTCGTGACAAACAAGACTATGGATTCTCAAGCGTACAGTCAGGAGAGTCGGACAAGGCGTATTCTTCCCTCACAAAAAATCACTAATTTTTTGACGTTATCTGGCAAGCTGTCATCGCAACTTCGGAGAAGTGCAAGATAACGGGTAGATTTCTTTGAAAAGGACATCAAACCACCCAATTGCTTTCAATTCTGCCCAGGTCATTAATATTAGGTAGTTATCAAACAGAAACTGAAGAATGGTGAAAAAATGACTCGGGATGCGACAGAGATAAAGAGATGGTGAAACCAGATGGCCGCTCAGGATAACCAAAAGAGTGCTCGAAATGTGATGAGTGAAATTTGAAAGAAAGATACTTCGAGATTTTCCTATGAAAACGCGACATTTACCGGTGAAAACTATTCAAATAATGCTATTTGACAAACTCTACCTCACAATTTTTATAGACACCATTTAAGTACCATTTGTTTCGATAGATGCAGTAAACTTATACCGGAATACGATTCCCTTCTGGCGAAGAATTCAAAAATTGGTTCTCTGTTCCTTCTTTGGACCGTAAGACGGCAATATTTTTGATCCAGAATTGAAGACCTGTTGACAAGATGAAGAACAGTTATAGTTTGTTTCGATGAACAACACTCCCAATGATTTATGAGTCATTACTTTCTACAATAAAACTTCAGAACTCGATACTTTTCGGTCGTACTTCGTACTCTGTCGTATTCGAATTTTTTACTATATGAGACAAGCAAGAAACGTAAAATTTTACACCACGGAACCGCTTTACTGTTCACCCGCACAACCTCCATTGTTTCGCATTGGCAGACAACCCCAAGATTTCCTGGAAAGAGGGAAGAATGTACAACTAGAGTGGTAGCAGCACCATCCCAGCAGCGGCAGCAGCAGTACCGGCACTGCCAGCGGAATGCAATGTACCGAGCCCCGTTCGGTTGGAGCATATAATGTGAAAATAATAGCGCGTCAATTCACGTGATTCTGCCACCACCAACCCAAGTTCCAACCCGAAACTCCCGCCGCCACCTAAACTGCTCTCATTTGCGGTACCTACTCGGTATAATTTATTCTAATGTCTAAATTATATAGTGAAGCCGGTTCTTGAACAAAATTGCACACGGAAAACAGCGAACGCGCGACGAACGATAGAGGCATGCGTTATTAATGGTCTGAAATGGATGAACCAAGCGAAAGGGTTTCAATGACAGGCAGTTTATAGGAGCACTATTAACCTTCATGGTCGCAATCTTTGGGTCGGAGGAAGTTCTAGGACTTTAATTGAAGTTACCGTCTTTGTTTGGTGATCCTGAGTTTTTTTTTGCGATACACACGTCACTAAGATCAGGTTGAGTGCTAGAATAGTGATTAGAAAGCTTAAAATCTTCTGCAAAAAAAAGTTAAGAGGCTTTTTACGGAACGGATTGCATTTTTTTCTTCCACTACTCACCGCGAAAACTAAAACGAAACAAAACAATTAGCCAAAGCATCAAAGCGGACACTCCGACAAACCCAAGTAATAAAGTCTTGCCTCTGTTTTGTTTTGTGTTGCGCTATTTTCTGTTTGTTGAAAATGGTGGCAAAAATTTTCAACTTCAATTCGCTCAATCACGACACCACACCTCGTGCCGCTAACTTCGTTCGAGTGGATCCACCTTTCGATCGAACAGATTGAGTGTTAAGTGGAAAATACTTGAAGTGGAGCCGACGAGAAAAGTTCAGTATCAATTGAATTAATTGTTCTGCTCGGAAGTTGAGAGCCACTTAGGACTTTGTCTATCCAAGACTGGCCTAATGAATTAAAGGAACAGCTGTTCAGATTGCTGAAACATTCTGAAGTAGATTTTTATTTGGATTTATGTGGCTACTGAAGACAATGTGGCATTTCAGAAAATAACTTGTTTAATTTGATTATTAGACACGGTTTAAGGTCCTGAAGCCTGAACAGGAATTTTTATGAGGATTACCGATAAGTGTCGAAATGTGGCAATACTTATTTCAATATGTCAAATCTACCATCAGCGTCGTATAGATGCGTGTTTTAAATGATATGCGTGTTCAGAACACTTCGTCGTTCGAGCATACCAGTTCTATATTAATTTATAGTAAAATTTGATTCAGTGGAAAATGGATTCATCTCCGATCAGCTCGCTTCAGCTTTTGGTGATGAAGCACACTCGCGGGCCACCGCATTTGTTATGATTTTCCGAATTCAATCGGATCCGTTGAAGGAGAATTATTCTCCATACAGCTTTAACAAAGTCAAAGTCTAAGTATTACAATCTTTTCGTAAAATTTGACCATTCTGTTTCAACAGAATTCGCAGTCCATTCTAAGTGTACAGAAATATTGTAAAGCAAGTGCTACGATCTTACTGAAACTAAGAATACTACGAAATCGGGGCTCGAGCATACGACAACTGGCTTGAAAGACTAACGATTCAAAAAGATGCAAGAAGATTCAAGAACATACAAGAAGATTCAAGAAGATTCAAGAAGATTCAAGAAGATTCAAGAAGATTCAAGAAGATTCAAGAAGATTCAAGAAGATTCAAGAAGATTCAAGAAGATTCAAGAAGATTCAAGAAGATTCAAGAAGATTCAAGAAGATTCAAGAAGATTCAAGAAGATTCAAGAAGATTCAAGAAGATTCAAGAAGATTCAAGAAGATTCAAGAAGATTCAAGAAGATTCAAGAAGATTCAAGAAGATTCAAGAAGATTCAAGAAGATTCAAGAAGATTCAAGAAGATTCAAGAAGATTCAAGAAGATTCTAGAAGATTCAAGAAGATTCAAGTAGATTCAAGAAGATTCAAGTAGATTCAAGAAGATTCAAAAAGATTCAAGAAGATTCAAGAAGATTCAAGAAGATTCAAGAAGATTCAAGAAGATTCAAGAAGATTCAAGAAGATTCAAGAAGATTCAAGAAGATTCAAGAAGATTCAAGAAGATTCAAGAAGATTCAAGAAGATTCAAGAAGATTCAAGAAGATTCAAGAAGATTCAAGAAGATTCAAGAAGATTCAAGAAGATTCAAGAAGATTCAAGAAGATTCAAGAAGATTCAAGAAGATTCAAGAAGATTCAAGAAGATTCAACAAGATTTGGATGAAACTTTGCCAGAGTCTTCAGGATGGGAAATCATTTATTTAAAGTAAATAGAACACGAATTCGACTCAATACTGCTTTTTAAATGGCACATGTGTTTTCGCACACACTTTCTTGAAATCGTAGTTCGAAAAATGTTAGTTGTTCAAAAGACATATCCAGAACAAAAATGTATTAGGCAAATTTTCCAAAAAAATATGTTTCGAAAAAGTTGAATGATTTGTTAAACATCCTTTCACCGTTGTAGTGCCCTCAAAAAGGGCCGTTTAGTGTCCGTGATGGCACTCAGCGGTGTTTTTTACTCGGACTGTATCGTCGGTGACTATGAGTAAGAACGTTTTCGGGGTTTACCATCCGAACATTTTCAAAATCGGTTCAATATCTATGCTGGTTGGTAATTTATTTATTTTTATATATTTGGTTTATGCTTTAAATTAATTTCGTTCGGCACGTAATTCTGATTGAATCAAAAGACTCGGTTGAGATATTTACATCAGTGCACACTATTGCAAAGTGGGAAAAAACCCAGGAAACCCGCAAAGAAATCGGGAACCATGGAAAAAGGCAACAAACAAGAGTGTTTCTTATGTAAAAGAATTCAAGAAATTCAATGGAATGGTTTTTAATGGCCGCACGAACCGACATCCTGCTTGTTTTACCCCAAATGCCCAGCAGTTTTAGGGTTTTCGGTAGTATTTGTTCTGTAACTTGCAAAGAAATCGAGTGCGGTCTAATAAAATAGCTTAATTTTATGTAAAAATGTCTGGAGAATTGAATGGAAGAGTGTACTTTTGCCGCACGAAACGTTTTGGTGACTATTTTACCCCAAGTATTCCAATAGGTGAAATTTTCATCTAAATCACCTTTAAGTCTTGAGCGAACCACGTTGAAAGCATACGAAAACTATCTTATATTATGTAAAAAGAAGTCTGTAAAATGGAATGGAAGAATCTACACTGGCCGCACGAAACGTTCTGGGGACCTTTTTACCCCAATTCCTCTATTTCATGATATCTTATTGTAAATAGTAAAAATAGTTATCAAAACGTTTCGTGCGGCCAATGTGGGTTCTTCTAATCGATTCTCCAGACTTTGTTACATGAAAGTAGTCTATTCCGGAATACCGCACGCGACTTCTTTTCAAGTTACAGAGCGAATGTTATAGGAAACCCCAAAACTGTTGTACATTTGGGGTAAAACAAGCAGGGTTGCGATTCGTGCGGCCATAGTAAACCATTCCATTGAATTCATTAGATATTTTTACATAAGAAACGCTTTAGTTTGTTGACCTATCTCAATTAGTTCATGAATTACAGAGTTCTTTGCGGGTTTTCATAGATAGACCTTTTCTTAACTAATTGTTTGACTGTTAGTTTATTTTTTAATTCGAATGAAGAGAATATCCTGATTAGTTTGTAGGGATTGGTATGTTCTTGAATTAACCGAAACATGAAATTTATCAGACGTTTCACAATGTTAATGACATTTTTCTTGAATGAGAAGAATCAGCAAAATTTTTATGTAAATTATTTCCTCTCGTGTTATGCGAAGCCTGGTTCAACTTGCTGGTGTGTACCCAAGTTCGTACTTCGTACGAGCAGTTTGTGTTAAGTCCCTACGACACAAGTCGTTAGAATTCAACTGGAAATTCCACTGGGTCCAATCACCATCAGATTCTTCAGCTTTTAGTTTTTTTTTTTCATATTATTATCTGCTAAAATCAATGGCCCATGGTATGGCATGAGCAGCATCATTTCCATGTCGGATTCCGAACTGGCTCGCTATATCAGTATCTTATTAAGGGCAATCAACATTGAGATGGCGCTGTTAGCAGGCTATCTGAACCTTTGATTGACATCACCAGAGACACAATCAATAGTGAAATTGGCAAGACCGAACACCCATGAAGCTGTCTTCGGACGGCTATGGTGCAGTACTATTTACAACCACTATTCCTGTTCCTAAACATCCGAATGTAGTTGTTTGAATGCCATGTCATGCTCTATTCATTGCATTTGAAAGCAAAAGTAACGGTATTAATATGTAATTTTTTTTGTTACTGCCTCCAAACAAAATCCTATCCACACCGGTGCCCTTGAATCTAACCGGAGCAGGGAGTGCCGTCTCCGCTTGCCGCTGACATTCAACAAGCTCACATTGCGTTCCAGTCGATGCGGACGAAGCACTTCACGCGTCTTCGCACGAGTCACAGTCACATTTTCATAGCTCGCTGCCAGTACCGTTCCGAGAGCTAAACTATGCTGCTGCTGGTTTCCAGATGGCCAGGCGAAATGTCTGCAGCCCACACTCTCCACAAGTGCCTACAACTGGATAATGTGTAACACCTTCACCTTAAAAGCCTCGCCGGGGAGTGTCTCACAAAACGTACGAACCACTCACCAACCGAAGGCAATTGGCGTCGATTGAACTTGGTTACCGACTGAACGGAACGGTAACGGTAACGGGCACTAACCGGTCGTCCGTTCTAATAAGTTATCCTTGTCGGTTGCGTTGCTACACACTGGGAGTGGGAAACCGGTAAAAGCTATTTTCCTACTGCTGCCGCCAATGGCGGATAGAACCGCTATGGAGCAAACATTCGGCACGCACCGCAAAGGCTTGGCCGAATCGATCTGGCTGCGGGTGAAATAAACAGTCCATTTCCGATAAACACATACAAATCACTAGCAATCACGAAATTCGCTTCCAATGGCAGTACCCGATGGCTACAGTCGCCGGAAAAGTGTTCCTCTGGAGGAGAGGAGCGGTGACTATCGCGATATATCGGTGGAATTCGTATTGAAAAGCCGATTTTGCTATAAACGGCATTGAATCTGAAATGTACTTGAGCCTATTTAATTGCAACGAAATTGGTTTGCAGCGAGTTTTCTAATTATAATTACACTATCATATTAATGATTTTTTTATGCTTTGCCGGGAGCAAACTATGAAAATTTGCAATATGGAATGTATAATTTTCCTTAATAAGAGAATGTTTAATTTTTATGACCCAGTTGTGCTTCAATTAAACTGATTGTTTTCGTGATGAAGCTGTATATAACTATAATAGTAAGCCTTTAATTGGATTATAAATTTCATTCCACCCAAATCTAGAAAAAAATACCTAGATTATTATTGATAACATTGAATCACAGTTCAATACATTAGCAGCTCGGTGGGAAAACATGTGAGCATTTTAATAAAATTTCTTGGAACAAATACTGTGAGAAGTTTTATTGCTGGAAATAATTAATCACAGCAATTTGGATTCGATCCAATTTAAAGTAACTCATTTACTTGTTCGATAAATATCACATACTCACATTCGAAGAGTGTACATTGATTCTGCGAAATTACCTGAAATGAAAAAAAAACAATAATTAAGACACCGAACACGTACGCTCAGACTAAAAAATGAACTTATAAAACCGATACACTGAAGAAGGATGTAAATAACATGTCGAAATACGTATTTGTGAAAGTAGTAACTGTGAATGAAAATAGTGACTATGTGAGAGTGTAATGACGTGACATAGTAGAATTAAACGGTATAACGAACAGTACTATTAGTGACACTATTCTACTAACAGCTCAAACGGAAATTTAGTAAAAAAAAGAAACTTTAGTTTTTTGCCTTTTTCATATAGAAAGGTTATGCAATCACTTTGAAAACCGACTTTTGAATCGAGGCCCGGAGGGCCGAGTGTCATATACCGTTCGACTCAGTTCGTCGAGATCACAAAATATCTGTGTGTGTGTGTGTGTGTGTGTGTGTGTGTGTGTGTGTGTGTGTGTGTGTGTGTGTGTGTGTGTGTGTGTGTGTGTGTGTGTGTGTGTGTGTGTGTGTGTGTGTGACAAATAATGTCACTCAATTTTCTCAGAGATGGCTGAACCGATTTTCACTAACGTGGATTCAAATGAAAGGTCTTGAGGTCCCATACAAAGTTCCTGTGTTTCATATGGATCCGACTTCCGGTTCCGGAATTACAGGGTGATGCACCAAAAAAGGAGAAAAAAATAGTCACACACGTTTGTCAAAGATGGCTGAACCTATTTTCACAAAATTTTATTCAAATAAAAGGTTTTATGACCTTATACATTTTTCCAAAGTTTCATTTGGATCCAACTTCCGATTCTGGAATTACAAGGAAATATGTGAAAATTTATGGAAAAATACGCAATCAATTTTCTCGGAAATTTCTTAACCGATTTTCACAAACTAAGAAGCAAATAAAAGGTTTTAAAATTCTTTAAAAAGTCCCCGAAAAGTTCCGGTTCCGGTATTACAGTGCGATTAGTGAAAATTTTCAATTTCATGAGTATTTTTTCACTAGCGATGGCGAAACGAGGTGCACATTTTAATAAAACTTACTGCTAAATTGATCTAGTTGACGGAATTATTAATTAGTGAATTTATAAAACTACTTTGAAACTACTAGTCCCTGGTTTCTGCTTCCGAAAGCACCGATAATAGTGAAGAAAACTGGAACTCCCGTCGATATCTCAGCAACTGTTAAGCCGTTTCTCACGATTCATTATTCAAATTAAGACTCTCATTGTCTTTAAACATACTGTGCAATTTCATCCTGATCCGACTTCCGGTTCCGAAGTTATAGGGCGAGGAGTGTCATAACATTCAAATTCAAAATGACGATGCAGGGGAACGGGTATACCGTTATGGGTAAGTCGATGCCTTTCACGCTGCCCACCTGGGTTCGATTCCCAACCCCGCGCACATAGGGTCAGAAAACTTTTCTGGCCGGAAGAGGTGAACGACAACAATGTTAAAACCTCTATAATCGAAAAAAAAATGACGCTGCAAAACTGGTACGCGACGGTACGTGCGGCTTTGCTCCAGTCACAGCGTGCTTTGTTCAATTTCGTATATCGTGCTGGGTTATAACATTGAAATTTATATTTTTCAGGTGAAAAATAAGTAAATTTCCAATCCTTTTATTCAATTTGTACTTACTTGTTAATGTTATTACAAGATCATGATAAAGATGCTTTTCAATAAAAATGCACTTATTGGATTTCTCATATAGAAAGTTTATACAATATGTTCTAAAGGGTGATTTTTTAAGAGCTTGAGAACTTTTTTAAACAATAGAACGCATAAAATTTGCAAAATCTCATCGGTTCTTTATTTTAAACGTTAGATTGGTACACGACATTTACTTTTTGAAGATAATTTCATTTAAATGTTGACCGCGGCTGCGTCTTAGGTGGTCCATTCGGAAAATCCGCTTTTTTATCGACAAATTTTGTTCAGCGATGAGGCTCATTTCTGGTTGAATGGCTACGTAAATAAGCAAAATTGCCGCATTTGGAGTGAAGAGCAACCAGAAGCCGTTCAAGAACTGCCCATGCATCCCGAAAAATGCACTGTTTGGTGTGGTTTGTACGCTGGTGGAATCATTGGACCGTATTTTTTCAAAGATGCTGTTGGACGCAACGTTACAGTGAATGGCGATCGCTATCGTTCGATGCTAACAAACTTTTTGCTGCCAAAAATGGAAGAACTGAACTTGGTTGACATGTGTGGCGCTACATGCCACACAGCTCGCGATTCTATGGCCATTTTGAGGGAAAACTTCGGAGAACAATTCATCTCAAGAAATGGACCGGTAAGTTGGCCACCAAGATCATGCGATTTGACGCCTTTAGACTATTTTTTGTGGGGTTACGTCAAGTCTAAAGTCTACAGAAATAAGCCAGTAACTATTCCAGCTTTGGAAGACAACATTTCCGAAGAAATTCGGGCTATTCCGGCCGAAATGCTCGAAAAAGTTGCCCAAAATTGGACTTTCCGAATGGACCACCTAAGACGCAGCCGCGGTCAACATTTAAATGAAATTATCTTCAAAAAGTAAATGTCATGTACCAATCTAACGTTTAAAATAAAGAACCGATGAGATTTTGCAAATTTTATGCGTTTTATTGTTTAAAAAAGTTCTCAAGCTCTTAAAAAATCACCCTATATATAATTCGAGACAGTTCATCGAGCTGAGCAATGTATGTGTCCCTGTGTGAGTACGTGTCAAATAATGTCACTCATAAAAAAATCTCGTAGTCCTGTAGGCTGCTATTGAATTTCACACTGTCATTTAGAGTGACGAAGGATAAAATTCTTCTAGATTTGACTTAAAACTGATTCAATTCGTAGTTACTTACTAAACGAACCGACTTTGGCTATACTGGTTCCAAGTTCCTGGTTCCAAAAGTACCAGAAGTAGTGGTCAAAAGGTTGAATACGAGGCTCGTTCGTTTTTCTTAGATCGATTAGAGATTTTATCGATTTCCACAAACAGACTCAAATAAAAGTTCCTGCAGTCTCATAGGTTACTGTTTAATTTCATCCGGGTTCAATTTCCGGTTCCAGAATCATAGGGTAAAGAGTGTTTAATCATTCAGTGCGACGATGCAAAATAAAGAAAAATTCTTATCAACTTGACATAACTGTTTAGAATTTGAAAAGGTTATGTTAGTTTATACCCAAAGAAATTTTATTATTTGATTCAAGAATTTAAAAAATTCTTCACAAAGTCTTCTGGTGATATTTTTGAAAATACAAATAATATGAGAAAGGCATCATTACACCACTAGGTGGATTAAAACAGGTTTTTATTTGTGATATTTATGTTTCGCCTCCGTCTCGTCAGTGCGGTAGCAGGTTAAGTTAAAATGCTCGCAAGCTTGAAGTACCACTCTTGTGACACTTAACCACAGTAGCAAGTTATGTTGCGGTGACTAGTTGGCAGCAGAAATGACGGGGATTTTTCTTTGAAAACGTGCCAAAATTAAATTACCGCTACACAATTTGTTACTTAATAATTGGGGTGCTTGGCGGTTTTTGATGTGGAACACATCTTTGTTTTCTATATAGGGGGGAAATTATTGAAATTCAAGGATAAATACAAGTAGAAATGTAGTCAGCTTTTGAACACTTACAGCTCAGTCAGTTAATTTTTAATCAGTAATATTATTTCACCACTTGATTGGAAATATTTCCACGTATTGATTTGAATGTTCATAGCCATGTATTTTCAATTATATATCATTGAAATGTTGATTAAAAGCTAGCAGTGTTTTATTTTGTCTGAAGGAGTAAGCGATATATCAATGGGAAAGCATCGCTCAGATTAGTCAATCGATGCCAAAGCTAAGCTGTTGGAAGCACGCGAATCTATAAATATAAGCGAAATTATTGCTAACGTTTCAGTCCTACGTGTAGCATGCTAGAGGTAGGTTGTTGCTAGACAGCAAGACAAAAAGTGCCATAAAACGATTTTAAGCTTTAATTGGTATGCTCTGATCTTGTGTCAAACAAGCTTGGATGAAATTTCATGTTATGTCGTTTCACCTGAGAAATTGATACTACCCCAGGGTAAATTTTGAGTGCCAGAGAATACTTGATAATGAGAGAAAGATT
The DNA here is from genome assembly GCF_030247185.1 of Malaya genurostris. Classification (NCBI taxonomy): domain Eukaryota; kingdom Metazoa; phylum Arthropoda; class Insecta; order Diptera; family Culicidae; genus Malaya; species Malaya genurostris. Next base: position 51,036,050 of record NC_080572.1, read on the forward strand.
ATCGCTTCAACCGAAATCGTAGAACGGCAGAGAAACTAAACGCTATAAACATAACTGCTTGCATACGAAACTTGAACACAAGCTTGGCGAAGAGAAGCTTTAATATCGAAATCGCAAGTATGAACAAATATATAATTTCATACATTTGGGATATTGGTGTCATTTTGTCGGCTATAAAACAAATACAAATCAAGACAAACAATATTCGGTGTTGGTTCCTAATCAATATCAATCTAAGCAGACCCTCGTGCAATTGTGATTTCAAAAGTGTGACGATCGATTGAACTGTTTGATTGTAGATCATTAGAATGTTTGGTTGCCTTGCTTCACATTAATGGCTCGAACATATCAACATATCGTTGCAATTCGGAAACTGTTACTAGTAAAAAAACGATGATGAAATACAAAGTTCTGAGGAATCGATTCAGCACTCTAAGAAAAATACACTGAAACAAAACGTAGAACGCTTTTATAAGAATTAAAATATCAAATTAAAAAATAACAGCTTTTAATTCTTTTTCATAATTTTATTTTGAAACTGTTATTGAAACCAACACTTTGACGCTAATGCGATTCAGGTTAATTTATAGTTATTTTCAAGAATTCAACCTATAGTTGAAAAATATCCAATTAATTACTAGAAAATAATTTTACTATCGAAATATTCAGACAAGAAATCAGTTTCGCCGTTTTTCCTTCTAATCAGTGTCGTTAGGGAACTAACATTTGTACAAAAAATGGTTGCTGCGCAGAAATTAGATGAATCGTTTCTTTTAAGAATCTATCGCTAATTCTGCCGAAACAATCGAAACAATAATTACAAGCGATTTTGATTAATAGTTGTGTAGTCCTACGTCAATGGTTCGAATAACCCCAGTATATGAACCGAATGGCAATTAAAAATGCAAAACTAACCGTGTAATTTTGTACGTTTATAGTTCTGTTCACCAATCTATTCGGAAACAATTAACATAAACATATAGGGCAATATCGTTTAAGTATTTCAATAGTATACCATTGAAAAATTGTTTTGAATTGACCTATGTTTCCACGAACCAAACACAGCTTGCCATAATGATGCTGTCCGATTTGCGCAGTATGAACTGTCGCACAAAACGGAGTCTATAAAAATAGCGCATTTTATACTTGATTAAACTCAAATCAGGATCAGGATATGAAAACTAGTGATTCAGATTTTTTTCCTGAATTTACAGATTTCTGATTAACGTTGCAGATATTTAAATATTTTTACTTATTATCAAATATTAAAATTCCTCATGTGAAGGGCATATGAAATTTGTACTAATATTAGTGTGTGAGCAAAAAGTTGCTGTCAAAATTTTTAGCACTAGAGTCTAAAAACTCATAACATTGGCAATATATGCTCCTAAAAATTTTTGCTTTGAGCAAGGAAGATAGTTTGAGTAGTGAGCGGATGACAACACCGTGTTTTCTTGAGTATATTGAATACCAATAAGTTGTTGATTTTGACTCTCCGGCAACTAGCAAGTCAATTTGAAACTATCGGCTATAGACTTTTCGGAACTGATTTCAAGAGCTTGTATTTCGCTGATTTGTACATGGATTTGCCTCAATTAACTTGATTCGAAAGCATTACTCGAATATTGTACGCATAAAATGGATTGATTTGTAGACGGGGTCTTGCGCATACCAGAAGCTTCATTTACATACGAGCAAAACGATGGCTTGCAATTGAATCTTCATCTTTATTTTTATATTTATTATGGGAACCTTAGACTGTGTGTTGCATACAACTTTTTAAATATTATGTTCTACGTAAATTTTGTAAATTTTCCAAGCATTTCCGTGAGATTTGGTTAGGAACTTTATATGGAACCACTGAATCGGTTGCCTGAATATTCAAAACATATCCTAGCACCGATTACAACATTAGTTTTGCACTCCAACGTTTCGAACAAGCCCATAGGCCAGTCCATTGTAGTTTTGATATGGAGCATTTCTTTGTTTTCTATACACCCACACCTCCGTTTACGAACACTTTTTATACGTTACCTCTTTTTACGAACCAAATCCCAAATAACGTCATCTTTTCTTACGAACCAAATCCCAAATAACGCAAGCTTTTTTTACGAACCTACTTCGTAAAAAGAGGTTTTGTCATTCATCGAGAGCGATTTCCGACTCCATGGACACTACTACAAATGGGTATTTTTGGAACGGATTTAAAGAGTAGATTCCGGAGGTATTTTGGAAATCCAAGATGGCGACTTCCGGTTAATTGATATTCCTTGAAAACCCTTGCAATATGGGTATTTTCGGAACGGAATTGATGAGAAGATGTGAAGTGATTCTGAAATCCAAGATGGCGACTTCCGGTTTGTTGATATTCCTTGAAAACCCATACAATATGGGTATTTTCGGAACGGGGTTAATGAGTAGATGTCAGAAAATGATGTTTGAAGTGGTTCTGAAATCCAAGATGGCGACTTACGGTTTGTTGATATTCCTTGAAAACCCTTACAATATGGGTATTTTCGGAACGGAATTAATGAGTAGATGTCAGAAAACGATGTTTGAGGTAGTTTTGAAATTCAAGATGGCGACTTCCGGTTTGTTGATATTCCTTGAAAACCCTTGCAATATGGTCGTCAAATGGTGAGATAACTAAGTCCTCACAAGTCCCTATCTCATGCCTCCCCGAGCGTCTATGATGACATTTGGTCAATAGAACGGCGTCGGCTGGGTGCTATCGCCTTCTGCGTTAGTAGCAGAATGAGAGGGTGCGAAATGGCTTGTAGGTTGAAGCCCATCCTAAAGTGCAGTGTTTATCATAGTATATTACAACATATAATTCTGTTGTTTATTACATCATGTATTATTATTATTATTATAATTATCATTATTATTAGAAGAGCGTAACTTACACTGCGACATTAACTGTTATATTGTATCATAGCATATTATTTCACATATTATCGTCTTACACTATTTTATGTTATTATATACTATGTTGTATGGTATTATACTGCATTGCATTATATCATATTATATTGTATTATATTATATTATATTTTGTTTTATTATATTATTTTGTATTCTATTATATTATATTATATTGTATTGCATTATGTTGTATTATATTATATTATATTATATTATATTATATTATATTATATTATATTATATTATAGGCTTTATTATGAATAGTACTACGTACCTCTGCGCAAAATATAAATTTGTTTTCCTTATAAGTTATCATTTTTAAAGTAAATTTTAACTAAATATCAAGGTCGTCACAAGGTGAGCTTGGTCCTCACTGGTTCCTGTTTCATGCCTACACGTGTATCTGTAGTGACAATTGGTCGATGGAATGCGTTGATGGCAGTATGAGAGGATGGGAAATGACATATAAATTGAAGTAATATAATATCATAGCATATCGCAACATATCATTTTATTCATTCTATTATTTATTATATAATTCATTGTACTATATTATGTGGTTTTTATTATTATTTTCATTATTATATTTATTGTTATTATTATTAATTTGTCATCAATAATAATAACATATATTATTTTTATAGATGTGGATATTATTATTGTTATTAGAAGAGAAATATTCTACTTCCTGCAGTATTGCGAAGATAGAAGAGCATAACTGACACTCTACATTAACTGTTATTTTATATATTGATTTATAATATATTATATTGTATGACATTGTATTATATTATATTAAATTAAAATATGTTATACTATATTATGTTATATTATATTATTTTGTAGCATTTAAGTATTATTATTATTATTATTAGTATTATTATTAGTATTATTATTATTATTATTTTTATTACTATTGTTACCATTATTATAATATTTATCATTATCAGCTACATTTTCATTTCCATACTACACATTTCACTTTACACATATATTATTAAATTGTATCATATTATATTACGTCATATTTTGTGGTATTATATAATATTACATTGTACTATATTATACTATATTATGGTACAATGTTTGGTATTGTTTTATATAGTATTGTAATGCATTTTTTTAATACTCAATTATAAGTGTATTATATTGCATTGTGATGTATTACATTTTTATATTTTATGCATAATAATATTTTATTATATTCAGTGTCGCATAGTGACCAAACTATATTATAATATATTATGGTATATTTTACTATATTATGTCACATAACATTATGATACTATTATATTCATCATAAAATATTATAGTAGACTATAATACACTGTACCATACGATTTTGCACCGTTTTATACTATATTGTGTTTCATTGTATCATACTGCCGGAAATTATATTAAAGTGTATTATGTTACATTATATAATACTATGCTCAAGTACATTGTAAGGGAAGAGGGATGGGAGTGCATCAGGGTATCTTACAAGTGAATGACTGGATGAAGGAGTGAAATGTCAACCCGATTCACAGGGGAAAGCTGTGTGTTTTCCCCAGAAGGTCTGAAATGAGTAAGACGCACCCTTCTAACAAACAAACCATCAGGCAGGTTTAAGCTGGTACAGCGAATTCTTTTATTATATGGCCGAATGTTATTGCTGGAAGGCGCCGGGTCCTCAAAGCCCATTTTGGCCTTCTTAACAGCAGTAATATGAAAGTTATCTGATAATCAAATTCGGATCTACTGTAAGTCTACCTGCATCCACTGGTAATGCCTTGAACTGATGGTGGCTTCACACACACATACATACATACATACATACATACATACATACATACATTCCTTGAAAACCCTTGCAATATGGATATTTTCGGAACGGAATTGATGAGTAAATGTAAGAAAACGATGTTTGAGGTAGTTTTGAAATTCAAGATGGCTACTTCCGGTTTGTTGATATATCTTGAAAACCCTTACAATATGGGTATTTTCGGAACGGGGTTAATGAGTAGATGTCGGAAAATGATGTTTGAAGTAGTTCTGAAATCCAAGATGGCGACTTTCGGTTTGTTGATATTTCTTGAAAACCCTTACAATATGGGTATTTTCGGAACGGAATTGATGAGTAGATGTCAGAAAACGATGTTTGAGGTAGTTTTGAAATTCAAGATGACGACTTCCGGTTTGTTGATATTCCTTGAAAACCCTTACAATATGGATATTTTCGGAACGGTATAGTGTATAAAAGGAATACCAAGTTAAAGGAAAATGGCAAAAACTTTCAAAACATACTAATAAACCGGAAGTCACTGTTTTGCATTTCAAAACCACCTCAACTATAATTTTCCGACTTCTACTTTTAAGTCTCCTCTGAAATCTACTCATCAATCCCGTTCCGAAAATATCCATATTGCAAGGGTTTTAAAGGAATATAAAAAACCGGAAGTCGCCATCTTGGATTTAAGAATCACCTCAAACATTGTTCTCTGACATCTACTCATCAATTCCGTTCCGAAAATATCCATATTGCAAGGGTTTTCAAGGAATATCAACAAACCGGAAGTCGCCATCTTGGATTGCAGAACCACTTCAAACATCTTTTTCCGACATCTACTCATCAATTCCGTTCCGAAAATACCCATATTGTTAGGGGTTTTAGGCAATCTCAATAAACCGGAAGCCGCCATCTTGGATTTTGAAACGAGCCCAAACATCATTTTCTTGTACTTACTCTTCACATCCGTTCCGAAAATAAACATATGATGCGCGGTTTCCACAATAATCACACAAAACTTTTTTTACGAACCAAATCCCAAATAACGTAAACTTTTTTTACGAACTACCTCTTTTTACGAACCCCCGTTTAGTTCGTAAATGGAGGTTTCGGTGTATAAGGATGCAAATTAGAAATACATGTAGAAATTCAGTAAGATTTTGAACGCTTAAAGCTCAGCCAATTTTGTATCAGTTGTTAATATCATTTCATTTCTTTTGATTGGAAATATTTAGTTTAGTTTTGAATGTATAAAACCCCGTATTTTCAAATATATGATTGAAATTTTGATTAATAGCGAGAAGTGTCCTATTTTAAGCGAGCTATTAGCTGGGAAGTAATGCTCTTATTGGGCAATTGATGCAAAAGTGATGACATGCTTTGTTAAGTCGTTTTCACCTGAGAAATCTGTAACTATCCCAGGGTAAATTTTAAGTGCTTAATGGTAATAAGATGAACTCGATTAATTATCGAAATCGCAGAATGGTAGTAACAGTAGAGAACTTTACACTTTAAAAATAACTGCATGCATGTAAAACTTGAATACAAGTTTGGTAAAGAGAAGCCTAAATATCGAAATCCGTTACGCTACTATGCATATAGGTATAATTGCATATATTTGGACTATTGATGTAATTCCGTCGGACAAGACAAGACAAACACTGGGTTCGCGAACTTGAAATCCGCATTAAAAACTGCGTGCAATCGTGCATTTAAAAGGTTGATTTGTTCCACATCAATAGCTCGAACAATCCCATGGGGCTGATCCTTGTAGTTTTCCTTGAAAGTGCTCATATTGCAATTTATGGATGATGTGTAGGGAACCTATCTTGAGACAAAATTTCCTTCAACCCAAAAAATGGCGGCTCAAGAAAATCCACTTCAATTTTTCAAAAGCAAGTGGTAATTTCTTCAATCATTTTATTCGAAAATTTAGAAAATTCACCAACGGAAAAAAAATTCTTGAAGAGTTTATCAATTTTCGAATATAGTAATTTACTTGAAAAAATATAGCAGTAAGACTTGCTTATTGGATACACCTTAAAAACATCGAAGCCTACCGCTATGTACTAACTCTTATGGCGATTTCGTTTTTAATTTGCACTACACCGGTGCAGTGCTACACTGAGGCATGAATAAACGAACAAAAATGACGAAAACATAAACAGTAACCATTGACTACAATAAACGATTCCATTGCACAGAGCTACACCAAACTTTTGATGAGTGCTACACCAGTGGTATCGGTGCAGAAAAAGTGTAGCACTGGTGTAGTGCAATTGGTAAAAACGAACGGTTTCAGTGCAGCTTTCGCTACACCAGTGTAGTGCAATTTAAAAACGAAAACGACATTAGTGAAACAACGTTATGTAATAGTTATGTTAGTTCACTTAGTTTGTATCAGTTTTGAAAGCATAATATCTCCTGTCTCGATTCGTGATACAGATAATCATATTTCGCCTACAAAGTTAAACTTTTGTTTGGTTACAACATTACTGAATTTGGAAAGGAGCTATTATTGAGCGTTGTTGTGCAATGTAGCGAACAATAGATATCCCTTAGCACTTGCTTCATGTATCAAACAGAGGTGCGAGAGAGAAAAAATGTCAACGCCTTTACGGATAATCTGCTACCGCACACAAACCAAAATTAATGACTTATTTAATCAGCCAGTGCCCGCCACCTAATTAGCATAATTCAATTAGCTGGCTGCAGCAGTAAATGCACGATGGTTCGGCAAAATTACACGCTCGGTTAGAAGCGGACTGAGAATACCAAGATTGAATCAGTGAAGTGCCGCGGTTTGATCTGGCCCCGGGCTGGTGCGGTGAGCCGCAGCGGCGGGGGTATTTAATAGAAGGACTTCGATCCGACTGGTTGAACCCTGCCGGCCGTCTCGCGATTAAAGACATTGAAGCACAACGGTGCACGGTAGGTAGGTAAATAAAATCGATACGACAGGAACAACCTTCCTCGGCAGGCAACCGGTACATGTATAGATCACAACGCCCGGACCCGGTCTCATTGGACATTGAGACGGACTCTGTGCTGATACGAGGATACGAGGAAATGCAAATTATCACATTACCGTCGCAGAATCCGTGTTCGCCGAGATCCATTGCCCGGTAGGGCGATAAATATTCCTCTACGAGCGATTAATGTGAGATAGAAACACAAAAGCTAATAAAAATTAGCCCCGATCCGAGCGCCTGGCGGGGGTTTCAACTGTCTCCGATCACCACCGACCATGTGTCTCCATTAGCATTCGCACGCGGGCCTTTCCACTTTTGTACATAGAGAGTCCGTCCGGGTGGGAGAGTTTATGCAAATTCCAACCAGCTACGTTCAGATTAATTAGCTTTTATCATTAAGTAATTTTATTGATCGCCTCGGGGTGCGTTTGCAAGCCAGCTCCTGCTGGTATGCGGCGGCGTCGGGCTTCGGTAATTATCCTATTAATAGCCGGTGTATTGATGGCTGCTGCAGAAACATCAGGAAGAAAGTGTTGTGCTTACCCATTCCCTTTCGGGAGGGGTCATTTTTCCTCCCAGGTTTGTGAGGCATCGCGCGCCAAGTATACACGGAAGAAAAATATGAAGGCAAAGCTGTGCTGTATTACATGAATTTATGATTCCGTAGATCCATGACTGGAGGTGATGGTTGTTGAAGTTCCTTGAAATTTATGAGAATTACTGCTTCGAGAACATGATCGCGGTCGGCGCTCGAGTCAGAATTTATGCACAAACTGGGTGATGAATTCGATTAACCCTTCAAAGTTCAGAGGTTGCTGTGGCGGTGGCTGTAATTTATGGATCACAATAATTCATCGTTCAATGCCGCCTTGGATGTTGCGCGAATGTGTAGGCCTTGAAAGGAGCGGTTGGGGCAAAGTTGCTTGTGTTGTAACGCCGAGCAATTTTCAGGCATGAGTAATGATAGTACTGCGAAAGTGGTGATGTGAAATATTTCCGACCGGTTCTAACGTCACATTTGAATACGTTTTGGAAGGAATAATTTTGACATTTCATCAAATGAATATTTGCAAAATTATTCATTCAAACTTCGGCTACAGCATTTTCATTTCCCCCTGCCCAGCAGATTTCAATCAATCTTTCCCGTTTTCATGTAATCGCCTTTCCATTTGTCAACACCGCACCGATAGCTTTCATTTCTCATTTATGTGCAAGCATCACTCGCGAGCGAGGATTATCGGAAACCGCATCGAGCAAGATAAGCTCATGAATAAATCATAAGAACAGTCGACTTTGACTATTTCTCGCTGTCACTGCGACCATTTTTTTTTTGACGGATTTCCCTGGCGTGAAGCGAAAAACACGATTCGAACAACAAACACAGAATGATAGCTTTATGAAACAACCACCAGTTTCGTCGCATAAATCCGCCATCCATTCATCCATCCATCTATCCATTCCTTTCGCCAATTTGTATGTTTTCGACAGACATTCATTCCTGCCGGTCTCCGGAGACAACTGTTATGTCAAGTCAAAAGGAATGCTTTTCTTTCGAAAAACAATCGGTTTACATGCGTCTCCCCGTATGCTCGTATGAATGAGAAACACCGAGACCGACACGGTTTTACTGTATCTGCAGGACAAATGAAACCAATTCACACTGGCATAAATCAGTCCCACGCTGTCGCGTGTGTCGCATCATCCGGCGGATTCCCGAGATTTGCACGTTTGTCGTTTCTTACCGGATAGAACATAGAGCTAAATTGTTCTTCAGACGCCACCGTGGTAGTGTAGAACAATTGGAGTAAGCAGCTCACACCTAGGATCTTTGACGAGCTCAATCAAGGCAGGTTTCCGGGTTTTCCGTCTGCACTGCAACGCCGCAGTTCGTCAACCCATGTAGGGATCTCTTCCCACCGAAAGAGGAGGGAACTATGCTTCCAAGTGTGAAGTAAAGCTTTTCCGAAGAATTAATCTCGCAGCAGCGAGCATCTTGAACAGAAGCGATTAACGAAAACGATCTCCATTGTTAAGTAAGAAATTATGAATATACATAGTAATGAGTGTAGATAATACAAAAGTGATGGATGTTTAATGTTTATTGTATGTACTGTTACTAGCACAACGGTTTAGTGTGACTTTCAATTGCATGGGAAAACGTGATTAATCCACCTAGCAGTGAGATGATACCTTTTTTTTATCAATCCGCATGTGTTTTTTGCATGGATATTCTTCGGTGTTTTAGTTCTCATTCCATTACTTTAATGACCGTCGTTCTAAGCGGCAATTGGAGATTTTAATCACTCATTGCTCTGTAATGGCGAAACTGCAAATCGTATCGAATTTCAATCTAAAAGTGTGACAATCGATTGAACATTCCATGAGATGTCGAAGTAAGTTCCACTTTAGAGTTTTTCGTCATTATTTATGGTACTTCCAGAGCCGGTATTCAGGAGCTAGCATAACCCAAAATGATTCGTATGACCATAAATTAATACGCCAAACAATTTACATCTTCTATATCGGTATGAATTTTAAAAACTCATCATCTGTAATTCCAGAATCGGATAAAATTCACCAATTTTGTATGGGACCATAAGTCCATTAATTTGAATTTTTGTTTTTGAAGTTCGATTTGACCTTTTCGAGAAAATGATTGAGCTTTGTGAAACGATTCGACACTGGAACCGGAATTCTAAAATCGGTGTAACCGAAATCAGTTATATTCATCTGAGGAGTGTGTAGACATCTTTGAGAAATTGTAGTGCGAATTAAATTTTTGGGTACCTTCCAAATCGAAGACAGAATACCGCTTAAACTGTAATAAATTGATTTGGCAATCGACTATCCGAATCTGCCAACCCGATAAACCTGATTAATTTATGTGAAATGGACATTTTTATACTAATCACCCTGTATCTTTTAAACCGGAAGTTCGATCTGACTAAAAAGTAAGCTGTTTTATAGGATTTTAAGACCTCTCATTTGAATCTTAGATGGTTCTTAGATTTCATTTGAATCTTAGATCGGTTCAGTCATCTACGAGAAAAATGAGTTGCATTATTTTAATTTCGTTTCACATATCATCATGTGGTTCCCCATCAGAAGTCCGGTAAAAACGTAAATCAGGAACCTAGTTTGGGAGGATACGACTTTTCATATGAGTGTGAGTTTGTAGAAAACGATTGAGTCATCTCCGAGAAAATTGAGTGAAATTATTTGTCACACATGCATTTGCTGATTTCGGCGAACTGATTCGAATGGTATATGGGAGTTATGTTCTTCCAGCATTTATTACTGTAAGTAGTTTAAATCAAAATAATTATGGAATTCCTTTAACTATAAAATGCTGCCATCATCTAGTTTACATGTCATACTCGAACGATTATGTTGCCAAAAACGAACCGTGCTGAAATCGGTCCGAGGCAAAATGTCATGAAAAAGGATGCTGTACACAGTCTTTTTGGTACTTAGAAATAATTGTATGTAACAGTATAAGAAATCGTGTTTCATTTGGCTCCGAAACAGCGCTTTGTCATCAAACGCGAAAAACTGGAATGGGGAAAAAGGCGTTTACACAAAATTATCGATATCTCCGTTAAAAATTGACGAATTTTGACAATCTATGGCTTGTTGGATAGATATTACCGTGCGGAATCTAAGTCTAAAAACATATTCTGTTCTCAAGGTCAGTTGTGACAGATATTGTCGAAAAACTGCAAATGTTGACATAAAACTTTGTATAACTCAAAAAGTAAACATCCGATCTCATAACCATGCAATAGCGTTCTGGATGACGAGGAGACCTTTCATTTGCGACAAGTCTGATCAAAATCGGTCCAGCTATCTCTGAGATCTCGACCTCTTTGTTGACAACAGAGACCAACACACATACACACACACACGGACAGTAGTTCAGTTTGTCGAGCTGAATCGATTGGTATATAATACTCGGCTCTCCGAGCCTCGGAAAATTTTTCAAAAGTTTGAGTGAATTTATGTCAAAATTTTCAAAGTATCTGTCACAATTGACCTTGAAAACAGAATATGTTTCCAGACTTAGATTCCGCACGGTAATAGCTATCCAACAAGCCACAGATTGTTAAAATCCGTTCATTTTCAACGGAGATATCGACATTTTTGTGTAAGCGACTTTTCCCCCTATTCCAGCAGTAGGAGTTTTGAGCGCTGTATGACAAATCAATTCTTTGGAGCAACGTGAAACACAATTTTTTTATACTTTTACATACAATTGTTTCAAAGTACCAAAAAGACTGTGTACAGCATCCTTTTCATGACATTTTGCCTCGGACCGATTTTAGCACGGTTCGTTTTTGGCAACATAATCGTTCGAATATGCCATATGTAAACCAGATGATGACAGCATTTTAGAGTTGAAGACAATTCCATAATTATATTGATTTAAACTACTTACAGCAATAAATGCTGGAAAAACATAACAATCATATACCATTCGAATCAGTTTGTCGAGATCAGCAAATGCGTGTGTGACAAATAATTTTACTCAATTTTTTTTTTCGGAGATGGCTCAACCGTTTTCTGCAAACTCAGATTCATATGAAAAGTCGTATGCTCCCAACCAAGGCTCCTGAATTACGTTTGGATCCGACATCTGGTTCCGAAACTACAGGATGACATGTGAAACGAAATTAAATTTGTGTAACTCATTTTTCTCGTAAATGGCTGAACCGTTCTAAGATTCAAATGAAGTCTAAGATTTATCTAAGATTCAAATGAAAAGTTTTAAGATTCTATAAAACATCTTGCTTTTCAGTCAGATCCAACTTTCGGTTTCGGAGATACAGGGTGATTAGTATAAAAATGTCTATTTCACATAAATTAATCAGGTTTATCGGGTTTCCAGATTTGGATAATCGATAACCAAATAAACTCACTTCATTTTTAGTTTTATTCAGTTTTCGATTCGGAAGGCACCCAACAATTTAATTCGTACTACGATTTCTCAAAGATGTCCGCACTGATTTTCAAACATTTTGAAACAAATGTAAACTATACAGCAACTCAGCTGAATTTGTCTGACTATTTTCACCTACACTGATTTTCGAATTCTGGTTCCAGTATCGAATCGTTTCTCAAAGCTCAACCGTTTTCTCAAAAAAAGCCAAATAGAATTTCAGAAACAAAAGTTCAAATTAAAATAAACTTATAGTCCCATACAAAATTAATTAATTTTATCCAATTCTGACTTCCGATTCTGGATGATGATTTTTTAAAATCCATAGCGAAATAAAAGATGACAATCCCGAAAAGCTTTAAAGTTGGACTCAAAATAATTGCAATTTATTCGTCATATGACCATACGAATCGGTTTGGGTTATGCTGGTTCCTGAATACCGACTCTGGAAGTACTTTAAATTACCGTCAACTCTAAAGTGGAACTTACTTCGACATATCATGGAATGTTTAATCGATTGTCACACTTTTAGATTCAAATTCGATCCGATTTGCAGATTCGATATTACAGAGTAATGAGTGATTAAAACCTCAAATTGCCGCTTAGAACGACGGACATTAGAATAATGTAATGAAAACTGAAACAACGAAGAATATTTATGACAAAAACACATGCGGATTGATAAAAGAAGGTATCATCTCACTGCTAGGTGGATAAAGCACGTTTTTATATATAAAAAAGGTAAAAAGGTAAAAATGATTAAATTTTTGGTAGAACTTTGGTAAGTTTAGACTGTAGTGTTTACAAATCCTCGCCACAACCTGTCCAGTGGTTATCGAAATAACTTCCAAGCAAAAAGTATTTCAACAGAAAGTAATCCTTTTTTCAAACTACCTATTGTTGTGATAAAACTTCTCTCTTGCCATACAAGCAGTCTCATTGAAACATTCTTGTTGTTCTTGTTGTTCTTGTTGTTCTTGTTGTTCTTGTTGTTCTTGTTGTTGTTGTTGTTGTTGTTGTTGTTGTTGTTGTTGTTGTTGTTGTTGTTGTTGTTGTTGTTGTTGTTGTTGTTGTTGTTGTTGTTGTTGTTGTTGTTGTTGTTGTTGTTGTTGTTGTTGTTCTTGTTGTTCTTGTTGTTCTTGTTGTTCTTGTTGTTCTTGTTGTTCTTGTTGTTCTTGTTGTTCTTGTTGTTCTTGTTGTTCTTGTTGTTCTTGTTGTTCTTGTTGTTCTTGTTGTTCTTGTTGTTCTTGTTGTTCTTGTTGTTCTTGTTGTTCTTGTTGTTCTTGTTGTTCTTGATGTTCTTGTTGTTCTTGTTGTTCTTGTTGTTCTTGTTGTTCTTGTTGTTCTTGTTGTTCTTGTTGTTCTTGTTGTTCTTGTTGTTCTTGTTGTTCTTGTTGTTCTTGTTGTTCTTGTTGTTCTTGTTGTTCTTGTTGTTCTTGTTGTTCTTGTTGTTCTTGTTGTTCTTGTTGTTCTTGTTGTTCTTGTTGTTCTTGTTGTTCTTGTTGTTCTTGTTGTTCTTGTTGTTCTTGTTGTTCTTGTTGTTCTTGTTGTTCTTGTTGTTCTTGTTGTTCTTGTTGTTCTTGTTGTTCTTGTTGTTCTTGTTGTTCTTGTTGTTCTTGTTGTTCTTGTTGTTCTTGTTGTTCTTGTTGTTCTTGTTGTTCTTGTTGTTCTTGTTGTTCTTGTTGTTCTTGTTGTTCTTGTTGTTCTTGTTGTTCTTGTTGTTCTTGTTGTTCTTGTTGTTCTTGTTGTTCTTGTTGTTCTTGTTATTCTTGTTATTCTTGTTGTTCTTGTTGTTCTTGTTGTTCTTGTTGTTCTTGTTGTTCTTGTTGTTCTTGTTGTTCTTGTTGTTCTTGTTGTTCTTGTTGTTCTTGTTGTTCTTGTTGTTCTTGTTGTTCTTGTTGTTCTTGTTGTTCTTGTTGTTCTTGTTGTTTTTGTTGTTCTTGTTGCTCTTGTTGTTCTTGTTGTTCTTGTTGTTCTTGTTGTTCTTGTTGTTCTTGTTGTTCTTGTTATTCTTGTTATTCTTGTTCTTCCTGTTGTGTTCTCTTTTTTATTGTGAGTTATTTATTTGGCTCGTTTGCCGGTGTCTTTACGTAGTTAACCAAAATAATTCATTTTTAAATCTGGATCTGATAGATGATTTGTTAAGCAATAGAATCTCTGATAATCGATTAGTTTCTCGAAAGCATGATTATTTAAGTTTTCTGATCGATTATTCAAACAACTAATCGTTCAGTAATAAAAAAATCACGATTTTGTTTCAATTTAAGCGGGATTATTTTCATAGCAGCGATTTTCATCAGAAAACATTTCGCGTAATGCGAACAATGCAATCAAACAGGAGTTGAATAAATTCAAATTGGTAAATTCTTTTGTGATTTGGATATTATTTCATCTGCTACAGGAAATATTTTGTCGTGAATACGACATACTTTTCTATGGGGCACCTTTTCAAAATTTAACCTGTACAAGAATGGGTAGAACTTAATCGTGTATATCTATCACTGCACTTAGCCCAATAACATTATTTTTTATCCATGCTATTGGAAATATCATCAGCAATTTATGATAAAATGTTCAGTCGTATGAAATATCCATAAATAACTCCAAATTATTGTTTCCTGGAATGTTTGGTTTCAACGAATATTAGATAGAAAAACTCAAGACGCTTGTTTGTCTTTCTCGTGCTAAGACGACTGTTTTGACACAAGGAGCAACATTGCATTTTCCGGTTATCAACTGAGGCTGTGAACCATTTCGCGGTTAATTTCAACTATTGGTGAAAATCTGACACTCGAGCGGATAATTTGATGTTGTCAAAAATAACCCTGCTCGAAAGCATGGTTATTTTTGACAGATCGACGGTTATATTCCGACACTGAAAAAAATCTTGCAATGAAAATTCTAATATTAATTCTTTAGTTGAAATTATTGCCAGTGGAAAATAAACCCAAATAACTTTCCGTCCGTCAAATTTTGAAATGGGCCACAGTTTTAGTTAAATTTAACTACTCGACACAAAATAACCTCTCAAGTGTCAGATTTCAACGAAAAGCTTAAATTAACCGCGAAATGGTTCACAACCTGAGTAGGTATAACACGTTAAAATTGAAAGATTTCATTCATTCGCGATTGACTAATAATATCTGTAAATTATCATAATTCGTACAGTGTCCTACCATATAATTTGTGTGTTTAAAAATGTGTGTCGTCAATTCGTCGTAATTCATTATAGATGCACCGTTACAATTTTGGACGTGAAGAATTTAAACTCGCGTAATCTAGTTATGCCTCTGACATTACCCCCTTGTTAACTCGAATAGCAGCCGTCTCACGCTTTGGCTATATGTATTCGATAGTTTTTGTTAATTGATTTATTACTTTGATTGATTTACGTTAAAAATAATATATCACCAGCTAAACTTAGTAAAAGTTAAGTGATGTGACTAACAAAGTTAAGTCTACTTGTTTAATTGCTTACTTGTTCACTTCTTCCTTGTTAGGCATTTTTTAATATAGAAAGGTTGTGCAATCACTGTGAATCACGACTTTGAAAATATACCATTTGACTCAGTTCGTCGAGTACGCAAACTATCTGTATGTGTATGTGTGTGTATGTAACGTTTTTTATACCAACTTTTCTCGAATATGGCTAAACCGATTTTCACAAAATCAAAAATTTTGTTTGGATCTCACTTCTGGTTCCGTAGTTACGGAGTAAAATGCTCAAAAAAAATGTTTACTAACGTTTCTCAGAGCTTAGATTTAAAGGAATAATCACAATAATAATTCCCAAAATTTTTGAATTTCAATTGCATCTGACTTGCGGTTCCGGAATTAAAGGGAAAAGTGTGTTAAAAATTTTATACCATCACTTCGAGGGGCGAAACAACATAAAAAAAATTCTAAACTGACCTCAAAACTACTCCATTTAATAGTCATTCACAAGAAAACGGCCAAACAAATAGATTTCGGCAATCCCGGTTCCCACTTTTCGATTCCGGAGGCACTGGAAATAGAGGTCATATTTTCTCAAATAGATCTCACTCATTTTTCGCAGCGATGGTTCGACCGATTTTTACAAACTTAGGTTCGAATGAAAGGTCCTGAACTTCATCCTGTTCCGGAATTATAGGGTAAAGTGTGTTTAGATTTGAAAGAACGAATCAGAAAACGTTTAAAAAATTAAATCAGTCTTAAAATAACTCTAATCGGTAGTAATCAGTTGACGACCAACTAAACCGATTCTGGAAATTCTTTCAAGAATCGAAGAAAATTATGTTGAAGATTACCTCAGTTTTATATATGCTAGTTTGATTGATATCATTTACAGAAAGGCATCATTACACTACTAAATGAATTAAAACAGTTTCTTTTTTAAATTCACCTGTTTCACTATTTTCATTCGCTTTACTTGTTTCACTTATTCCTCTTATTTTACTTGTTTCACTTGATAGGCACAAATCTCCAAATATCAAGGGGAACGTGCCATTTGAGCCAATTTGTTCTGATTCCTGATTCACTTATTCCTCTTATTTTACTTGTTTCACTTGATCCATTCGTTTTTGTTGTTTCCCTTAATCCTATTTTTTTTTTCTCTTGTTTTACCTTTTTTTATATATATAGAATTCGCTCAAACTTTCGAAAAAATTTCCGAGGCCCGGAGGGCCGAATGTCATATACCAATCGATTCAGCTCGACGAACTGAGCAAATGTCTCTGTGTGTTTGTGTATGTGTGTGTCTGTATGTGTGTTGTCAACTAAGAGGTCGAGATCTCAGAGATGGCTGGACCGATTTTGATCAAACTAGTCGCAAATGAAAGGTCTCCCCGTCACCCAGAACGCTATTGAATGGTTTTGAGATCGGATGTTTACTTTTTGAGTTATACGAACTTTTATGTCAAAATTTTCAGTTTTTTGACAGTATCTGTAACATTTGACCTTGAAAACAGAATATGTATCCAGACTTAGATTTCGCTCGGTAATACCTATCCAACAAGCCATAGATTGTTAAAATCCGTCCATTTTTAACGGAGATATCGATATTTTTGTGTAAGCCTTATTCCAGTAGAAGGAATTTTGAGCGCTGTATGAAAAAGCAATGCTTGGGAGCAACATGAAACACGATTTTTTATACTGTTACATATAATTGTTTCTAAGTACCAAAAAGACTGTGTACAGCATCCTTTTTTATGACAATTTGCCTCGGACCAATTTTAGCACGGTTCATTTTTGGCAACATAGTCTTTCGAATATGGCATATGTAAACCAGATGATACCAGCATTATCGAGTTGGAAGTAATTCCATAATTATATTGATTTAAACTATTTACAGCAATAAATGCTGGAAGAACATGACTTCCATATACCATACGACTCAGTTCGTCGAGATCAGCAAATGCGTGTGTGACAAATAATTTCACTCAATTTTCTCGGAGATGGTTAAACCGTTTTCTACAAACTCAGATTCATATGAAAAGTCGTATACTCCCAAACAAGGTTCCTGAATTACGTTTGGATCCGACTTCCGATTGCGGAACCACAGAATGATATGTGAAACGAAATTAAAATAATGCAATTAATTTTTCTTGTAGATGGCTGAACCGATCTAAGATTCAAATGAAATCTAAGAATCATCAATGATTCAAATGAGAGGTCTTAAAATCCTATAAAACCTCTTACTTTTTAGTCAGATCCGACTTCTGGTTTAGAAAATGCAGGGTGATTAGTATAAAAATGTCCATTTCACATAAATTAATCAGGTTTATCGGGTTTGCAAATTTGGATAGTCGATTACCAAATAAATTTATTTCAGTTTGAGCGGTATTCGTTTTTGGATTCGGAATGTACCCCCAAATTTTCATTCGCACTACAATTTCTCAAAGATGTCTACACACTGCTCAGGTGAATTTAACTGATTTCGGCTACACCGATTTTAGAATTCCGGTTCCAGTATCGAATCGATTCTCAATCATTTTCTTAAAAAAGACCAAATCGAACTTCAAAAACAAATATTACAGGACTTAAGGTCCCATACAATATTAATGAATTTTATCCGATTCTGGAATTACAGATGATGAGTTTATAAATTTCATGTAAATTGTTTGGCGTAATAATTTATGGCCATTCGAATCATTTTGGGCTATGCTAATTCCTGAATACCGGCTCTGGAAGTACCATAAATTATGACGAAAAACTCTAAAGTGGAACTTACTTCGACATCTCATGGAATGTTCAATCGATTGTCGCACGCTAAGATTGAAATTCGATATGTTTTGCAGTTTCGGCATTACAGGGTAATGAGTGATTAAAATCTCAATTTGCCGTTTAAAACGACGATAATTAAAATAATGTCATGAGAACTAAAACACCTAAGAATATCCATGCAAAAACACATGCGTATTGATAAAAAAAAAAGGTATCATCTCACTGCTAGGTGGATTAATCACGTTTTTATTATATCTCTTGTTTCTCTTGTATCTCTTGTTTCTTTTGTTTCTCTTGTTTCTCTTGTTTCTCTTGTTTCTCTTGTTTCTCTTGTTTCTCTTGTTTCTCTTGTTTCTCTTGTTTCTCTTGTTTCTCTTGTTTCTCTTGTTTCTCTTGTTCCTCTTGTTCCTCTTGTTCCTCTTGTTCCTCTTGTTTCTCTTGTTTCTCTTGTTCCTCTTGTTTCTATTTTTCCTCTTGTTTCTCTTGTTTCTCTTGTTTTCTCTTGTTTCTCTTGTTTCTCTTGTTTCTCTTGTTTCTCTTAATTCTCTTGATTCTCTTGTTTCTCTTGATTCTCTTGTTTCTTTTGTTCCTCTTGTTTATTTTTTGTTTCGCATTTTTTCTCCTGTTTCCCTTGTTCCTCTTTTTTCTCTGGTTTCTCATGCGTCTTTTGTTTTCTTTTTTTCTTGTCTCTCATATTTCCCATGTTTCTCTTATTTCTCGTGTACCTCTTATTTCCCATGATTATCTTATTTCTCTTGTTTCTCTTGTTTGACATGTTTGACTTGTGGACTTGTTGGGCTTGTTGGACTTGTTGGACCTGTTGGACTTGTTGGACCTGTTGGACTTGTTGGACTTGTTGGACTTGTTGGACTTGTTGGACTTGTTGGACTTGTTGGACTTGTTGGACTTGTTGGACTTGTTGGACTTGTTGGACTTGTTGGACTTGTTGGACTTGTTGGACTTGTTGGACTTGTTGGACTTGTTGGACTTGTTGGACTTGTTGGACTTGTTGGATTGTTGATAGATTTGTTGAACTGGCTGAAGATATGAGCCTGTTGGACTCGTTAGGTTTGTTCACTTGATTCTTTGTTGGTGTATTTTCTTATTTGTATGTCTCTAGTTACATGTTCATTTGTTAACTTGTTCACTTGTTCACTTGTTCACTTGTTCACTTGTTCAATTGTTTCTTTTGTTCACTTGTTCACTTGTTCACTTGTTCACTTGTTCACTTGTTCACTTGTTCACTTGTTCACTTGTTCACTTGTTCACTTGTTCACTTGTTCACTTGTTCACTTGTTCACTTGTTCACTTGTTCACTTGTTCACTTGTTCACTTGTTCACTTGTTCACTTGTTCACTTGTTCACTTGTTCACTTGTTCACTTGTTCACTTGTTCACTTGTTCACTTGTTCACTTGTTCACTTGTTCACTTGTTCACTTGTTCACTTGTTCACTTGTTCACTTGTTCACTTGTTCACTTGTTCACTTGTTCACTTGTTCACTTGTTCACTTGTTCACTTGTTCACTTGTTCACACACGCAGGGGTTTCATAATAATTTACAAATTTCAAAAGTTTAGTTTCATAGAACAAATTAACCTTTTCATGGAAACATTCAATAAAAGCAAGGTTTTTCTCCAACTGATGCGTTTCAGCAATTCTGAACCGTTGTACCTCTTAATAAACGATTCACTTGCAGTGAAAACAAACATAGAAGAAAAAAAGATCATTTATGATATCAAAGCATGGAAGATTCATATGTCGCTTACATCTAGCATGTTGAAACTTCAATCATGGAATTAAATTGTCATTCGTGTTAATATGAGAACGATGTTTGATAGGAAATTATATTACAGATATATGTTTTCACTATGAAAGTGCCAATTAGATTAATTAGCAATCGCAGCTATGGCATCGGATTGGAGGTGGTTTAGAGTATCAGCAAGCCAGCTGTCATTAGCTCTTCAGCTCGAAAGGATTCTCAGTGCCAATAGGATAGCAGTATTAGTCATGAAATAATTTACTATCGTCAGCGAAGTCTGCTGAAACAGAAGGCCAAGTTCCGCATCGGAATGTAGTATCGTGACATGACACCGATAGAAATGAATAAGTGATTATAATGTGCTTTCAACTTGATATAATTATTCTAGTAAATCGAAAACCATTTCACAAATTCCGATGAACGAGATTCCAGTTGTCAAAGGAACTGATAGAACAATGTCTCCGCCGAGCCCTGGAAGTTTAATTCTAGTGCGTTGCTGTGCGATTTGCATACACGCATTTCAACCGCTAATCAACCGCATGGCATAACTATTATTAGTTGCTGAGCGCGCCTAAACACTGTGTTTTCAAACTCTAGAAATAATAACCAACCCCTGCTGACCAAACCTATAATCACATCTCGGTCAATAGGATGTGTCTTGTACCGCAATAACACCATACCATAGGTCAATTGATCGGGACCCACCTCTTTGTCTCTATCTCCCTCTCTCCTCCTCGTTCCCACCTTGACCAGCATGGTCTTGACCGGTTGGGTGTGGTATCTCAGCATGCTCATATTGCACAGAAAACAGATCGCCATGGCAGCAGTGGGTCTCATTTGTTGCCAAACTGTCACGATAACTATCCGCCCGTAATTCCGTTACGCGTCAGGCTCGGTCGGAGTCTGCGGTTCGTGTTACCTAGTGAGACCAAGCGACCCTTGCAATCATCAACTTGCGCATTCAGCTGTCGATAATTATCCACATCGCGAGCAAACAACAAGAACCTCGCGTCTGGATCTGCGGTACAATGTACAAATGGTTCAGCACCGCAGGAGTCGTTTCGCTGGTTTGGCTGGACAATCCAAACTGACCATCGATTCCCGCTCCGCTGAACGAATGGCCGCTCTACCTGGTTGGAAAATTCACTATCGATTCCGGAGAAATTGCAATCGGCGATGCCAAACTGGGAAATCTAATGACCACCGACCGAGTGACTTAATTGACAGAACGTTGAGATCGTTAGTGCTTCAATAAACATTATCCTGGTATACCATTTTACTACAAAAGTATCGAACTCACGAAATCGAATCATTTTTCGGCATCACTTAACAAGTGATCCCATATGGCTACGAACTAAATCTTCCATGCGTCAGCTTCATTTGTGATGTACTAACTAGGGTACAATTAGCGATTATTTATTACCTGCAAAGAGAAGAAAAAACGCTTTTAATCTGATGTTTCTTCTTCATTTCTAGCAAATGTATGTGTGGGTAGTCGTAAATCAAATCGACCCATCGAGAACACATCTTGCCATGACAGCCTGTGAAACCTTGAACGAATTTCCACCGCGACTAATGAGACCTGCTATTTACACTGACAATTGAATGTCAAAACTGACACGACCGGTGAGCCGAAGAACGGATGCTATAGTGCTTCCAATCGATCGAGAAGACCAGGGACTACGTTTTCAGTTCAGCGAAAAGATGGATTTCACAGAGATACCCTATTGCGTTCGGTGTCGGTAAAAAAGCGTGGACCAATTCAAATAACATGCAATAAACAATTGTTTATATCAATCGGAATGGTTCATGCCAAATACAAATAATAATACGGAATACTTGGACGAATTTCGGTGGACACATTTTTCACTATGCGGTACATTGTCGAGATACACTGTCATCCTGATAACGTACTTTGATGAATTTTCCAAACAACTAGCACCACTGAAGACCGAAATAAAAATAAATAATGAACAGCGTTTCCATGGAATATGTTTATTATTTCGAAATGCTGCACAGATAAAAATATTTTGTGAATTTACATTTATTTCCATGCACATATTTGGAGCAGGTAATTGAATGGAATGTTAATTGAATGGAATGTTACATTACAAAACTAAGCGATTTGTAAATATACAGCCTTGTTCGATGAAAAGTAAATGCATTTCAATGTAATTTTACATCAATCATGGTTTTTAATCAGATTTTCGTTTCAACTGTTTAATAGTACGATTGGTTTACATGTCGTGTAAGTTTCATCTTTTCTTTCTGTGTGAGGAAATCTGAAGTAAGTAAGAAGTAATATGGCTTTTGGATTTAATTCTTGTTTAAATATGATAGTTTTCCAGATACAAAAAAAAAAATGAAATAACCTATTAATTAATCTGGTTATTATGAAACTCTTAAGGAGGTGGCCAATAAATTCCAATTATCAGCATATTTATCGTAGTTATGGTTCATTTCGGAATACATTTTCTTATTCACATGATTTTTTTTTTTATTCAACAATATAATATATTTTTAGGCACACTGCTTAAGCTCTAAGATGCCAAGGGTATTTTCTAATCTTAATTAACGACTAACTTAAAACTAGAATAGTATCATTAGATTATGTCGTCTTTGATTTTCTAGAATATTCACATGATTTATTAATCGTGGTGTGAAGATCATGGTTCTGTACGGTAAAAATTAAGAATTTTTGTTCGAATACAAACAGAAGCATGGAGCCATGTTCAATTTTTGCCTTACTCATATAGAAAGGTTATGCAATCACTGCGAAATCCGACTTTTGAACCGAGGCCCGGAGGACCGAGTGTCATATACCATTCGACTCAGTTCGTCGAGTATGTGCGTGTGTGTGTATGTAACGTTTTTTGCACTAACTTTTCTTGGAGATGGCTGAACCGATTTTCACAAACTTAGATTCAAATGAAAGGTCTTGTGGTTCCATACAAAATTCCTGAATATCATTTGGACCCGACATCCGGTTCCGGAATTATGGGGTAAAATGTGCAAAAAATTGTGAAAATAAGTGCACTAACTTTTCTCAGAAATGGCTTAACCGATTTTCACAAACTTAGATTCAAATGAAAGGTCTTGAGATCCCATACAAAATTCCTGAATATTATTTGGATCCGACTTCCGGTTCGGGAGTTATGGGGTAAAATGTGCAAATAAAAGAAAATATATGTTCTAACTTTTCTCATAGATGGCGGAACCGATTTTCACAAACTTAGATTCATATGAAAGGTCCTGTGGTCCCATGCGTTATTCCTGAATTTTAAGCGGATACGACTTCCGGATCCGGAAATATAAGGTAAAGTGGGTTAAAAATTGTATACCATCACTGAAAATGGGGGAAAACCTTAAAAAAATTCTAAATCGACCTCAAATGTTTTCCAATTGATAGTTTTTATCAGTAGACGGTCAAACAAATCGATTTCGGTTATTCTTTTAAGAATCGAAGAAAATTATTTTGAAGAATACCACAGTATTATATATGATAGTATGATTGATATGAGAAAGGCATCATTACACCACTAGGTGGATTAAAACAGGTTTTTCTACATTAAATAGAAAGATAACATCCTTTTTACTTCCTCCTGGTTCAATGAAGTCACAACTATCTGGAGGGTCTGATTTAAATATTCTGATTAATATGAGAATTCAACTTCCAATCAAAAGCAGTTCTGGGCGTAGTTCGTTTGATCATCAATTGTTTTTCGCATGTCGTCTGTTCTAGGTATGAGTAACTCAAATAATACGTTGTGTAAAAAATATAATCGGAGCAAAATTTCGCCGAATTTAGTACCTTCAATTTCAAGTCTTTCTAAAGTCGTTTTCACTTGATGTCAAACCTAACGTCATTGAATTAAAAGTCGAGTCTGTTCCGAGTCTTGTATCGGGTTTGCTGGTAGCATAAATCAAATAAACAAATTTGTTCATTTGATTTATGCTGGTAGTCAATCTATGCTTTTGTCAACTAAAATATGTAAGACACAAATTCGTATAAATTCGATCATATTGTGCAAATCCGATGGTAACAATTTTTATTTGTTTCTGATATTCCAAGAAAAACAATTTAATTTCCATGCCTGACTTTTTCCACCATTCAGTAAAACCACCAAATATGTTTCGTGAGCTCATCAAAGTAAAATAAACAATATGGTAGATTTTTTCTCATTTGCTTATTTCAGTTCAGACTCCAAAGTAACGTGTTTTTTTTTGAAATTCGCTACTTTTAAACGAGATCTGGAAGCAGCGAACATAAATCAATCAAATGAATAGACATTTTAATTAGTTTATTAAACAGTTATTTTGTTTATACGATAGCATACCTAGCAATATTTTCTAGCTGAATTTGCTTCCGCAATATTTTTATTGGTAATTTTTCGTTTATTTTGGTCTGATAAACAAGCTAAACTAAACCATGGCAACATAAAATAAAGTTACCAGTAAGATACATTTCTGTTAACTCTGACTTGTCAAGGAATCATAGGAGGAACGTCTAGGCTAGATTGATCATTTTGTGAACCAAACATTGGCGATTCGTTTGTATGGGACCTAGGGGTATTATTATTTGTATTTGGTTCATGCGTTAATTATCAGTTGAAAAATTACTAAACTAAAAGGGTCAACTCCCTTGAGCTATTGATATGGAACAGGCCAGTAAAAATTTCAACTGATCGATATTTTCAATCATACAGTTCAATCAATCATCATACCACTTCATTTCTAATGCGCAATTGCACAAGAGTCTCCCTAGATCAGTGATACGCGAAATGAAGACTGTCCCAGAAAGTATGGACGCAACCAAAAACCGCTGCCATTTTGCAGTGGTTCAGATTCTGTCAATTTTTATGGCTGGATCCTGTTGTTCACACTCTTCTCTAACCACTTGTGCAGTTGTTTATTCGTTTTCGTTTTAGTTTGTTTCGAAATGCGTGCACCTTCAGCAGAACAACAGAACGCGGACTGTCACTGAGAAAGTTAGCAAAAATGGAAGGAGTAAGTTGAAAATCCGTGCGAAATGCAATCAGGAAGTTCGATAAGAATAACACCTTTGAGGATAAACCGAAAACGGGTCGAAAAAAAGGTCATACTAACCTTCATTTGGATATACGTATACTGAAGGCGTTCGAGCAGAAGAAGGCGGTTTCAGTTCGGGATGTGACCAAAAAAAGTGGTCAAATGTTTTTCGTGCTAAAGAACGTTTGAATCTTCGAACCTATAAGAACACAGAAAGAAAAGATGAAACTTACACGACATGTAACCTGATAGTACTATGAAATAGACATCAGTTGAAACGAAAATCTGATTTAAAACCATGATTGATGTAAAATTACATTAAGATTCATTTAGTTTTTCATTGAACAAGACTGTATATTTACAAACCGCTTAGTTTTGTAATGTAACTTTCCATTCAATTGCCTGCTCCAAATATGTGCATGAAAATAAATGTAAAATCACAAAATATTGTTATCTGTGAAGCAGAAACAACCAAAACGTAGTCCGAAACAAGAAGCATCGATCAGGCCGAGGGTTCGAAAGCTGTTCAATACGATTCTTGCTGGAAATTTGAACTGCATAATCATGGACGACGAAACCTACGTGAAACTCGATCACAAATCCCTTCTGGGACCACAATATTGTACGGTGCGAGAAGGGCAAGTGTTAAACTAGTCCGAGACATCGACCGAAGTCGAAAAATTTGGTAAGAAAGCTATGATCTGGCAAGCAATTTGTAGCTGCGGTAAGATTTAGAAACCCTTCATCACCACTGCTTCAATGAACAGCGAAATATACATCAAGGAATGTTTACAAAAACGACTTCATCCCATGATTCGAAGCCACAAGGATCCTGTTGTCTTCTGGCTAGATCTTGCTTCTTGCCACTACTCGAAATCAACGGTAGAATGGTATACTACAAAAAATGTCACTTTCGTCCCAAAAGACATGAATCCACCAAATTGCCCACATCTTCGACCAATTGAGGAATTTTGGACATTAACGAAGGCACATCTTAGGAAACATGTCTCGGCAGCCGAAACCATTCAACAGTTTGAAAAAGATTGGAAAAAAGTGTCAAAACTTGTCGTCAAGATGTCTGTACGGAATTTAATGAGGAACATTCGCAAGAAGGTGCGCCAGCTAGTCTACTATGGCTAAGTAGCAAATGTTGAGAATAATATTCTGTTGTTGTAGTCTAATATTATCAGTATATCGAATAAAATTTGAATATCTAACACTTGTGAATTATTTACAGCGAAATCAAAGTGCGTCCATACTTTCTGGGACAGTCTTTATATTTCCGATAATATGGGAAAAAATCATATTGCTGCGATAAATACAAGAGATTTTCGCAGTTAAGTTCTACCCCTTCTTGTACAGGGCAAATTCGGAAGAGGCGCCCCGAAGTAGAATAACAGTTTGGCTGAAAAGTTCGTATCGTTTAATAGAAACACACATTTTTTTGCCAAAATTCGTTTTTATTATTCAACATAATTGCCATCAGAGACAATACAGCGATTATAGCGATCTTCCAACTTTTCGATACCATTTTTGTAGTACGATTTGTCCTTTGCCTCAAAATAGGCCTCAGTTTCAGCGATTACCTCTTCATTGCTGCTAAATTTTTTACCAGCGAGAATTCTTTTGAGGTCTGAGAATAGGAAAAAGTCACTGGGGGCCAAATCTGGAGAATACGGTGGATGAGGGAGCAATTCGAAGCCCAATTCGTTCAATTTCAGCATGGTTTTCATCGACTTGTGACACGGTGCATTGTCTTGATGAAACAAAACTTTTTTCTTCTTCAAATGAGGCCGTTTTTTAGAAATTTCGTCCTTCAAACGCTCTAATAACGCTATATAACAGTCACTGTTGATGGTTTTTCCCTTTTCAAGGTAATCGATGAAAATTATACCATTCGAATCCCAAAATACAGACGCCATAACCTTACCGGACGATTGTTGAATCTTTCCACGCTTTGGGTTCGGTTCATCGCGTTCACTCAGCTGACTGTCGATAGGACTCCGGAGTGAAGTGATGGAGCCATGTTTCGTCCATTGTTATATATCGACGAAAAAAATCGGTTTTATTTCGATATAACAGCTCCAAACACTGCTCAGAATCATCAATTCGTTGTTGTTTTTGATTGATTGTGAGCTCACGCGGCACCCATTTTGCACAAAGCTTTCTCATATCCAAATATTCGTGGATAATATGTCCAACACGTTCCTTTGATATCTTTAGGGTGTCAGCTATCTCGATCAACTTCACTTTACGGTCATTGAAAATCATTTTGTGGATTTTTTTCACGTTTTCATCGGTAACAGCCTCTTTTGGACGTCCACTGCGTTCATCGTCTTCGGTGCTCATATGACCAGTACGAAATTTTGCAAACCACTTACGAATTGTTGCTTCGCCCGGTGCAGAGTCTGGATAACACTCATCAAGCCATTTTTTGGTATCGGCGGCACTTTTTTTCATCAAAAAGTAGAGTTTCATCAACACACGAAATTCTTTTTTTTCCATTTTTTCACAATAACAAAAGTAGCTTCACTCAAAATGCAATATCTCACAAACTAATAATCAGACAGCTGTCAAATTTATACACGTATCTTTTGAAGGTTGGTACTAACTGAAAATGGTATAGATTTAATTCTAGTGGCGCCCTCTTATAGAAACGATACGAACTTTTCAGCCGATCTGTTAAGTTAAATTTGAAATTTAAAAAAATTTTCTACCAAATAAAAATAAATTAATCATTTCATAATTTGGCATGTGTTTTGTTTAAATTTGAAATCAACAAATTCTTAATAAACATCCTTTACATCACAATCAATCAAATGATGGTGTCCACACCATAAAAAAGATACACCTAAAATATCTGTGCTCTTGCTTCAAAGATTCATGATTGACAATTCCGAAAATCACTTGAAAATTCATCCTTAGTCCATACCCGTTCTACTAGGGCATTCAAAGAGTATCAGTCAGTCTTTAAAAAGCATCTTTGAAAGTAGAAAGTTCTTGGTTTCGTTTGTGTATATATTTGTTAAATTTTTTGGAACGATGATTTTTGCTATTACCCTACAAAATATTATTTTTTTTTAACAAACAACGACATTGTTAGGTCACCCAATCACAATCACAATCTACAATGTGTCTGCTGAGTAATTCCAGTAATGTGTAGTAGATCATCACACTTCACACACACCGATTAAAATGGAACTTTGCACACGTCTTCAATATGACAAACAATATATTTTTCACGAATGAAAAGACCAATCCGACTGAAGAGTAACGAACACTTATTCAAGCAAGGATGGCTTTTATCGTATCAAAGAACGTTCTCTGGCAACTCTTCAACGATTGAATCAGTGCCATCAAAGAGAGTTGGAAATCATCCCAACAACAAAAACCCGGCATGGCTCATTTAACATAGAATCGACACCAGTGCGAGAGCGAATTTCTCTCGATGACATTTCTGAGAATCAAAGGTTAGCACGCTGCTGTGAGGATCTTCTCTGAAGCAACAAACGGTCGCTTATTCTCGTTTCGCGATCCGATTCTATACAGGCAGTGGATAATTGCGATAGAATCATTTTACTATTGCCGCTTATTCTAACTATGTGCATATAACTTTTGTATAAGTTGTGTTTATGAAAATGTCTGTGAATGCTCCACAGAAGGGTTTTGAAATACTGCAACCT
Organism: Malaya genurostris; assembly: GCF_030247185.1. Classification (NCBI taxonomy): domain Eukaryota; kingdom Metazoa; phylum Arthropoda; class Insecta; order Diptera; family Culicidae; genus Malaya; species Malaya genurostris. The sequence continues at coordinate 51,065,325 of NC_080572.1, forward strand.
AGTATGAGAATCATCAAGTTGAATCATCGACTCGATTTTCTGCGATAATTGTCAACTTGCGATTCTCTCTTGGGAAATTCCACACAGCAACAATCATTATCAGACTGTAATTTTTTTTAAGGGCCGTGAAATACTCAGAGTATGAAGTGGAGCGAAGGAATGTAGAAAAATTCTCTCGCGGTTCATGCATTGAGAGACTCGAGTTCTTGTAGCATCTTCTACCGGATTGAAAATGTTGTATACAATATAGATAGAAATATAGCAGCTTCTGTCAAATTTTCGGCAATCACCAACACTGTATTCAAGAATTAGATAATTGCTTTTATGCATGAATGCGCTGGTGGAAATCCTGTAACTGTAGCGGTAACTTCTTCATTTTTAAAAAGGCACGGATTGGATAGCCATTAATCTGTAGGTTTTAATAACAGCTTGAAAATAAAAATTATCCAGTAAAATTAAAACCCTGATTTTTTTTTATTAAACTTTTTCGGATTATTTTGTAATTATTGAGAAAAAAAATCAAAAAAAAATTTCAGTGAATATATTGTTTAGAGTGCCCAATCCATTCCCTACACCTTTTTCCTGAACGCCATTTTTGTACAATTAACAGTTTCCGAGTTACAATGGTTTGGAAAAAGGCAATTCTTGTGAAATGCAAAAATACATACGCCCTTTTTAAAAATCAGTTGTGAATCGGATTGGCATCTCCATCGGTTCAAAACTTATGGTTTGCCATACTGAAGCCGTGTGCAAAGTTTCATCCAAATCGGAGAAGGTCGATTCTGATTTTGTCATTTTTTCGTCTACTCATTCCTGGAATTGCTCTTTAGAAATGTATTAGAATTGTTGGAAAAACCAACTATCGAATGGAGCCTAGGAGACCCATAGTGTTATATACCATTCGACTCAGCTCGACGAGATCGGAAAACGTCTGTGTGTGTGCACTTTTCGAAGATATTTTTACCGCTCAATTTTCTCAGAGATGGCTGATCCGTTTTTAACAAACTTAGGCTCGGAAAGCTACTATCGGGCCATTGATTAGGTTCGAAGATTAAATGGCTGTGACTTCTGGTTCCGGAGATATGATGGTATAAGTGACGTAATCGACGAAACGCGTTGATTTTTACCGCTCGTATTTATAAGGGTGCCAATATTTTGGGATCACCTCTAATTTCGTAAACCTCTAGTGCTCAAAAGTTTAAGCACCTCGAAAAAAGTCCTTCTTCAAAGTTTGAGCTAAATCGGACATGCGTAAGGGCTGCTGCCCAGCGGTTAAAGTTTGAAAATTTTCGATCTTGAAAAAGCACCATAGGGGCGAGTACATGAAATTTCCGAAAACGAAATTCGACTTTCCGGTACTTGATATTTTGATATTTTATCTAAGTCGCAGAAAATAGATTTTTTTCAGGAAAGTTAGGAAGATGGGAGTAATTTGTCCGTGTGAGTTTTTCCGGTGAAAATAATCATTCAGTGTTTGGAAATTAGACGTCAACTTCATTATAAAACATCTTTTGAAAGGATTCACCCGAATAAAATGAAATTCATTCGTTGGCCAGGTAATGATAATTGCGCAAACATTATTTGAATGGATTCAATTTTCTCGACATATCTCGATATCCAGAAGTCCGCTCCAGCTCCAGGTGAATGGAGTTTTCGATGGAGCTTTTTCGGATTGTTTTTTTTCTGTTCGTCGCTAGCAAGGGTTTCCTGTTTGGAATAGTTCTGTTTTCCACATGGAGTCAAATTGAAATGGCGGGCTCCGCGAAAGAGAAGTTAGTCATTAGATTTACGTTTTCATGGATAGTACATATACACATATTGGGCCGTATGAATAAAACGTAGCATGCTTGAATTTCGATAGTAAATGCTACGTGTGGATCACGTTCCTGTCAAAACATGCTACAAACTGTAGGATTTACTACCAGTTTTCGGTAGGTAGCTCTAGAGGTTGCTACTCGTGTGTTTGCTGATAAAGTGAAGTACAGAAATTAAAAAAGTGGCAGTGTGTTTTATTCATACCAAACCGCGTTATACTCTGTGGACTTTGTTTTTGACAAGATACTACAAACAACAGACTTTACTACATTTTATTTATACGGCCCACCAGTAACGACCAAACGCTTATTTGAAAGTTTAAATTCAAGTTTGTTATGAATACATACCAGATTCGTTACTGATACATTTTGCATGTATCAGGCAACTAGCAGTTGGAAAATTGGATTCTAAGATGATTATGACTTTCATTGGTTTAGGTTTAGATAATATTACACAGAAAAAAAGGTTGAACATGCAAAAGTTTTTTTGAAATATTTTTTTTTTCTTTAAAAGCGCCCAACTTGAATTTTTGACTGTAGAAAGGGAATATAATCACCTATCTTGCAACAAAATTTCATCCAAATCAAAAGTGTTTTTTTTTGCAAATCGACTCTAAAACATTTGAAAAAATTGATAAAAAATGTTTAGCTTTTTACAAAAGATTATTTTCGAAAATCTGTTATCTGTGGTACAAGAAAACATTCCCAAATAGTTAGAGTGTTTATAATGAAATTATGCATCTTGTTATGATTTTAGTTAGTTCATTACCTATGACAACTGCAATCCAACTATGCTTGGAAATTGGATGGAGAACAATCATTTTGGACGTTGTCATAACCTACTGATTTCCCCCGGCGAACGACTCTTTTGAGTTAAAGCCGGGGCTGAATAAACGATATAAAAAAAACCTACGGATTCTCATGAAACAGTCTATCGACAGTCGAGTAATACTGAAAACTTCGAAAATTTCATTACATCCATCAGACTGCATCAGGAATCAACGCTGCTGATGAGTTCTCACATGACATTTTGCCGCGTTCCATCCGCCCGTCAGTCATATTCGACTGATTCAGAATGACGATGCGAGAAAATTTAATTTACCTCAATTCAATTTCAGTCGTTCTCATTTCCAGTGCCGATGATGATGGCAAGTAAAAGAGCGCAAATGCTTCAATACAGTTATGAAGCACTACCAAATAACCGACAACGAATTTATCAGAAATAATTTCCGCTGTCCACCGTGGAACAAATGCATTCTGGGTCGATCCCAGGCGTGAGGGCGGTGGTGGAGGGCGTGAAAAGAAGTCATTAATCAATTTTCATTTTCATTATATAGTAGCGGATAAAAATTGATATGGGTGCTTCCAGAGGATGTGTAAGCTCTTGAACCGACAAAAAATATCATTTACTCTGTAATTTCGTTGAAACCATCGACAGACTGATTAAAAGCTGATGATTGAATAATCTATTCTTGATTATAGAGCAAAATTTGAAAATATTCGGAAAATCATCAGTCACACATTTAGCCCGGAGTCAGGATAATCATCGTTACACACGGAACCACTTGCGATCCTATTTCAACCAGAATATTAGTTGATTTTCTGAAATCGATTGGTTAAAATTTGGTACAACTAATCGATTGTTCACGCAGAGAAATGGAGCTTGTTTAAAATAACAAATCGGTTAGTAGATTTTTAAATCTGATTCATGTTAATTTCAAGCTAGAATATGATTGTTTTGAACCATTTTCTCCCTTCAACATCAACAAAGATCTCTGTTCAATGTGAATAAATATTTTGGTCTTGCCAAACGAAAAAAATTATTGTTCCAGCTGATTTTATTGTTGAAATAATTCATCAATGTATTGCGTATCAACAAAAGCAGAGTTGATTTTATTCGCAATATCTATGTTGATTCAAGTCTGCTTTATCTTTATGTTAAGAACAAAATTTATTCATTTTATCTGTTGTCTTATTTGTGTAATGATACAACAAAGTTTATTGTTCAAAAGAACCGTATCAGTCCTATTTCTTATAAACCAGAGTTGTTTTTTCAATCGTGAATGAACAGAAAAGTTTTTTACATATTTCAAAAGTAAAATTTTATCTGCTTATATATTTTTCATCGGGCTTTTCATCAATCCAAGCGTAAGTATTGATAGTTAATAATATTAGAAACTGCAATAACACGTTTTCTTAACAACTTATATTTGATGCAGGTTAACTCTACCTTCACCGGAAGGGCACCGAGAAAGGGTATCGAATCATTGAATACTATAAAAAGTAAAATTGGATTGATTGTGGTATGTAGATAAATATTATAAATGTATGGAATATAAATATAATTGGAATTCCTTACAAATATATAAATTGAAGAAAAATATACAAAAAAACAAGCCTTCAAATTATTTCGAAAGAAATCATTTTACTCGTAAAAACAAAACAAAATGAATAATTTTTACAAACAAAAGCGTAAGTTGAAATACTAATCATTTCAAGTTGATATCTTATCATTTATTTCAACTGCCAAGTTTATAAATTCAAAACACTATACATATTACCTTTATCCAAAATTAGTTCATTTTAAACTGATTTTGCAAGTTGAATTTACTATGAAATTGTTTGTCAAGAAATTTACAGGAACGCACAAGTAAAATATTTGTTGGTATTAACAAAATATTTATAGAAACAAACTAATCCACTGAGCAAAATCAAATACCTAGTTTTGTTGTTTCAAGCAACAATATTTTCTATATTAAACCTATTTTTCTTTTGTCACTATTTCAACAAAATAAATCGTTACGTGAAACCCAGATTTAGTTACATTTAAACTATTTTTCTCTGCGTGTTGTTTTAACTAAACTGTCAATTTTGTTTTTCGATTAGCAGAAACGATGGTTGAAACAACTAATTTAACTGTTTGAAAAAAAAATGTTGTCAATTAGTGAGGACACATACCTTTCAAATTCAACAAATATTTTAGTTGAAATAACTGGTGTTGTTATTGAAACAAAATTCTGTTAGTTGAAAAATAAACCGGTTTTATTTGTTTTAGACATTGCAAATAGTTGAATCAACTCGAACGATGTTATTGATTTGCGAAAATAATCAAAATATACTTACTGATCCACGTCATGATCTGTTTGAAATAAGTTCGGTATGTTGAGATTCATGAAATAAATATTGTTGTTAAAATATAAACAGTATTTCATATTGACATGTAATAACATTAGGACTGGCAAACCACCGATCACTGCTGATTTCAAGTGAATAAATTATCATTACGAAATCAGAACTGATCTGATCTCTAAGTGATTTTAATTTTTGTATGATCATGATCATGTCAAGTCGAGATCAGTAAAGATCTAAGTTCTAAAAAAATACTTCTGATTCTATCGGAAATGATTGATGTAGAAAAACGTTTTCAATCAGCAAAAGTGCCCGGAGGGGCGAGTAAACTAGCGAAATTATTAAATTTACCTAAAATGAGTATTGAAAGATGATGCCTTCAAACGGTTGAACCAAAGTTATGCACTGATAATTTTAGTCAATTTATATGACTTGGGTGCATCAACCGCTGGGAATTGGAATTTCGCGACGGAAATTCAAACGCGCCATTCAAATGCAGCGCGTTCTGTGTGTTTGAAACCCTTCGCTCCTGTTACTTTTATAAATTAAATTCATGTCAAAAAGCGTTTTATTGCTAATGCATGAACATCATCATCGGTATCAAACAGCTGGAAGTAAAACAGTCTGCTGGAAGTAAATCAATGATCGAATTAGAAGCATAAAATTTTTGCGCATACCTGAATGATTACGAGATGATCATTCATTAACGTCAACAAATCTTTTTCATCTTAAACAAGGTTAACTTTATCACAACACCGCTGTTAGATAAACACTTGTTATGGAATCATAAATTTCTCAAATCGAATGAACACAATTTCACCAAACGCTTTAACCATCGATGTTGTTTTTATTGACATTTTGAAGCGACGCGAACAGATTTCAACTAAAAAAGTTGTTGATTTTGCATTGCGATTATTGTTTTGCTTTCAACTGTCTCCGGCATTCGACAGCATTCAAAACAACATATTTTTCAACTAGTTGAATATATGCAAATCAAAAACCATATTGGTTGAATCAAAAAGAAATTAGTTAAATCAACTATCGCAAAAATCAAAAACTGCGATATCGCAATTTTATGATCGAAGGGTTCTCCGTGCAGTGAAGGTAACCTCAAACGTTTGCGGTGTCACAAATAGCTGAAGTATTTCGTTGTGGTTTTCATACAATATTTTTGTGCAAGAGAAAAAAACGCCAGCATCCAAACCAGCATCACATAAAATTCACCCTCCTTTCGATTCCGGAAAAGGGTACAATTTCGGATGCCGGTAGTGGTGACTTCCGATCAGAAGGATCAACACCTCTCACTACGGGAAACGAGCGACGAGTGCTGCGACTCTGCTAAACGCGAAACCAATGCCCTGCAGCGTAAAACGGGTCGTCCAGCAGGCAGGCAAGATTGGATCATTGAACCATTGGCCGTTGCTGTGATTTATGAAAACAATCAACGCAACGGACTCGAACGAGGAACCATCGTCGACCGGCCGGCCGCAGGGGTTGATGATACGTTTCGGTTTGTCCCGCAGCGACGATTGATGTCTGATACAAAACAAAAAAAAATTGTCTGATCCGATTTAACCCCATTCCTAACCACAACGTTGCGAGCCAGGCAACGATGATCGTTTTGGCGCGATGAAAAAAAAAATAAACAGAGATATGTATTCACATCGGCTCGCGAAACTCAAAACCGCAACTGTACAGGTATCTGAACTCATCCGATCAGGTGTGAAATTTGCAAACATTTAAATTCGCTTAGTTCGAATTGTGGTTTTCATTTCTGTTCAGTTTGAATGAACTTGGTTGGCTTGGAATTTAAAACCTTTTTTTATAAGAGTTATGATATTTCGAAAATCGGACAGAGAGATTCGCCGATCCAATGAAATTTCACAAGCATTAATTTAAAAAAAATGTTTCATCGCCATCGCACACGGTTTACACTCAAATCACAAAATTGTAACTTATTTCTTGTTCTTACTGGTTGAACTAAAATTTGACTGAGAATTAAAAACAAAGAATTTTTTTTTGGCTTTAGTTTCTTCGGAACAAAACCAACATCGCTGGCTCCGGTATCATTCCATCGTCGGTTTCGCGCAATAACACGATGCCATATCCGCCCGAAAACCAAGTGTCACCTTGCTGGGACCGGGAGAAGAGCCCCTTGGTAGACCTGTGCACCACCGCTGCTGATAATGATCAGCGCGCCGGTTATAACATTTTAGTCGTGCTGCCAATCATATTACATTATGCAGAGAAAAAAAATTCATCAATGTAAGAAATTGGTTACAGTTCTCATGAAAATTCATTAAAAATTAATTACTAAAGCATTTCGCATACTTGAACTGAGAATATGATTGTGTTGAGTTTTAATTAAGGGGCGAGTAGGGTCTAACTTTTTTGAAAAATCATCTTTTTTTTTGTATTTTCTTATAGTGAAATATTTCAAGAATATTCTGTGAAATTTTCAAGCTTATCGGAGAAAAACTCTGGAAGGTATGAGCCTTTACCTTTGCTTATATCATACTGCGGAAGCAAAAGCTCGGCACACAGACCCAAGAGTTCTGCTTGATTTGAAAATTTGACAAAATATTCATGAAATCTTTTATTATGACAAAATACAAAGAAAAAAAATGATTTTTTTTGAAAGTGTTAGATCCTACGCGCACCTCAGAAAAAAATATTGTTTCCTTTAGACGCGTTTTTCTCGAAAGCAGGTTTTGAAAGTCCGTGTCATTCGAAAACTACTTCACAATTGTTTTTCAAATTTTGCACACACTTTCTACACGTAAAATACGAACGTTTTCCTTTTCGATTTTTGGGCAAAATGGTGGCATTTTTGACTACCAAATATTCAAAATATTAAAAATATATGAAAAAAAAAACCCTTCTTAATCCACCTAGTGGTGTGATAACGTCTTTCTTCAAAACAGTCTCATAAATACATTTTTTATCCTTTTATTAAATAATTTGTGATACTAATTTGGGTTCGTTTTTGACACCAATTGATTCAGATTGAAGCATAATTTTTCCAACCAAGCGCTTGACATTTGCGTTGCCTATTTGTATGAGAAGTGAAGTGATGCAAATCTAAAAAACCCTTCTTAAGGGGGTGGTAGGGTCTAAACGATGAAAAAAATCATCATTTTTGCGATTTTTTTCTAGAATTATCGTTCAGCAAAATAAATTCAAATGTTTTGCATGATAGAAAGCATCATTCGAACAACAGTTTGTAATTTTTTCGTGAAAAAATATTGAGAAATACGTCAGTGAAGAGTTATTTTTGAGGACGCTTCTTAAAAATCACGATTTGCGGTGTCCACTGTATCTCAGCGCAGACTAATCAGAAGTGAACAAATGAACGCAGCATAGTTAGAGTAGAAGTTTTTTTAGACCCCAACGTTTCTGTTTGATTTTTTAATTTTTTTTTCAATTTTTAGTGGTTGTTCAAAGTGAACACTACGATTTTCCAAGACAAAATCCGCCATTTTGAAGCTGTAAAACCTCCTAAAAGTAACAAACAACGAAAAGGAAAACGTTGGGGTCTGGTTTTTTATATGTAAAAAGTGTGTGAAAAATTTGAAAAAAAATTGGTGCAATAGTTTTTAAGCTTTCAAAACCTGCTTTCGAGAAAAACGCGTTTAAAGTGTTTTGTCTATAAAATCAATGGAAACTATTAATTACTCCAGTGAGCCCGTAAGGTTTAACATTTTCAAAAAATCATATTTTTTCTTTTATAATTCATTATAACGAAACATTTCAAGAATCTTTTGTAAAGTTTTGAAGTCAATCGAAGTAGAAATCTTGGGCCTGGGCTCCGAGCTCTTGCCTTTTCGCGGAATGAGATAAAGGTCCATAACTTCCAGAGTTTTGTTCCAATAGGCTTGAAAAATTTACAGAATATTCTTGAAATGTTTCACTATAAGAAAATAAGAAGTGATTTTTCAAAAGTGTTAGACCCTACCCGCCCCTTAATCCACCTAGTGATGTGATAATACCTTTCTGTTTCTTCGAAGCAGTCTCAAAAATTTTTTTTTGTGATGATACTAAATCTCGACGTTTCATGCAGTTTTGAGACTTTATATATATATATATATATATATATATATATATATATATATATATATATATATATATATATATATATATATATATATATATATATATATATATATATCTATATATATATATATATATATATATATATATATATATATATATATATATATATATATATATATATATATATATATATATATATATATATATATGTAAGCGGTAAAAATCAACGTGTTATGTCGGTTACGTCACTTATACAATCGTATCTCGGGAACCAAAAGTCACAGCCATTTGATCTTCGAACTTGATCAATGACCTAACAATAGCTTTCAAACGGCCCTAGACTTGTTAAAATGGGTTCAGCCATCTCCGAGAAACATGCGCGGTAAAAAAACAACCCATTTTGTCGGTTACGTCACTTATACCATTATATCTCCGGAACCAGAAGCCACAGCTATTTGATCTTCGATCTTGATCAATGGTCCGACAGAAGCTTTCCAACGAGCTTAAGTTTGTCAAAATCGGTTCAGCCATCTCTGAGAAAATTGAGCGGTAAAAATGTCTTCGAAAAGTGCACACACTCACATACACACACATACAAACACATATATATACACACACAGACATTTGCCGATCTCCTCGAACTGAGTCGAATGGTATATAACACTATGGGTCTCCGAGGCTCCATTCGAAAGTCGGGTTTTCCAGCAATCCTAATACCTTTGTATAAAGAAAGGCAAAAATCCTTCGTAGTCCACTTAATGGAATTTTCTTAGAAAAAATATCAAAAGTCCCAGAATGTATATTTCGAAAAAAAAATTTTCTGAGGTTACACTAAATCTCGACGTTTCATGCAATTTTAATATTTTTGGCATCAAAAAAATTTTTCGATTCCGGAAATTTCATGTAATCCGCCCTATGGTGCATTTTCAAGTCGAAAATTTTCATAATTGAACCGCTGGGCAGCACCCCTTACCCTTGTCCAATTTAGCTCAAATTTTGCATGAGGACTTTTTCCAAGGTGCTTAAACTTTTAAGCACTAGAGATTTTCGAAATTAGAAATGATCCCAAAATATTTGCACCCTTTTATATACGAGCGGTAAAAATCAACGTGTTTTGTCGGTTACGTCACCTCTACCGTTATATCTCCGGAACTAGAAGTCACAGCCATTTGATCTTCGAACTTGATCAATGGCCTAACAATAGCTTTCAAACGGGCCTAGACTTGTTGAAATCGGTTAAGCCATCTCCGAGAAACATGCGCGGTAAACAAACAACGCATTTTGTCGGTTACGTCACTTATTTCATTATATCTCCAGAACCAGAAGTCACAACCATATGATCTTCGAACTTGATCAATGGTCCGATAGTAGCTTTCAAACGAGCCTCAGTTTGTTAAAATCGGTTCTGCTATCTCTGGGAAAATTGAGCGGTAAAACACAGCACGTTTTGTCGGTTACGTCACTTATACCATTATATTTCCGGAACCAGAAGCCACAACTATTTGATCCTCGAACTTGATCAATGGCATAACAATAGCATTCAAACGGGTCTAGATTTGTTGAAATCGATTAAGCCATCTCCGAGAAACATGCGTGGTAATAAACCAACACATTTTGTCGGTTACGTCACTTATTCCATTATATCTCCAGAACCAGAAGTCACAGCTATTTGATTTTCTAACTTGATCAATGGCCCGATAGTAGCTTTCAAACGAACCTAGGTTTGTTAGAATCGGTTCAGTCATCTCTGGGAAGATTGAGCGGTAAAAAAACAACACGTTTTGTCGGTTACGTCACTTATATCTTATATCCCCGTATTATATTATATCTCCGGATACAGAAATCACAGCCATTTGATCTTCGAACTTGATCAATAGCCCGACAGTAGCTTTCAAACGAGCCTAAGTTTGTTAAAATCTGTTTCTCCATCTCTGGGAAAATTGAGCGGTAAAAAACAACACATTTTGTCGGTTACGTTACTTATACCATTCCCAAGTAGCATGTTAAGTTGCTGTCCTGTATTTTTCTACTGATTGTGCCATTTATCAAGTTAGTTTATTTTACTATACTGATAACTGTTGTGTTATGGAAAAAGCGCAATTTTTCTGTGTTGTGCAACATATCTTCAAGTTCATCCGTTATTACGAACATTTATTCATAACGATTGTGAAACTGATACAAAAACTCATGCCTCGACCCCATCACATAAGCAGTAATGAAATCAGCGAAAAAACAATTGTGAAACTCGTAAGAACTACTACGTTATGTAAACAAGAAATGAAATGACGTTTACAAAAACATGCAAACTTAATTTCTAATGAATAAGTTTCACATTTGATTTTCAATACAACTGCTCGCAAACATGGATCTTGTAAAATAATCTGCACATGAAAAATGATATGCATACAGGGTCCAGCACTCGAAGTGTAACCAATTAAAAAGGCCATAAATTCAGTTTGGAAAATTACTTTTACTTAATTCAAAGTACAAAATGTGAAAAAATAATACAAAATTCAGAATCAATTCACTTTTGCTCGATATGACCACTTTTTGCCTTGACTATGGCCTTGAGACGGTCAAAAAACGAATCGCAAGCTGCCCGAATGTGACTTGCAGGTATTTTGGCCCACTCGCGGACAATAACTTTTTTCAGCGCCTCGAGACTGGTGTATCTTTTAGTTCGGACTTTGCTCTCCAAAACGGCCCAAAGAGAATAATCCATTGGATTCGCATCTGGTGAATTCGAGAGCCATTGTGTGGACGTGATGAAGTTCGGAACGTTGTTTTTCAGCCATTCTTGGTTCACTCGAGCTTTGTGAGACGGTACCGAGTCCTGCTGAAACGTCCATGGTCTGCCACCGAAATGTTTGTCTGCCCACGGCTTCAAAGCAACCTCCAGAATACTTTCCCGATAATATGTCGCATTTACCTTGACGCCAGGCTCGAAGGTCTGAAGTTGGTTACACTTCGAGTGCCGGACCCTGTATATTGTAGAATTGATCTTTTGTGTTTTTGTAATTGAAAAATCGACAACGAACTGCATTTTTATGGTGAAACATGTATTCGTACGGCCGAAATTTTCAAGCGCCTATGAATTAACGTGTTTTAATGATTGTGCAGCAATTACTGTGAAAATAACAGTCTTTTATTTTTAATGAGAATCATCGAAATGGTGTTTAAAATACGTGTATTGAAAAATTCTTTAAAATTTTCAGGCGCTTTTGATCAAACCAATGTGCAATTAAACCTGAAAAATCTCGAAATGAATTTTGATTCAATAGTTTCCAATATGGCATCGATGGTAACAGTGAGTTGGATAGTAAAAGGTTCACCCAACGTAATGACATATATCATCTAAATAACAGGAAACTTGACAATGTTAATATTTTGGAAAAAATGCTCTACGTTTTGTTTTTTTTATCAGTAATCTTCTAGTTGAATTAAACAACAATACTGTATAGTCATTCATCTTAGCTGGCCCGACTTTTGTGATACGCACTGTAGGTATTATATTGGTAAGTCCATGGGCTGGAGTTGCAAAAACAAGTTCCACAATCGGTAATATATAACTATGAAAGTAACTATGATGAATTAACTTTGCGTTCAATATCTTTAAAAAGTGATGTCAGGTCTGCCTATTTTTTTTTTTCGCGAAATGAAAACCAAATACAATTTATCTGATTGATTTTTGTTTTCATTGCCGTATGTAATGCTGTATTCCTGCAACTTTTATGATAATATTCTCATGTCGGCAAGTTTTGCGTTCATTTCAAGCAGATAAATCTTTGCACAACTTTTTTGCAAGTTTTGAATTTTATATCATTGTTTTTCTAAAACTGAAGAAAACTGCACACACTGACCTAAAAATTCATGAGGCAGCAAAAACTATGCGGACTCAGCAGAGACATATTTTTTACAGCAAGGTTATCAATTCGGCTAATCATTTTTGCCTTGCGGAGAGCATCAATCATTTCACTAATTTTTCTTTTACAAGAGATTTAAACCAATTTCGACGTATATTGTGTCCGCTACACTTATGACAGTTGTTTGGAAAGTTTTGGATAAGTCGCACAATTGTTATAGTTACTCCCGTTTCACATGACGATGTGAATTTTTTTGCAGAACTTTAGTGAAACATAAACAAGTTGGTGATTTACTGCACAATTGTTTTAGATGTACTTAAAGTTGTTCTACATTGATTTTTTCGGTAGTACTGTGAAACTTAACAGTGATAAGTTGCACAAATAATTTTAATATATATTTCTAAACATATATAACATGAATAACATTTCTAAATCAATTGTAAAACATCTTGAAAGTTCAATAAGTTACATTTGCTACTTGGGTTATATCTCCGGATACAGAAATCACAGCCATTTGATCTTCGAACTTGATCAATGGCCCGACAGTAGCTTTCGAACGAGCTTAAGTTTGTTAAAATCGGTTCAGCCATCTCTGATAAAATTGAGCGGTAAAAATATCTTCGAAAAGTGCATTCTAATACCTTTCTATGAAGAAAAGCAAAAACATTGAGATGAAGAAAAACATCTACTCTACCTATACTCGAAATTGAAAAACAGAGTGTTTGTTTTTTCCCAACCATTAGAATACCAGCTAAAGTAGCAACCGCAACGACGAAAACATGGCTAGTGAACCAGAATTACGTTCTGGTCGCGGATAGAACTTACGACAACCTTCTTTTAAGGCGTCCCAATTGAAAAAGGCGGGAGAGTAATGTCCGGAGGACGTGAATAAAAAAGGAAAAGATATGGCGAAAAGTGCACAAAGCTAATCAAATTGTTCTAGTTTTGCACTAAACTGATGATTTTTATCTCCGAATTGCAGAAGAAGCAATATCTATAGTTCTTTAGATAACATTTAGAACCATCGGAAGCGCTGATTTTGCATTATGTTCCCCAGTCGTTGTCCAGTTTTTATTGTATTTTACTCGAATGCAACGACCAGCAGCTGGATGACGCAAAAAAGAAAACTGCCTCTGCGAACGTCCCGTAATTGATTCAATACTGAACTGAATTCTTGATACTGGAACTGAGCTCTGGACCTGAACCAACCAGGAATGATGCACTTGCTTTACTTACTGCTTACTATTAAATATATAAAGTGTTAACCTATCGAGGTAGGAGAAGGGCGTCATGAGTTTTCTTTTTTGATACTCGTTGATACCAAACATTTCAGAAAACTTTAGTTTTGAATTATTTATCTCTTCAACAGAGGGTAAATTTTGAAAAGACGCCCAATAATAAAGTAAGTCGTATTCACGCCACAATGTTATGAAAAAATGATGCGACTCGTTATTGCTGAGTTTTCCAAGCATTCACATTAACCATAACATTTCAAAATACTGTTTGGAACCATTCAACGAATTGTTGTTTATATTTTTACAGTAAAAAATATAAGTGATTAGGTATCTTATGCAAGTAAAAATCTCCAATTTTCCAAGACGTTTATTTCAGAAAACTAAAAAAAAATAATAATTTCGATTATACATTTCAACAAACAATATATCCCCTATTGATTTTATTGTGATTCAACTGTTTCTGCTATATAATCAGTAGTTGATTTTTTATGGGTTCTTATAGTGCGTTTAGAAATCATCCTTAAACCAGAAGGAATAAATGTTCATTCTTTACTTGAAAATCCTCAAATCATAGTTGAAATTGCTAAATCTTGGGGTTTATCCCACTTTTTATTACGATTATAGAGGTTATAACCCCTTTCGGGTCAGAAAAACTTCCTGACCCTATGTGCTGCGGTGGGGTTGGAAATCAAACCCAGGTGGGCTCTACGCGGAAGGCGATGTTCTTACCCATCGCGCTATGCCCGTCTTCACCGTGGTACCCCAATTTAACTCTAATTCAGTCGTGTGTCATTTGAAACATGAAGTGTACCTTGTCCGACATGCATAACCACATCGCATAAATCTACCCACTCAGTCACTGACTTTGCTCGAGACCCAGTGACTCAGTGACTGTCTAAGGTTGATTAACGGACGCTTGCTTAGCTCGACTGTATTCTGTTTTTTTCTTTAATGTCTGGTTTTTACATTTTTTACCACGCTAAGATGGAGTTCGTCTTGCATTTTTTCCTTTGTTTTGGATCCTGATGACTGATCGCCGTGTTGGTCACCTGGTTCTGTTTCCTCGAAGCTATATTTTTTTTCCTTTACACGTGGAGGCAGCCCGGCCAGAGTCAACCCACCGAGTAGGAGGTGAACCGGTAGTTAATATATGATCAAGTCAACCGAACCACTCCTCGACTTGGTGCGAACCCGCAGTTATGGTAACGATCGACCAATCGACGCTTTCTCACGTCCTGTGAGAAACGATGCTCTTAAATTGCCTTTCGATGTGGTCAACTGCTTCCAGTTTTCTACCGCGACCGTGATGAATTGCAGTAAGTTAGACACTGTCAGAATAAATCCATCAGCGCTAATTGATGGCTGTATCAAGATGCGGGAGCCACCTTCGAAGGTCTTTTCGAAGGGACCAGTAATAATGACTCGGTTTCATTGATTACAAGTAGCAATAATTTGTGTATGTCTTTCAAAGGGGATGTCAACTAGTCATTTGCCATTCGCATCATTATCAGCATCATCATCAACACCATTAGCACAGAGCTTTGAAATGCAACAGAAATCAATGAATTAGCGGTGATACATTAAAATCATTATCATTATTCGTCGAAAGGGAAGTCTAGGTTTCACAGGCTGAAACATCCCAGCCAGGGTCACTGTCAAACAAGAGCCACTAGCCAACCGGTGAGCGTGGTTATTGTGGTCCCATTAGGTTTTATAGTGCGAAGCAAATCAGCGACAGAAAGTCTGATAAGCGAAACCTGTAACGAGCGTTGGCGGTAATTTAGGGCCTCTCTGGTGGCCATTCTGTGGTGGTTTTTATGATTATTGAGTGCCATTTTATTCCGTCATTTGGAGCAGAATTAATTGAACCCGACTGGTTGATTTCCGCCAGTGGGTGGAGGTTGACTGAATCGGGACGGTTGCTCAGTTTATAAATGATAATTGAGATTGCTAAACATCAAATGTAAAACTTAGAATCGCAGCTGTATCGATAATTGAGCCATTTGTACCACCCTTCAGCTGTGTTGCCTATTAAAATAAGAATATTACTTTCATTTCGAGAATTAAACCTTTAGGAGTAATTAAAGCTACTAAAATGCCAATGCCAGTAGGGCGAATTTGTTTTGAAGCAAATAAATCTCAATATGGAACATTCCTGGATTTCTCAAGACTAGTTTATGAAAAACATCCTTCGAGCCAGATCACGGATGAGTGACAAACAAACGGAAGAAACGCGACTGATTACTGTAGCAACAAGTTCGTCGCAATTATTTTCTCCAGCAGAGTACATAAAATGGGGTTCGACGGGTTCTAAAGGCTCTAGTGTTACACTTCTGTGGAAAACAACTGGTGCGAGTTTGATCGAAGTAGTCGATCGCTTTTAGAAACAACGTCAAATGGAACTCGAAAGAATAAAAAATTAAAGGGTTGTATGCAAGACACGACTGACCACAACTACATTAAAAATGAAAAGTTTCGAGGGTTCCCATAATAAATGCAAAAATAAAGATGACAAGGATGATGATACGCTACATCGTATTAACAAGATAATCGGCTCTCACATTTCCCCAACAAATCATTGGCAACATCCTTTTTTGCGAGCATGGCGCCCTCAGGCGAGTTCGCATCGAATCTCGTTCATAGAAGAAGCACTGCGCACCCATACAATTGGCATGATTTGTTGAATGTGATGCCGTGCGATGGCGTTGCTGGACTGTAGTTGGATTTCGCTCCAAACTGACATGGTCTGATGCTATTCAATTTTGATCCCTTTCCACAAATTTATACATTACGAGGTTTTTGAATAACGTCCTTTAATTATGATGATTTCAATGTTAGTTGAAAGCTCAATTTTAGATACAAACAACCTAAAGATTTAAACCTGGACAAATGAAACGATTTTATTTTATAGTAATTTTTGAGAAACGTACAAACCTATTAATTTCATAAACAGTGGATCGTATGAATAAACTGTAGTAAAGTCTGTTGTTTGTAGTATCTTCTCAAAAAACAAAGTCTACAGAGTATAACGCGGTTTGGTATGAATAAAAAACAAGTTCGAACATGTAGTTAATGCTACTTCCCAATTTAAGCATTTACAGCATACCGTATCGACACAGAGCCGGAAAAGCTGGCATAAGCATGCACAAAGCAAGAAACGTACTTACATCTGTAAAAATGCCACTTTTTTAATTTCTGTACTTCACTTTATCAGCAAACACACGAGTAGCAACCTCTAGAGTTACCTACCGAAAACTTGTAGTAAATACTACAGTTTGTAGCATATTTTGACAGGAACGTGATCCACACGTAGCATTTACTACCGAAATTCAAGCATGCTACGTTTTATTCATACGGCCCAGTGAATCGATTCAAAAGAAGATTTTATAAATTTTTATCAGAAATTGTTATACCAGTAAGTTCAGTAATAGTGTAATTTTATTAATCTTTCTTCAAAATCGTCGATAGTCTTCGGAAAGTGTCGGTAAATAATATGGCAACAATACGAGGAAGAAAACATGTTAAACAGTCCGCACAAAATATTTAGTTACTTACATTGACTTTCGCTTTGGCATATTAGGAATATACGGAATGTTTACGCAACAAAATTCCGAAATTTTGTTTATATTGTAACTTGATGTTATTAACACATGAATGAACAAAATACAGCAAATAATAATTAAACTTAAACAGCTTATCTTGAGTTTATCTTTGATACTATGTGATATAGCATTAAATAGTTTTGTATTCGTGAGTTTGTGGAACTCATTTATACTACTAAACCAAGGAGACCGCTATAAGATAAGTTTCAAAATTTTATTTTGAAACTGTTGAAGCGTTTTATTCCTGGTGGAACAACAACTTCTTCAAATTTATACTGCATAATGATTTGCATTGCATTGTTTTTGTTATACTTAGTCTTGATTTTGTCTGTGTCGTTCTTAGAAGCAATATTAGACCAGAATATTACGATTCGTAAGACTATAACATTTTCTAACCATTCAATTAGGTAACACGATTATTGTTTGATTCAATAATAGTGTCTAATGGCTTATGCTGAGATAGTTAATTGTGTTAGTCACATTTAATGAAAAAGAATTATCTATGATTATCATCATAACACAACTTTATAATGAATACATTTGCGAATGGATGTTACTTTCAACCACTCACTATTCAAACACCTCCACCGACCTACGAGGCATGCTCGCTCACAGCCAGTGGTTAACTAAAGCACAAATGTGTTCGAGCATATATTTATAGATTCCCTTTTGTGCGATAGTTCATACTTCGCAAATCGGACGTAAGGATGACATCATTCACGCACTGCTACTGTGATTGGCTCGTGAAAACATAGGTCAATTCAAACCACATTTTCAATGGTATGCAATTGAAATACTTAAATGACGTTACATCATAAGCATAAGTTAAATGTTTCCGAATCGATTGGTTGGTAAATTATATAAATCCATTAACAAATGGTTGAGTTATAAGCGTTCAAAACTATGACAGACAAAGGTTACGCGATTAGTTTTGTATTTTTTTAAATGGACGCCTTGAATAGCGAAGAGTAAGGCATTTTTAATGGCAAAATCGACCAAAAATTTACTAAATACATGAGATATTTCCAAAGAACCAGTAACCAAACTGATTCGGTTCTTCAATAGCTGGATGATATATAAGATACTCAAGTGAACACGGACAGCAGACAGCAAGAAATTTCACCAACACATAATACAAAACGATAATCCAGCAAGTGAACGCATATACAACCCAGTCATCACCTCACTGGACGAGCTACTTGTTTCATTCACAGGCAAACATAAACTAGACAAAGAAATATTATGCAGCATATATTCATAGATTCCTCATCATACTACGCAGAACGATGCAGTGATTTTATGCATGACGCTAAGCCTCCTATGCCGAACAAGAAAATGACGTCAATTTGATCAGCTGAGATTGGTGGATGAAAACATAGGTCAATAGGTCTAACAATTTTTTTCAATAGGATGCTATTGAAATACTGAAACGACGTTGCCATACATTTTTAAGTTAACAGTTTCCGAATCTATTGGTTGTTGAATTATATCAATTCATCAACAAATGGCTAAGTTATTAACATTCAAAATTATGACAGAAAAAGGTTACGCGACTACTTTTGAAACTTTTAATTGCCACCCGTATATCGTATATTCGTATCGTATATCGAAGAGTAAGGCATTTTTAATGCCAAAAAGATATTCGTTAGGCGTCGGTATATGTTCCTCCAAGAGAACAAGTTGAACAACGACAGCTTAATGAAATGGTTGAAGCCCTTCCTGCTCCACGATTGATTCTGGGAGATTTCAATTCGCACGAAATGATGTGAGGCTCCGTTTACAATGATAACAGATCATCATTGATATATAGTATTTGCGACAATTTTAACATAAAAATCAAAGCCGTGGTATTACATTAATGTAGTGGAATTTGACCTTCTGTATCAACAGACTTCGCGAACGTTTCAGAGTGTACAGAACCATTGCATGGCTAGTTCTACTGACACTACGAATCTTTTCAGGTCGGGGCTCGAACATACGACAACTGATTTGTAAGACCAGCGCCCTATGCATTGAACCGCCAACCCGGAACAATTTTAACATGGCAGTATTAAATACGGGTAGCATGACACGGATCCCAAGATTGCATCTGGAAAAAAAAATTCCTGATTTACACGGTAGCGATCATTTACCAATCATCATCTCAATTAGCAGTAGCAATTGCATCGCTATTCTAGTTAACATTCCATATGATTTGACAAAAAATATTGGTTGGATTAAATACCATAGCAAAATCTCAAGTATCTTAAATTCAGTGGAAGAGCTCCCCACGCTTGAAGAATATGACCTCCTCGCAGAGCAAGCCCAAACCAAACCAATGACTAACAGAAGGTATCCCAACCCTTGGTGGGACAAAGATTGCTCCGATGCTAAACATGCAAAACAAACTGCTTGCAAGCCTTTTCTAAAACGGGGAGGAGAAACTCCTCAGAATTTCGAAATTTTTTTGGTTTGAGAATACAAAAACATTAGCATTGGTGACATTTTGTCGAAGGTTTGAGCACTCTTTGAAACACGGCCATAAGAATAAGGAATCGTAACATGGGCAATAAGACGAATAAGACGAATAAGGAAAGTCTCCTCAAAATAAAGGTTCTATTGATAGTCCCTTTTTCAATAATGGATTTTTCTATAGCACCCTTGTCGTGTAACAATAATGCTCCTACGTTGGACGGATTTAAATTCAACTTGGTGAAGAAGCTTCCTGACCTCGCAAAAAGACGCTTGTTGGAATTGTTCATGAAGTTTCTTGAGCAAAACATTGTATAACCTGAGGTAAATGAAAGTTATCGTCAAAACCGGGGGAACTATTTGCTCCCTATGGGGATACAAAAACAAACTAAAGCAAATCATAGTAGTTATATGTTTTATTAAATACTAACCGTTGTGACTATATTCGAAATATGTTAAGTTTAAAGATATATGGTGCATGCTACGGTGAAGAAAAAGTAAGAAATAAACGTATCTATGAAAAAACATCTATTTTACTACTACTTTCTCATTAACATTTCATTAGAAATCGATGCAAGTTCCGATGGAGTTTTTGATAATCTATTTCCAGAGACGGAACTCGGAGAGCGTTACAATCGTAAAAAGTTTTCGCGGCCATCAAATACCCAGACCTACAAGTACAAACAGTTATAAAATCCGGTTTGAAAATTTCGTTTCCATGTGAATGTTCATTAAAGAAACTAAGACTTTGTTTGAATTAAAGCTAGTTGATTCACCACTTATGCACTATATTGAATGTGTCAATTAAACTAAAATGAAACTAAACTAAAACCTGTTGTCCTGTCACTGCTGTATAAGAAATTCAAGTTAAATGGATACTTTTCAAACAGCATAATGAAATATGCTTCGTGATTGGATTTTATTTTTTGTTACTGTTATCGATATGATCATTTGCAATCACAGCCAATGAATTCGGTTGTGTTTTGAATACTTTGTAAGTTTTCGTTCTCTCGTACACGCTATAGGAAATCGAACAATGCACGCTGTGTGTTTCGTTCGCAAAGACGGTGGTGAGCAATTCCAAAAATGCTTAGCAGATCATCAGACTCGACCTTCTCCGATTTTGATGAAACTTTGCACATGGCTTCAGTATGGCAAATCATATAATTTGAACCAACTCAGAGGTCAATCCGACTCACGACTGATTTTTAAAAAGGGCGTATGTAATTTTGCATATAACGAAAACAGCTTTTTTCAAATCGTTGTGACTCTGAAACCGTTAATTCTACAAAAATGGCGTTCTGGAAAAAGTTGTAGGGAATCGATAGGGCACTCTAAAAAAAATGTACGCTGAAAAAAATTGATTTTTTTCTCAATAATTTCAAAATGAATCAAAAAATTAAATTTAAAAAAAATCAGGGTTTCGATTTTTTTGATAATTTTTATTTTAAATCTCTTATTAAAACCTACAGATTGATGGCTATCCCACCCGTGCCTTTTGAAGAAGTAACATCCATCAGACATAAATAAAACCTAAAATATAATTAAGAATTATTCATGTACATGTAATAATTGTAGATATAGCAAGATAATAAAAAATTCATGGAAATATAAACAATGGTGTTATAATTAAATATCCAAGTATCTCAAGAACAGCTACATTTAGAAGAAAGGATATCATGAACAAATTTATTGCCTACTATCTGTAGAATAATATTCTACTGTTTAAATGATTATCTTTCAACAAGAACTTGAGATTTCGAATATACATATCTGTGAATTGTTTAGGCTGTAACTACTTTATTTTTCAAAAGGCACGGATGGGATAGCCATCACTCTGTAGGTTTTAATAACAGCTTTGAAATGAAAATTAAAAAAAAAATTAAAACCATGCTTTTTTTTATTGAACGTTTTCGGATTATTTTGTAATTATTGAGAAAAAAATCGAAAATTGTATACAACGTGAAACTCGATTAGAAATCCTTGCCGAGACCACAATATTATACGGTGCGAGAAGGGCAAATGTTAAACCAGTCCGAGACATCGATTGAAGTCGAAAAATTAGGTAAGAAAGCTATGATCTGGCAAGCAATTTGTAGCTGCGGTAAGATTTCGAAACCCCTCATCACCACTGCTTCAATGAACAGCGAAATATACATCAAGGAATGTTTACAAAAACGACTTCTACTCATGATTCGAAGCCACAAGGATTCTCTTGTCTTCTGGCCAGATCTTGCTTATTGCCACTACTCGTAATCAACGGTAGAATGGTATACTACCAAAAATATCACTTTCATCCCAAAAGACATGAATCCACCAAATTTCCCACAACTTCGACCAATTAAGGAGTTTTGGGCTTTAAGGAAGGCACATCTTAGGAAACATGTCTCGGCAGCCGAAACCATTCAACAGTTCGACAAAGATTGGAAAAAGTGTCAAAATTTGTCGCCAAGAAGTCTGTACGGAGTTTAATGAGAATCGTTTGCAAATAGTTGCGCCAGCTAGTAGCAAATGTTGAGAATAATATTCTGTTGTTGTAGTCTAATATTATCAGTATATCGAATCAAATTTGAATATCTAACACTTGTGAATTTTTTACAACGAAATCTAAGTTTCTGGTACAGTCTTTACTCATGCAACTGAAAATTTTTCACTTACCACGCTGTAATACCGAAACCGGATCTACTTTTCCGGTACTTTTTAAAGAATTTCAAGACTCGACGGACTGAGTCGAATGGTATATGGCACGAGGACCTCCGGGACTTTTTTCATAATTACAAAAAAAATTATTTATTCTTCCAAATCTATTTCGTTCCCCTCAAAATAATTTCCTCCGGCCTCAATATAATTGTGACAACGTTTTTTCCAATCCTCAGAACAGATGTTAATACTAATTACCGGAATAGACTTCAAGGCGCGTAGGGATTCACATTTGATATCTTCAATTGACTCAAAACGGTTTCCCCGGAGCGGTCGTTTAAGTTTACTGAATAACCAGAAGTCACACGAAGCCAAATCAGGCGAAGACGATGGTTGCGGAACGATATTGCTTGATTCGTTATGCGAAATAATCAGCAAAAAATCAATGCAGTATGCAATGGTGCATTATCGTGGTGCAAAAAGCAAGAGTTGTCGGCCCATAATTCCGGCCTCTTTTTACGAATAGCTTCGCGCAATTCCCAGTAAGGTCTCTGACTGTTAACCGTCGATTGATGTTGATGGTCGTCCTGAACGTGGTTCGTCGTCAACGCCTCGACCCTTTTTGAACTTATGCAACATTCTAAACGTTTCGGCACCAGAAATTTTGTTCCGCACACAAAATTTATTGGAATTTCTATGTTAAATAATTTCACAGATGTCACTGTGACTGACAGCAGTGTTGGTGATTGCCGAAAATTTGACAGAAGATGCTACAAGAACTCGAGTCCATTAATGCATGAACAGTGAGAGAATTTTTCTATATTTCTTCGCTCCACTAAATACTCTGAGTATTTCACACCCTTAAAATAATTTCCTGTCTGATAATAATGGTTGCTGTGTAATATTTCCCAAGAGAGAATCGCAAGTTTACAATTATCGCAGAAAATCGAATCAATGATTCAACTTGATGATTCTCATACTAGGTTGAAATATTTCAAAGCCCTTGTGTGGAGCATTCACAGACATTTTCATAGACACAACTTATACAAAGGTTATATGCACACAGCTAGAATAAGCGGCAATAGTAAAATGATTCTATCGCAATTATCAATTCAGAGAGGATCCCCAAAGCAGCGTGCTAACCTTTGATTCTCAGAAATGTCATCGAGAGAAATTCGCTCTCGCACTGGTGTCGATTCTATGTTAAATGAGCTATGCCGAGTTTTTGTTGTTGCGATGATATCCGTCTCTCCTTGATGGCACTGATTCAAACGTGTGAAGAGTTGCCAGTGAGCGTTCTTTGATACGATAAAAGCCACCCTTGACTGACAGTCATATCAACCTAGAAAAAAAATATTTCGAAGAATAAGATTTCCGCGCGAAATATAAAACGAAGTCTACTTTTTGTCCATAGTAGTATTTCTTCTATATGAGAAAGGCAAAAAGACCCATACGTCTTCAAATATTGTTGGCCTGTGCCTATTAGTAAATGTAAATTGAGAGATAAATGTATAAAAAATAAACTTTCGTTGCTGAGAATTTAGCGTCTTTGATAAACCAAAGTATAAAAATTGACCTGCAACTATATCCATTCGCAAGAAACCAGGAACCTTTTCAAGATGCGCCAAGCATAGGTTCAATCTCTCCTTATGAATTTGTTAAATCACTAGCAACCAAAACATCGCTAACTTTCAACCACCCGGTTGAACCGGTTTGTTATACAAACCTGGCTGTATAATCCACAAGAGAACGAAAAAAAATCCATACAGATACTGATGCCAGCCGGCGGAATCAAAACAAGCCGTATCATGACGGCCAAACCTGTTTCGATGATAATATCGACGATCTACGCGATTATTATGATTATTATGTGAGAGTCGCCCATTCCAGATGTGAACAGCGGTCGCGTGAAATCGCAACTGGCGAAAAGAAGCAGTAGATAGCAATTTTGCACAGGGATCTTTCGGATCTCTGGAGTATGAGAAGAAGTTCGTTGACACTTTATTGATCGGTTGCTGCTACCCAAACCCCTCCTCACCCATAACTCCGCGTCGATGAGCTCGCTCGTACACTTAGGTGACTTTCTGCGCGTTTACGACGTAACAACAACTGACCGCGAGTCGCGAATCGTGAGACTAAAACAGGTTCAACGGCTAGCTTTCGCCTCATAGGTTGATTCGTCTCGGGGGCAGAGATCATTTTTGCTACTAGAATGGTGATGATCGATGCGTGAAAAAATAACCAAAGATTCCCTTGCTGATTCAAAACGATCGAATTTGCACGTAGTTAATGGGAAACGAGTTTTCGCTAAATATGATTTCCTAATCGTTTACTTATTCTGATGAAAAAAATCACCACAATAAGGCGGTTAGCTTTGTCATTTGGTTTTCCTGTTGTTGTTGAATGATATGCCAATTTGTATGACCACCAAAAGTAACATTCTACTCTCTCTCTCTCTGTCTCTCTCTCTTGAGATCTATTTGTACAAAACTCAAAAAGCGAAATGTTTCCTTGAACTCACTGAAAATTTTATCGAACAATTCACATTTAATTCCAGTTGAACTGGTTTTCGTCGACTCTTATACGGAATCACCGGACAGCCCAGCAGTCTTCGATTCCGACAATTAAACCACGGAAACATTCCGTCTGGTTACGTGAATGGCAAACCAGTAAATTATACATTCCCTGTTGGCTGGAGTGCATTAGAATTATGCCAGTATTGTCAATCCACAGATGCATACAACCGCTGGGCACTGGTCCGCGAACCTGTCTGTCGCTGCTCACGGAATGCGTTATGACCGCGATCTAGAAACAAGATCAAAACCGCACTCCGTTCCCACCGTTCTGGTGGTAGTCGTTCAGCCATGACCAAGTTTAAGGCCGTTTTACGTAATCTGCACCGCTTCGATAGAGGCGCGAGTCAATTTGCCGTTACTCGGCGGGGCGATGATCTGGTCCATATTTGGATCGGTAGATCGCGGATCCAAGAAGTCACATCGTCACGTTTTGGAAATCATAGCCAAGTGAAAGTTTTTGAACTTTCACCTCGCTTGGAGGCACCTTATGAAATGTTTTTTTTTCTTACCTTTTGAACCGACCGCCGCGAAAAAAAAAACGTGACCGATCCGTGTCCAGAGGAATCTGCGTTCGGGTCAGATCGGTCCGATCGAGATCGTAACTTTCCCCTTCAGCGACAAATGATGAATACCGGTTCGATTTAAATTTGCGATCAGGAACCGGGGCTTTTGTGTGCTAATTTTTGTTTGTGCACCGTCTGCTATTCCGGTTCCACTTTCAGTTCCATTATTAGCTATGTTTTGCTCCGCTGCTCTTTGTGGCCATTGTCTTCTAGTGTGTGATGCAGAGACTTGTAGGCGTCTTTGTCAAATCGAAGCTGCCGTAGGCGGTGGGATCGAACGAAGAGATTGGATTGTTTTGGTTCAGTACTGGTTTCTGGTCATTGTGAATATTTATAGATTTAGATGCTATTGATATTATCATCACAGGTAGGCAGGTTTCTATACCATTGTGTCTAATCAGGTGATCGTTACAGGCAAGGAATGGAAATGGAAAGAAACTGCTTGCAGCACTTATTGAAACACTATGCCAACCTCACGGAACGTTACAGTGGTAGATATTCGTTTAGTCGACTCCAATTTTTCCTATGTATTTTATGAATAAAACAAGGATGGCTTTTATCGCATCAAAGAACGCTCACTGGCAATTCTTCACACGATTGAATCAGTGCCATCAAAAAGAGACGGATATCATCGCAACAACAAAAACCCGGCATGGCTCATTTAACATAGAATCGACACCAGTGCGAGAGCGAATTTCTCTCGATGACATTTCCGAGAATCAAAGGTTAGCACGCTGCTGTGGGAATCCTCTCTGAAGCAACAAACGGTCGCTTATTCTTGTTTCACGATCCGATTCTGTATGGGCAGTGGATAATTACGATAGAATCATTTTACTATTACCGTTTATTCTAACTATGTGCATATAACCTTTGTATAAGTTGTGTCTATCAAAATGTATGTACACAAGGGTTTTGAAATATTGCAACCTAGTATGAGAATCATCAAGGCGAATCATCGATTCGATTTTCTGCGATAATTGTCAACTTGCGATTCTCTCTTGGGAAATTCCACACAGCAACGATCATTATCAGACTGTAAATTTTTGTTAAGGGCGTGAAATATTCACAGTATGAAGTGGAGCGAAGAAATGTAGCAAAAGTCTCTCACGGTTCATGCATTGAGAGACTCGAGTTCTTGTAGCATCTTCAACCGGATCGAAAATGTTGTATACAATATAGATAGCAATATAACAGCTTCTGTCAAATTTTCGCCAATCGGCAACACTGGAATAAAATAATACCTAATGTTTTTCGGCATTAAAATGTCTTAAAGACTGTCCCAGATAGTATGGACGCACTTTGATTTCGCTGTAAATAATTCACAAGTGTTAAATATTCAAATTTTATTCGATATACTGATAATATTAGACTACAACAACAGAATATTATTCTCAACATTTGCTACTTAGCCATTGTAGACTAGCTGGCGCAGCTTCTTGCGAACGTTCCTATTTCAATTCCTTACAGACTTCTTGGCGGCAAGTTTTGACACTTTTTCCAATCTTTTTTGAACTGTTGAATATTTTCGTCTGCTGAGACATGTTTCCTAAGATGTGCCTTCGTTAATGCTCAAAATTCCTCAATTGGTCGAAGTTGTGGGCAATTTGGTGGATTCATGTCTTTTGAAACGAAAGTGACATTTTTGGTAGTATACCATTCTACCGTTGATTTCGAGTAGTGGCAAGAAGCAAGATCTGGCCAGAAGATAACAGGACGCTTGTGGCTTCGAATCATGGGTAGAAGTCGTTTTTGTAAACATTCCTTGATGTATATTTCGCTGTTCATTGAAGCAGTGGTGATGAAGGGTTTCGAAATCTTACCGCAGCTACAACACTTGCCCTTCTCGCACCGTATAATATTGTGGTCCCGGCAAGGACTTGTACTCGATTTTCTCGTAGGTTTCGTCGTCCATGATTATGCAGTTCAAATTTCCAGCAAGAATCGTATTGTACAGCTTTCGAATCCTCGGCCTTATCGATGCTTCTTGTTTCGGACTACGTTCTGGTTGTTTCTGCTTCTTATAGGTTCGAAGATTCAAACGTTCTTTAGCACGAAGAACATTTGACTTCGAAGTGCCCACTTTTTTGGTCATATCCCGAACTGAAACCTCCTTCTTTTGCTCGCCTTCAGTATACGTTTATCCAACAGAGGGTTAGCAGGACCTTTCTTTCGACCCGTCTTCGGTCTATCCTCAAAGGTGTTATCCTCACCAAACTTCCTGATTGCATTTCGTACGGCTTTTTCACTTACTCCTTCCATTTTTGCTATCTTTCTCAGTGACAGTCCGCGTTCTGTGCACCATTTGTACACAATTTTTCGACGTTGTTCTGCTGAAAGTCCACGCATTTCGAAACAAACTATCGAAAACGAATAAACAACTGCACAAGTGGTTAGAGAAGAGTGTAAACAACAGGACGCAGCCATAAAAATTGATAGATTCTTATCCATTGAGAAATGGCAGCGGTTTTTGGTTGCGTCCATACTTTCTGGGACAGTCTTTAACTCAGGATACCACACTTTCGATTCTTGCTTTTTTCTGATTTCTAGATGGGATTTTCCTCCAAAGCACAAATTTTTAGATACTGGTTATTATTTGTAATTAATTATGTTCCACTTGCCCTGCAGACTCTCAATCATTAAAAACTTCAGTTAACTATTCAACATTTGTATTTCATTTACGAAATTTTTCAACTATTTCAATTAAGTCACTATCTCTGAATGCAGTTACGAGCGAAGTAATCAAAACTTTTCAAAACATGTTAATAGCATTTTACTAAGTCCTTCTTCACCGTCAACCGGGACCACTCGAGCGTAAGTAAAATGAACATGCAAATTGCCTTCTGTAGATATTGACAAACTTTCGTCAGGCAGCCACTTAGTTTTTAATTGATTTTATCAATTAGGTTGGAAGGTAGCACACTGGAGAGCCGTACTCTCCGATACCGGAACTTAACTTCCAAGATAACAAAAAAAAATTAATAGACATAAAAACTTTCAGTGCCACAAACAACCATTGTCCGCATCGAGCCCGGTCCAAGAAAAAGTTCATCATTTCATCTAGGCTATTGAAAATGCCCAACCATCATCAATCTGACTTTGAGATATTGACAGAATCGCCACAGCTGTCACACCAAGCAATACTCGTCGGCTGTAACGGAAGGACTGTTTGCGAGATTAGTTCCGCCGCGGGAGTAATGGGCTTCCAAAGTTGATGTTCGCTTTCGAATTGTGAACTTATGCTAATTCGGTCGATCTGCTGCTGACGTGTTGCCTCCGGTTTCTACCACGAGTCCAGACGATGAAAACCGTCGCAACGAATGGATAAATAATTCAGCGCGCCAATAATAGTGGATTCAACGCCTTCGACATCATGCCCCAAATTCCGTTTATCGAATCCCTATACACAAAAGCGCCTGTTTTCGGGGTTTCATTCATCAGATTTCTAGTTTGATCCTTCCATTCACTGGCACGAAACGGACGAGGGTGTTTTGAAATGAATTCCAGACCGTCGATTCCGAGCTGCGGATTTGATGGCTATGGAATAATCACAAACATAAATGAATCCTTCATCTTCGAGATCACTGAACTGAATGCCGTTTGCAATACTGTTTTTATCGGTGACCTCAGCTTGATGAATGTATTATTGGAATAATGATTGATGGTTGCCTTGTGTCTTGTGCGAAGAATAATTACTGAAGACCGTCATCCGATACGAAACCTTCTAATCCTACGAGTAATCCAAACGCCTTTCAGTGGAAGATTATAGCGTCCATTCAGCACAGTAAAACCGAAACGCATTCGAGAACGACATAAAAAAAACTCATTTCGTACCGCAAGCTTCTAGTAATTGAAATTTATTTACACCCTGGCTGACGCTGACACTGGAAGTGTGCTTCTGCTGGCAGCTCAGCAAATCAAGAACACTGGTAGCAACTGCAGTCGGAAAGTACCATCCAGTGGAACGTGAAACATATTAGAAAATAAATTAGACAGCTTTTTATTACCATTTTGTATATGTTCATTAAGACGAAACTCACGAGCAACCGAAGCGCCTGTTGCCATCAACTAACCAAGTGAACACCCACCACCAGGCAGTAGCCTCATTGCACCTACTGCACAGAAGGAGCTACGTCTTGAGCCACGAGTAACTCGACAGCAGAAAAGCACAAGAAGTCAAAGCTGACTGGACTGAGAGGCGCGTGGCGGTGCATCATGCTGTCTGTTGAAAATGCGGTACGTTTTGAACTAAACGAAGGAAGGTTGCCCATCCTTTGGCTGCTCTGGGAGTGGGTGGGGAATTCCACAGCTTTCCTACGCTTGCTCGTTTCATGGATATAGATTTACAATGCACTGCATTTTGGAGGCAGGCTGGCTTACTGCCTGCTGCGGGTTGGTGTGTAATAATAAATCACATTGATTTATGGCTTTTTAAATTTTAAACATTAAATTAAAGGAAGCAACCTTTGCTAGTGGATGGACAGATGTCTGAGCGTGAAAAAAAAAACAAAACAGGCAAGCCGGTGCATGATGCGTTTTCAATTTAAATTTAACAGGACTAAATGGGTATGTGGCTTGAATCTGATCGAAAGCGGACCGACGAGCCAGTGTTAAGCTGTGAAAAATGTCAGTAGACTGATTGATGAGCATGATTCACTAAAACAATTTAGTCAGTCGGTTGGTTTTACATTTCCAATCTCATTAATCTCAATTTACCTAATAGACTATGTAAAATGTAAAAACGATCAACTACGACTGGTAGAACATGAACGGAATCGAATAGGCGAGGTGAAAGTGAGCCAGTAAGAATCCAATAGAAAATATCAGAAAACAGATAGAAGACAGAAGACAGAAGACAGAAGACAGAAGACAGAAGACAGAAGACAGAAGACAGAAGACAGAAGACAGAAGACAGAAGACAGAAGACAGAAGACAGAAGACAGAAGACAGAAGACAGAAGACAGAAGACAGAAGACAGAAGACAGAAGACAGAAGACAGAAGACAGAAGACAGAAGACAGAAGACAGAAGACAGAAGACAGAAGACAGAAGACAGAAGACAGAAGACAGAAGACAGAAGACAGAAGACAGAAGACAGAAGACAGAAGACAGAAGACAGAAGACAGAAGACAGAAGACAGAAGACAGAAGACAGAAGACAGAAGACAGAAGACAGAAGACAGAAGACAGAAGACAGAAGACAGAAGACAGAAGACAGAAGACAGAAGACAGAAGACAGAAGACAGAAGACAGAAGACAGAAGACAGAAGACAGAAGACAGAAGACAGAAGACAGAAGACAGAAGACAGAAGACAGAAGACAGAAGACAGAAGACAGAAGACAGAAGACAGAAGACAGAAGACAGAAGACAGAAGACAGAAGACAGAAGACAGAAGACAGAAGACAGAAGACAGAAGACAGAAGACAGAAGACAGAAGACAGAAGACAGAAGACAGAAGACAGAAGACAGAAGACAGAAGACAGAAGACAGAAGACAGAAGACAGAAGACAGAAGACAGAAGACAGAAGACAGAAGACAGAAGACAGAAGACAGAAGACAGAAGACAGAAGACAGAAGACAGAAGACAGAAGACAGAAGACAGAAGACAGAAGACAGAAGACAGAAGACAGAAGACAGAAGACAGAAGACAGAAGACAGAAGACAGAAGACAGAAGACAGAAGACAGAAGACAGAAGACAGAAGACAGAAGACAGAAGACAGAAGACAGAAGACAGAAGACAGAAGACCGAAGACAGAAGACAAAAGACAGAAGACAGAAGACAGAAGACAGAAAACAGAAGACAGAAGACAGAAGTCTTATTTTCTTATTTTCTTATTTTTTTATTTTCTTATTTTCTTATTTTCTTATTTTCCTATTTTCTTATTTTCTTATTTTCTTATTTTCTTATTTTCTTATTTTCTTATTTTCTTATTTTCTTATTTTCTTATTTTCTTATTTTCTTATTTTCTTATTTTCTTATTTTCTTATTTTCTTATTTTCTTATTTTCTTATTTTCTTATTTTCTTATTTTCTTATTTTCTTATTTTCTTATTTTCTTATTTTCTTATTTTCTTATTTTCTTATTTTCTTATTTTCTTATTTTCTTATTTTCTTATTTTCTTATTTTCTTATTTTCTTATTTTCTTATTTTCTTATTTTCTTATTTTCTTATTTTCTTATTTTCTTATTTTCTTATTTTCTTATTTTCTTATTTTCTTATTTTCTTATTTTCTTATTTTCTTATTTTCTTATTTTCTTATTTTCTTATTTTCTTATTGCCTTATTTTCTTATTCTCTTATTTTCTTATTTTCTTATTTTTTTATTTTCTTATTTTCTTATTTTCTTATTTTCTTATTTTCCTATTTTCTTATTTTCTTATTTTCTTATTTTCTTATTTTCTTATTTTCTTATTTTCTTATATTCTTATATTCTTATATTCTTATATTCTTATTTTCTTATTTTCTTATTTTCTTATTTTCTTATTTTCTTATTTTCTTATTTTCTTATTTTCTTATTTTCTTATTTTCTTATTTTCTTATTTTCTTATTTTCTTATTTTCTTATTTTCTTATTTTCTTATTTTCTTATTTTCTTATTTTCTTATTTTCTTATTTTCTTATTTTCTTATTTTCTTATTTTCTTATTTTCTTATTTTCTTATTTTCTTATTTTCTTATTTTCTTATTTTCTTATTTTCTTATTTTCTTATTTTCTTATTTTTTTATTTTCTTATTTTCTTATTTTCTTATTTTTTTATTTTCTTATTTTCTTATTTTCTTATTTTCTTATTTTCTTATTTTCTTATTTTCTTATTTTCTTATTTTCTTATTTTCTTATTTTCTTATTTTCTTATTTTCTTATTTTCTTATTTTCTTATTTTCTTATTTTCTTATTTTCTTTTTTTCTTATTTTCTTATTTTCTTATTTTCTTATTTTCTTATTTTCTTATTTTCTTATTTTTTTATTTTCTTATTTTCTTATTTTCTTATTTTCTTATTTTCTTTTTTTCTTATTTTCTCATTTTCTTATTTTCTTATTTTCTTATTATCTTATTTTCTTATTTTCTTATTTTCATATTTTCATATTTTCATATTTTCTTATTTTCTTATTTTCATATTTTCTTATTTTCTTATTTTCTTATTTTCTTATTTTCTTATTTTCTTATTTTCTTATTTTCTTATTTTCTTATTTTCTTATTTTCTTATTTTCTTATTTTCTTATTTTCTTATTTTCTTATTTTCTTATTTTCTTATTTTCTTATTTTCTTATTTTCTTATTTTCTTATTTTCTTATTTTCTTATTTTCTTATTTTCTTATTTTCTTATTTTCTTATTTTCTTATTTTCTTATTTTCTTATTTTCTTATTTTCTTATTTTCTTATTTTCTTATTTTCTTATTTTCTTATTTTCTTATTTTCTTATTTTCTTATTTTCTTATTTTCTTATTTTCTTATTTTCTTATTTTCTTATTTTCTTATTTTCTTATTTTCTTATTTTCTTATTTTCTTATTTTCTTATTTTCTTATTTTCTTATTTTCTTATTTTCTTATTTTCTTATTTTCTTATTTTCTTATTTTCTTATTTTCTTATTTTCTTATTTTCTTATTTTCTTATTTTCTTATTTTCTTATTTTCTTATTTTCTTATTTTCTTATTTTCTTATTTTCTTATTTTCTTATTTTCTTATTTTCTTATTTTCTTATTTTCTTATTTTCTTATTTTCTTATTTTCTTATTTTCTTATTTTCTTATTTTCTTATTTTCTTATTTTCTTATTTTCTTATTTTCTTATTTTCTTATTTTCTTATTTTCTTATTTTCTTATTTTCTTATTTTCTTATTTTCTTATTTTCTTATTTTCTTATTTTCTTATTTTCTTATTTTCTTATTTTCTTATTTTCTTATTTTCTTATTTTCTTATTTTCTTATTTTCTTATTTTCTTATTTTCTTATTTTCTTATTTTCTTATTTTCTTATTTTCTTATTTTCTTATTTTCTTATTTTCTTATTTTCTTATTTTCTTATTTTCTTATTTTCTTATTTTCTTATTTTCTTATTTTCTTATTTTCTTATTTTCTTATTTTCTTACTTTCTTATTTTCTTATTTTCTTATTTCCTTATTTTCTTATTTTCTTATTTTCTTATTTTCTAATTTTCTTATTTTCTTATTTTCTTATTTTCTTATTTTCTTATTTTCCTATTTTCCTATTTTCTTATTTTCTTATTTTCTTATTTTCTTATTTTCTTATTTTCTTATTTTCTTATTTTCTTTACTTTCTTATTTTCTTATTTTCTTATTTTCTTATTTTCTTATTTTCTTATTTTCTTATATTCTTATTTTCTTATTTTCTTATTTTTTTATTTTCTTATTTTCTTATTTTCTTATTTTCTTATTTTCTCATTTTCTTATTTTCTTATTTTCTTATTTTCTTATTTTCTTATTTTCTTATTTTCTTATTTTCTTATTTTCTTATTTTCTTATTTTCTTATTTTCTTATTTTCTTATTTTCTTATTTTCTTATTTTCTTATTTTCTTATTTTCTTATTTTCTTATTTTCTTATTTTCTTATTTTCTTATTTTCTTATTTTCTTATTTTCTTATTTTCTTATTTTCTTATTTTCTTATTTTCTTATTTTCTTATTTTCTTATTTTATTATTTTCTTATTTTCTTATTTTCTTATTTTCTTATTTTCTTATTTTCTTATTTTCTTATTTTCTTATTTTCTTATTTTCTTATTTTCTTATTTTCTTATTTTCTTATTTTCTTATTTTCTTATTTTCTTATTTTCTTATTTTCTTATTTTCTTATTTTCTTATTTTCTTATTTCCTTATTTTCTTATTTTCTTATTTTCTTATTTTCTTATTTTCTTATTTTCTTATTTTCTTATTTTCTTGTTTTCTTATTTTCTTATATTATTATTTTCTTATTTCCTTATTTTCTTATTTTCTTTTTTTCTTATTTTCTCATTTTCTCATTTTCTTATTTTCTTATTATCTTATTTTCTTATTTTCTTATTTTCATATTTTCATATTTTCTTATTTTCTTATTTTCATATTTTCTTATTTTCTTATTTTCTTATTTTCTTATTTTCTTATTTTCTTATTTTCTTATATTATTATTTTCTTATTTCCTTATTTTCTTATTTTCCAAATTGATTAATATTTTTTATACAATAGTTTTCTTCAATTTTCCATTACAATACCTTCCTTTTCTAGTTTTTATGTTTTGGCTTTATGTTCTAGTTCTCTAAAATACATAATTTCAATAAAACTCAATTACTTTTTATCTTGTCTCAAAAGACCCGTTTTCTTTACCTTCTGATTTTTTGAGTTTATTATTTTCGTTGATCTGAATTTCCTACGATGCTTCGATTTCTTATTTTTATATATCCGCACAACCTTGCAGATATACACTGTTTTCACACATTTTTAATATCCCTTTGATTATACTCTTATATTCGTATTTTGTCATTTTTACAATATAGTCAAAAGTTCTTAATTTCTTGTGTTTTCTTGTTATTATGTTTTCTCATCTCTTTTTACATTTATGTTTGTCATTCTTTTAATGCAACCTCATTATTATTTCTAACAGAAAAATTTTGTGGTCGTTCGTTTTTCTGACGTTTTCTATTTTATTTAGACTGAAGATATGCGTCTGTTGAATCGAAGAAATTCCTACCCGTATATATGGGATTGAAAATCTAACCCTAAAACCCTAATCTAGCTAAATAAAAGGTGGTCGGCTAGCTTTTCACTCTATTTCATATTTTTTATTTTTTTAATAGTTATTATTTTAATTTGTGTAACAATTTTCTGCATTATATGATGAAGAAATAGATTTATATTACTTGTTTTTTGTTGCTCGAGAGGAACTCCAGTAATTAGTAACAAGTTTTCAAACATCATAAACTTCGACTTGAATGGAACTTTGCGCTCATCTTTAGTATGGCAAACTATTTATTAGGTGCTTGAAAAATTTCTCGAGATGCGTTGATATTGAGTTATTGTGAGTTAGATTGGCTTGGCGAAATTGTGTGTAAAAGCAGTATTTGCCCCTTTTAGAAAACAGATTCGAGTCCATTTTTTGAGTCTCCTTCTTCGTAGAACAAATGGTTGGCCATACAGAAAACGGAAGCAAAGATTAAATCAAATCGGAGCAATTCGATCCAGATTTTGGCATCTATTCTGTGTTTATTTGAGATATTGCTAAATCATTGCACTTTTTGCAAAATATCTGCAACGCCATATTTAAGTTCTTTGAAACATTTCCAATATTTTAACATCTCAATTTCCAAAAATTTTCACATTTCTCATTGAAAGCTTGCAGTTTGGCAATTTTTGAAAGCTTTAATGTTAAGTTTTTTATTTTGAAATTCGTTTATTTTACAACTCCGTTGAGTTTTATTTCTAATTCTCCAATTTTAAATTGTTCGATAGGCTTTTATGTTTCGTATGCAATGAATTTTTATAGAAATAAGCCTGTTTTGAACCGATTGAATTTTTCTTTACGTTTCATCAATGCATAACAGTTTATATGGAACTACTATGCTACCTAGCAGTTCAGTATAAACCGATAAAACTTAATTTTTATTACTTTTCTGAAACACTCCATAGTTTTTCGTGCTATGATTCCTAAACATTTCGAAATTGTTCATAAGTGATTTGAACTTTCAACTTTGTTGTCACCAAATCTTAAATATTGTTAAAGGAATAATGTGAACCTTGGCTAGTCAACACTAACGGTTCAATAATTATAACTCTTCGGCTGTTGACCAAAAGCACCTACCGCATCAATGAATATCAAATGGAATCAATCGAGCTTAATGTAATTTCCATTCAATAAAGCAATTGATTTGCAAACATTTACGTAATTAGTTTACAAGACAGTAAACGACCTGCCTCATCGATAATGCACACGTTAATGGAAGCCGCCTCTTAGCGGCGATCATCGCGTTGTGAATATACCGTTCCAATTCCTGAAGCGCTCCGATTCAATTTTCCACTTGAATATCCTGCTGCGACGTTCGACCGACTGGTAAACGTGTGTGGCTAATGAATTATTAAGTAATGCAATGTCATCACTTGAAAGGGAAGGACGCGAGTGCGGCTCAATCTGTCCGCTCGAAGCAATCCAACCAAGTCTGGACCTTCGTAAATAGCTGACATCGAAATTGGATTAGAAACGACACCTGCCTGCACGCTCGTAGGAGTCCTTGACAGCCTCATTCTGATTGCGGGACCTGCTTCAGAAGCGATTGAGTCATTAGCATACCTGCGTGAGAGAAGAAAACAAACAACCCGCAAAACAATCTTTTTCTCAGAGCGCGACCGTGCGCCAATGTTTGTAGAATGTAAAATCTCAAAAGCTTACAACACAAACGCCAAGGTCGCACACTCGAATTGAACTTGAAATCCGTTAAGGACCAGACAGCTTCGATCGGCCGGACTCTTCACCTTTGATACCACCGACCGTCCGTCAAATTGTGCCGAATATGGCGCTTTATCGGTTGCCACCCTCATCGGTATCTCCTGCAGCCACCATCATTCATCACTCAGTTTTCGGATTCGATTGGGGGTCATTCGAACAGGAAAGCAAACCGCACATCGCCGAGCGCCCGGCAAGACTGATGACTGCAGGAGTAAAGTTGCGATCCATCCGTCCATCCACCGGAGCCGACGATTGACCCCTCTCTCGATCGATGCGTGAAGTAAGCGGAAAATTCGGAACCATCACGGCCGATAATTATGCTCAATGAACCATGTAATGGATTCGGTAACTTTTTTTTTTCATTGCACTTCAACTAGTTCTCGGTATCAATCTTGCTTGCATCCCTCCCTCGTCGTCATCGTCCGAGTTTGAGGTCATAAGACAGGCCACGAAAAACGGAAACGAGTGGAGTGGAGGGTGCTTTCCTGGTTGCCTGTTTGTTGGGTCAGCTTAAATTATACCCATATCCGTGTTATCCGGGGGCGTTACGGGGAATGGCGATCTGTACGGACATTTGGCTGGAGCGTTAATTGAATAAATTTGATGGTCGGCACATGCACATCAATTTGGCGGAAATGTATTTTATTTTGAGGCCACCACTGAGTAATTATGGAAAGTCGGAGAGAAATAATAAAATAAATTGTTGATGGCATGAATTTGCGGTTGGCTGGGGTCGATGCACTGCAAGCATGCACTTTCGTGGGATCAAATTTATTGCACAGTATTTATTTTAATGTAACAAGTACTCACGTTTCACAATTTTCATGGTGATGTATCGTTTTGAGGACACGTACCTGGGAAAAATAGTAAGAAAATTGGTTAATTTTAGATCGACGAACATAGCTTTTCTGCGTCAATACGATATTTTATATCTACCCATAGAAGTAGCTTAAGTAAATTATAACATTTTTGATCGAAAATTTTACAGGTTTAGTTCACTTTTTCAATTGTTGATTGTGTCACAAATGCGAGTATATATCCAGAACCGGATGTGTTCGCTATGAGCTTGAAAACTTATCAATTAACTTATTGTCTAAGATTATGACATTAAAAATGAGATTGAACTTTTAAAATTTCAGAAAGACAGGCGGAAACTAAACTCTAATGAATATGTTGACGTGACACTTGGCACAGATGTCACAGACAGTAAGGTTTCCGCGTAAAATATAATTCCAAAGTTTTGCTACTTTTTGCCCACAATAGTATTCTATTTGCAAAGAATAATAACTAATACTATCAAATTTAAAAAAATACTATCAAAAAATACGGGTGTATTTTGTAATAACAGAAAGAGAAACTGTCATTTGCACTAATCTAATGTTCATCGAGAAATGATATAAATCCATCTTCAAATCATCTACAGGGTGGGCCATTTAAAGTGGAAGCATTTGTTTCTGAACAAAATATATGAAAAAAAACATATTTAATTATTTTCATTCCGATAATAAGTTATTTTGGTTCAAGGAGAAATGTGACAGCTATTTTTTGGAAACGATAGCCAGTAAATGGTCACCTTTGACCTTCAGTACAAAATGTGCTATGTTTTCGGCGTTTTCCACCATTTTGGCCAATGTATCGGTCGATATGGAGGCGATTTCATGTTGTCGTATGTTGTCGTTGAGTTCAGCTATGGTTCTTGGCTTATTAGCGTTTACTTTAGATTTCAAATTGCCCCACAAAAAAATCTGGTGGCATCAAATCGGGTGATCTCGGGGGCCAGTCAAAATCAGCGTAAATCGTAAGTCGTAACAAATCTATTGTTAGTCGAGCTGTATGGCATGTTGCACCGTCCTGTTGATACATTCAAACCATTTCATTCAAACCATTTCCGTCATTCAAACCATTCATTCAAACCATTTCCATGAACAATGGGAATCACAAAATCATTTATCATGGCTCAATAACGATCGCCATTAACAGATTTCGTTGCTAAATCATCGTCTTGGAAAAAATAGAGACCAGTCACCATATCCGCACAAACACCACACCAAACAAGGCGGTTAGAACGTGACACCTACCAGTATCGATGCCTGTTGCGACATTACGTGAACATGTGTCACTGAATCACAATTCTAGGGAGCATCTTTCACGTTATCGACGAATGCCCAATCCGTGGCCTACTGTTTTGTCAATTTACCAGTAAATTTCCATAATGGAAAACAGCTCCCAAACTATTTGATCATAATGATGATAATCTAATTTTGAATGCATCAAAGGAAAAAGTTAACCACATCTCGGACAGAACACTGCCCTGGAATGATAGTGCAGTAACGTTTAATTTCTGCCCCTCAATACCGGAACATATAAAATCCAAAAACGAGGAATCACATTTCGATTGACGAGTCTGATTTCCCCCGATCGCCACCGATCGTTTTTGCCTTTCTCATGTAGAAAGGCTATACAATCAAATGTCTGTGTGTGTGTAGTGTGTGTGTGTGTGTGTGTGTGTGTGTGTATGTGTGTGTGACTGTAACAAAAATATGCATTCACTTTTCTCAGAAATGGCTGAACCGATTTTCACAAACTAAGATTCAAACAAAAGGTTTTATAGTCCCATAGTCTGCTATTAAATTTCATTTGGATCCGACTTCCGGTTCTGGAGTTATATGGTAATATATGAAAATGAGAGCAAAAGTTTGCACTCAATTTTCTTTTCACAAACTAAGATTTAAATGAATGGTCTTATAGTTTTCTAAAAATTGCTAAAACAATTTAATCCGGATTCGACTTTCGGTTCCGGAACTAAAGCGTGATAAGTAGAAAATTACCAATTTCATTAGTATTTTTTCACGAATGATGGTCAAAAACAGCTAAAAATCCCATAAAACTGTCTGATAAATTCTTCTAGTTTTGCAGAGCTTGTTAGTTTGTGGGTGTAAAAAGTCAATTCGACACTACTGGTCCCCCCTTTTCCTGTTCCGGAAGCATCGTAAGTGGTGAAGAAAAACTCCAAAAATAGAACTCACTTCGATTTCTCTGCGATGCATAAAACGATTTTCACTGATCTTGATTTGAATTAAAGCTCATATTATCTTTAGAGCTACTGTAAAATTTCATTCGGAGCCGACTTCCGGTTCCGCAGTTACATAGCGATGAGTGTCAAAGTTTTGAAATCGCCATATAGAATGACAATATGAACAACACCAGTACGTGCAACGTGGAAGAAGAAAAGACAAAACGAACGATCGGTGCTTTGTTCTATTTTGTACACGCCATATAGAAAAAAAAAACGGCTACGGATGTGTGCTACTAGTGTGTGAAATTGGTAAAAGACGGTGATAAAAATTGTAGCTTTTTTATGATAAGTGCGTCCGAAAGAATAAAAGAATGTCAATGAATTGAAATTTATTTGAAAAAATATGCAATTTTCACAGACGGTAGTGCAGTACTACCGTGCCGGTGGAGTAGTGATGTCAGTAATAATAATGATAATAATAGTAATAATAATAATAATAATAATAATAATCCTACTACATATTTTATGCTGCTGATTCATGCTGTTTAGCTTGAAATAATATATGCAGAAGTAACAGAAACGCAGGTTCGCTTCGTTTGTTAAATTTCGTTTGATTCATTTAACCGAAAGCATGAGAAAGTAAATCTAGGTTTAATTAGGTTCAAAACTGTTCCAATTTGTAGGTTATAATTGTTGCTGGCAAACGAACCAACTTCGGCTATTCCGGTCATCTGAATCCGGTTTCGGAAGAATTGTAAATGGTGATTAAAAACTGCAAAAGGATGGCCAAATCGATTTTCGCAAGTCTTACAGTTACAGTGCGGAATTCCAAAATTTATTGTGGATACTACTTCCGGTTCCGGAACTACAGGGTAAACAGGATTTGTAGAGTTTGTTAGATTGGGTCCGACCAAACTTTCTTATTTCTATTCAATGAATATTTGTTTTTGCGAATTCCGCAGAAATATTTATGATGTTATGAGTAAGACGAGAAAGGCATCATTACAACACTAGGTGAATTAAAACAGGTATTTGTAGTACGGGTTAGACTAATTGATGTCAAAAAATTTTAAGCTATTTAAAAATCTAAGATGGCGACATTCTGTGTTGTGAAGTGTTAGGAATTGAAAATTGATGTTTTAAGTTATTCCTTGAAAACCTTTACAATATGGGTATTTTTGGAACGGGTTTGATGAGTAGATGTCAGAAAACGATGATTGAGGTGGTTATGAATTCCAAGATGGCATAGCATAGTTTCAACAGTCTTGATAATCTGAAACTGATTTGTCTGGTATTTTAATCTTTTTTCTACTAAATCCGGCTATAATTTAGATATTAGGCTACTGCTTAAAAATGTAACTTTTTACTAATGAAAACTTTTCCGAAAATATGCATATTGTGAAGGTTCGAACCATTCAAGAAATATCGACACAAATTGTATGGATTACTAAGGACAAACCGGAAGTCGCCATTTTGGATTTCAGGACGACCTTAAACATCGTCTTCCTACATCTACTCATCAAACACGTCTCGAAAATACTCATATTGTAAGGGTTTTCAAGGAATATTAATAAACCGGAAGTCACCATTTTGGAATTCAGAACCACCTCAAACATCGTTTTCCACCATGTACTCATAAAACCCCTTTCCAAAAATACCCATATTCTAAGGGTTTTCAAGCAATATCAATAAACCGGAAGTCGTCATCTTGGAATTCAGAATCACCTCAAACATCGTTTTCTGACATGTACTCATCAAACCCGTTCCGAAAATACCCATATTCTGATGGTTTGTCACGAATATCGATGAACCGGAAGTCGCCATCTTAGAAATTGATGCGACCTAGAACATCCTTTTCCTGCAAATACTAA
Organism: Malaya genurostris; assembly: GCF_030247185.1. Classification (NCBI taxonomy): domain Eukaryota; kingdom Metazoa; phylum Arthropoda; class Insecta; order Diptera; family Culicidae; genus Malaya; species Malaya genurostris. The sequence goes on from NC_080572.1 coordinate 51,107,560, forward strand.
TAATTTTTGTTCCATAGTTACCCATTATTTTATACATATCCAATAATATACATACATAGGGAAAACTGTTTTTACGTTAAAAATTCCAAACAACGTAAACTTTTTTTACGTCATAATTCGATTTACGAAGTCCCGATTTTTACGTAAATGGAGGTTTGGGTGTATAGTGATGTGTGTATTATTAGTGGAATTCAATTGTATTTTAAATTAAGTACTCTCACAGTCACCTATAAGGTTTCCTGAAATTTGGTTGAAGTTTCATTTACTTCTGGGCACGACTTTTTGTGACCCTGTTTTGTTTCTCGTCCAGAATTCTGACCTGAGTTCCGTTCGATTTTTGGTATTCTGCAAAAGTTCAGTTTGATTTTTTTGTCGTGAATACGACTTACTTTACTATGGGGTGCCTTTTCAAAATTTACCCTCTGAGAGAGTGATAAGTTTTTGATCGTGAATATCTCTTGTTGTATCTAACGAATCAACATAATTTTTGCTACATGCCATCGGAAATATGATCACAATTTTATGATAAAATTTTCAGTTGTGTGACATAATCTCAAATAGTTCAAAATTAAACTTTTCTGAAATGTTTGGTATAAACGAGTATCAAAGAGGATAATTCATATGGCGCGTTTGCCTTTCTCGTATTTTGAAAGCTCATAGCTCAGTGATCTGTGGAAGGATTTATATAATCTAACTACCAATAGAATCGAAATTTTTCAACTTAAACGTGTATAGCAAGAGCATTGAAGTATTTCAATAGTACACTATTGAAAAACCTATCTCATTTGACCCATGTCAACACCAGCCAATCAGAACGCGTTCTGAGGAAGAGAAGAAAATAGCTGCAGCTGTACAACAAATCGTTCAAGAAAAATGTTTCCAAAAGTGGTGAATATCGTAGTGAGTTCCTCAATTTGGTCCTTCTGAATGCTAGAAACGAATCCCTACAGCATATTGATAGTCTCTTTCAATAAATTATGCAAATCCGAAATGAAATAATCGACATTGAAATTCTATATGCGGCTATTTTTATAGCCGTTAGGACCGCCCATTAGTGAAAAAGCTACAAACGAAATCACACAAAAGGAAATCTCTTAACAAAAATTGAATCAGTTTGGATTCTATCGCCACTGCGAGCAGATGTGTTTTGTGTCGTCTGCACAGCTAGTTTCGCTTTCGACAAGAGCGATTACGTCACAGCTGCCAGTCATTTCGATGGATGAAAAAGCAACGTTGGAGAGCATTATAAAAAATCAGCCGTTCTAATGGATCTAAAATTTTTCTAAAGAACTATTAGGATTTGTTTTTCGCAAATCGCAGGTAATTATCCTCAGTTTAGTGCAAATCAAGAACAATTTGGTTAGATTTGTGCACTTTTCGCTGTGTGAAATTCACAGTAATCGAGATCAAGTGAAGCCTTTTTTTGAGAAAAATGTTCCGAGTTTAATATCGTAGAGAATTCCGCAATTTGACCCTTCTGAATGCTGGAAATTAATCCCTACAGCATATTGATAGTTTTTTTCAAAAAATTTTGCAAATCCGAAATGAAATAATCGACATAAAAATTCTGTATGCGGCTATTTTTATAGCCGTTAGGACCGCCCATTAGTGGAAAAGCTACAAACGAAATCAAATAAAAGGAAATCTCTTAACAAAAATTGAATCAGTTTGGATTCTATCGCCACTGCGAGCAGATGTGTTTTGTGTCGTCTGCACAGCTAGTTTCGCTTTCGACAAGAGCGATTACGTCACAGCTGCCAGTCATTTCGATGGATGAAAAAGCAACGTTGGAGAGCATTATAAAAAATCAGCCGTTCTAATGGCTCTAAAATTTTTCTAAAGAACTATTAGGATTTGTTTTTCGCAAATCGCAGGTAATTATCCTCAGTTTAGTGCAAATCAAGAACAATTTGGTTAGATTTGTGCACTTTTCGCTGTGTGAAATTCACAGTAATCGAGATCAAGTGAAGCCTTTTTTTGCGAAAAATGTTCCGAGTTTAATATCGTAGAGAATTACGCAATTTGACCCTTCTGAATGTTGGAAATGAATCCCTACAGCATATTGATAGTTTTTTTTCAATAAATTATGCAAATCCGAAATGAAATAATCGACATTGAAATTCTATATGCGGCTATTTTTATAGCCGTTAGGACCGCCCATTAGTGAAAAAGCTACAAACGAAATCACACAAAAGGAAATCTCTTAACAAAAATTGAATCAGTTTGGATTCTATCGCCACTGCGAGCAGATGTGTTTTGTGTCGTCTGCACAGCTAGTTTCGCTTTCGACAAGAGCGATTACGTCACAGCTGCCAGTCATTTCGATGGATGAAAAAGCAACGTTGGAGAGCATTATAAAAAATCAGCCGTTCTAATGGATCTAAAATTTTTCTAAAGAACTATTAGGATTTGTTTTTCGCAAATCGCAGGTAATTATCCTCAGTTTAGTGCAAATCAAGAACAATTTGGTTAGATTTGTGCACTTTTCGCTGTGTGAAATTCACAGTAATCGAGATCAAGTGAAGCCTTTTTTTGAGAAAAATGTTCCGAGTTTAATATCGTAGAGAATTCCGCAATTTGACCCTTCTGAATGCTGGAAATTAATCCCTACAGCATATTGATAGTTTTTTTCAAAAAATTTTGCAAATCCGAAATGAAATAATCGACATAAAAATTCTGTATGCGGCTATTTTTATAGCCGTTAGGACCGCCCATTAGTGGAAAAGCTACAAACGAAATCAAATAAAAGGAAATCTCTTAACAAAAATTGAATCAGTTTGGATTCTATCGCCACTGCGAGCAGATGTGTTTTGTGTCGTCTGCACAGCTAGTTTCGCTTTCGACAAGAGCGATTACGTCACAGCTGCCAGTCATTTCGATGGATGAAAAAGCAACGTTGGAGAGCATTATAAAAAATCAGCCGTTCTAATGGATCTAAAATTTTTCTAAAGAACTATTAGGATTTGTTTTTCGCAAATCGCAGGTAATTATCCTCAGTTTAGTGCAAATCAAGAACAATTTGGTTAGATTTGTGCACTTTTCGCTGTGTGAAATTCACAGTAATCGAGATCAAGTGAAGCCTTTTTTTGCGAAAAATGTTCCGAGTTTAATATCGTAGAGAATTACGCAATTTGACCCTTCTGAATGTTGGAAATGAATCCCTACAGCATATTGATAGTTTTTTTTCAATAAATTATGCAAATCCGAAATGAAATAATCGACATTGAAATTCTATATGCGGCTATTTTTATAGCCGTTAGGACCGCCCATTAGTGAAAAAGCTACAAACGAAATCACACAAAAGGAAATCTCTTAACAAAAATTGAATCAGTTTGGATTCTATCGCCACTGCGAGCAGATGTGTTTTGTGTCGTCTGCACAGCTAGTTTCGCTTTCGACAAGAGCGATTACGTCACAGCTGCCAGTCATTTCGATGGATGAAAAAGCAACGTTGGAGAGCATTATAAAAAATCAGCCGTTCTAATGGATCTAAAATTTTTCTAAAGAACTATTAGGATTTGTTTTTCGCAAATCGCAGGTAATTATCCTCAGTTTAGTGCAAATCAAGAACAATTTGGTTAGATTTGTGCACTTTTCGCTGTGTGAAATTCACAGTAATCGAGATCAAGTGAAGCCTTTTTTTGAGAAAAATGTTCCGAGTTTAATATCGTAGAGAATTCCGCAATTTGACCCTTCTGAATGCTGGAAATTAATCCCTACAGCATATTGATAGTTTTTTTCAAAAAATTTTGCAAATCCGAAATGAAATAATCGACATAAAAATTCTGTATGCGGCTATTTTTATAGCCGTTAGGACCGCCCATTAGTGGAAAAGCTACAAACGAAATCAAATAAAAGGAAATCTCTTAACAAAAATTGAATCAGTTTGGATTCTATCGCCACTGCGAGCAGATGTGTTTTGTGTCGTCTGCACAGCTAGTTTCGCTTTCGACAAGAGCGATTACGTCACAGCTGCCAGTCATTTCGATGGATGAAAAAGCAACGTTGGAGAGCATTATAAAAAATCAGCCGTTCTAATGGCTCTAAAATTTTTCTAAAGAACTATTAGGATTTGTTTTTCGCAAATCGCAGGTAATTATCCTCAGTTTAGTGCAAATCAAGAACAATTTGGTTACATTTGTGCACTTTTCGCTGTGTGAAATTCACAGTAATCGAGATCAAGTGAAGCCTTTTTTTGCGAAAAATGTTCCGAGTTTAATATCGTAGAGAATTACGCAATTTGACCCTTCTGAATGCTGGAAATGAATCCCTACAGCATATTGATAGTTTTTTTTCAATAAATTATGCAAATCCGAAATGAAATAATCGACATAAAAATTCTGTATGCGGCTATTTTTATAGCCGTTAGGACCGCCCATTAGTGAAAAAGCTACAAACGAAATCACATAAAGGAAACTCTTAACAAAAATTGAATCAGTTTGGATTCTATCGCCACTGCGAGCAGATGTGTTTTGTGTCGTCTGCACAGCTAGTTTCGCTTTCGACAAGAGCGATTACGTCACAGCTGCCAGTCATTTCGATGGATGAAAAAGCAACGTTGGAGAGCATTATAAAAAATCAGCCGTTCTAATGGCTCTAAAAATTTTCTAAAGAACTATTAGGATTTGTTTTTCGCAAACCGCAGGTAATTATCCTCAGTTTAGTGCAAATCAAGAACAATTTGGTTAGATTTGTGCACTTTTCGCTGTGTGAAATTCACAGTAATCGAGATCAAGTGAAGCTTTTTTTTGCGAAAAATGTTCCGAGTTTAATATCGTAGAGAATTACGCAATTTGTCCCTTCTGAATGCTGGAAATGAATCGCTACAGCATATTGATAGTTTTTTTTCAATAAATTTGCAAATGCGAAATAAAATAATCGACATTAATATTCTGTATGCGACTATTTTTATAGCCGTTAGGACCGCCCATTAGTGAAAATGCTACAAACGAAATCACGTAAAAGAAAGCTCCTAACAAAAATCTAATCAGTTTGGATTCTATCGCCAATGCGAGCAGATGTATTTTGTGCCGTTTGCAAAGCTAGTTTCGCTTCCGATAAGAGTGATTACGTCACAGCTGCCAGTCATTTCGATGGATGAATAAGCATCGTTGGAAAGCATTATAAAAAATCAGCCGTTCTAATGGCTCTAAAAGTTTTCTGAAGAACTATTAGGATGTGTTGTTCGCAAATCGAAAGAAAATATCCTCAGTTTAGTGCAAATGTAGAACAGTTTGGTTAGATTCTTGCACTTTTCGCTGTGTGAAATTCACAGTAATCGAGATCAAGTGAAGCCTTCTTTGTTTTTGCGAAAAATGTGGAAAAGGGGAATGCTTGCATAATTCATACAATTGATCAACTATTTGATATTCGGAAGTGTTAAGGAACATGTCATTTGTTTTCGTATTCACGACATCCAGTTATGTCTCTGACATTACCCACCCGCCTTTTTTTTCCTTCGTGCAGTACACCATTTATTCAGTTTTTTGTTTTATCTTTCCTTCCGCACATCAGTGCAGATTTAATCTGTAGCATATATTCACAGACTTCGATTGCTAAGCGATAAGAAATTATTTTCGAATATGATGGATACTACGCAGGCTGTCGATAAAATTGAAACACGTCTCTAAAAACCTGTTTTAATCCACCTAGTGATGTCATGATACTTTTCCCATATACAGGGTGATTTTTTAAGAGCTTGAGAACTTTTTTAAACAATAAAACGCATAAAATTTGCAAAATCTCATCGGTTCTTTATTTTAAACGTTAGATTGGTACATGACATTTACTTTTTGAAGATAATTTCATTTAAATGTTGACGCGGCTGCGTCTTAGGTGGTCCATTCGGAAAGTCCAATTTTGGGCAACTTTTTCGAGCATTTCGGCCGGAATAGCCCGAATTTCTTCGGAAATGTTGTCTTCCAAAGCTGGAATAGTTACTGGCTTATTTCTGTAGACTTTAGACTTGACGTAGCCCCACAAAAAATAGTCTAAAGGCGTCAAATCGCATGATCTTGGTGGCCAACTTACCGGTCCATTTCTTGAGATGAATTGTTCTCCGAAGTTTTCCCTCAAAATGGCCATAGAATCGCGAGCTGTGTGGCATGTAGCGCCATCTTGTTGAAACCACATGTCAACCAAGTTCAGTTCTTCCATTTTTGGCAACAAAAAGTTTGTTAGCATCGAACGATAGCGATCGCCATTCACTGTAACGTTGCGTCCAACAGCATCTTTGAAAAAATACGGTCCAATGATTCCACCAGCGTACAAACCACACCCAACAGTGCATTTTTCGGGATGCATGGGCAGTTCTTGAACGGCTTCTGGTTGCTCTTCACTCCAAATGCGGCAATTTTGCTTATTTACGTAGCCATTCAACCAGAAATGAGCCTCATCGCTGAACAAAATTTGTCGATAAAAAAGCGGATTTTCTGCCAACTTTTCTAGGGCCCATTCACTGATTTGCAAGCGTTGCTCGTTAGTAAGTCTATTCATGATGAAATGTCAGAGCATACTGAGCAAATAATAATGCATGAAAATCATAACCTCAAAAAATCTGAGCAAATACTAATGCATGAAAATCCTAACCTCAAAAAAATCACCTTTTATAATACTATGGTATTCTATTCAAAATGTTTCTCTTCGATTTTTTAAAGAAACCAAGAGATTGTTTGTGCATTAGCTAGTTTAACATGAAAACATGAACAATGAAACAGTTCTCTGATCGATAAGGCAATTCATTAGGGGACGGGTATAGTGTGATGGGTAAGTCGATGCCTTTCACGCAGCCCGCCTGGGTTCGATTCCCAACCCCGCACATAGAGTCAGAAAGTTTTTCTGGCCCGAAGAGGCGAATGACCTTAAGGTTGAAACCTCTATAATCAAAACAAAAAAAAGGCAATTCATTAGAAAACGAAGTGGGTTCACTATTATATGTACTTCCAGCACCGGAACCTGAGAACCGGTATAATCGAAGTCGATTCGTACGGCCACCAACTAACATGACGTACAAACTCTACTAGTTTTTATTAAAATTTTTAAGATTTTATACGATTTTCACTCTAAATTGGGAATAACGGGTTTGAGTCGAGTTAAGAATTTTTTTTACGGCTTTTGTTTCGCCGGTTTAAGTGACGGTGTACAATATTGAACACACTTTACCCTATAACTTCGGAATCGGAAGTCGGATCCGGATGAAATTCAGTAATTCCGTATGGGACCGTAAGACCTTTCATTTGAATTTAATTTCAATCGTCAAACAATCGCTGAGAAAAGTGAGTGAGATCCATTTTGGAATATATGACCACTATTTCCGGCACTTCCGAAACCGGATACCGGGAACCAGGATAGCCGAAATCAGTTTGTTTAGTTGCCTACTAATAATGACTATCGATTTCTGGAGTTTTGAGACCAGTAGTGACGGTGTGACGGTTCGACCGTGAGACCTTTCATTTGAATCTAAGTTTGTCAAAATCGGTTCAGCCATCTCCGAGAAAACCTAAAAAACACACACATATATCTCTCATCAAATATCCAAATGAAATGTAACATGCGTAATAAATATACTAAACATGCAATCCTGACATGTATCCAAAGAACAGTGCTCTACTGACAAAACGTTCGTTGCCCCACATTGTTCGACATGGCTCACCACGCGTATCGGACCGATTAGCAACAATCAACTGTGCAACACTCTGTAGCCCCGACTCTAATACAAGCCGTCATACCCATCCAACGATTAATTGCTTGATTAAATAAAATTCGCTCGGTGGTTTTGCCACCGGTGAAGATTCGGTTCTTGACTAGCAACTTTTTACCGGCAACACCAGTGCGCATTTTTGCGTTTCTAGCGAACGATGGTCAAACAATTAATTTCACATCAGCTTTCGCTTGCTATCAGAAGCGAAGGAGGAAGCAAAAGAAAAAGGATGAAGCAGAACCGCCAACGCTCGGTCGCGATAATTTATTGAAGCTGTGAACTTTCTGTGCACTGCAAAACAGACTGCGTTACACTTTTAACATTTATCGAAATTGCTTCTTACGTGGTTGCATCGACGAAAATGATTTAATGATGACCAACTCGAAAGCTCGAAGGCTTGAAAAAGACGAAAGCAAAAGTAAAGGAAGACGTTTTTTGTATGTCGGCTGGTTGGGCTGCTGGACGGTTTATGCTGACTGGAAGGCCTGCAAATCATCAGCAACATCATGCTCGAAATTGGGCAGCAGTGCAATGCAATATTCGCACGAGGTCGGAATGCATGTTTCAAAGGGCATACACACTTGGAATGAATTGGCAAGTCATGTGATATAACACAGCCGATAAGTGGAGATTGCGCTCGACATGATTGGGTAATCGCGAAAGGTAATCGGGTCAGAGTGTTTCGCTAGATGAGGATGTAACTTTTAAAAAAGTTTTGAAACCAGGAGAGTTTTTTTAAATTCCTTTTTTTATTGTCCAGGAAACAGACTATCAAAATTGTCAGTATTCCAATAACAAGTGTAGATTTCTAAGAAAAATACCAATTTATTCCAGAATTTCAAACGTAGACTTTTGTTTTGACTTGATCCTTTCCCTTGGACAAATTAACATGGACCACATGGTCCACATGGCCCACATGGGCCGCAAGGTCCGCATGGGCCGCATGGGCCGCAAGGACCACAGGGCGAACACAGTCCCCAGGGTCCGCATGGTGCACAAGGACCGCAAGGACCACAGGGCGAACACAGTCCCCAGGGTCCGCAAGGCGCACTAGGTCCACAAGGTCCACAGGGTCCGCAAGGTCCACAGGGTCCGCAAGGTCCACAAGGTCCACAAGGTCCACAAGGTCCACATGGAGGACAGACCGCGGGAGCATAGATAAAATCACAAGGTACATTGCATGGATCGCACATTTTGTACACTTCAGTAATCTACTAAAAATGGAAAATAATCCTTTCAGAAAATTTAAAATAAACTCGTAACATGACGCACCTGCAGTTATTATTACACGGACACACAGTTCTTTCCAATTCTCTCAAGCAGCCGTTTTTGGTGAATTTTTCTCTACTTCAAATTTTGTTGCTTCTTTGGGAACAGCGAATCAACGAGATAATGCACAACCGTCAAATGAAAACTCACCGACTGCTGCGATTTGTTATGCCGAAAAAACACTCGTCCGATGCTTCACAATCAAATCAAAAGCTTTCGAAAAGTTGTCGGAAAAGTTAATTCCCGCATTGCCGGTGCACGCCAAAAACGACCAATTCAAAAGCTCGTCAAATATTTAACTGCTTTCTTTCGCTCTGAAATCATCCAGTCAACATTGTCGCCCCGCTTCGCCCGAATCCGAACAGACTGCGGTGCAGCTTTTAACACTTTAAATCATAAATTTTATTCAAACATTGACATTGCCATTCTCGGTGAATGTTTACCGGTCCAGCAGTACCCCCTCACTCTCCCAAAACCCCTTTCTGTCCAGCAGCCAAACCGAGCACGATGGGTGCACTTGAGAGTGAAAAAAATGTATAAAATAAAACAGATCTCACAAGAAAGCCGCTGGTGCGCGGATTTGGTTCAGCCGGCTTATGACGTTCGATAGGCTACTACAAAAAAAGAGATACCTTTTTTATGGGAAATTTAATACCATATTTTTTAAATATAAATAATAATCGCAAATTGGCAATCAAGTTGCTTTCAAGATTGTTTTGGTAAAAAATACAACTAATCATTGATAATGTTTGTTAATGGCGATGATGAATTAAAAATAAGTGAACTTTCAGGTTGCTGATTTAGAGCTGCTTTAGAGTTTACTGCCAATAGTAATGCTTACTGGTTTCCAGGGAAATAACAGAAGTTTTAAAAAAACTACCAGCAATTGTGCTGGAGTCTGCTACCATTCGAAGCAGAAACCGCAGTGCAAGCCATATTCTGCCACCGACAACCGAGCGGAGCAAACTGTTGGCAGTAAGCAAACAGGATTCGTTCCTATACTTAGCAGCTCACCACTCGCTTGCAGAAACCGACCGGCTCTAAGAGATTTTGAGCTGCCGCATTGTGCAGTGGCAGAAAATATGGTACACTACAAAGCATCAATGTCACTGTCGTGGGGTCACCACCGGCCCCAAGCAGACCAGCTGTGCTGGAGGAGGGTTCAACGCCCAGGCAGAATTCCGTTGTGAACACTAACAGGAAGAAACGAAAAATCTTAGCCTGAGTGCACAGCGTTTCGAGCAGAGCTCGAAAGAAGAGTATAAAACTGTTTGCCGTCGATATTATCATGTTTGTATATTATTATTTTTACAATTATTGCCGTCATCCGGGGGTTAATACCGGTTTATTGGTGTTTCATGAAAACCCCAACAATATGGATATTTTCGGTACAGCTCGATTTCTAGACCTCGTCGATCGATTTCTAGACCTCGTCGACCCCCATAGTCAGTTTTCGTTTACGTCGACCCCCGGAAAATGGATATCGACCCCAAGGGGTCTATATCGACCACTTTGGGAACCCCTGTTCTAGAGTATACTTATATGAATGAAGATGTAAAAAGTAATTGAATTCTTGAAACTAGCTTAAAAAACAATAAATCATTATGAAAGTAATTGAACACATTTTATAGATTAACACCTAAAATAGCATAGTATTATTATGGAATGATGATTTGCTAAATAAAAGAAAAAATTGCACTCAGGAGCTATAAACTTTAAAAAAAGTCTCATCATCACTGCCGAAAAAAGAAAACGAAATTCAACTTCATCGCACCGGGTTTTCGCTTCAGCTGTTGAATTCGATTCGATCTATTTAACTGTGGCCTTTTCAAGCTTTCATACAGTTCGCCATGAAATCCCCCCCGGGCTGATCTTTTTCCGATATGATTATGATCACTCACAATCTCTCCATCTCGAAGTAGGTCTGAGACCCCTTCAAAGCAAAAAAAAATCAATTATGAAACAAATCTTTCTTTCGGCGCCTTCTGACGTGTGGCACACGCTCCGACGGTGGTGGTTTGTGACAAAAAGGTTCAACCCCTCACATGAACATCGTAAAATGAATTAAAATTTACGGTAAGTCATTTGATTCGTCCCGAAGCCGATGTCTTGGCAAAGCACACAGGTAGAGAATTTAAGCTGCTAAAAAAAAGTCCGAGATCGTCTGGTTTTTTGTGCATGTTTCCGTAACATATTGGCCTTTGGGAGATCCAAAGAGAAGCTGATTGGTTTCTAGCATAGATGGTTGAGTCTCTGGAAAGGCACCATCGAAAGTGAAGTGATAATTTACGGTTGGGTGTTGCTACCGGTTTTATTATTTTTTTTTTATTCGCTACTGTGTTTTCTATCTTCGCTACCAAGCTAACCGTGGGATGGAAATTATGTCTTGAAAATTGATTTGTTTTGTTTTGTGTCATAATTCATTAACTCCAGACTCAACTTTCGATTATTTGATAAATTAGTTGGATTTATTCCATCTAAATTCCAGTGAGCGAGAAAATTTCTCTCAGATCTATTCCATAGATATTGGATTAAGTATCTTTCAATTTTATTATCATTGCATTCAAACTTTCCCATTTTTTCTGATGGTTTTGAATCGAATCCCTCCTCTTAGGGGAAAACATAAAAGTTTTGCATCGATCGAAAGAAGTCATAATCGGATGGCACCAAGTTTGGACTGTATAGCGGATAGACAAAAAATCCCATCCATTGTAATTCAAATAGTCTATTACTTAACAATTATTATATATATATATATATATATATATATATATATATATATATATATATATATATATATATATATATATATATATATATATATATATATATATATATATATATATATATATATATATATATATATATATATATATATATATATATATATATATATATATATATATATATATATATATATATATATATATATACCTTATGTTCCGTCTTCGACTCGTCAATGCATAACAGTTTTTGTTGAACTATTATATTACAAAGCAGTTCAACATAAACCGCTACTGGAATTTAGATGGGACACTTTATTAGCTTACACCGAAGTGTAATGCCATAGACGAGTCAAAGATGAAACATAAAGTATACAAAACTGTGTGCTGGCGGAGGGGTTGCCATAGAGATAGGACATCAAAGCGAAACACGCTCGATTCTTCTAGTCTGTTTCTTCATGTATTTTCACTTGCCACTTGCTGTATTTAATTGGCAAAACACTTTCACCGCATAGGAGCTAGCTACAGGTTCGAGTCCCATCTCTGCGTTAACCTTTTCACGGTTTCCCATTATATTGTTGTATTCGCATGTCAATTTTCCAATATGTTTTCCTCATTATATACTTATCAAATTTCAAACTATCTCAAGGCGGCTCAACGTCCTAACAAGACTAAATCACATACTAATCACATACAAAACTGTTATGTGCCCTGTGCACAAATAAAAGGCTAATAACTAAATAACCAATTTTATTAATGCTATCCATCCAATGGTCCACGATGCTCGTCTTCGTCCATTTATTTGGCATCACTGTTGTTGTTAGAAACATCATGGTGGTATTTTCCTATTTTATTGTTATTGTTTTGTGTCTCATTGTTTACAGGCGTTAGGTTAACTTTAGCTTGAGCAGCCATGTCTTGTACTGGAGTTGTTTGAGGCCAGTGTTGAACAAGTATCATTGTCCTTGAATGAAGATGACTTCTTGTCCAGTTTCTCTAAGGGCTTTCCGACAATATAAAGACTGTCGCAGAAAGTATTAACGCAACCAAAAAACGCTGCTCTTTCGCAATGGTTCACAATCTGTCAATTTTTATGGCTGCGTCCTGTTGTGTACACTAGTTTGTTCGTTTTCATTAGTTTGTTTCGAAATACGTGGACTTTCAGCAGAACAACGTCGAAAAATTGTGTACAAATGGTGCACAGAACGATTCTTGCTGGAAATTTGAACTGCATAATCATGGACGACGAAACCTACGTGAAACTCGATTACAAATTCTTGCCGGGACCATAATATTATACGGTGCGAGAAGGGCAAGTGTTAAACCAGTCCGAGACGTCGATTGAATTCGAAAAATTTGGTAAGAAAGCTATGGTCTGGCAAGCAATTTGTAGCTGCGGTAAGATTTCGAAACCCTTCATCACCACTGCTTCAATGAACAGCGAAATATACATCAAGGAATGTTTACAGAAACGACTTCTACCCATGATTCGAAGCCACAAGGATCCTGTTGTCTTCTGGCTAGATCTTGCTTCTTGTCACTACTCGAAATCAACGGTAGAATTGTATAATACCAAAAATGTCACTTTCGTCCCAAAAGACATGCATCCACCAAATTGCCCACAACTTCGACCAATTGGGGAATTTTGGGCATTAACGAAGGCACATCTTAGGAAACATGTCTCGGCAGCCGAAACCATTCAACAATTCGAAAAAGAGGGGAAAAAGTGTCAAAATTTGTCGCCAAGAAGTCTGTATGGAATTTAATGAGGAACGTTCGCAAACAGATGCGCCAGCTAGTCTACAATGGCTAAGTAGCAAATGTTGAGAATAATATTCTGTTGTTGTAGTCTAATATTATCAGTATATCGAATAAAATTTGAATATCTAACACTTGTGAATTATTTACTGCGAAATCAAAGTGCGTCCATACTTTCTGGGACAGTCTTTAGAAATGTAACCATCGGATGGTCGTAGGTAACAATCGGCTCACGTGGAGCTTTTATGTTCCAACTGAAAATCACAGAAGAAGGTACAGTCTTTTTCAAGCACATACGTAACAAACGTGCAATGTTGGTGAAAAAATCTTCTCTTTTTCGATGGGAAGAATCTCTTCGTAGTGCAGCATGGTTCTTCGAATAAATTCGTCGATAGATCTACTTCACGTTTTCATTATCCACATAGTACATGTTGTTGTTGTTAACTTAACTTGGAAAAAGTTATAAAGCATTCCATAAAATTTTATCCAAATCCGACTTCCGGTTCCGGAATTATAGGACTGTTAATGAAAAGATGTCATTGGTACAGGTGTTTTATAATAGGTGAAAAGTTGTAAAAAGGGGCGAATTCCATAAAATTGATTAATATTTTTTTTAATTCTTGTTAGTTCGTTGCAATAAAATCGTTTTTCGATACTACTATTCTCCGGTTTCCGGTGTCGGAAGCAACGAAAGTAATGGTAAAAGCCTGCTTCAACCCACCGAATTACAACCAACATAGGCTTATTTAAAAGCTGAGGAAGGGTTATGGTAAACATTTCCCGGTTCGGATGGATACAGTGGCGAATACAGTGGATGTGGTGGGAGCAATTCGAAGTTCAATTCATGTAGTTTTGTCATTGTTTTGATTGACTTGTGACACGGTGCGTTGTCTTGATGAAACAATTTTTTTTTCTTTGCCATATGCGGTCGTTTCTTTGCAATTTTAGCCGTCAAACGCTCCCGAAACGCCATATAATATTCACTGTTAATGGTATTTCCTTTCTCAACATAGTCGATAAATATTACACCACGCACATCCCAAAATACCGCGGCCATAACCTTTCCGGTCGATTGTTGTGCTATCGGGCGCTTTGGACTAGGTTCACCAGTTGCTGTCCTCTCAGATGACGATCGTTTTGATTCCGGAGTGAAATGATGAATCCATGTTTCATCCATTGTCACATATCCGGTTTGTTGCGTTTAAACATGACCAAACACTGTTTAGAATCATCAACACGATGTATTTTTCCCCATCAAGAAGCAGTGTAAAATTAAAACACGAAATTGTTTTTGGTCCATTGTTCTGGCAATAACAAAAGTAGCGTCACTCTTAGCACAATAACTCACAAACTAATTAGTAGAATGATATGAAATTTCTACAGCTGTCCTCTAAAGGTTAATATTAACTGAAAAAGGGTGCCTGCAATAAAAACACGTGTTAGGCTCGGGGCTTTTCAGCCCATGTGTTTTCTTCTTTGAATTTATAATCGATTATTTCCGCTTTTATCTATGCTCTGAAGCTACTCTCATCCTATAAGTTCCAAGACAAACTTTGAGCTTGTCTTGTCCTAATCTCGTATCTCATATCTGGTCATCGCAGTAGATAGCTAGACAGTTCATTTATTTCAACTAAAATTATTCAAAATAGCCATGATGTCTGAACCAAGCAGAATTCAGACTTGGTAATCCGAAGGATCCGATACCTATTCAGACTATGACAGACTGACTTAGTGCACATTATGCTTCCTAACTTCCTAACTAACAACTGAATAAGAAACTAAGTCAATTCAATCGATTGGAAAATTTTTATTATCAATTTAGTAAGGAGATAAATTTTAACCATTTCAAAAGGGATGTTCGGTTACCGGCACCCTAAGAAATTTCACTAAAAATGGAAAAATATAAGTAAAGACTGCTGTTATTCAAAGAAAACAGATTTTTATCTTTTTGAAAGAGTTTTCATTATCTGATGGTGACGTCACCTTGGCTCTCTTGGTCGATGATTTGGATAGTGGCTCCTTTGGTGTTGATTTGGCTGGTTCTCCACGTTTTTTCTTAGCCTGAGCATCTGCTGTATGAGCAGCTAGATGTTTGGCCAAAACTTTGGCTTGTTTTGTCTCGACAGCAGCCTGCATATCACTAACAATTTTTCACGATTTGTCGAAAAAAATGTCGAACACCTTGGGGTGCCGGTAAATTAAATTTGTAGACATTTTGAAAATGACGAAAAAAAAACTTTGGTTGCGAAAATTTTGGTAGCATCCGGTATTAAATCACGAAATTGATCGATTTCACCTCATAAATATTCAATCCACTTACCTTTTCGATTGATGCTTTTAATTTATGATACTATAAAAAAAAAACCTATTTTAATCCACCTAGTGGTGTAATGATGCTTTTCTCATGTACATATAATATTGTGGTATTCTATTGGTAGAGTCCAAGTTTGAGAAAATCGGTTTAGCCATCTACGAGGAAAGTGAGTGACATTATTTTCACATTTTTGGTACATATCACCCTGTAGCTCCAGAACCGGAAGTCGGATCCAAATGAAATTCAGGAACTTTGTATGGGATCGTGAGACCTTTCATTTGAATCTAAGTTTGTGAAAATCGGTTGAGCCATCTACGAGAAAAGTGAGTGACAATATTTGTCACACACACACACACAGACATTTGTTCAGTTCGTCGAGCTGAGTCGAATGGTGTATGACATTCGGCCCTCCGGGCCTCGGTTCAAAAGTCGGTTTCTGCAGTGATTGTATAGCCTTTCTATATGAGAAAGGCAAAAATCATAAACAACTTTTATGTTGATTTTCACGCAATTAAAATTTGTTTTGAGCGCAGCAAAAAGTACAAGCGTCTGTTTGCTTTGGTATTCGGCACAAAAAGAACGTGCTGCTGTTACACACACACATCACATTTGTCGGAATGTCAAAAGTTACGGTGGAGTGCCGGCAACCGAACATCTTCCCCTAGTAGTAAGAAGATATGTATGCTAGATTAAAAAATTACGCATATTGCTCTAGTGGAACAACTTTATTGCTGACGAATCGCCATATTCGAAAAAGAGACAAAGGGCACGGACAAATTTGGCACACCACCATCTAGACAGCTTAGAACGGCATAGCATTAGAAAATCAAATTCAAAATTGAAGTCATTAAAACAAGCTTGTGAAATAAAGAAAATTACAAATATATCAGAATAAGCGATTTGGAACGCGTACGAATTGAGTTCACCACAACCTATAACATCGAAGGACGAGAAATAACACGAAAGAAGCAAAATACTTCTTTCAGATAAGACTATTCTTGAAAGTTCGAAGAAATAGAGATATAGAAAAAAAAACTTATTTTAATCCACCTAGTGGTGTAATGAAGCCTTTCTCATATTACTCATTACATCATAAATATAACCGTGAAATTCTCAAAAACAACTGTTCATTGAATAGAAATAGGAAAATTTGTTCGGACCTTATCTCACAAACTCTATAAATTCAGTTTACCCTGTAGTTCCGGAACCGAAAATAGTATCCACAACAAATTAAGGAATTTCGTATGAATCCGAAAAATTTTCAGATCCTTTTCGCAATTTTTAATCACTATTTCCAATTCTTCCAAAACCGGATTAAGATGAACGGAATAGCCGAAGTTGGTTCGCTTGCTACCAACAAATATGATCTACAAATTGGAACAGGTTTGAACCAATTAAACGAAATCTAACAAACGAAACGAATCTGCATTTCTGTTACTTCTGCATGTGTAAGTTAAGCTAAACAACATGAATCAGCAGCATAAAACATGTAGTAGGATAATAATAATAATAATAATTATTATTATTATTATTATTATTATTATTATTATTATTATTATTATTATTATTATTATTATTATTATTATTATTATTATTATTATTATTATTATTATTATTATTATTATTATTATTATTATTATTATTATTATTATTATTATTATTATTATTATTATTATTATTATTGTTATTATTATTATTATTATTATTGACATCACTACACAACGTGTACAAAATAGAACAAAGCACGCCTTGTTCGTTTTGTGTTTTCTTCTTCTTTCGGTGTTGTACATATTGTCACTCTATATGGCGATTTGAAAACTTTGACACTCATCGCCCTATAACTGCGGAACCGGAAGTCGGATCCGAATGAAATTTCACAGTAGCTTTAAAGACAGTATGAACTTTAATGCAAATCAAGATTTGTGAAAATCGGTTCAAGCATCGCAGAGAAATCGAAGTGAATAGTTTTAGGAGTTTTTCTTCTCCACTTTCGGTGCTCTCGGAACAGGAAAAGAGGGGACCATTAGTGCCGAATTAAGTTTTCATGCCCACAAGCTAACAAGCTCTGCAAATTAGAAGAATTTATCAGACAGTTTTATGAGATTTGTATCTGTTTTCAACCATCGTTCGTAGGAAAATACTAATAAAATTTATAATTTTCCACTTATCACGCTTTAACTCCGGAACCGGAAGTCGAATCCAGATAAAATGTTCTACAATTTTATTATATTATAAGACCTTTCATTTGAGTCTTAGCTTGCGAAAATCGGTTGAGCTGTTCTAGAGATAATTGAGTGTAAACTTTTTCTCAAATTTTCACATATTACCATATAACTCCGGAACCAGAAGTCACATTCAAATGAAATTCTAAAGCAAGCTATAGGACCATAATACCTTTTATTTAAATCTTAGTTTGTGAAAATCGTTTCAGCCATCTCTAAAAAAGGTGAGTGCATTTTTTTTCATTTTTTTTAACATATCATCCTATATCTCCGGAACCGGAAGTCGGATCGGAATGAAATTCAATAGCAGACTATGGGACTATGAGTCCTTTCATTTGAGTCTTTGTTTGTGGAAATCGGTTTAGCCATCTCTGAGAAAAGTGAGTGCATATTTTTGTTACAGTCACACACACATACACACACACGGACGGACACACACAGACATTTGTTCAGTTCGTCGAGCTGAGTCGAATGGTATATGACATTCGGCCCTCAGGGCCTCGGTTAAAACGTCGTTTTTCACAGTGCTTGCATAGCCTTTCCATATGAGAAAGGTAAAAAAGTACTTTTTTAAACGAAGTGAGAGAAAAGTAAAAAAGTGTTCTGGTAACTAAAAGTAGAAAAAAAGAAACTCCTGCAATTGTGGCATTTTACGACATGGAAGCAGGAACCCAGTGGATCTACTCATGGATATTTTTTTTGCCACCGGTTTCCACGCGGCCTTTAGACTGGTGCTGTCCGGAAAAAGATAATAGGAACTATCAATCTTCCATTGGACCCCTGCCCCTATCCTAATTTACTTTTATACCAAACTACCAAACTGAAGAAGAAAATCTGTATTCCACGAAAAATATAAAATTATTTTTCCTGGAAATTACACTTTTCGAATGGTTTGTTTTCCTAGCAGTACAGATGTCCCTTAACAGTCGCAGAAATTTCCACTTCTCGGTAAGAAAAACGCCACATCACATGTCATAACTCATGCCCGCCTCATTTAGCAACATTCCAGGGATATATGGACCGGGGATATATGTTGTTTTTTCCCCGTAATGGGGGACACATTTTTCAGCGCTTCTATTCCCGGCCAAATGTGGGATTCCTTCCTTAGCATATGAAGAATTTGTCCTTCATCGCACCATTTCCTTCCACAACTTTGCCACCAGAAGCAGTTTCCCTATTCGGAAAGCGATCTTCAAACAGCACGAGAAATATTATTTATTTCCGATTCCGATATTTATAACGCTGCTCCCCCATCCGGCTTCTCGCGGTCATAAATTGTCGTAAGCCCAGGAAGAACGGTGTTGGGTGCGCTTGGGCTCGCGCGTAATCGGTTGGTTTTTTTTTGCGGTGCTCTCTCAGTGCAAATCTCGCATTTTATTCAATATTGCTTTTCCGTTTGACACGCGAGGTTTCTCCGTTCGAACCCCGGAAAGTATTTCGCCACGCGTGAGTCGAGAACGATCCAATTATGGCCGGTGATATACGGGCGCTAGGATGGCACTCCGGAAGGCACAAACCAACACACTTGCAGGCGCAGGCTTACTAGTTGGCTCAATGGATCTCAGTAGCATGTGCCGCCACGTTGGCCAACAACAACGCAGGCTGCTTGTCAGTTGATATATGTATGGTGGCGACATCGCGGATGATTACCGGTACTTTATGGGTGCTGAAATAATGGCATCTCGTCGCGGGTGGGCGAACTTATTGAAATCTGAGCAAGAAATATTGACCCCTTCAAAAAGCAATCAAAAAACTGGTTGAAAAATATATTTAGAATCTCATAACTCGAAAGCTTTCCTCGACAAATAAACAGGTCAGGGTCTCCACCTAATTAGCCTTCATCTCCCCTTAGCGATTTAATTAGTGACACTGTTGATGCTTACTGACAATTTCTCGAGACCGGGATCGATTGGCCACGGTTTGCAAGGTTCTTTTAATCACCATAAACATAGCTCAGGAACTAGTCAGCAATGGGAACATTTTAGCACGCGATAGCCATTCAACATTCAACGGTTTCCTCAGCGGTCGGGAATCCCGTAGCTTCAGCTACGGTTTGAAACCGTGTCCAACCAAACCGAGCAACACATCAAAGGAGTAGGTAGGTAGGCTGATTCAACAACTTATGGCATTGCGTTTCATTGAGCTTAAGTAATGCCACCCGGGCTGCAGTGAAGTGAAAATGTAAAACCATAAACCTTGATGGGGAGGTAAATTGTGATGGGCGAGGATAAAAAAAAGTTCAATGTTGTCGAATGCTGTGTTTATATGTAAATTAATCGGCGGCGGTGCGGTTGTTAATTAGTCATTCATTCATTCATGATACGGTGCGCGATGATGCGGGCGCAAGTTATGGGCAAATTAATGCGAATTAAATCCACGGGAAGTCTTTATCGGAAATGGGATCTGTCGGCACGGCATTGGGCAGGTCATCATCGAGGCGGATCGGTTGCTCGTTGCGTGTGCAGACAATAATTCTGACACACGGATAATATCCCTGAAGCTTCTGTTACCAGAGAAAAAACATACATCTATTATAAGAGAATTTTACGTGAGATTGAAAACTTACGTCACAAATTACATTTTTTGTCACCCTTCAATTCTCTATTATACTACATTTTAGCTAAGTCTAGCGAACGTCACAATATAGATATTTTTTTGATTTCCATGACGTGAAATTTTCAAATCACACAATATTATTACATGTTCTTGTTCATAAATTTGCGTGAACTGCAACGCTCCATGCATGTGCATCTTATAAGATGTAAAATCGCTGATCTTTTCTTTTCCAATGTCATCCACACACATCACAAACCCCAAACGGAGTAGAAAACACTTCAATGAGATGCTATTTGTACAACTGAGCAATGGCACACTGCTGTCAATTACATGTAGAGGCCACAAATGCCTTAGTTTAACAAACAATTAACCAACCAATTATTCAGATATTTGATCTGAAATGCCTAAGATAACAAAAAAGTCATTTGAAAATATGCAATGTAATTAAAAACAATTTTCACTTGGGAGACTGTAGATCGAATGTAGTACGAAAAATTCCATTGAATCAGAAGAATTTCTGCTTTCAAATAATAGTGAAATAAACCGTTTGAACTACGTAATCAAGATCAGAACAAAAGGCTCAGAAGACACGTTCCCCAAATAATTCGTAAATTTGTGCCTTGCCGGGTTTTCCATCATTTCCTGATGGGAGAGGATAGGAAAAAAAAGGAACGATAGGTGGGATGGGGATTTCGAAAACAGCTCAATTAAATCGCAGGGTCCACTAGAGATTTCCTAAGAAACCAAGAATCTCTACCGCCACCATCTTAAGCTCTTGGTCACATTGGACAAGGAATTGTAGGATAACTTACCTTAGCTTCAGTTTCCTGAAACTATGTTCATCCATGTACAGAAAGCCAAAAGTTCGCATGCGCAATTGCGTTAATGCTGGGTAGTTGCATATCAAATGGTACGAAACTTCGTAATCGGATTCACAAAGGTCACACGAATAATATTCAGCTCGCTGAATAGTAGCCATGTGATAGATTAGTTTACACTGTCCAGTCAGTGCTCTGAACAGAGCTAATAAAAGTCATTTTCATTGACTGAAAAATAAACGAAAATGACAAGAAATTATTGTCACTCTCAGTTTCGCTTGCAAACTATGAGAACGAAATTCATGTCCAGTCAATGACATAAACGGGAAAGTAGTTTCAAAATTGTGTTTTTTCTTTCATTTGCCCTTTCAGTCATTTGCAGTTTTCAGTGAAAATCCTATAGTATTCAGTGTCGATATTCAACCAAAGCTGTGAGAATTGAAAACGACAGAAAAAGGTTTCACAATAAGTTTTAACTGTTGGTGCTCGAATTTGTAGTAGTTTTGGTTTCCAAAGAAGTTCTGGGATATAATTACTTCGATTTGTCATATTTTAGTCACTTTTCATAGCCAAGCGTCACATATTTTCAATACACCGATGTAAGAATGAAAATTTCAATTCTGCTGTTGCTACCTGAAGACGTTAGTTTGGTTTCGTCTTGTCATAGAGGAAAGAGTGACGTTGGCAATTATGCTCTCTCATTTTTTCGATGAGAAACTAAAATGCTTCGTCTCTCTTCGTTTGTTCTGGTGTCGGTCATTTGCGAATGAGACAGTAAAACATTGAAAATGAGACTGCTGAAATGGTTTCTTTCATTAAGAATGTGTGACAATTTAAAGCTCAGGCTCTGAACAGGGGAGTTGGCAGATGTGGCAAGAGAGTGTTTAGTAGTGAGAGTGCTATTCATTGAATAATGTTGATACGCGAATCTATAGATGCTCAAACGGCGGGAACTGAAAATTTACCGCCCCGAAATTCAACGATGTTAACCGATCGAAGCGCCGTCTGCATGTTATTGTCGGTGTTGTCGGATTTCTATGGAATGTGTGAAAGTTAAAAAGTCGATCGTGTCATTCAGACTGAAGGTCTAGGGTTTGTTCTGCAAAGGACCCATTCGCGAGTGTTTTTATTTTATTCTTTCAGTGGTCGTGTCTCATCTCGCGTTGCTGGCAGCAGAGCGAGCAGGAGAAAAGGGATACTGGTGAGATCGTTCGTTGGAGATATTTTATATTTTTCTTACTTATTATATTTCTCCTGAGTATCGAAAATCAGGTTTTGTTGAGATCATTCTGTTTACCAAAACATATCCGGATCTCTTTCCCTCCCTACTAACAAATCTATCCCGTGATGCTCGTGAAGATACAGTGGTACCCGTGGTCTCTAGAAACAACGAGTATCGGACTAACATTCCTTCCTTTCCCTCAGTAGCACAGCCTTTGGTCGTAGCCAGCGTCGTTATTGATCATTTAATAACAAGTTAGGAGTAAGTGGGTATGTACAGTGAAAATGATTTGCTTCTCCCAAGCCTTATTTTTTTGGTTCATTGTACATTTCCACTCATTCGGTCAATCACGAAGTGCAACTACGGGCGATCTATTTCAGCTCAGCTCAGCTCCAGTCAGTGCTCTGACTAGAATACTGCAATTTCGTTTGCCACAGACACCCCTTGGAGAGCTGCCTTGTACTCCACAGAGAATTGCAGAGTTCAGCTTGAAACACGGTACAGAAGCCACCCAGTGAGTGAGATTGATCTAATCTCATTTCGCGGGAATAGACACTTGCACTGGCTTGACCCTCCATCAAGGAACAAGTTTGAAGGCACCATTGTTCAACAGTACAAAGAGATTAGTACATTAAGGCAAACAGAGTATACTCGTGATCAAAATATGATAATCATCGGCGAAGCCGTAGGTCGGAAAGCCAAGATCGTTTAGTTTTCTTAACAGGACATCTACAACGAGGTTCCATAACAATGGTGAAAGCACACCACCTTGGGGAGAACCACAAACACGTTTCGTGCGGCCAGTGCACTATGGTCCTAAAACGGGAAATTAGCGTGACCAAAAATATTTTCACTATTAAATATTAGTTTTTTGTAGTTGGTGTCTTCACAAAAGTTGTTTGTAATCAAATGGCGCTCTTTTTGATGAAAAATGTTACTAGGTCCTCATTTAGATTGAAATCTGAAATCTAACTTTCCTTATTGAACTCAAAAATGATTTTGTTGTACAATGAAGTTGTAGGAAATTTTATTTCGAGCAACTTTGCTGAGAAAAGCACCTCTCTAGCTTTTCATTTGATCGAGTTACATCTATTTTCCCGAGTAAAAGTAGGGTGGCTCCTGAAAAATAACTTTTTTTGTTCTAATATTTTTGTGAAACGTTCTACGGAAAAGTTTTCTTCAGAGAAGTTGTTTTACTAATTATTGCGCATAATTTTGCTTAAACAAGCTTTTTCATATGAGCTACCAGTAAAAAGTTATGATTATTTTTTCACCAAAAACTAGTCAAGCTTCAAATATCAATTAGATGCCAGATCGATAAAAATGTATCCTATGTGGTTACTGAAAGGTCATAATATGAATAAAAATTCAAGAGAAAATTGGAAGGGTGTTATTTTGTTAACTTATTTTGATTAGTTTTAAAAATATTTTCAAAATACTCAAAAACATTGCACAACTCTTAAACGCCTTAACGTATCAACATACTTTCTTCAGCAAAATCATAGTATCAAATTAGTTCTACAAGTGTTCCATACATTGTCCTTTCGAGAAATGAAACAAAATCGAAAATCGACGACCGCAAACCACGGGTACAATTCTTTGCCAGACCAATACCTTCTGCCCAAACTTTTCCATCGCCACCGTGGTAACAGCGTCGTCCAGGTCCTGATGCACCGATTACGTATAATATTGCGGTCCGGGCAGGGCTCGAGAGTCTTCCTTGGCGTAGGTTTCGTCGTCGATCAGGATGCATCCGTCTTTATTCTGTAAAATCCGGTTATACAGTTTTCGCGCTCTTGTTTTGGCCTGAACTTGCTGTACCAGGGACTTTTTCGGTACCTTCTGTTTCTTGTACGTTTTCAGGGAGTTCCGAACTTTGATCCGTTGAATCATCCCGATGCTGGTGATGAACTGCTTCGCCAAATCCCGCGTCGACGTCGATGGGTTTTGATGGCTGTTATTGACATGTAAACAAACATGTCACCGCAAAACACGCTGCAAAAAAATAAACCATTTCAGAGTAATAACTGTTTGAATGTTGCTAGCTACTTATCGATACACTCCTTAGTGCAGTGTAGGTTCTTACATTCGATTCTACAGACCTTTTCACATAAGATAAGTTAGATTTAGTAAACTTCCAATAAGTTTTACCGAGATTTAAGGACGATTTACAATAAGATATTATGAAATGGGGGAAATGAGGTAAAATAGCCACCAAAACGTTTCGTGCGGCCAGTGTATACTCTTCCATTCGATTCTCCAGACATTTTTACAAAAATTCAAGCTATTTCAGTAGACCGCACTCGATTGCTTTTCAAGTTACAAAACAAATACTATAGAAAACCCTTAAACTTCTGGGCATTTGGGGTAAAACAAGCAGGATGGCGATTCGTGCGGCCATTAAAACCATTCCATTTAGTTTCTTGGATTTTTTTTACATAAGAAACACTCTTGTTTGTTGCCTTTTTCCATGCTTCCCGATTTCTTTGTGGGTTTCCTGGATTTTTTCCCTCTGTGCATTGTGTGGATCCAATTTATTATAGATGTAGGTACTTCATGATCACGCGCGGCTTCTAGAATTGAATCGTAAAATACGCTGTCGAATGCGCCTTCTATATATAAGAGAAATCTCTCATGCAAGACTGTTTTTGTGGAGAAGCATTTACGATATTATAAACTCCATCGTGTAGTAAGTTGATAGTGGATTTTCCACGCTGGTATGCGTGTTCCAATTTATGAAGGGGGTGCTCGCGCAAGCTAACGTCCCTTATAAAGTGATCGACTAAGTCTTGAGGAGAAAAGAGCTGAGAAGTATAGGTCTAAATCTTTTAGTTTCCTCATAAGTTTTACGGCAACCTTTGGGAATAAATTTTAATATAAATCAAGCTATTTCTGTAGACCGCACTCGATTTCCTTTCAAGTTACAGAACAAATACTACAGAAAACCCTCAAACTACAGGGCATTTGGGGTAAAACGAGCTGGATGGCCAGAATTTCCTCATAAGTTTCACCTTTAGGAATAAATTTGAATATATCCTGTCGCACGGCTACATATCAGAATTTTCACTAAAACACGTTTGAAGTATTCAAACCCTTTTTGAAGTCATATACGAAATATTCCATCTTTTCCCGGAGATTTGTACGAAGCAAAACTCTCCACTGCCCATTTTATCGAATCAGTTGTAACAATTTCACGAGCTAGAGCCCAAGAATCGCAATCGTCTGGAAAGAACTCAGGAACAGTTGCCTGTGATAACTCCGTACACCCTTGAAAGTGTGTATTAAATAGACAATTAAGTATCTTGTGTCAAGGGGAGCCTCTAAAAAAACACGTGATATACTTTGAGTCTAAGTGTGCGTCGTCGGTGCTACGCTGTTCCCCATGAAACAGTTACTTGTCAAAACTGAGCCGTTTGTGTGCCGTAACTGTGCAACTGTATGAAAACGAAAGTGCCAATATGGATAAATGCGCCAACGCATTGTGTAAATGTGTGATTGGCACATTGTTCTAAGCGTCCTTCCCTTGATCTCGTGTTCATTTGTCGAGTATTTACCGTTTTCAATCTTTATTGCACTACCTAATTGTTCCTAGGTAGTTGCTTACAGTATTGACACGAAACTCACTGACAGACTCACTCAGTAGACACTGTTTGACCGCTACATTGGCGACGAGTGGAATTTTGGAAGAAACATAAGAAATAGAAATTCTATCTTGTTGTGTCATAATTTAGAACGATAATAATTCAGTCATTTGTTGATGGTCTTAGATATTTTAGCTACCAATCGATTTGGAAACATTTAACTTAAACATGCCCGCATACGCATGGCTGCCAGACGGCTGACTAAACACTGCCAGCTGGAAAAATATGGTTGGCAGACATTCTGGTGACCGACTGCCTCACCGCTGCCAGATATACAACTCAAACGATACAACCGTATCCACCAGGATTTTTCCACATTGAAATCTTTGACATTTTCAGTGAAGGTGAGAAGATGAAAACGCTCGGCTAACTTAGATACAGGCGACTTTGTTTTGTCAAATTGGATTTGACAACCGTCACTGATTCAATTTTGGTAGCCGTCTGGTGGCCATGGTTGCCCAGGTAGCCAAAACGCTATGCGGGTGTATGGCAACGTCGTTTCAGTATATCAATAGAATACTATTGAAAAATTGGTTTGAATACGAGGGGGACGACTCTTAAAAACTTCACTTTAAAACCAAAAGGATGAATAGTCTTTTTCGGTGTCATATTTTCTTGCAGCTCCTTGTTCATCTTAACTGTGCATAGTAACGGATTTTTTTTTTGGTTTTGATAGTCTTTTGCTTAGTTTTTTTTTTAGTTAGAAATATTACCATGGTGATTTATACGTTGTTGATAACAATATTTGTTTGTATAAATGAAGCTACTACTTAGTAGAAGAATGATGACTGAGCTGAATATTCATAGTTTACTTACAGTACGGTACAGTTAGTTGATCCAATTTGGTTTATTTCAGACGAGTAGAGAGCAATATCCCAACATGGATTTCGAGGCAATGCATTGTTCGGTGACTATAATTACACAACCCATCTGAAGTCATGCCACTATCAAATCAACTTCTTATTCGGCACAGAATTGAAGTGTGGATCTCCGGTACCAAACGTGATTCAGTACAATAAAATTGAAGTTGTGTCCAAATCGAGTATATTTAAATATATTATATTTCAAAGTAATTCTCAAATCTTAAATAAATATTGTTCAATATGTCTGAATTTTTCGTAAAAAAAGTAACGTAAAATAAAATAAGTAACATGTCATAAACTAATATAGGGCACTTTCCTCAAATGCTATTAGGAACATAAGATTATGACAGTTTCACTAATGCGAAACCAATATTAATTTACTCTCAGCATTATGTGTGTACATAGTTTGATTTGTTATCGAACTGTAACCAAATACAAACAATAATACCCCTAAGTCCCATATAAACGAATCGCCAATGTTTGGTTCACAGCATGAACAAGTAAGCCTAGCAAATATCTCCTTTTCGATGCGATAGTGTGAAAATGTGAAAGGAGATCGTTTCTGGCAACGCTTTATGCTAGTTGCTACGGTGCAAAACTAACTTGTTTGTTTATCGTTGCTGTATTAAACTGCAACAATCAGTCTAAATATCGTCGGCTAATAAACCGAGAAGCTTTCGAAATGGTGAGAAGTTGCTTAGTAGAGGGATGTGACACACGAACAGGGTCGTCCGAAATTTCGCTCCATAGTTTTCCTAAGGATCAAAATATGTAAGTAATTTGTTTACATATTTTTCACTATAATAAACAGTAACTATAGTGAACTTATTCTTACACTTCAGTGTTGCTAGTTTTAAAGGAAATTCGTTAAAGTACATTGTCACTCTGACAGTGTATCATGACAATGTACCGCACGATGCAAAATTTGTCCTTGAAAGTTTGTCGGAGTACTACGTATTATAATTTGTATTTGCTGTAACTACTGTATTTTAAAATTCATTTCAAGGATCTTAAAAGAGAATAAATGTATCGGATTTCCAAGATTTTCAAACGTAATAAAATATCTCATGATCTCAGTTCCGGGTTCACGTTTTCTAGTAACTATCAAACCAAATTCTCATGAAATTTCAATTACCCAATTACGTACAAAGCTCTATGTTTTAAGCATCACTTCTTTTTCCTGATTTGTGGCGTAATGTTGGCAACTCGTTAAATGTCATGAATGAAGAAATTAGAAGAGGTCGCATGTGCTTCGACGTTCTATTCAACAGTTAGATAAACTTTTGAACGGTTAGATATATTTTTCAGGATATATAGAATTTGATTAGATTCTAACGACTTTTCGTGTTTATTTAGGAAAGTTCAGGTTCTGTCGTCCCCCTCGTTTGAATCGACCTATGTTTTCACGAACCAACCACAGCATACCATCATGATGTCATCCGTTCGATTTAACCCGCACGGCCGACTGTTTGGCTCGTTGCTTACACCTAGAATTTCATAAGCAGTAACAGTATTAATTAGTGTTAATAGTGTGTTTCAATGAAGCAGTGGTGATGAAGGGTTTCGAAATCGTACCGCGGCTACAAATTGCTTGCCAGACCATAGCTTTCTTACCAATTTTTTCGACTTCAATCGATGTTTCGGACTAGTTTAACACTTGCCATTCTTGTATAATATTGTGGTCCCGGAAAGGATTTGTAGTCGAGTTTCACGTAGGTTTTGTCGTCCATGATTATGCAGTTAAAATTTCCAGCAAGAATCGTATTGTACAACTTTCGAACCCCCGGCCTGATGGATACTTCTTTTTTCGGACTACGTTTAGGTTGTTTCTGTTTCTTATAGGTTCGAAGATTCAAACGTTCTTTAGCACGAAGAACATTGACTTCGAAGTGCCCACTTTTTTGGCCACATCCCGAACTGAAACCTCCTTCTTTTGCTCGAATGCCTTCAGTATACGTTTATCCAACTAAGTTAGCAGGACCTTTTTGCGACCCGTTTTCGGGTTATCCTCAAATGTGTTATCCTCACCGAACTTCCTGATTGCATTTCGCACGGCTTTTTCACTTACTCCTTCCATTTTTGCTATCTTTCTCAGTGACAGTCCGCGTTCTGTGCACCATTTGTACACAATTTTTCGACGTTGTTCTGCTGAAAGTCCACGCGTTTCGAAACAAACTAATGAAAACGAATAAACAACTGCATAAGTGGCTAGAGAAGAGTGTAAACAATAGAACGCAGCCATAAAAATTGACAGATTCTGAACGGTTTTTGGTTTTTGGTCGCGTTCATACTTTCTGGGGCAGTCTTTACAGAGCTACTGGGGACATTGCTTTACTACTGAAAAAAAAATTTCTGATATAAATGGATCTGCCATAATTCCTCAAACATTATTAGCTCACCTGCAAAACTCGTATTTACTTAACAAAAAATTAAAACTGAATAATCGTGTCGAATTATGAAATTGAATTCGATTTTCTCTGCACTAATCACAGATGGCTGTGAACAACTGACAAATAATATAGTAAGTTATTTTTCGATTGATGTCGGATGCAAAATTTGATGTTAGAACGAGAAATTTTTACTGAAAAACAGTGAAAAAAAAGAATAGAAACTACTCCCTGAGAATCAAAATCTATTTCTTATTCGGTAAGAATAATAACACTTTTACTACTGAGAGGGAAAGTTTGAACTGAAAATGTGCTTACTTCAGATTATCAAACATGAGCTATCCTTGCAATGGACCAGCCTTTTGTGTCCCAACCAATTGTCCACCGTGCGGACCTGGTGGGCCATGCGGACCTTGCGGACTATGCGGACCTTGCGGACCTTGCGGACCTTGCGGACCTTGCGGACCTTGCGGACCTTGTGGACCTTGCGGACCTTGTGGACCTTGCGGACCTTGCGGGCCATGCGGATCTTGCGGACCTTGCGGACCTTGTGGGCCTTGTGGGCCTTGTGGACCTTGCGGGCCATGCGGATCTTACGGACCTTGCGGACCTTGCCGACCAATGAGTCTCTGTGAATGTTTTGCTCGCCAATACAGTCCTTACGGCGCATTCTGAATGTGATTCATAAAGTGAAACTGAAATCCAAATAAATCGACATTTATCAGACTTTATTATGGCTTTATGACTGACAGCGAGGTTATACTAAAACAAATATTCGACCATCTTTACTCTAAATTTTGCGCTATGAAGATCAACATTTACACAAGGAAGCTCAGAAGTCACTGGGAGATATATGGTAATATTATAACTGCCAAACAACAAATATTTATAGGCTAGCTTCATTTTCGGAGATTGACTTGCTAAAGCCATACTTATATCACTTATCTCTGTTTGAACTTATTGATGCCAAAGGATGATCGATTTCGAATTAATTTATGGCAAATATTTGAGTTGTACTGCGTTTCGTTGAAAAATTACTTCAAAATGAATATTCATGCATTTCCACACATCGAACTTCAATTTCTACCCTGCAGCATGCGCAACCCGAATTAAGTTATGCACATATTCCAAGTCGAAACGTAAAGCGTACCTCCCACTTACATAATTATTCAAGCCTACCCGAATCGGTTACAATCAGTGTGACCCGATCAGCGTGGCTGTTAATCGCACAGTAACCTTTTCATTTTCAGCCCTGAGTACACGTTTCGCATAAGCCTCAGCCAAAACCTTCCGAAACACCCCACCCCCCCCGAATGATCTCAGTGTATGTGATCTCCAAATGCGGGCAGCAAACAGCCAATTCTTGGCCAACAATGTAATGACGAACGCATAAATCTCTTCTGCTAAATCTCAAATCCCACGCGATTTAATCACTTGATCTTCAACAACTGTGCGATTCGGTGCGGGAACTAACCTTGTTTTTTTATTGCAGCCAGAATCCACCCCACACCCCTTCAACCCGCTAGCAAATGTTGTGCTAATTTACCGTAATCTGTTGGACAATTAGACGAATGCACGTAAATTCTCTAATCCACGTGGCCTCGTTCAAAGCCATCGCTTGCATGGTTTCCCACTGCTACTTACTACATATGTATACCGACTGGGTTGCCTGGTGACACCACCAGCCCCAACCCACAATGCATTGGCATGCTAAGATGAGTATAAATTTCGCTAGCTTGATGCAAGTTGTATACCGTCTTGCAGGAGCAACAGGGGTTTCCGTGCAACCAGTCGGCTAGTGCTAAAGATGGTGCTGAAGATTGACGTGTTTTGTGTAAAGAGCTTTTGTTCAGCAGTTTGTTAGTTGGAAAACAAACAAGTACGAAGAAATATGCGAGCAATAAACGATACGGTTTCTGAGCCAAAGTCTTCCAATTGGCGTTAAGAAGATTGTTCAGTTGAGATGGAAACATTAACCAATTGAATTTAACTTGACGTAGCACAAATCTGACGGAAAAAAGCATGGCAACCGAAAGTATTAACACTTCCACTATTTTGAATTCCACTGTGCTATTCATTCTCAGGTACATCCAACAAACAGAATAGAAGGAAAGTAATTCAATGTTCAAACATATTCGTTGGGTATACCATTACTGAACCTACCTGGAAAAAGAAGAATCCACCGGCTCGATCCGTCAGTTAGTCTGCTCTCGTTCTCTGTTGATGAAAATCTGCAATCAAATTAACAAAACGAAAAAACAAAAATTAATTTCAGCACAGATTGTCACGAACATCAACGTGCAACATATTGAGAAGCCGAAATCTACTCCGGGAAAACTCTTGTCACGTTTTGGCCGGAGCCAAGAGAATGGGGCGAAGCGGGATTCTGACATTCCGTCCCCGGGAGAGTAATCATTACCATGTTTGATTTATACGGAAATGCGCCATCGAAATCCTGCTGAAGTTGTTTATTTCAGCTTCATTAACGATTCTGGCCTCATTTTCAATTATCCTCTCCGGGGAAGAACCGATGATTGAAATGAATATTTATGCCGAATAACGGCACGGATACGGAGCTGGGGCGAGTCACGGTTCATAGGGTTCTAGCGCGCTCTTAACGAGTTAGTAAATTGAAACGGTAAAGTTTGCAAAATATAACGGTACAATATATTTAATGTTTTCTTAATTTTTGCCCCATTACAGCTTTCACAGTTCGGAATTCAACGAAAAATGTGATACTTTTTATCGATGGATATTCGTATCATTTTACGTTTGAACAGGAATTAGTTGGTTCATATTTCCCCAAGTTAGCAAAGCTTGACATTGTGTTTCAATAATTAGATCTACATGCTGATTCTAAACCCGTCGTTTTCTCTGCCTTCCACCATCTTTTTGGCCACTAATTAGATATTCATGTCTTACTCAATTTTTAAGCAAGAGTACTATTACTGCCATGTAAGGCTTGGCGTCATAAACTAGTTATAGGGTTATAGATTTAGTTCTAATTGTTAGTTTTAATTGTTAGTTTCAATTGTTAGTAGTAAGTCCAAATGTATCTGTTGGATCA
This sequence comes from Malaya genurostris, assembly GCF_030247185.1. NCBI lineage: Eukaryota > Metazoa > Arthropoda > Insecta > Diptera > Culicidae > Malaya > Malaya genurostris. The sequence goes on from NC_080572.1 coordinate 51,140,099, forward strand.
TTGCAATCTGTTGATACAAATAATGAGAAGGTTTTATGCCTGCTGGAGAGAGAGATTAACAAATTTCATCTCCATCGGGCTTTTCCCTTGCTCCATAAATAAATAAATAAATAAATAAATGAAACAGACGTTCGTAACCGATTCAAAAGCATATAGTACAACCAAATAGCTGGGGCTACGATTCTTCCAACCTCAACTCAAGTCGAGGCTAACCTCAATTCCGCTCTCACACCAACTTTTCAAGCGATAAAAAACTGAAAGTATTTGACAACAGTTTGTTTACCAACTATTCTTTTTTAACGTTCGTGAAGAAAACCACTGTCAAATTATTGTGGGATAACTAATCCATCTGCTTCTTCGAACCTTTCCAAAAATACCTTTAGTAGTGCCACATTAGATCGTTATTCACACTATGTTCAAACTACGAGTTAAAACTAGTTTTAACTTTGATTTCATGTTTTAAGCGAAATAACATGTTTTTCTTCCGTGTTATTCCATATTCAGAAACGTAACATTAAAACATGTTTTCCCAAAATAACATGATATTCGCGACCTAGAAGGAGCAGTGCTGCTACCTATGAAAGTTTAATCTGTGTGTGAAGTGAATGTAAACAAGGCGGGGTATTTTTTCTCTCAAGTTAAATTAGTTAATTCTCTGTTTTCTTTTTTGATGTGAAATAAACGATGCATAACATAGATTGAACGACTCAGAATCGAACCAACGAAAATTGCTCGGCAATTTTGTTCTCCCAAGTAAGTTTCAAATATTGTTCTAACTCAAATTCAGACAACTGTTCGTTTTCTGTTCCCAGGTGTGAACCCTACAACTATACGAGTAACTCTGAGGACTGCTTCTGTATCCGTTGCTTTTATCGATTGTCGTTCAATGCGTGCCTCCAAGTTGGAGAGAATGACTGTAACCAAGTCGAAAATAAGACAAATCCATAATTGTAGATCTCTTCTACTCCAACTAACTTTACGGTTTCCTGACATGCTATGACAAAACAGAACAGGAAACTGGTACAACCATGCTTGTTTTTTCGTTTAAAGACATGACTTCGAAATGTTTACAACTAACGTGTTAAAAACATTTAAAACCAACAAATGACCAAAAACGACGTAGGAGTTTCTAAGTGAAGAAGTGAAAAAATTGAAGCGATTGACATAATATGTTTACCAACTTTTCCGAGGCATTGTGAAAAACTATGCTTCTTGAAACCGGGAATGCAATTTTCCTTTTTTCTCTGTAGATTTTTCTACTCCGAAGTACTTAGAACTATTCTATGAGAATTCCGGAACCCAGTAAAGTTCCACAGTAATTTATCTTCTTAACAAGTGCTTAATGTTTGCGACGTAAACATTTTTGCAGTTTTTTTTTAAACAAACTCAATAACAAACAATATGTCATGCGTATAACATAATACAAGTGTGAAAAGTTCGGTTTTAACTTTATGTTGCTATCGTTAAAACGTGTTATTTTCTGCAGGTGTGAACATAATATTACATCCGAACGTATCGCTGGCACGAAGGTTAAGACACAAATGATTGTTACCTACACAGATCTGAAAGCACCATTTAACAAAATTGATCATAGAATACTTCTTTGCCAATTATCTCGTCTCGGTTTTTTAGTTTGTGTCTTGGGTATGTTATCAAGATATAATCACCCTTATTCTGAATAACGACGTATTGATTTTTCGATCGTATTTCATTTGTATTCCCAATAACGCTAGCAAAATCAAAGGTAGCTAGGATTCGGCCGAACCATATTCAATCGAAAACTCGATACGTCGTTATTCCGAATAAGGGTGAATAGCACTATTTCGTCATCAATCTCGAGCTATGTTCACAAGGAAATAATTTGGGACCCTAGCTTTTCACATTATTTGTTAACGATGACTGATTTACAGCGGGAGATGGTTTCAAATACGAAAGACTTGTAATTAGTAATTGGGACGATTGCCGACGATAACAACATTCACTTCAGCTTGCCGTTCCGTTCAATGGTTGTTAAACGAAACAAATCATTAGTTCTGTAGTGTATTGACTCGAGTTAACCTTCTATTATCATTTGCATTTGCAACCACAATCAATGATTACTGCGAGCAACGCTCATTTATACATTCAATTCATGAGCAATGATTCAATGACGTAGTTCAAAACGTCTTAAACAGTTGTCAAGGATCAGGGTCATTTCGCCGAAGGCCTTGTCGCCAAAGGCCATTTCGCCAAAGACCATTTCGCAGAAGACCATTTCACCAAAGGTCATTTCACCGACGACCGTTTCACCGAAAAGGTAATTTCTTCGAATCAAACAGTTGTCTTAATTTCAAAATTGGAATTGACGTCCGTTTTGTTAACCTACAATCGTACTTCTGAAATATTTAATATTTAAAATAACTGATAAATTCATTACAATATGACCACGTCCAGAAAAACCACTCTCTTGATTGAATTTTTTATATTGATTTTTATACGAATTTTTATATTGATTGAATGTTTGCCTTTCTCATATAGAAAGGTTATGCAATCACTTGAAAAACCGACTAGTAAAAATTGACCAGGAAGGCCAAGTGTCATATACCATTCGACTCAGTTCATCGAGCTGAGCAATGTCTGTGTGTGTATGTGCGTGTGTGTGTATGTGTCAAATAATCTCACTAGGTTTTCTCGGAGCTTGCTGAACCGATTCTGACAAACTTAGATTCAAATGAAAGGTTTTCTGGTTCCATACGGAATTCCTGAATTTCATCCAGATACGACTTCCTGTTCCAGAGTTACATGGTAAAGTGAGTTCAATATTGAACACCGTCACTTAAACCGGCGAAACAAAAAAGTAAAAAAAATTCCTAAACTGGTCTCGAAACTACACAAATCGATAGTCATTATCAGTAGGCAACTAAAAAACTGATTCCGGCTATACTTGTTCCCGGTCTCCGGTTCCGGAAGCACCGGAAACAGTGGTCATATATTCCAAAAACGATCTCACTCACTTTTACCAGCGATGGTTTGACCGATTTCCACAAACTTAGATTCAATCGAAAGGTCTTCCGGTCTCATACGGAATTTCTTAATTGCATCTGGATCCAATTTCCGGTTCAGAAGTTATAGGGTAAAGTGTGTTCAATATTGTACACAATTGGCAGAACAAAAACCGTAAAAAATATTGTAAACTGGACTCATAACCGTTATTCCCAATCTTAGGGTCAAATGAAAGGTCTTATGGTCCTACCAAAAATTACTGCATGTTTTCGGATACAACAAAGTTTAAATCGTCATTTAGAGTGCGATGGCGAAATTGAATAAAATCTCCAAAATTTGAATAAAAACTACAGGGATCACCCCCATGGGGTTGTTCGAGCCATTGATGTGGAACAAGGCAACCAACATTTCTAATGTCCGACATTTTCAATTAATCGTCACACTTTTGAATCCGCAAACGTACGAGAGTCTGCTTAGATTGATCTTTATTAGGAACCAACACCGAACACGTGAACCCAGAATATAGAATCTGTTTGTCGTGATTTGTATTTGTTTTGTAGCCGACGAAATTACATCAATAGCCCAAATGTATGCAATCATATGTTTGTACATGCTTGCGATTCGGATATCGATATTTAAGCTTCTCTTCGCCAATCTTGTGTTCAAGTTTTGTATGCAAGCAGTTATTTTTATAGCGTTTCTCTACATCCATTACTACCATTCTGCGATTTCGGTTGAAGCGATAAGCTTTTTCTCATTATCAATCGAGTTCATTTTATATAAATAAGAAATTAATCCTATATACTCAAAATTTACCCTGGGGTAATTGTCAATTTCTCAGGCGAAACGACATCACATAGAATTTCATCCGATCTTGCATGACACAATATCAGAGCATACCAATTAAAGCTTCAAATCGTTTTATACCATTTTTTGTCTTGCTGCCTAGCAACAACCTACCTCTAGCATGCTACGCGTAGAACTGAAACGTGAGCTTCAATTTTGCTTATATTTATAGCTTCGCGTGCTTCCAACAGTTTCACTTTTGCATCGATTGACCAATGAGAGCGAAGCTTTCCCTTTGATATATCGCTTACTTCTTCAAAACCGTCGACTATGGCAGGGAAATCCGGTATGTTGGAGATTTTTTGCAGACAAAATAGGACACTGCTACTGATCAAAATTTCAATCATTTATAATTGAAAATACGTGGCTTGATACATTCAAATCGAATCTTAGAAATATTTGCAATCAAATAATGAAATAATATTAATAATTGATACAAAATTGACTGAGCTGTAATTGTTCAAAACCTGACCACATTTCTACGTGTATTTCTCTTGAGTTTCTAATTTGCACCCCTATATAGAAAACAAAAATGTGTTCCACATTAAAACTAGTAGAGTTTGTACGTTGTAGTTGGTGGCCGTATATAGAAAACAAAAATGTGTTCCACATTAAAACTAGTAGAGTTTGTACGTCATGTTAGTTGGTGGCCGTACGAACCGACTTCGATTATACCGGTTCTCGGGTTCCGGTACCGGAAGTGCATATAGTAGTGAACCCACTTCGTTTTCTCAAGGATTACCAACGCGAACAAAGCACTGTTTCATTTTGTATTTTATACTAGTTAATGCACAAACAGCCTCTTGATTTCTTTCAAAAATCGAAGAGAAAAATTTTGAATAAAATACCACCATATTATACATGAGAAAGGCATCATTACACTACTAGGTGGATTAAAACAGGTTTTTATATTAGGTCATGGGTCGGGAATCTTTTGAGCCGTAAGAGTCAAAAATGCTATTTACAAAATTTCAAACTTTTCAAAGGGCCCCAAAATATTTTCTCAACAAACAGTAAATAGGGTAAGGGCTCCCTATTTCATCTCATTTGTAAGAACGTCGCCTCAAAACTCCGATTTAGCCACTAAAATTACTATAACTTTTTCATTTTACTGCTTCATTCGCCTTGCTCCTCGTTGAAAATTGATTCACTTTTATTGCAAATTTTACTAATATTCATGAAAAAGCTAAAAACACTTATGTTGTGTTCACTACTCTGCTCCTAATTTCATCTCAATGGATTTTTAGCCATCCTATCGTTGGTCCTTTATTCATCCTATAAATTGGTGATGGTGACAGCAATCAAAACAAAATATTACACTATTACACTCTCAGGTTCAAAATGTCAGAATTCTTCTTAAAAACGGCCTAATGCCAACTATGAGACAACACACGATATTTTTAGAACCAGTTTGAAATCATTTCAACGTTTAAACATTTTTTGGTCGTTTCCGTTACCTTTCGCTTAAAATTTAAAATTTTATTGCCAAGTATATTTGGTGAACTTTAAATAAAAGATTCATCTGTATTGTATAGATTTTTGAGTTCGCATACTGATTTAAATCAATGTACAGATTTTATACAGATTTCCTAAATTAAATACAGATTTGTACAGGTTTATAAAAAGTGAGAAGGAAAAAATTAGACTTTTCTCTCTGAGTATCTGCTAGTATTTGATTGCAGTGATTCTTTAAAAGTTTAATAATCCACGGACAAATCACATGTTAAAGTGGAAACCTTTTATGAAGATAATTGATTATTATTAACACCATTTTATTGGTGAGAACAGATAGAGCAGATATAGACTTTCTATGCAATTACTTTCCTATGAAAATATCTTGCATCGCTGTGCACAGCCGATGAAACACACAGACTTCACAGCGTTATGTTGACGTATAGCGGAATGAAAACAGTGCTACTAGATTTGCCACAACGGTTATTTCAATAGTATTTAACACGCTCTTTCTGGTAATATTCGAAGCCGAAAAAGTTTTATTGAAATATTAATATCAATAATATAATTAAACTAATGTCACGGATACCAAAAACATACCTTTTGATGATAATTTGAAGAAGAAAAACAATTTTTGTTTTGTAACAACTTGGCAACTTTGCGAAACCAAATGAGATGAAAACAAAGCGCAATCAAGTTAGCTAAGTGAAAAATTTTCATCTCATTTTTTTTCATAAATACGTTTATTTCTTAAGGCAGTTTACATAAGTTTTTCTTCACCGTAGCATCACTTTTACATAATATTCTTATCCTAATTTAATTCTAACATAGTCACAACGTTTTGCATTTATTAAAACATATTCTCTTATTACTTAAATATCATCTTAGGTAACTCGTCATTAATTATGAAATCTACTCGGAAATATTATTTGAACCAAACGATTAACTTCTATAAATTATAAAATAAGCTGTTATTTTCAGACATTTTGTTAATAATTTCATAAACTGTTTCGAGTTTGTTTGTATCATTACATTATTTTTATTCTAATTTAGCTATTGGTTGAACTCATGGACGCAGCTGGGATCAGAACTAAGTCTTGAAAGGGGCCTTTATTAAATTGAAACTCCAGTTTTCTTTATGAAATGATAAATAAGTTTCATGTATGAAAGGTCACGACAAGCAAGAATGTCTCGAACTGGGATATTGGATAGTCTACCTTGGGTACGCAAAGAATTTATTAGTTGAGATCTGACATCACGATACTCCACGCATGTCCAAACGACATGATCAATATCTCGATAACCTTCGCCACAAGCACAATGATTAGTCTCGGAGAGCCCAATTCGAAGGAGATGTGCATCTAACGTGTAGTGATTGGACATGAGTCTAGACATCACACGAATGAAATCTCTACTCACATCCAGTCCCCTGAACCATGCCTTTGTCGATATTTTCGGAATAATTGAGTGCATCCACCGACCCAGATCATCTTTATCCCAAGAAGCTTGCCAGCTGGCAAGTGTTCTTTGGCGAGACGAGCTATAGAATTCGTTGAAAGCAATTGGTCTCTCATAAATTTCACCCTCAATAGCACCACGTTTGGCTAAAATATCGGCTCTTTCATTGCCAGGAATGGAGCAATGAGCCGGGACCCAGACTATAGTGATTAGATAATTATTGTTCAATATGTCGTTCAGGCACTGTTTTATTTTGCCCAGGAAAAACGGTTCAGTCTTGCCAGTCATGTTTGAGCGAATGGCTTCAATTGCACTCAGACTATCTGTGAAGAGGAAATAATGGTTTGGAATTAATGTGACGATTACACTCAAACTATAATGAACTGCTGCTAGCTCTGCTATATAAACAGATGCAGGTTCTTGAAGCCTAAATGAGGCCGAAACATTATTGTTGAACATACCAAACCCTGTCGCTTCTTCAATTCGCGATCCGTCCGTGTAAAACATTTTCTCAGAGTCAATATGCCTGAACTTACTTGAAAATATTTTTGGGATTTCCGTCGAACGTAGATGATCCGGGATTCCACGCACTTCGCGCTGCATGGATGTATCGAAAAATAAAGTTGAGTCAGGGACATTTAGGAGGCTGACACGGATAGGAATATATCTTGAAGGGTTGATTTCCTGTGACATATGGTTAAAATATACTGTCATGAATTTTGTTTGAGATCGAAGCTCGACTAGTCGTTCGAAATTATTAATTACCATGGGATTCAGCACCTCACATCTTATTAGCAGGCGTGATGAAAGCTCCCAAAATCGATCTTTTAATGGAAGAACTCCCGCCAGAACTTCAAGACTCATTGTATGTGTCGAATGCATGCACCCTAAAGCAATTCGCAAACAACGATACTGAATTCGCTCCAGTTTGATAATATGAGAGTTTGCAGCGGAACGAAAGCAAACGCATCCATATTCCATCACTGAAAGTATCGTTGTCTGATACAATTTTATTAGATCTTCCGGATGAGCACCCCACCAAGATCCTGTTATTGTTCGAAGAAAATTTACTCTTTGTTGGCATTTCGTTATCAGAAACCTAATGTGTCCTCCCCACGTGCATTTGGAATCGAACCACACCCCGAGGTATTTAAAAGTTAAAACCTGTTGGATCATTCTTCCCATCATATGGAGCTGAAGCTGCGCGGGATCATGCTTTCTTGAAAAGACGACTAACTCTGTTTTCTCCGCAGAGAATTCGATACCAAGATGAACAGCCCAATCGGACAAGTTATCTAGGGTATCTTGCAATGGTTTATGCAGATCAATAGCTTTGGGTCCAGTAACTGAAACCACGCCATCATCTGCCAATTGTCTTAGTGTACATGGGGTTACTAGACAGCTGTCAATGTCATTTACGTAAAAATTATAGAGGAGCGGACTGAGGCATGAGCCTTGCGGGAGACCCATGTAACTATTTCTGAGTGTTGCCAAATCGCCATGTGAAAAATGCATGTGTTTCTCTGACAAAAGGTTGTGCAAATAATTATTTATAACCGCTGGAAGTCCATGTTGGTGGAGCTTGTCTGAAAGAACATCAATGGAAACTGAATCAAATGCTCCTTTAATATCTAAAAATACAGATGCCATTTGTTGCTTTTGAGCGAAGGCAATTTGGATGTCAGACGAAAGTAATGCAAGGCAATCATTCGTCCCTTTATTTCTACGGAAGCCAAACTGAGTATCTGACAGTTTTTTTTTTTTTTTTTTTTTTTTTTTTTTTTTTTTTTTTTTTCATCTCATATTTTTGAATACTTTTATTGCTTGTCGGGTAATTTTTGAAATTTTTAATCGTTAACTAAACAAGTGACAAGTGAACATTACTAATTATGAAGTCATCCAGCATTCAATGGTAGTGTAATTGTGCGGAATAGTGATCATGTTTTGAGACGAATCGATTAGTAGATATTCAGAAACCTGACGAACTGTAAATCTTGAGACGAAAATGCGTCCTTAACTGAAAAGTGAGTTTATTTTAAATCTGCTGCAGTACAACAAATCGTTCGAGAAAAATGTTCCGAACAGTGCTCAATATCGTAGTGAGTTCCAAAATTTGACCCTTCTGAATGCTAGAAACGAATCCATACAACATTTTGATAGTTTCTTTCAATGAATTATGCAAATCCGAAATGAAATAATCGACATTAAAATTCTGTATGCGGCTATTTTTATAGCCGTTAGGACCGCCCATTCGTGAAAAAGCTACAAACGAAATCCCGTAGAAATAAACCTCTTAACAAAAAGTTTGGATTCTATCGCCACTGCGAGCAGATGTATTGTGTGTAGTTTGCAAAGCTAGTTTCGCTTCCGACAAGAGCGATTACGTTACAGTTGCTAGTCGTTTGCATTGGTGAAAAATCAACGAAAAGAGGACAACGGTGGGGAACATCATACAAAATCAGCCGTTCTTATGGCTCTAAAAGTTTTCTAAAGAACTATTAGCATTTCTTCGCAAATCGAAGGTAAAAAACCTCAGTTTAGAGCAAATCTAGAACTGTTTGATTAAATTTGTGCACTTTTCGCTGTATGAAACTCACAGTAATCGAGATCAAGTGAAGCCTTCTTTGTTTTTGCGAAAAATGTTAAAAAGTGGGGAATGTTTGCATAATTCATACAATTGATCAACTAATTGATGTTCGGAAGTGTTAAGGAACATGTCAGTTGTTTTCGTATTCACGACATCCAGTTATGTCTCTGACATTACCCACCCGCCTTTTTTTCTTACAATTTTATTGCGTTATTCCAAATAAGTAAAAATTTTGCAACCATTCGTCCTTAACTAATTCAGAACGGTTAATACTTTTCTCATTGAGAAATGTGTTTATTTTATTCAAGAACAAAGCATAACGTTCCAACATTATATATTTGGAAAGCCATGGCACTTTATTGTGAAGAAAGAGCTCGAGTCTCCATTTCTTTTAAGAACTCTATAAAAAACTACAAGGATCAGCCCCTTAGGGTTGTTCGAACTATTGATGTGGAACAAGGGAATCAAGCTTTCAAATGGACAATGTTCTCTATTGAATTGTTCGATCAGTTGTCATAATATCTCATTATTTATGTGCAATTGTACGAGCGCCACATATTATTGATCCTTATTCACAACACAAAGCTTTTACATGGAACACGCGAACCAAGAACATAGACTCTGCTCGCCCTTATCTGTATTTATGTTGTATGAAGAAAAATTATATCAATCAACCAATCAGGCGCTTTAAATCACATTCGTATTCAAGTTTCCTATGCATGCAATTATACCAATAGCGTTAAGTCTCGCTTACGTTATTCAAATTGTGATCACGCTTTGGTTTCCCAAATCTTGCATTTTGATAAAAGCAATAAAGCTTTTCTCATTGTAGAATGATTTTTTCTGATTGATAATGGAAATTATTCTTAAGCAATCAAGAAACATTTTTAAATCTTTCCAATCCTGAAGCAGATCTAACTTTGCATTTCGTTAGTACATGTACACATGTGCAAGCGTCACGTGTATCAACAATAAGCAAGTGCGACCTGATTACGTTTGATCAATGCAAACCAGTTAGAGCATCGTATCGTTTTGTAATGCTAGCTGTCTAGCAGCAAATTTTCTCTGACATGTTTCTTGTGAGACTGAAGCTTTAGCGATAATTTTGCTTACATGATTCATGTGAGACTGAAGCTTTAGCGATTGACTCCACTTTTGCTCTGGATGACCAATCAGAGCGATGCTTTTCAACTCATATGTCGCAGTCAGCTCAACGTCTTAGGCTTTTAGCGGTCAAATAGGGCACTGTTCACTATTAATCGAATTTTCAATCACATGTAATTGAAAATACTTGACAGTATATTTACAAATCGGCAATATGAAATATTTTCAATGAGTAGGTGAAACAATATTATTGATACAAGTAAACTCGACTGAGCTGCAAGTGTTCAAAACATGATCACATTTCTATATGTATTTTTCCTTACATTTGTAATATTAAATAAGTGTTTTACATCAAAAGGCGCTGCATTATTTCTACCGGAAATGACGACATTGACGATGTGGTGAAAAGCGAGTGGTAGAGATGATGTCCAATCCTCGTTAATCACACTATTTTGTTTTTTTTTCGCAATATTCAGTCGAACAAAAACTTTTGAAGTCCTTCATAACACTTGACAGTAATTCTAACTTGTGCTAAGAACCCACAATGATCGTCAAGAAATCACGGACGTTGTGAAACATAGCATTGAACCCAAAATGGATCAAATTGATGTCTGTTACGTCGATGAAAGAATATCTAAATTGCTCTCATTATGTACGGGACTACTGACTTTTGAGTTCCCAATTATCAGAAATCCTGAAAGCAAACGGTACTGTCTCGTGTGACTGAAATTCCTTTGTTTATTCGATTGCATTAACACTGAAGCAACATTGTCAAACGGTCCTACCGTTGAAAGCCATCGAAGAGCCGTATCTATCGCTTTGATTGGAACTGAACCAAATTTCACCATTCGTCTACGAGAAGCCCACCGAAGGTCGAGCTCTCCAAATGCCATTGTTCCTCGCTTAACAAAAGCATTCTAGCTTCGGGGCAGCACTCTTCAGTCGGCTTTTGTGATCAATCCTCTCGAAGTCAGTAGGCTTTCTGATTAGAAACAGACTCCACACCACCCGAGCGTCATTGTCATTGAAGAACTGAGAAGTGGTTTTACATTTTCATGCTAATTTTCTCTGCTCTACCGCAGAAAGGCCGAAAAACAAAAGTCATCTATTGGGAACACGAGTATCGATCAGTGAATTGTGTATTTAAGACACGTAACACAACAACAAAAAAAATTGACCACTTCTTCATGATGATAAGCACGTACTGCACGTAAATATGGCAGAGCAGGAATAGGCAACGTTTTGAACCAGTGCGATGTGATTCAATCCGAAAGTATTCCGAGCTGAGGACCTCAATTGATTACCAGTGCACGTGTGCATGTTTTGTCACTGGCTTGCGACAGTCGACCCCGAGACCAGTTGCATAACGCGAAACGTCGGTGCGTAATTCATAAATCACACTCTGAAACATTGTTTCGGTAGTGATTGAGAAAAAAAAAATCATTGTATGTAGGGGAGACCGGGGCGAAAATGCCTACTCACAATAATTCGATGACTAAACGTCACATCCTATCCTATCGGACAAGCCCTTTGTACGTGGTCCCGAACATTAGCTACAATTGGCTTATTTTCATTTCACATGTCGTCTGTTGAACCTCAGTAGTCGATGAGTACGAAAGTGCCGATTCTTTCGTCAAAAGTAAAATTTTCTAGTTTCAGAACTTTCGAGTTATATACCCAGGAACAAATCATATTCGGTGAAAATTTGACAGAAGCTGCTATATTGCTATCTATATTGTATACAACATTTTCAATCCGGTAGAAGATGCTACAAGAACTCGAGTCTCTCAATGCATGAACCGTGAGAGAATTTTTCTACATTTCTTCGCTCCACTTCATACTCTGAGTATTTCACAATCCTTAAAAAAATTACAGACTGATAATGATTGGTGCTGTGTGTGGAATTTACCAAAAGAGAATCGCAAGTTGACAAATATCGCAAAAAATCGAATCGATGATTCAACTTGGTGATGCTCATACTAGGTTGCAATATTTCAAAACCCTTGTGTGGAGCATTCACAGACATTTTCATAGACACAACTTATATAAAGGTTATATACACATAGTTAGAATAGACGGCAATAGTAAAATGATTCTATCGCAATTATCAACTGCCTATATAGAAGCGGATCGTGAAAAGAGAATAAGCGACCGTTTGTTGCTTCAGAGAGGATCCCCACAGCAGCGTGCTAATCTTTGAGAGAAAATCGCTCTTGCACTGGTGTCTATTCTATGTTAAATGAGCCATGCCGGGTTTTTGTTGTAGCGATGATATCCGTCTCTCTTTGATGGCACTGATTCAATCGTGTGAAGAGTTGCTGGTGAGCGTTCTTTGATACGATAAAAGCCATCCTTAGGTGAATGTTTTTAGCTAATCAAGTTGCGCCGAATCGAATGGTACTAGGGGTTTTTATGATAAATAATTTTGTTTTAGTGTTATGACTTCGCAAAATCGAAACGAAGCGATGGGGCAAAAATTACCATTTCTTAGTAGGGCGGAAATGGTCACTAGACTCGGTCTGAGTTGTAAATTTAATGTTATTTTTTTACCTTTTTATATATACAAAAAAGGTATAGAATTCGCTCAAACTTTATGAAAAACGGTATTTATGGAACGGTTTGGATCAAATTAATCGCCTTTCCGGGGTCTTCTCCCCGTCACCCTGAACGCTATTGAATTGAATTGGACGCTAAGCTATCCAACAAACCAAAAATTGTTAAAATCCGTCCATTTTAAACGAAGATATCGATATTTTTGTATAAGCGGCATTTTCCCTTATTCCAGAAGTATGAGTTTTACGCGTTTGATGATAAAGCAATGTTTCGAAGCAAAGTGAAACACAATTTTCAATACTGTTTAATGCAATTTTCTCTTGGCACCTAAACAACTACGCGCAGCATCCTTGTTCCTGATATTTCGATTTTAGCACGGTACGTTTTTGGCAACATAATCGTTCGAATATGACATATGTATTAGAAAGATGGCAGTATTTTCAAATTCAAAACAATTTCATATTTATACTGCTTCCAACAATAATTACTGTAATAACACAGCTTCTTCAATTCGGTTTCACATCTCATCCAAGTCAGTCGATAAAACAAAACCGCTTACGTTCGGGACAGAAGAAACCAAGTACAGTATTGTGTAGTGAACAATAGAACGACCTCGAAAATGAGTAAACCAAACGAACAGAAGCTACCGCCGACACGAAAGAATACAATTATTGTTGACTTCAAGCAGTGCAAAATTCGACCTTCGATACGAGAACTGGAAGGTTTGCTTAAGGAGCAAATGCATCTTGACGTTAAACGTGTGCATTTACTTCAATGCAATAAGACAAATAATGTTGTTTACATCCAGTTTTAAAAAGAGTTGGATGCAATTCAATTCGCAAAAGACAATAACAATGTGCACTATGTGGAGCACGAGAACATTAAGTACAACATTCCAGTATATATAGAAGATAGTGCTATAGAAGTGCGTGTACATGATCTTCCCTCAAGCGTAACCGATTCATATAACCTAGTTTTGCGACTAGGTCCCAATACGGAAAGATTCTCTCTATCGAAAAAGAAAAGTGGAAGAATTTTTTCCCCGTTATTCTAAATGGCGTACGTTTATTACGCATACACTTGAAGAGGCTACCTTCTTATGTGATTTTCGGTCAAGATACAAGAATTCCGTGCAAATCACTTGTTACCTATGACAATCAGATGGCCACATGTCAATATTGCCAAAAAGCTGTCAACTACGGTAAGCCATGTGATAAACTGGACAAGGAGACAACCACACCAAAGGACAACGGTGCTTCCTTCACACCAACCCCAAGCAACCCCAGTACACCTGTGACAGCCACGAACAACAATGAAGCATCCCCTTCAACGAATCCACCATCATCCCCTATAGAACAAAGTACACCAGCTGCAGTTAACAACTTACCATCCAACCAACCAGCAACTGCAACTAATATAGAACAAGGTTCATCTACAGCAACTAGCAACGAAAAGATGACGGAAATCGACAACAATACCATCGATGCGGCAATGGATGACGAGACGAACCACGAACGAAGTGCCCCTTAATCCTCGCAGGAGGGAAATGGAAGCTCCTCTCCCCCTAGCAAAAGGGTGACAACGAGATCCAACTCAAAAAAGGCGGGTGGGTAATGTCAGAGACATAACTGGACTTCGTGAATACGAAAACAACTGATATGTTCCTTAACACTTCCGAATATCAATTAGTTGATCAATTGTATGAATTATGCAAGCATTCCCCTTTTCCACATTTTTCGCAAAAACAAAGAAGGCTTCACTCGATCTCGATTACTGTGAATTTCACACAGCGAAAAGTGCACAAATCTAACCAAACTGTTCTAGATTTGCATTAAACTGAGGATATTTACCTTCGATTTGCGAACAACAAACCCTAATAGTTCTTTAGAAAACTTTTAGAGCCATTAGAACGGCTGATTTTGTGTAACGCTCTCTACCGTTGTTTTTTCACCAATGCAAATGACTGGCAACTGTGACTCAATGCTTTTTCTTTACACGCGTAAGTTGGAAAATTTCGATTCTATTGGTAATTAGATTATATAAATCCTTTCACAGATCACTGAGCTATGAGCTTCAAAAATACGAAAAAGACAAACGCGTCTTAAGAATTATCCTCTTTGATACTCGTTTATTCCAAACATTTATGAAAAGTTCAATTTTGAATTATTTGAGATTATGTCACACAACTGAATATTTTATCATAAAATTGTGATCATATTTCCGATGGCATGTAGCATAAATTATGTTGATTTGTTAGATACAACAAGAGATATTTACGATCAAAAACTTATCACTCTCTCAGAGGTAAAGTAAGTCGTATTCACGACAAAAAAAATTATTTAAAAAATCGGCTCAATCGGCCACGTAAAGCTTGTATGCAAATAGGCCTGAATAAAAAAAATATCTTTTAAATAAAAACACAGCTTCTTACACTCTTAGCAAATTTGAGTGTGAAAAATACTTTAGTACTGAATAAAAGCTCAGTACTAAAGTCCAGAATTCATTCTTAGAATTAGAGTACAAATTTATAATTCATCTACAGAATCAAATTCTATATTTCTAGTGCAGAATCTAAAATTCAGGTCCAAAATTCATTTCCAAAATCAAGATTTAGAATTTAGGTCCAGAATTCTGGTTCGAAGCTCAGTTTAAAATTCAGGTTCAGACCCCAAGCTCAAAATCAAAGTCCAGAATCCAGAAGTAAGTTGATAGTTCAAAATTAGGGTTCAGGTTCATAATTCATTTCCAGAATTCCGCTTTCAAAATTCAGACCGACAATTCAATTTCAGAATTCATTCATAGAATCCAGGCCCTGAATCCAAATTAGGAATTCGTGTCCTAAATCCAGTTCATGAATTCAGATTCAGTCGTAAATAAATCTTATGTTTTGTTACTATGGATTTTTTAATGTAGATCGTAAAACAGGTTTTGAAGCTCTCTTGAATTTTGAACCATTTCGAAATAAATTTAACGCTGGGGTATACTGGCTCTTCCTTTCGCGCTTTATATAATAAACCTTATGAAAAACTGTCCAGTTTTTTTTTTAATTTGACAGTATATTTTTATTGAAGCACACTGTCTTAGCTCTAAAATGCCAAGAGTATTTCTTAACTGTACTTAAGACTAGGATAATTTCATGAATTGTAACGCTGTTGTTTTTGGTTCACATTGCCGTATGCTGACAACCGAAACTCTGAGGGATTCAGTCTCCAGTTTTAGTCAGCCGTGGCTGATGGGATGAATCTTACATAGGGATTGTCCAGATGAGCTACAAGAATTTACTAAAATTGAAAATGTTACTTGAGATAACCTTACAAGAAAATGAAATAATGTGTGTTTGCTAAAAAATTGGAAGGGCGTTTATTTTTGAGTTTGCCTCGGGCGCCAGAAATGTTCACTACGGCTCTTGTTGAACTTTCCATCTATGGACGTTTTACGAACTGAATGAAAAGATGGCAGCACAGAGTGCGGTTACTGGACTGAAAACCGCAATAAATCAGTCAGTCGTAATTAGTATTCAAACCCTAAACTCGAGGGGAAACAATTCGATCAAGTCAAATAATCGAACCAATTCGCCAACCTCATTTCGTCGGGTCTCGAAGCGATGATTGAAAAGTTTCTGTCTTTCCATTAATTGCCTCCAGAAAGCAGTTGATTAGTACGGATTCCGTATCTTACTAATTTGCGTTAATTCGATGAGAAAAAGTTGATTATGATAATTTCTCTCATTGAAGCGCATTTTCTCGGCTTTGTTTTTACATTAAGAACCGTCCTGAAACAACACGGAAAATGTGGAACTATTCCGCGCAACACCTGTTCGATTGACCCACTCACTGTCCAAGTTGTCCAACACTTTCCCTTGTAAGACAAACCGTCATGTTAATCACTGAAGCATCGTTGTGAACAAAACTGATTTATGACAGCACATTATGAAACAGCCCCAGTAACCATAAACTGATGAAACCGTGTTAGCACGGAATGAGCCGGTTAACCGAAAGCAATCAGCTGGCGGACGGTTGGACGCTAAGGGAGAAGTGCCGGGCGGTAACTTATGCTAATCGCCATCGGTAGTCATGCAACTTTTTCCCACAACCGCTTAGGCACCGGATGGTTTGTCTGTTTTTCATTTGTTGTTTTTTTTTACATTTTGATTCATGCCAAATGCCATCTCAAAAATAAAGACCACGGTGACACACGGTCACACGATTTGTTCACCCGGAGAATTCACGAGATAAAGATGCAAACAAACTGACAGACAGACGATTTAAGTTTTGCACGTTCCGATTGTTGCCGTACAATGACGGGAGCACTCACCCTAGCAGTCTTAATGTTTTCAGCCCAAGTTGCGCTGTTCTCTGAGGCGGATGATGGCATGAACGCACTTCAAATTAATTCATTCGCATTTGTTCATCACTTCACGAAGGGCCTTTAATCTTCGTGCTTCGGTGAGCCGTACTTTGATTAGCGATTAGCGTCTGCTCAATGACGCCTTCAACCCATCCATCGAAAGGTGTTGCGAAGTAAGTCGCGATGTGAACCGATTGAGATTGGAATAAAATTAGGTTTAATTGCTAGGTATTGTAACAACAGCGAAATAAAAACTAGGTCAAAAATTATCCGATATCCAAATCGATTACATTCGTACTAGCTGCAGATGGATTGCATGGGGGGTTTACTCCTGGTTAAAAAAATAACTGTTTCTATGAAAATTGTACATACTTATCCGTGTCATCAGTTCCTGTGCCGAGTGCCGAGATTAAAGTTTGGAAAAGCTATCTCCATATGAACTATGGTGACATTTTTTTTTTACTTCTCGGGAACTAAGCTGGCATTTCGCGAAACATCCTCGCCTCGTCCTAGCGGTAATGAATATTTTATTTGCATTTTCACCGGAAAACGATCGATTTTCACACACACATCGCTTTGGTCTTATTCCGCCTGAACGATTCAGGTGACCAAAAGTACTGGAAGGACTTCTCTCTACCTATCTAAAATAACAGCCAGTATCCTGTTCAAGTTGTTCAAATGTTTCGGTTGGTGCTTGAGTCGATTATCTTCATACCTGGTGAGACAATCAAAGGTAATCGATTTGTGTTGGTGTACTTAGAGTTACTAGAAATACTTAAAAAGAGATATAGAAATATTTTGTGTTTCAACAAGATCAGTGCTGTAGTTGCGGTTAGTCACAATTAGTCAGTGACTAACTAGCTCATGAAACTGCAACTTTTCAGGAATCCAGAAAATTTGTTTCTGGAATTTTGATAATAACAGATTCAAGTAACCAAGAAGAGTGCAGAAGCAATAATACCTATTGAGGGTGCGAATCGTTATTTATATATTAGCTAAATAAATAACATTGAATAGGAAAAATTTGAAAGGGCGCCTTAGGAATGGTTCCAGGGCGTAGAATCACAGTAAGAGAATTGAAAAGGGCGCCCACATAAAGACTGTCCCAGAAAGTATGGACGCACTTTGATTTCGCTGTTAATAATTCACAAGTGTTAGATATTCAAATTTTATTCGATATACTGATAATGTTAGACTATAACAACAGAATATTATTCTCAACATTTGCTACTTAGCCATAGTAGACTAGCTGGTGCACCTTCTTGCGAATGTTCCTCATTAAATTTCGTACAGACTTCTTGCGACAAGTTTTGACACTTTTTTACAATCTTTTTCAAACTGTTGAATGGTTTCGGCTGCCGAGACATGTTTCCTAAGATGTGCCTTCGTTAATGTCCAAAATTCCTCAATTGATCGAAGATGTGGGCAATTTGGTGGATTCATGTCTTTTGGGACGAAAGTGATATTTTTGGTAGAATACCATTCTACCGTTGATTTCGAGTAGTGGCAAGAAGCAAGATCTGTCCAAAAGACAACAGGATCATTGTGGCTTCGAATCATGGGTAGAAGTCGTTTTTGTAAACATTTCTTGATGTATATTTCGCTGTTCATTAAAGCAGTGGTGATGAAGGGTTTCGAAATCTTACCACAGCAACAAATTGCTTGCCAGACCATAGCTTTCCATGATTATGCAGTTCAAATTTCCAACAAGGATCGTATTGTACAGCTTTCGAACCCTAGGCCTGATCGATGCTTCTTGTTTCGGGCTACGTTTTGGTTGCTTCTGCTTCTAATAGGTTCGAAGATTCAAACGTTCTTTAGCACGAAAAATTCTAGAGAGGGCGTAAATCATTTGTTTTTTTTTTCAAGCTAAATATATATCATCTTGTAAAAATAATATGGAAGGGCGCCTTAGGAATGATTCAAGGGCAAAGAGTCATGGTAGAAGAATTGAAAAGGGCGCTCTTAAAATTAATTCCAGGACGCATGGTAGAAGTATTATTAAAATCTATTATATAATTCTACTGAGGGCGCAAGTCATCATTTATTTTCAAGCTAAATAAAAAAGCATAAGTATGGAGTGCCTCAGGATTGATGTCGGTGGAACACGAAATTTTTTTACATAATACTACAAAGCTTTCGAAAGCATACATGGAGCACAAATTCTTTATTTTTGAGTTATATAAATAGAATCTTGAAACGAAGAAATGAATAGGTCAGCTTTGAGCAGTGCTGCCTTAACAATAATTTTTGTAACATTTATTATATTCAAACATAAAACATACTAGTATTTAAAACTGTCTGTAATCTTCATCAACAGCTTTTAATAGTTTTAAGTCTATAGAAAAATTGGACAATAATGAAGTTTTGAGCAAGAAATGATGGAGTTCAATAATTTTGAACGAGGTGAATATATAGAAAGCTCCTATCCTTTTTAATATATAGAAAGCTAACCAATACAGAATGTATTACACGGTATACTTCTAATCATTCTCATCAGCTTAAAATGTCAGCTTTTCCACATATAATTCATTGACTGCTTAAACTTGCCCATGGGGAAAGTGTGGCAAGAAACGAGAAATCCATTCTCGATATTGGAAAGCTCAATGGATATTCGAAGGAATCAATTCAAACAATTTTTGATAAAAAGAAAAACTGTTGAAAAAAGCAATCACTTACTACTTTAACCCAACCATCAGAAAATTCAAAAAAAAAGTTTCAGTAGATTTCAGCCATGATATTACACATCCGCTCAAAACAAAACTAAAAAGTTTTGGTTTGGATTTAGTATTCCATAAGAACTATACTAGGATCTACAAAAGACCATAAAGATATTTTGAAAAAATCCGGATCATATAAACAAAGCGCACTTCGAAGAAATTTCTGAAGCTTCCATAAAATTAGATAGCTCCGAAAAAAAGTATGAATTTTACTGGTGACATAATTCTACAAACGATACGATTCACAACAACTTAATTTTTCAAATAATGCAATATTCCATTTGCACAGAATTTTACAGGCTTCGAGTGTAATTTGCACTCGGCTACCAACTGCCGCTGTATGGATTTATATGTATCAATTATTCAGCAAACAGATATGAGCTCTGCGGTTCAGTCGAGTAACCGATGTACTTTGGACCGAATGTTTCTCGGTTCAAGTTGTACTTTTTGCTATTGATCTTGTGTTTTTTTTATTTCATTCGAATTTAAGTCATGTAATTTTCAATTTACACAATGATGATGAGTGATGAGTTTGTGTAAACTACGACGCTCTATTTATGTGCGTCTTAAAAGTTTTAACATTACAAGATTTTTTCGAACTGTGTCTATATGGAAATATTGAATAGAAATTTCAAAACTTTCGCACCACGATGCTTTCAATGCAATCAAAAGCCTGGATATATAACAAGACTCAGTTGTGAAGAAGTAGATTTTGAACTCTATCTCACAATCACACAATCGGAACTATTATTTGAAAGAATAATAAATACAGAAAGTGAAAATATTGACACCTAGGTACTTAGAAGCATTCAGATTATGATAACACACTATGTCTATTGCAAATGAGTCTTCATGGTTTCATTTTTGTGGTAATTATAGAGCTTTAGAAAACTTACAAAAGAGTTAGAACGAAGTTCTTGAAGAAAAT
The DNA here is from genome assembly GCF_030247185.1 of Malaya genurostris. NCBI lineage: Eukaryota > Metazoa > Arthropoda > Insecta > Diptera > Culicidae > Malaya > Malaya genurostris. The sequence continues at coordinate 51,161,076 of NC_080572.1, forward strand.
ACGGCGCCCCGCTCGCATCAAATAAGTCTGATACTAGAAATATATAACTGTTGTATACAAAAATACGAAGATGAAGAAACAACAAACCCCATTATGGAAATCTAACTTCAGTCAATTGCAATGCGCCCCTGTACCACGGAAATCAAGGCGCTCCATCAACAAAGTCAGCGACTAACCAATGAAATTTGAACAACTACAGCACTGAGCAAGATGTCACGCAGTGAGTGCTACAATATTTGCATTCAATTGAAAGCTAGTTAGTGTTGGAAGTTAGGCAATATCGTTTATTTCTTCCCGATCTTAACTTTGATAGCCGTTCACCGGGCGGTGTCATGAATTTTCAGTTATTACAGGCACACACGCGGCAATGAGATATAATGATTCTCCAACTTATTTACCGAATGAACGATGGGAAAAAAGGAGTTTTCTTCGACAAGTGGTTCAAATAATCAATTTTACGGGAAAAAGATAGTTTGCATGATCGAGTTCAGCCTCAGTGCTGCATTTTTCACAAAGTTGTACTTCCGCAATGCTAGACGTATTTCCGGAAGCGAAAGTTGTATTTGGAAGAAAATTCTAAAGTTTTGTATGGAATCATAAGACCTTTAATTTGAACCTAAGATTGTAAAAATCGGTCACGCTCTATCTGAGGAAAGTGAGTAGGTAATCAGCTTCGGTGTTGGTTTTCATTTTTCTTATAGCATGTACGAAATTGAGCCAAGCCCGCTATGTACAGTGTTTGCAAAGGCGAGGTGTGTTTTCTTCTTCCGTGCCAGCTCGTACGGGTGCGGACTGGTTTCGCATCGTCATTTTGTATGGAGGTTTGAAAGCTTTGACACTCATCGCCCTGTAATTGCGGAACCGATCCAGATGAAATTTCACAGGAGTTTTTGAGACAACATGAGATTCAATTTAAATCAAGATTTGTGAAAATCGGTTCAAGCATCGCTGAGAAATCGAAGTGAGTTCTACTTTCGGAGTTTTCCTTCACTACCTTCGGTGCTTCCGGAGCAGGAAATAGGAAACTATTAGTGCCGAATCAAGTTTATATGCCACAAAATAATAAATTCTGCTAACTATAAGAATTTATCAGTCAGTTTTATGGCATTTGTGTTTGCATCGTTTATGAAAAATAAAATACATGAGATTGAAAATTTTTCACTTAGCGCAATCTAGTTCCGAAACCGAAAATCGGATCCGGATGAAATGTTTTTAATAATTTTAAGACCTTTCGTTTGAATCTCTGCTTGTGAAAATCGGTCAAGCCATTTCCGAGAAAATCGAGTGCATATTTTATATTTAATTTTCACATTTTACCTTAAAACTCCGGAATCAGAAGTTGAATTCAAAAGAAATTCAATATCAGGACTGTAAGACCTGTTATTTGAATCTAAGTTTGTGAAAATCAGTTTTACAATGTCAGAAAATAAGGGAGTGCATGTTTTTTTCCATATTTTTGGTGCATATCACCCTGTATATCCAGAACCGGAGGTCGTTATTTTATTGCAGGCTATGGAATCAAGAGACCTTTCATTTGAATCTAAGTTTGTAAAAATTAGTCAATCTCCGAGAAAATCGAGTGCACATTTTTGTTACTTACACACATACATACACACACATACACTCACATACAAACACATACAGACACACACTGAGACATTTGCTCAGTTCGAATGGTATATGATATATTTCCAACGGATTATTTATTTATTTATTTCGTCAAGCAAATGTAGACTACATATAAATGGTTTACAATGTTTACTCAGATACTACGCATTATTTTTACGTGTAAGCTAGAATTTCATTTCATTTTTGGACATGCCAAGGTCAAGATGTTCGCAATATTGATTGTAGTGGCGCATTATTCGATTGACTAGGGTATATTTTGCATAATTTGCTCTAGTGTTTCTTTCTAAAAATAATTTCCTGGTTCGTAATTTACGGTTAGGTGTATAAAAAATTAATTGCGATAATCAAGATGGTGATTGAATGCGTTGAGAAATAATGTCGCTGATAAAATAAAGCATTGCAAGGTCGCGGCTTACTTTAAGTGTTTGAATATTGATGAGCATGCAGCGTGCTTCATATGGTGGTAAAGGAAATGCTGTCCAGTTTAATTTACGAAGTGCATATAAAAGAAATTGTTTTTGAATAGATCCGATGCGTTCTTCGTGAATAATATTGTATGGATTCCATACTAGGCTGCAATATTCCAAAATAGGTCTGACATATGTAGTGTATAATAATTTTATTGTGTATGGGTCCTGAAAGTTATGACTAAAGCGTTTTAATATTGATTATGGTATTGTAGTGTTCCACAAAAGTAAGCTTGGAGTCTAAGATTACGCCTAAATCTCGTACAATATTACATTTTTCTACAAATTGATTTCCTAGATGTATGTTTATACATAGAGTTTCATTTTTCCTACTGAAAGTTATTGAGTTACATTTTTTTTACATTGAGTTGGAGCAGACTTTTGCAGCACCAAATTGATTTCTTTCTGGAATATTACAGCGTTGTTGATATTTTTAATTTCCATGAAGAGCTGTATGTCGTCTGCATATATAAGCACATTCAGATTTTTGAGTATGAAGGAAATGTCGTTTATACGTAAAATGAAAAGGAGAGGCCCTAGGTGAGAGCCTTGAGGTACGCCAGAAGTTACATTAATTGGTTCAGACAGTATGTTTTGGAAGCGGACTACCTGTACACGATTTGAGCCATTCCAGAAGAGTATGTTTTATGCCATATTTTTGTAGTTTGTCTAGAAGTAATGGTATGTCAATACGGTCGAAAGCTTTGCTAAAGTCAGTGTAAAGAGATTTAAATATTGGTACAAGAAAGGGAGATTTCCATGCTTTAGGGAAAGTACATTTATTAAGTAATAAGTTAAAAAGTAGTTGTAGTGGTAGTGTAAGTTCTTCAGCAAGATTTTTCAAGAATATTGGTGGTATACTGTCAGGTCCAGGCCCTTTTGAGGCGTCTAAGGTTTTCAGTGCTGTCGAAATGTCATGTTCTGATAGATAGTTTATAGAGATGGAGTTGGAAAATGCAGGTATGAAAGAAAAATATTCACGGTCACGGTCAGTTTCTGAATAAGATGTATATACTTCTTGAAAAAAAAATTTCAAATTGATTGCAGATTTCTGTACTATTTTGCCCTGCATGTGCGTCGAGGTGCATTTGAGATGGAAAATTGTTGCTTTTTACAGGGTCCGGCACTCGAAGTGTAACCAATTAAAAAGGCCATAAATTCAGTTTGGAAAATTACTTTTACTTAATTCAAAGTATAAAATGTGTAAAAATAATACAAAATTCAGAATCAATTCACTTTTGCTCGATATGACCACCTTTTGCCTTGACTATGGCCTTGAGACGGTCAAAAAACGAATCGCAAGCTGCCCGAATGTGACTTGCAGGTATTTTGGCCCACTCGCGGACAATAACTTTTTTCAGCGCCTCGAGACTGGTGTATCTTTTAGTTCGGACTTTGCTCTCCAAAATGGCCCAAAGAGAATAATCCATTGGATTCGCATCTGGTGAATTCGAGAGCCATTGTGTGGACGTGATGAAGTTCGGAACGTTGTTTTTCAGCCATTCTTGATTCACTCGAGCTTTGTGAGACTGTGCCGAGTCCTGCTGAAACGTCCATGGTCTGCCACCGAAATGTTTGTCTGCCCACGGCTTCAAAGCAACCTCCAGAATACTTTCCCGATAATATGTCGCATTTACCTTGACGCCAGGCTCGATGAAAACGATTGGAGAGCGCCCATCTGCGGTTACAGCGGCCCAAACCATTATCTGTTACGGGTGCTGCCTCCTGGTGGCCAATCGATGACTCAAATTCTCGTATGAACGGTCGGTCAAGTAAACCCTATCGTTTTGAGAGTTTACGAATTGCTCAATTGGAAAAATTTTCTCGTCAGAAAATACAATGTTCGGAAATTGACCGCTTTCGGCCAAACGAAGCAACTCCTTCGCTCTCTCAAGTCTAACTTGTTGCTGCTTCGGTGTGAGATCATGCGCCTTTTGGATCTTGTAAGGCTTGACCTTCAGATCATTTTTCAGTATGCGGCGGATGCTACGGTCGGATATTTTCAGTTCTTTTGCCATTTGATTGGCACTTCGTCGAGGATTTCGTTCAAGTCGCTTCTTCACTTTTTGAACCATCTCACGTGACGTTGCAGTCTTTTGATGACCACCTTCATGACGTTTTGCGATGCTACCAGTATTATTGTAACGAGTTATGGTGCGATGAACAAAAACTTTATTCACTTTAAGGTGTTTGAGCTCACGAACAATCGCTGGTTGTGATTTTCCATCTAAATTCCTCCTGCGAGGATTGAGCGGCACTTCGTTCGTGGTTCGTCTCGTCATCCATTGCCGCATCGATGGTATTGTTGTCGATTTCCGTCTTCTTTTCGTTGCAAGTTGCTGTAGATGCACCTTGTTGTACATTGGTTGCAGTTGCTGGTTGGTTGGAGGGTAAGTTGTTAACTGCAGCTGGTGTACTTTGTTCTATAGGGGATGATGATGGATTCGTTGAAGGGGATTCATGCAGACATGCTTCATTGTTGTTGGTGGCTGTCACAGGTGTACTGGGGTTGCTTGGGGTTGGTGTGAAGAAAGCACCGTTGTCCTTTGGTGTAGTTGTCCCCTTGTCCAATTTATCACATGGCTTACCGTAGTGAACAGATTTTTGGCAATATTGACATTTGGCCATCTGATTGTCATAGGTAACAAGTGATTTGCACGGGAGTCTTGTATCCTGACCGAAGCGCATGCGTAACAAACGTACGCCATTTAGAATACCGGGGAAAAAATTCTTCCACTTTTCTTTTTCGATAGAGAGAATCTTTCCGTATTGGGACATAGTTTTGCGAATATAAGGATCGATGACGCTTGAGGGAAGATCACGCACACGCACTTCTATAGCACTATCTTCCAGATATACTGGAATACTGTACTTAATGTTCTCGTGCTCCACATAGTGCACATTGTTATTATCTTTTTCGAATTGATTTGCATCCAACTCTTTATAAAACTGGATGTGAACAACATTATTTGTCTTATTGCATTGAAGTAAATGCACACGTTTAATGTCAAGATGCATTTGCTCCTTAAGCAAACCTTCAAGTTCTCGTATCGAAGGTCGAATTTTGCACTGTCTGAAGTCAACAACAATTGTATTCTTTCGTGTCGGTGGTAGATTTTGTTCGTTTTGTTCACTCATTTCGAGGTCGTTCTATTGTTCACTACACAATACTGTACTTGGTTTCTTCTGTCCCGAACGTAAGTGGTTTTATTTTATCGACTGACTTGGATGAGATGTGAGAGCGAACTGACTACTATAACATAGTTTGTTGTATTATTTTACTCTCATTTGTTCCAATTTATTAAATAGTAAGGTAGAATATGTCCTTGTCAATAAGTCGCACTTAGTATACATGCACCTTTATCATTCTGAAAGCGATGAAGTAGTTGCAAAATTCACACTATCAACTAATAAAAACGATCATCTCTAATCGAAAGTATGAAATAAGCATGTCAGCTTAATTCGTATTTGCGTCCTCCTGTTATGTATGTGGTATTACCCACCCACCTTTTTTGAAATTTCAAGGTACAAGATGACCAGTGAAAAAACGAAAGTTTACAAATTTCAAAAGTTTTCCTTTCATAGAAGACGATGTACAGATGAAAAAAATTTCAAAACTAGTAAATTATTTCTTTGGTTCACAGGTCTTGTAAATTGAAGACCACACAAACTCACATCGGATATACCGGTTTCGGAAATAGTGATCAAAAACTAGAAAATGGAATCTTAGATTCAAATGAAAGGCCTAACGGTCATTTAAAGAATGTCTGAATTTGATCCAGATCTGGATTCCGGGACTGGTATTAACGAGTAATATTGAAATTTCAAGCCGTCATATAGTGCGACGATGCAAAAAAAGGACTCCGCTGGTTTACAAACAAACGGTACAAATAAAAGCTCATCCGAAACTACTGAAAGAAGTGTGTTTGAAATCACAAACCATCACTTAGTACGATGCTGCAAAAAACTGAATAAAAATCTAATTTTGACTCGAAACTGTTTTGATTTTAAGACTATGCTAGACGCCCGAACAAACTTCGCTGTTTCTGTTTTCAATAAGCATTTTTTTGTTTTCAAGAATACCACAGTAATATTGCTAAGAATGCAAGTTACACGAGAAATGCATCATCACACCACTAGATGGATTGAAACCGGTTCAATTTATTGACGTTTCGTCTTTGACTTATCTGTGTGTTTGTAGTTCAGAAAGCACTGCAACTTAGTAGTTCAACATGAACCGCTAAGCAGATATAGATATAGCACTCTACTTTTAAATTCCACAATTTTGCTGTACTATGCTTTATCTTCCATTTTGAGAGAGGTTTATAAGTGAACTTTTTTGCATTATAAATTACTGAAATTACTGTTTTTGAAATTTAATCGGAAGTTGCGAGAGCGAGAACGGGAAGCTTCAATAACAACAAAAAATATTTATCGAGTTTCACTCACCAGGATCAGAAAATCAATGATAGAAATTTGCTTGTTAACATGTTTTTCGCTATTGTGTTGTTTCCAATCAGAAGCAATGCAGAGATGGTATGAGAACAGACTAAAACTAATCCAGAAGGTCTGTACGTCAACTAGAAAATATCAAAACGGTACAAACCACCAAGCAGAGGCTTCCCAATAAAATAAAAACATCGCAATTGCCTAGGGGCTGATTTACATATAGCAATTTCACTATTTGTGCTCTGTGCCATGGAGTTGTAATCAATCGATGTTATTTTCTATTGCAGTTGGATTCAACTTTGTGTTCGTGGTCTGCATTAATCATCTAACGCTAAATGAAGAAAAAATTAAAGTGCTAAACTCGTGTATAATTTCATCCCAGAAAATCAAATTTTAGAACGTTTCCACAAAAAAAACTCTAGCCCAAAACTTCACTCCGCCAGCACAGAAGACAGTAAACTTTCTCAAAATACTGCAAATGGAACACTTCTACTTATGGTGGCGTAAATAATGCTTATTTCGCAATTCCATTCCCCATGCACGGTCTCATTCCTGACAAGTTCTGGCATCCAAATCATACGGCTCAGTTCTGGTGAAACCTCAGCCTCAGTCGGGATGGAGACTTCCCCGGGCTTCTCCAACTCCCTTCCAGAATCCAGGCATGCTTCCAAGCCGGCAGAAACCAATTCAGGCGGAAAGTAAATTGAAGCTGAAACAAGATGGTGAATTTTGCAAGAACCTTGTTTGCTGGCTCCGGAGAAAGTTGAACACAAACACAAGTCGCCTATGTTAACCATATCAAGACGAGGAATCATAAACATATGTTTGTTATTATTTCATTTTCAACTTTTCGACCAAAGTCTGGCAGATTCCGAAAGTACTTGTGACTACTTACACCGTCATTTCCGTTTTATGGGACATGATTAGGATGCTCTGTGCAATGGTAATCTGGTGCTGCTGGGGCTGTTTTAGGCTGCTAACTTTTTCGGATTTGAAGTAAAACCGACTGGAACCGAACGAGATATTGGGACTAGAGCTGGAAATTTTCATATGTTTGTGACTTCTGTCACTTCAAATTAGTTATTTCAAAGTACGATCAAATTTTGTATTTGTTTTAATACGCAATTCGATACTTTGATCTGGTTTTATCCCACGAAAAAAAGAACTCCCTTCCCAAACAATACAATTGATTGCATCAATCGTAAAACTGCTTCCCTCTACAGGTAGCCAGCAATCGAATCTGAAAACCAATGGGTCAATAGGTATTATGGACTTCGTTTTCATTACCTCATAAATCTGTCCTCGGATCCCTCCCACAATCGGAGACCGGATTTTTTTATTACCTAGTCGATCTCATTCTTCTGTCAAAAGAAAGAACATTTTGTTCGTTCAATGCGGTACACTTTTCCAGCGACCGGAAAGTATGTTTCATTGCGAGACAAAGCCTGAAATGGCTGGCAATAACAATAAAACCAGTCATTACGAGTACGAGTGAAGTGAGAGGTAGGCATTCGGTGGATTGTGAGCCCGAGTACGGAAGGTGAAGCTTCTTCACTAAGTCAATCAGTCAGTCGTAAAATTAATACTCCTACTTATGCTTTTGTGTCACGACCAGCAATATATACGATAGCGAGGGGCAGTGGGGAGAAGAAGAATTTCTTTGTGAGCGGGAAATTGGTATGGAATAAAACAGAACTAGATGGGGATTTTCATAAAAATAGAAAGTATGTTTTCTTACTTTAGTGATCTAGATGAACGTAGGACAGAAAATATGCTCTAGGGATTCGAAATGCAAATAGAGGTATGTCTCATGCGATGAAAACCTTCACGAAGCGTATGAGTGCCCAAAAGAAGGAAGGCAGTGATTGTGAAAAGTGATCCAATGGACAGTAAAATCATAGACTAACAGACAGGACCAGAGCTTAAAATTGTCACGCATTCTCAATGAGAGAAACCATTCCAATAGTCTCATTTTCAATGTTTTACTGTCTCATTCGTAAATGACCGACACCAGAACAAACGAAGAGAGACGAAGCTTTTTCGTTTCTCATCGAAAAAATGAGAGAGTATAATTGCCAACGTCGCTCTTTTCTCTATGACAAGACGAAACCAAACTAACGTCTTCAGGGAGCATCAGCAGAATTTCAATTCTCATTCTTTCATCGAAGTATTGGAAATCTGTGTCGCTTGGCTATTAAAAGTGACTAAAATATGGCAAATCGAAGTAATTACATCCCAGAACCTCTTTGGAAACCAAAACTACTACAAATTCGAGCACCAACAGGTAAAAGTAATTGTGAAACCTTTTTCTGTCGTTTTTAATTCTCATAACTTCAGTTGAATATCGGCACTGCATGCTATGGGATTTTCACTGAAAACGGCAAATGACTGAAAGAACAAATGAAAGAAAAAACACAATTTTGAAACTACTGCCCCGCTTATGTCATTGACTGGACATGGATTTCGTTCTCATTGTTTGCAAGCGAAGCTGAGAGTGACATTAATTTCTTGTCATTTTCGTCTATTTTTAGTCAATGAAAATGACTTTTATTAGCTCTAGACAGGACACTCAAATTGAATTCTTTAATCATTTTAACGATCATTTCGAATATTCCTTTAGTTAGGATACTACTCGCATATATAATGATGGCGTCACGTTACCCTATCAAATACATTCAGTCTGTCATCTAGACTGTGTTAATTTTATTTCATTTATCAAACAATTTGCTATTCATACAGAATTACATATTGCTAAAACTAAATACTTCTTCTTCTCATCCTCCAATGCAGCACGATTAAATATAGCCAAATATAGTCTGTAGCAGTGCTGTAAAACTTCATTCAACTCAATTGAAACTGAATGTGGAACACATTGACGATCTCTCTAATGCAGTAAACTTCACTCTCTGACACACACAATGTTTGCTGACGGCCCGAACGGGCAGCATTCAGTCATCACTCGTTTCTCTTCAATCGAGGATAAGTTTAATCACCGTCAGTTGATCTCTTGAAGTAACAAAATATCTCTTTCAATAGTGTGAGAGCGGCCTTCAAATGAGGTTCATGTAAACATTCGAATTGGAATTCAAGATAATAGATGAAAGACAAACAAGATAGCTGAAATATCAATCACAGAATGCACATAAATTAATGGTTTCCTCCTTCAGTTTTCATTTTTAATACTTTACTCCATTTATAATTCTATTCGTTCGAGCTTGCTTACTACCAAGAGCGAAGGCAATGAAGGAGCTACACTACTTGGCACTCGAAACCGAGCAAGCAAAACTTCAAATGACTAGATTAATTACGATTAATCAACTGACGATGAATTGCAGGAGCTTCACTTGAAAATGGCAACAAAAGTAAAATGAATTAGTAGGGATATGCTGACGGTCAGCGACCATAAATTTCATAGCGATAGTAAATGGTTCGCGCAGTTCAATATAGGTGTTTAAAATTTATATTTAGAAGAATTTACTCATAGTGTCCTATCCGTTAGTCTGTGGTAAAATGATCAGCAAAGTGGTGCATCAGTTTAAGAGCCGCCCCGACATTTCAATATGAGAAAGTCAGCCGTGTTTGAACACAAAACCATGAAGCGTTCTGGGTTGAATATTTACAAAGTGCATCAATTCAACAACCGAAATAAAAAGCAAAAGATAACTGTGGAATATCGCGCCCGAAAACCTTACAATAAGTTGCTCACCAAATTGTGTTGCACTGAGATGGATGACGGAACTTACGTCAAGGCTGACTTCCGTCGACTACCTGTGCAAGTATATTTCGTTGGCAAATCGAAGTTTGATAGAAGAAACAATCGAAATTTTCAAACAAATTCCTGATCTGGCAGGCGATTTGTGTTTGTGGTGAAGTAAGCACTCCTTTCATCATTTTCGGAAGAGTATAGCAATACATCATCGATACGCAACACGGTTTCATACCTAAGTGCTCTACAACCATAAACCTAGTGTCGTTTTTGGCCTATGTGACTGAAGCAATATCTAACGATTCAAAGACTAACGTTGTTTACACGTTATTTAGAACTTTTCTCCCCTTTTGACATAATCAACAACGAAATCACGATTACTTAATTGGACAGAATTAGATTCATTTTCACCATCCGTTCTTCGTTTGCCACAACCATACCTCAGAAATCATCTTTGGTAATTGGAATTGTTGATCACATTTCCGAACAGTTCCTCGCATCATTCAGAACTCCGCAGGGAAGCTACCTAGGACCGATAATATTTTTACTATACTTCAACGATGTAAATTTATCTTTGGAAAGTCTTTGCTTGTCGTTAGCTGACTATGTCAAGCAGGCCCGTACCCAGGATTTGGTTTCGGGCGGGGCCCAGAATGAAAAAATAATGTTACTGAAGATTGCTTAAGTAGATAATTTCCAATGCGCCATTTACCGGCGTTGTTAACAGACAACCTTAAACTGGAACTATCATTATTAGGTATTTATGCAAATTGTGTGACTATGACCGAGAGAAGGTTATTGTGTTACATTTCTAACGTTTACTGTCATGCCATTTCAATCCCAAATGTTTAAGACCTTCTAAATGTCCATTCCTAGAGCACAAACATCCACAAGACTTGTGATGGATTTTAAGAAGTGGTCCGAGATAGATCCCTTACTTCGATTCGTGGAGAACGGAAAGCATCTTCTTAATATGTAGCTCATATTAGTTGATGGCCTCACAAACTTTCTTTAGCTATACAGGTTTCGGTATCAGGTTTCGGTATCAGGTTCCGGAAGTAGCGGTCTAAAATTCCAAGACAAAGCTCACATCGATTTCTCAGAGATGAATTGAGGTTTGGGAATAGATGACAGTTCGAGGAGGCCAAATCAGGTAAACGAGGTGGATGGGCAAGTAATTGGAGCACTAAACCGTTAATTTTAACTATGGTAGCGATGCTCATGTGCTTCATGTAAGGCCCTTTCACAACGATTTCAGTCTTTAATCAATTTAGTACTTCAAAAGTATACTATGACAATCCCAGAAAACCGGCATCATGATCTTTCCGACCCATTGAGCCTCTCTTTTAGGCACTCACAAAGACTACAGTCCATTGTCGGGTAATCATTTATTTCTTTGGCGTATAATAATGGATCCAGCCAAACATGTACTCGAAGTGCACTTGCGCTCGTATTTTTAGTCCTGAATAAGTATGTGCGAGCACTGATGTTCATCTCCTCTGTGTGACGAAGAGCAAGCAAAATTTCTTCCCTCGCACTGACAACCTCAACGAGAGCTCTTCTCTTTCACATTTATACACCACTGTTGTATAAAGTGTGCACGCATCATGAGTGCGTTTGTTTATTTCCTTTACCTCTTGCACTGAATCGCACCAAAGTGCTAGAGCATTAGCTAATAAATTCTTTGAGGTGGATGCAGATACTTTCACAGAGGTGTACACGCCGGTGAGCACTCTGGTTTGAGTAGAAGAAGCGTGGGGCACGCAAATCAGCTAAATAAAACAATTTATCGTTGAATTTTTAGTTTTCATTGCAAATTTTTCAAAGCAAGGCCAGATCTACTCTCTATTAACTGAAGTTCACAGAAGTGTTCATTCAACATCACGCGCCAGTGATCACTTGGGTGTATTTAGGCGAGAGCACGTGAGAGTGATTCGTGCGAAGAGAATGTTATTCTCTCAACTATGGTAAGCTCGCGCACTTCTCTTTACAGTCATCCAGAACAATTAGGTATCTTATTATTATTGTCATTTATTTTTCCAGGTGTTTAATTTCAATTTTATTTTGTTTTGACACTGCACTGTTAGCTTCGTATGAAAAATTTTTTTTTGTTTCCGTTTCTGATTTCGGGAGGGGCCAGGGCCCCTCGGGTCCCCCCTCTGGGTACGCGGCTGATGTCAAGATCTACTGCATTATCCACAACTCAGAGGACGCTGCCTTTCTCCAGCGACAATTAATATCGCTCGTAGGTAGGTGTAAAGTAAACCAAATGATAGTAAATTCCGCTCAAGTAAAAAAAAACATTTAATTTCGAACACCTTCTGGATGGATCCTTGATGGAAAATTCCCTATTAGCGTTGAAGATCTTAGCGTTCCATTTGATGAATTCTTACATTCAAGCAATATACATGATCCGTTGTAGCTTATGCTTCCCGTAGCCTCTGCACTGTTTAAAATTCTTTCACCATTCGCTTGTTCATTCCACACTCGAATATTGCTCGGTAGTTTGGAACTCCTGATACTTGTACGCTACTCATAGAATCGGGCCGATATAACGCAGATTTGTTAGCTTCGCTTTTCGCTTTCGTTCGCTACCGTAGAACGAGTCTCACCAACAAGCGAGTTGAGAAAATTGCGGGTTACTAATCGGTCTTGACACACTACAGATGCGACGGTAATTATCACTCGCTTCAATAATAGCAGATATTTTCAACAATAGGATAGGATATATTCCGGTTTTGCTCAAAGTAGTTACTGTTTATGTGCGACTTAGATCTCTCCGTAACAGTTCTATTCTTCGATTTCCTATACGACGTATGAACTATTGATTTGCAAAGATTCAGCCGTGTATCATCTGGGTATGATTTTAATCCATCACGGAGCAGACTACATACAAACTTGTGACTGTTAATTGATTGTCAATAAATAAAGTCTTCATCGTAGTGTCACACAATTGAAAAGTTCTAGGTCATTTCGAAGACGTAACTCTGTAAACATCTCAAACCTATTAAAACAAAGTTGAATTTAAAGAAAGAAACGAATAAACACAACAAAAGCACTGAAAAAATCGGTTGACAAAACTTGTTTAACTGTCAGGAAAACAATTCGAACCTAAAAACACATTTTTGACACAGTTTCACTCATTTATCTTTTTCTCTCAGTCCGTTTCTTGTAGGCAAAGATAAAAAGTGAAACTTGAGTTTAGAACGACTTGTATTATTTAAATATCCAAGGAAACCTGACTTGATCAAATGATCGACTGAAAATAGTACTTAGCAGTCCTGTCAAAACAGCATTAAAGACTGTCCCAGAAAGTATGGACGCACTTTGCTTTCGCTGCAAATAATCCACAAGTGTTAGATATTCAAATTTTATTCGATATACTAATAATATTAGACTACAACAACAGAATATTATTCTCAACATTTTCTACTCTGCCATTCTAAACTAGCTGGCGCACCTTCTTGCGAACGTTCCTCATTAAATTCCGTACAGACTTCTTGGCGACAAGTTTTGACACTTTTTTCCAATCTTTTTCGAACTGTTGAATGGTCTCGGCTGGCGAGACATGTTCCCTAAGATGTGCCTTCGTTAATGCCCAACATTTTTCAATTGGTCGAAGTTGTGGACAATTTGGTGGATTCATGTATTTTGGGTAGTATACCATTCTACCGTTGATTTCGAGTAGTGGCAAGAAGCAAGATCTAGCCAGAAGATAACATGATCCTTGTGGCTTCGAAAAATGGGTAGAAGTCGTTTTTGTAAACATTCCTTGATGTATATTTCGCTGTTCATTGAAACAGTGGTGATGAAGGGTTTCGGAATCTTACCGCAGCTACAAATTGCTTGCCAGATCATAGCTTTCATACTAAATATTTCGACTTCAATCGATGTCTCGGACTGGTTTAACACTTGCCCTTCACGCACCGTATAATATTGTGGTCCCGGCAAGGATTTGTAATCAAGTTCCACGTAGGTTTCGTCGTCCATGATTATCCAGTTCAAATTTCCAGCAAGAATCGTATTGTACAGCTTCGAACCCTCGGCCTGATCAATGCTTCTTGTTTCGGACTACGTTTTGGTTGTTTCTGCTTCTTATAGGTTCGAAGATTCAAACGTTCTTTAGCACGAAGAACATTTGACTTCGAAGTGCCCACTTTTTTGGCCACATCCCGAACTGAAACCTTCTTCTTTTCCTCGAACGCCTTCAGTATACGTTTATCCAACTGAGGGTTAGCAGGACCTTTTTTTTCGACCCGTTTTCGGTTTATCCTCAAAGGTTCGGCTCCTCACCGAACTTCCTGATTGTATTTCGCACGGCTTTTTCACTTACTCCTTCAGTTTTTGCTATCTTTCTCAGTGACAGTCCGCGTTCTGTGCACCATTTGTACACAATTTTTCGACGTTGTTCTGCTGAAAATTCACGCATTTCGAAACAAACTAATGAAAACGAATAAACAACTGCACAATTTGTTAGAAAAGAGTGTAAACAACAGGACGCAGCCATAAAAAGTGATAGATTCTGAACAATTGCGAAATGGCAGCGGTTTTTGGCTGCGTACATACTTTCTGGGACAGGCTTTATAGCCATGTAAAACAAAAGTGTTTTTTTTCAAATTCAGGGAGCAAATTTTCAGTTCTCTAGCAGCGCGTTCAATCTCTTGGCCAACGGTAGAAGTATTGGCAGGCGAACAACTCATAGGATGCTGGAAGTTACGTAGCTACCGATCCGCCGAAAACACATTCGAAGTAACCGACGATTTTTTTTCCGTTCGGTTTAACAAATCTCCCAAAACTTCGTGCGTTGTGTCTGAGTTTAGTCTGTTATTAATTTAGAAACAGTACTTCCTTAATTGAGCTTTCCAGATAGAACTTTGATTTTCTATGGAAGCTAGCTAACTAGAAAGCATCAAAGCACTTGCTATGATGTATCACCCAGGCAAATTCTTGTGATATTTTTTCATTAACTGAGCGCAAGTGAAATGACTAACTCGGCTTCGACATTTCATTTTTGCTCGTCTGATGTCCGACATCGCTGTCGCTGGTTCGAGTCTAACTAAGGCAAAGAGATGAAGTTTCGGACCTAACTCAGATGGACCTTATTTAGCTTTGTGAAGACTGCGCAAACGAGGCGGTCACAGGTTTGTATGAAAAATCTTTTCGTTACCGGTTTGTGTAAATAATCCTTTCGGTGAAATGACTCTTTCGGCGAAATAACTCATTTATTGTCACATTTAGCCGAAAGACATTTTGCCAAATGAGTTATTCATCGAAAGAGTTACTTTAACCGAAAGAATTTTTCAACTGAAAATATCGTACCGAGCATAATTATCGTGCGGCGAAGCCACATTAGACATTTTTACCTATCTCATAACAAAAAGATGTGACCTCACTGAGCAAACCGATTTGAAACCAAAAACCCAGAGGGCCGAGTGTGATATGCCATTCGAATCAGTTCGTCGAGATCGCAAAATGTCTGTGAGTGCATGTGACAAGAACATGCACTTGATTTCCTCAAAGATGGCTGAACCTATGTTCACAAACTTAGCTCAAGTCAAATGTCATAACACATAGATCAATAAGTCCCGAGACTAAAGCAGAGATGGCGTTCGTAGTAAACCAGTAACCACGTCTTTCTAGAGTACTAACCGTTGCTTGAAACGGGTCAAAATTTTAAGTCGATCCGACCAGAAACAGCTGAGTTATCGAGGTTGGAATAAAGTCGTTTTGCAGTTTGTTTAAAAAATGGAAAAAACCGAGTTTCGTGTTTTGATAAAACATTGTTTTTTAATGGGTAAAAACACCGTGCAAGCGAAACAATGGATTGAAAAATGTTATCCGGACTCTTGTCCATCAAAAGCAACGATTTGTCGGCGGTTTGCCGAGTTTAAACGTGGTCGTACCGACACAAATGACGCGGAACGCTCGGGTAGACCTGTGGAAGCCGTTACACCGGAAAATGTGAGTGAAGTGACAAAAATTTTAATGAAAGATCGTAAAGTGAAGCTCCGTGAGATTGCTGAGATGACACAGATATCATATGGATGAGTATTTACTATCCTTCATAAAAAATTAGCATGAAAAAGGTTTTTTCCAAGTGGGTGCTGCGATTGATGCAATGCACCCTGCCACAAGTCGATGAAAACAATGGCGAAATTGAACGAATTGGGCTTTGATCTGCTTCCCCACCCCCATACTCGTCAGATTTAGCCCCCAGTGACTACTGGCTCTTTGCTGATCTTAAAAAAATGCTCCATGGAAAAAGATTTGGCTCAAATGAGGAGGTCATCGCTGAAACTGAAGCTTATTTTGAAGCGAAAGATAAATTTTTTTATAAACATGGTATTGAAAAATTGGAAAAACGTTGGAACCATTGTATCACCCTAAAAGGTTATGATGATGAATAAATAAAAATTTTGCAAAAAATATGTTGTTTCCATTGTTAGTCTCGGGACTTATTGATCCATGTGTTACTTTTCCATAGATAGCTATTGAATAAACTACAGGGTAAAGTGTGTTGAAAATTGCAAAACCTCATTTAGAGTTACGATGAAAAATACGGAAAATTCTTTCAAATTGTGCTCAAAACTGTTTTAATTCGTACTGACTTCGGCTAAAACAGAACTAACTTCATTTTCTCAGAGACGGCAAATTCGGTTTTCACAAACCTAGGCTCAAATAAATCCTCAAAATTATCCGATCTTGAAATCGATTACATTCGAACTAGCTGCAGTTGGATTGTATGGGTGATTCATTCAGGAAAAAAATAACCGTTTCTATTAAAATCCCACATACTTATCCGCGTCATCAGTGCCTGTGCCGAGAGTCATTCTGGGAATGTTATCTCCATATGGACTATATGTCGGCAGCTTTTGTTTTCTCCTCGGGAACTAAGCTGGCAAATCGCGAAACATCCTCGCCTCGTTCTAGCGCTAATGAATATTTTAT
Organism: Malaya genurostris; assembly: GCF_030247185.1. NCBI lineage: Eukaryota > Metazoa > Arthropoda > Insecta > Diptera > Culicidae > Malaya > Malaya genurostris. Next base: position 51,178,275 of record NC_080572.1, read on the forward strand.
TTGAATTTCCACCGGAAAACCGTTAGCCCCGGTAAAGTATTTTCACACGCGTCGTTTCAGTTTTATTCCGCCTGAACGGAGCAGGTGGCCAAAAGTACTGAAAGGACTCCTATCCAGTACCTAACCTTCCTGCCATAGCAAAGCGTTCTTTAAAGGCTTCCATGCAGAGATGGCAGGTAAAAATTTCAAATATCTTCAGACGGGGTTGCAAAAGTCTGTGTATCCGAAAAAAATCTGCAGTTAGCTGGTATGTCTTTATTTCTTTATAAAGTATGATATGATTTTCAAACGTCTGCAAAAGTCTGCACAACAAAAAATATCTGTAGCACTATGTACGAAATCTGCAGATTTAAATACAAATCTGCAGATCCGGAATATCTGCTTCCGTGTCTAACACTCCGATGGTATTTGTTTTGTTTGTTTGAGTGGCACGGCAATCAATTGGGCTAAGTGGTCAACAGCAAAAATCGAGAAAAGAAATCCATATTTTTCGACTAATTTTGGATATGTGAAAATGATTTTGTTTCTGTTCAATCATAATAGGTGTAAAATTGTAGATTATTCACGTTGAGAAGCTCTGAAAAAATTTGATTTTCAACTGTCCTAGGTATGTATGGGAATATGTCGGACCGGAATGGTATTTGTGGTGAAACAATTACTGGGATGCGCGAAGGAATCTGACATATTTTGTTCTCCGGCTACACTGGAACCAAACGAAGGAGGAGGGAACCGAACACGGCATCGAAAAGTAGAAGGTTTAGGTTTATTTTCGTCTAGTAGTCTAGTAGGTTTATTTTCGTCTAGTAGTTTTCCATCATGGAGCACTGGAGTGTCGCTCACAGCGTTTTTATTTATAATTCAGTCGTACGTTACAACTATTCGTGAGTTTGAAGAACATTTTAAAGTATTGGAGGAGCTGCTCCACAACCTGTAACGGATTCAACGAAATTTTGCTTGTTTACCGTGCCGTCCAGGTGAAAGTGGGCTTCCTCGCTCATCATTACGCCGCTTAGAAAAATCCCACCACTGCCTAGCTTGTCTAGCATCTCATACCAAACAGTTTAGAAAACTTTAATTTTGTGTTATTTGTGGTCTTCTAACACTACTGAAAATTTTATAATAAAATGCTAAAGTTTTTCCCAATGGTATGGATAAAACATCATGTTGCTGCATTAAGAACAACAAGAGACATTCATGATTAAGTTCTGCCCATTCCTGTACAAATTAAATTTTGAAAAGGCGCCTCTTAGTAAAGTAAAACGAATTCACGTCAAAACTGCTAACATCTGACGATTATCTCTAGTTCAATATTGCAATTCTCTTGCTTTTCATCCGAACTACAGTGTGTTGGAAATCGCTATTTAGAGCGACGATGCAAAATAGGGAAAAATTATTCTAACTTTGACTCATAACTATCCACAAATTGAAAAAGATGTGTTAGTTCATTCCCAAACAAATTTTTTGGTTTTTATTAAGGATTCAAATATTTTTTTGTTTTTAAAGAATCCTACTACTACTAACACATTGTAATTCAAGTTCAAAGTTCAAGTGGCTTACACTTCCGGTACCGGAGATATGATCGTATATGTGACGCAACCGGCAAATAGCACTAGTTTCTAACTGTACAATGGTATCTCCGGAATCGGAAGTTCAAATGTATTATTTTCAATACATTTGGTTTGATGAATGTTTCTGAATATGTGACGTAAGTGCTGAAGCATACCTTTGTTATCTACCCGAATCAATCTTAAGGTCAGGTTCCTCAAAACAATTTTCAACAAATTTTAAAATATCCGTGAATTGCTAGGAAATACTCTTAGAAATGATAAGTTAGAATTAATCCCGAGGGTACACGCGACCGAGAGGTTGGTAAAAACCCTTCTTAATCCACCTAGCGGTGTGATAATGCCTTTCTTTTTCTTCTAAACAGTCTCATAAAAACACATTTTATCTTTTTATTGAATAATTTGTTACACTAATTTGGGCTCACTTTTGACACCAATTGATTCAGATTGAATCGAGCAGTTCTCAAAAACATTCATCACTGTTCATATCACATGGTAGGTATCATTTTTCCAACCGAGCGCTTGACATTCGCTTTGCATATTTGTATGAGAAGAGTGATGCTAATCTAATACCGTTTTTGTTTATTGATCAGAGCTGTTGTTTAGTACGCGTACCACGTGTTCGTTTTACTCGAAGTCAGAGTCGCCCGCGTGTAGGTGCAAAAACGAAAACGGTATAAAAAAACCCTTTTTAGTCCACTTAGTGGAATTTTCATAGATCTTGAAAAATCACGATAGGGGTACATAAATTTCGATGCCAAAAGTCTTAAAATTGCATGCAACGTCGAGATTTAGTGTCATCTCGAAAAAAAAATTTTTTAAATCGACTTTGATATTTTTTCCCAGAAAGTCGATTTATTAAAAAAAAATGTTTTTTTTTAGATAACACCAAATCTTGACGTTTCATGCAATTTTAAGATTTTTGGTACCAAAAAAAAAAAACAAAGTGTTTTGTCGGTTACGTCACTTATATTATTATATCTCCGGAACCAAAAGTCACAGCCATTTGGTCTTCGAACTTGATCAATGACCTAACAATAGCTTTCAAACGGGCCTAGACTTGTTAAAATCGGTTCAGCTATCTCCGAGAAACTTGCGCGGTAAAACACTACACGTTTTGTCGGTTACGTCATTTATACAATCATATCTCCTGAACCAAAAGTCACGGCCATTTGATCTTCGAACTTGATCAATGGTTCGATAGTAGCTTTCAAAACGAGCCTAAGTTTGTAAAAATCGGTTCAGCCATCTGTGAGAAAATTGAGCGCGTTTAAATATCTTCGAAAAGTGCACACACTCACACATACAAACACACTCACACACACATACACATACGCACATACAAACACACACAGAGAGAGAGAGAGAGAGAGAGATATTTTCCGATCTCGTCGAACTGAGTCGAATGGTATACAACACTATTGGTTTCCGATGCTCCGTTCGAAAGTCGGTTTTTCCAGCAATTCTCATACCTTTGTATAGAGAAAGGCAAAAAGGGTGGAACGGTGCGTCGAAACCATGTTTTTTCGTATTCTAAAACCATTGCACGTATCAACATGAACAAAACGGCATTTTTCGATAATTAAAAAAGTTATTAACAATTAAAAGTGCGAAAAAAGTGTCGAAAATCAAAAAAAAATTCGCCAATTCGTTTCTTCTTCATGGGATTTCGGTACTTATCTGTGTCGTGAATTTTAGTATGATTAGGCATTTCGACCTACATATAATAAATTCAGCGAATAATCCATTTCATTCAAATGTCAAAAAAGACAAAGACAAAGACTTTGTTTGAATTAAAGCTGGCTGATTTAACACTTCGATTCAGCCAATTAAACCATTATGAGCCAACTGATTTACCACTTTGATTGAGCCAACTAAACGAAAACGACAACCTGTGCTACTGTTACTACTGTAAATGCAATTCAAGTGAAATGAGAAGTCATATTTTTTGCAATAGCGTCATAACACGTTCTTTTTTTTTGTTATTATTATCAATATAATCATTTGTAATTACAGCATGTATGTAAATAACGGTAACTGTTTTTATTGAAAATATTAATACACCACGCAGTGTGCTTCTTTCACGAAGGCGGTGGTGTTTTCTTCTTCCATACCAGCACGTACCAATGCGTACCGGTTTTGCATCGTCATTTTGTGAGACGGTTTGAAAGTCTTCGACACTAATCGCCCTATAATTTCGAAAGCGGAAGTTGGATCTGGATGAAACTGCACAGTATTTCTTGACAACGGGAGCTTCAATTTGAATCAAAACTTGTGAATATCGGTTTAACCGTTGCCGAGGAATCGAAGTGAGTTCCGTTTTTGGAGTCTTTTTTCTTCACTATTATCAGTGCTTTCGGAACCGGAAACTGGGGTCTAGTAGTTACACATATTACCTTGAACTTCCGAAACCGAAAATCGGAACAAGATTCAATTTAATAGCAGCTTAAGAACTTTCATTTCGACTTTGTGAAAATTGGTTCAGCCATCTATGAGGAAAGTGGGTTCCTCTTAAAAAGAGTTGTTAGTAGTAATTAATTGCACATCGACTGAATCTAAATACAGCCTCAGTGTCGATTTCACTAATAGGTAATTTGTTATTTTTTATACTGAGATTAGATGCGTTCACAATCAGGGAAAAATGTTATGATTCGGTGCTACAGAAGAATCCAAATTTTTCACTTTTTCGCACCGTATATTTTGAAAATGACGCTAAAGTTAACATCCTTCTTGAAGCGTGAAAACGGATGCCTCGGCACGAGTAAAATTTCTCCACGTCAGACCAGTTTCAAAAGAGCCCTCGTTGGCAAATGATTCCCTACGAAATACATCCAACAGCAGAGCATCCTTAATGTCTAATTACACATCATACATCGCCCTTTATGAAGTTGTACGTCCTGTTCCCGCCACCAGCCAAACGGTTGTCCAAGTAATACTCAACATCATTTTAATGATTATAACCAGCCTTAATTACAACCAGCGGAATCTCTTCTTCGCCAAACTTGAGATGGTAGAAAGAGAAGCCAAAGAAAATGGAAAGAAAAGGAAGCCAGTCTACAGGGGCCTTGCACGATCGACGTTTCGCGCTGTAAGCGAAAAGAAATGCGCGAGCTTTCGTGTTCCAGGTTCTCCGGTCGCAGCGGAAAGGTGAAGATATTTACATAAAAAGCAATATTACCGTACAAATAGTGTCTAATATTATGAACACCGCCGGGTTGGCATCGTACTTAACTCTTGCGTTGCTGTGTTGTCTACAGACTTTCCCGGCCATGACGAGTGAATATACTTTTCCGGGGCTTTCATTCACTGTACCGGCAAGCGTAAGCAGGATGTCTAATTGAACACTTGCGGGAAACGTCTACCGGTGGTGACACTCGCTGAATCACTTTGGTCCATCACGGCGCTCGGTGTCAGGTGTGTGTGTGTGTTCCACGGCAGACGGCAAGCGACATCGCCGGCAACGAGCACGGTTGTAAACGATGGTAAGATTCCGATAAGACGTGGCTGCTGACAAAACTACACGGAAAGCAACTGGGCCACTGGGCTGCTGCGTGTCTTGATTTGCGTTTTTTTTTGAATGGCGCAATACCTCTGCATCTGATGAAGTCTTTACCGGAACGCGGAATGCGCTGCACGTTTGGAAAGTGAATGAATTCAAATCCGAACCGCTGACGATATTTATATTAGCTTTCTGCGTAACGAATCTGTGCTCAACAGCGAACACACACACACACACTTTCGTCACTCACTCACCCCCGTGGAAGTTGTAATACGAATTCTTCACCAGGAAGAGATCATTGGTCAGTTGGTTTCTAGGAATCGCGCTAATTACCGTTGCCAAGACAGCTTATGGGTGGCCATTTCGAAAGTATCGCGTGGTTAAAGTCCTCAATAAAGACGTTGATTAACACAATCAGTCAGGCAGTAAAACTAATCATGAAGCCAGAGTTTGCAGACTTATTCAATTTGTTTCTCCTTTTTATGGATGTTCAACATAGCGTAAAATCGCCCAATGCCCATTGAATGACATTATCTTATGCAACGGTTTGGCGTACATCGGTAAAAGTAACTGACCGGCACATAACTTTGCATAACCTCGATTCAGAAGCCATGGCCGCACCTGTCCCTTTTTCAAGTGGGTCACGAGGACTGACATTTCTATCAATGAACTACTTTTCGATTCTCAACCGAAGAAATATGTTAGTCGTGGCCCGGAAAAATGATCCAACTTTCTGCCGTAGGCCCAGGGTCGATAGACGGCCTACTAACGTGTATGGCAAGGAGCAGCTCACGAATAATGGGTTTGGCGGTTTGTAGGCTAATTGAAATGTTATTAATTCTCATTGATCAAAAACTGTGCCTGTCTGCGTAGCTCGGAGCTCTCGTGCAGTCAAAAGGAAATTCAATGAAACGCAGCGGCTTTTGTAATACGAATCACGATCAATCGAACTCATGCTCGTAATTGAAAAGGGAATCATTCAAACAGGGAAAGTGGTTAATCAGAAACAACGGCGCTCGGTTCAAGTGTCGAATGTTTCTAAAGAGGTGATTGTGGAACCGAAAGAGCTGCCTTCAATGAAACGCTCAGGATTAATTGCTACTTTACCACAGCAAATAATCTTGATTCAAGCGGATTTCTAGCAATGAATACTTTCCAAAAGCACACAAGCTAACTAATTACAAGCAGTGTAGAACACTTTGATGACCTGCAAAATGCTTGAAATTAGCATTCCTTTCGCACATCCGACCGAGAACGAACAACCAAAGCTGGAACATCTTATGGAATGAACAGAACAGAACACATCCATTCCTTAGCACAAGCTTTAACTTATAGCCATTGGGACGTAACACACAGAGGAGCCTAATAAATATACACAACACATCTTAGAATATCACACACTCGGCAGTGTTCTGGCCAAACACAGTCCGGAGCCTCTAAAAGTCCTTACTGGAATTTCAGTGAAAAAGCCTACATTCATTTCCAGACCGCATAAATAAAGCATTCAAAATAATAACAATAATCAAAATCCGTCTCCATTTTCCATCTGTGGAAAGCTTGCCCGTAGGCCGAAGCCCAATCACAGCGACTGAAAATGCTGGAAAATGCGGCTGTCTCGGTACAGTCGACAGTTGGAATGAGGTTTATTAGATTTTCTAGCAGTCCAACAAAGGGTTACTTAATAGAGGGCCAGGCTATACATAAAACATTCGTCTTACTTTTCATGTTTTATGAAGCTTAGAAAAGTGTATGTTTTTGTGCATAGCTTTATTGTAACCAAAAGATTGTATTTTTTGACTGATTTTGTGTTTCTACTACCGAAGTCATAACAATACATGTCGGAAAAAGCGTCGAAATAGATGGTAGCCGAATCAGGAGTGTAAGAAGGGTGAGGTAAAATTTGCCTGTCACAATTACTCCAATAGTGATAGTTCGAAGCCACCTGATTGCAAATTCAGGTAACTTTTCTTTCAATCTAGTTGGGTTCGATGCAATACTTCTGTGATGGTATACGACACATCACTTGCGTGAATATATCCTTGTTAGGGAACTTATCTAACTCACTGAAGTTCGATAAAAGTCGAATCGTTCGGTAAATCAGAAGCGACATTACACTTTGGTACCAAAAGGTATTTTGCAAGTAGCGATAACTTTACGTCTGCTGACCGGTTTATGTTGAACTGCGAGGTGGCATTGAAAGCACAACCAAAACTGCTAATACACTGACGGGTCGGAAACGAATCGTGAAAGTGGGAATCAACAAAAAACACTTTCGTCAGCAGTGAATTATACCGATGTTCGATAAGTCTCGACCTCAGCTCGTAACCAAGGCTTTGGTATTACATTCCTTTTGCTGATTTTACCTATTCTGTTTCAACAGCGCTTCGAAGCTGATTCAAGCATATGATAACTGGTATTGAACCCCAAACCCAGACTTCTACTCGTTCGACACCAAATATCCAACCTTTTGGATGAACTTCAAAAGTAATTCCAGATATGGGTAACAGGTCATCGTCATCGGACTTTTCACACACTGATCTAGATGAACATGGTTTGTCATACTGAACATGTTTACAAGGGTAATCTGGTATAATAGCAAACAGTGTTTTGCAAGTAGCATTAACTTTAGATCTGCCTAGCGGTTTATGTTAGTTCAACATAAACTACTACGCACTGATGAGCCAAAGACGAAAGTTAAAATCAAACCAAACCACCTAGCATGCATTTTGGATCATATAAAATTGATTTTCACTGCAAATTACTATAACCTACAAATTAAAATAGTTTTCAGTCAAATTTAGAAAGACATTAACTTTTTTATTTCGTCACTCTGAATGACGGTTTGCTATTTCAAACACACTTCACCATGTGACTCCGGAACCGGAAGTTGGATCCGAATAAAATTCAATGGTACCTCATGGAACAATGGGACCTATTATTTAAGGCTAAGTTTGTATAAAACTGGTTAAGTCATCTATGTAAAAATGAAGCGAAATATTTTGCCGAAGTTTTTTTTCGTCCTGTCAGTTTATTTTACTTTACCATTATGGACAAGGTCGCCAAGAGATGGGGGGGGGGGGTGAAATCCCCTTGGGCCTGGACTTTTTCAGAAGGCCCGGAAATTCGAAGATTTTAAAGTGTTTCTGATTCTTCATTATCAAATCCTTCCTCGAGACTTTTTTTTACTCGTGCAATCCAGAGATGTAGTGAAGTCTATTTTTTTTTGCTCACCAAACAGATAATGGGGTAATTTTGCAATTGGCCTTGATTATGGAACATGTATTTGCCGAGCAATGAATGAGTGCTGGCAAAATTGTTGGAAGATCCACTTTTTTTCATCGAAAAATTGTGTTCAGCAACGAAGCTCATTTTTGGTTGAATGGATACGTAAACTAACAAAATTCCGCATCTGGAGTAAAGACAAGCCAGAAGCGTTGCAAGAGCTACTAATGGTTTCCAGAAAAGACACTGTTTGTTGAGGATTTTGGTGGCATTATTCGCATGGGCCATATAAAGCAGAGCCGCGGCCAGCATTTGCAAACATGAAATTATATTGATTCCAACAAAGATTTCATCAATCTTTTTGTTTTAATCGATTTTTGCTGGAAATTTGAACTGCATAATCATGGATGACGAAACCTACGTGAAACTCGATTACAAATCCTTTCCGGGATCACAATATTATACGGTGCGAGAAGGGCTAGTGTTAAACCATTCCGAGACATCGATTGAAGTCGAAATATTTAGTATGAAAGCTATGATCTGGCAAGCAATTTGTAGCTGCGGTAAGATTTCGAAACCCTTCATCATCACTGCTTCAATGAACAGCGAAATATACATCAAGGAATGTTCACAAAAACGACTTCTACTCACGATTGGAAGCCACAAGGATCCTGTTGTCTTCTGGCGAGATCTTGCTTCTTGCCACTACTCGAAATCAAAGGTAGAATGGTATACTACCAAAAATGTCACTTTCGTTCCAAAAGACATGAATCCACCAAATTGCCCCCAACTTCAACCAATTGAGGAATTTTGGGCACTAACGAAGGGACATCTCAGGAAACATGTCTCGGCAGCCGAAACCATTCAACAATTCGAAAAAGAGGGGAAAAAGTGTCAAAATTTGTCGCCAAGAAGTCTGTATGGAATTTAATGAGGAACGTTCGCAAACAGATGCGCCAGCTAGTCTACAATGGCTAAGTAGCAAATGTTGAGAATAATATTCTGTTGTTCTAGTCTAATATTATCAGTATATCGAATAAAATTTGAATATCTAACACTTGTGAAATATTTACAGCGAAATCAAAGTGCGTCCATACTTTCTGGGACAGTTCAACTTTTTTTTAAACTGAACGCGAAAACTGTCAGAGATCCCGATGATTGACCAACCCCAGAAAAAAATCGTTGACGTCAAATGTATTTCTCATATAAAGTACCTTAAGGTCTGAGGACAGAGGGTCGCGTGTTGAGTTTTAAATCGACCACGTGGCTCGCTCAATTCCGCATCGTATTTCTCTTGTACTCTCTCGTATATGAGCAAACTGTACCGGGTTACCAGCATACATTTTATTATTTTGAATAGAAGTTTTATCACATTAATCTATCGTATGGGTTGGACACTACATGGATTCCAATGAACAATGAAAAGTATGTGTGTTTGGCAGCCTTGTCGAGCCAATTTTATTTCTCTCTCCCTTTTCAGAATGCTATCAATACCGAATGCATTGAAACTGACTTTGTTTCACAGAAAAATACAAGATTTTATTTTTATCGCGATAACATATATGTTTTATGTACTAATCGCATCTAAGCTAAATTATCTAGACTTTGTTACGGTAGATTTATGATACAAGCCTTCAAAGCCGAGATATTCGATGAACAAGTAGAGGTATGTATTTCCGAACGTTCCAATTTTCAGCAGATCTTCGGTCAGAAAAAAATACAACACGACCGCTAAACTCAATGAATCATTCTGAAAATTTCACAGAATATTCTCAACTAAATTTCGAAGACATTGTCAGGTGGGTTTTTCTATATTCTGCACCGTTTCCAAGAAAATTTAATTTGAAACGGGAAAATAGAAAAAAAACCTACCACTTTACGGTACTGTCCTCAGCCCTTATGCAGGTCTTTCTGTGGCTGACGATCAGCGAGATGGGAATGCAAGCCGTTATTCGTACTAGAAAGAGTCATTTTGTCAAAAGATTGCTAAAGGAGATGGACTAGCTTCCATTAAACGTGGTACCTATCCAATATCCTACAATATCCTACATAATCCAATATCCGTGTGTGGTTCTACACCAATAAACGTGACCAAAAATAAGGATCATTATCGGTGTAAGAGCTGCAAAAATGTTGACAAAAATCTTTTTATTGATAACGATTATGGTTCTGGCCAAGTGCCACAGGATGTCAAAACGTGTTTGTGAAACGTAACAAAAGATTTAAGAAATAATTGTTCCATTAAAATTTACTTTTGAATTTTTGTATCGCCCTATGAAATTTGTCCTATTTTAATGCATTCATTAGATTGTTGTTTTCAATATTATCATTTAAAAAGTTCTACAAAACGATTTTTTTTCGCGAACAGCAGAATGATAATATAATGTGATATCAATTGAATAGTTGATGATCTGAAATCATATTAAGATTTCAATTTGATGTTGATGTTACAATCTTATTTCGATTTGTTCTCATTTTGATGTTTGACTTTACCTGGGTTCCTATACAGATTTGTTTAAAACCAATTAATTCAATTTGCAAAAAAATACTATCAAAACAAGTGCCCTGTTCATAAAAAGAGAATTGAAGCCAAATAGAAGCATTTTAGTTACTAATAAATATCTTTTCTGATCGCTGTGAACTCGACGGCATGCTGCAAGTAATCTAATATCTTTTATTCAATAAAAATACTGAAAATATTCAGGCTTCATTTACAACAGCTCTAATACAAATCATTTACAAAATTGGCCTACTTTTCATTCCCTCAAAGTAAACTAGTTCAGTCGGAAACAATCATTTCCAACTTCAGCCATTGTGTTATGAAGATGACATTCACCATTCCCGAAGTCGAAAGCCAGGCTGAATCGAAAATGTCAACCGTTGCGTTACGTATTTCCTCTCAATTCACTTTCAGGTTTTCGTTACATAGCTTTCTGTTACCGAGACTGCATTATTAGCGAAATCGTCTTACTGAATTAATCCAAATTTGTATTTTTTTAGCTTTTTACTCATTGAATAGTAGCCATCTTTTCTATTATCTCGAATTGCCTTATAAATTCAAATTATAAACAATGAATCAGTCGACTTAGCGGTCGAGAATGACCCAACTCCGGCTTTTCTTTTTTCGTATTTCATAAATAGTTATTTAATGATCTTTTAACTTGGCAAACGTGCCCTCAGATATCATAAATTAATTTATTTTCTTTTCTCCCATTTGCAGGAAAGTTTCGCAACAACCGCACTAATCAGGTAATCACATTTCAGGCGAGCAATCGTGCAACTCCCAGCTGAAATCGTATGCATCAATTGTGGTTACAATTATCCCGAATTTGGAACCAACGTCGAAAAGCATGCCGTAAACAGGAGCAAATATAGCATCTACACATAAAATCCTAACTGCTAACAATTTTCCACAACTAGCCGCATTCCGTCGGGGATTTCATGCAAATGTTTGACCAGAAATTAGATCAAAATCCACAACATGCACCTGGGCGGAAAAAGTGGTTTCTCCTACGTCGCCTCCCCGGGTCCGGAAAATAAACCGTATTCAGACCAGACCGAAACTTCACAGAAAGTCAAATCATTTTATGGTCTAGTTAGGGGCAAGTCGGTAAAGGAAAAAAAAGCCCTCACACAGCAGAATGTTTTCATTATCAAAGTTTGCACGGGTGCAATTTTCGGCTATTTTGCACACGTCAAACCACATTAGCTGGGAAAACAATTTCACTCTATCACACCTCTTGCACCGGCTTCGCTCTAAGCGCTGGGCAGAATCCCAGAATCCTCTCTTTCCGTAAACCGTTCCAGTCCCCGTTCCAGTGCGGAAATGTAATTAATGCTGACAGCAAATTATTGCGTTCACCCACCGGATATGCGTCTGTGGTGCTGGTGACGGTCCTTGGTGTGATTCAATAAATAAATTATTTCGTTGTTAAACAGAGAAAACGGCTTAGCCAGCCACAAACGGATCGGATTGACCATACAGGCCGGAATTTTCATGCATATTAATCGTATGTGGCGCGGTTTTCCGAATAAACAGATTAATTAGTGATTTTGTCGAGTATGGGCAGGGTGGGTTCCCTGACGGGTAGAGATACGAGAGTCACACTAATGTCAACCGCACGAAATCCGTTGCGGTCCGAATGATTCTGGTCGAATGTCAATATGTTTTTGGTAGTTTGAATTGTTGATGGGATATTAAGCTTTTCTGATCAGTTCTGTTGACATTATTTAGGCCAATATCTGAAGTGCAATTCAAACTTTTCGGAAGCAAAAACAGTTCTTAAGTGATTTTAGCATAGATTTAGGTAAGCGTTTTGTCTTGTTTGTACACTCGCTTGCTTTTACAAATACTGTTGTATTTCAATGTCAATGTAAAATTTCGATTCTGAAAAAAGTTTGTCGCATAAAAGTTTTAAAATATGCACTTTGGATGCGAAAAATCATAGCTACTAAATTTTGTTTTAAATTAACTTTTACCCGTTTTTATAAAAAAAACCGATATAAATCATATCTTGATGATTGTAATTATGTACAAATTCTATATCGAATACTATACATGATTTTTTGTTTATGTTTCGTATGGAGACCGGTCGGATTTCCATCGTTCAATTCGGGTTGATTACCATTTTCCGAATGTCTTCGTTGTTCGCAAATTGTGAATAAGTGAGCGGTTATTCGATGAGTGCTTCTTTGATTCGGGAAGGAATTTGGAAAGAATTATCGCTCGTTGTAGGGTGTTGGGAAAAGGCACATTTAATGGGCAACATCAAGGGGAACGACAGATCCGGATCATTTCGATAAAATTGCACCCTGTTGTTTACACTCTTCTCTAACCACCGTTTTCATTAGTTTGTTTCGAAATGCGGTGACTTTCAGCAGAACAAAGTCGAAAAATTGTGTACAAATGGTGCACAGAACGAGGACTGTCACTGAGAAAGATAACAAAAATGGAAGGAGTAAGTAAACAAGCCGTGCGAAACGCAATCAGAAAGTATAAGTATTAACCTTTGAGGATAAACCGAAAACGGGTCGAAAAAAAGGTCCTGCTAACCCTCAGGTGGACAAACGTATACTGAAGGCGTTCGAGCAAAAGAAGGAGCTTTCAGTTCGGGATGTGCCCAAAAAAGTGGGCACTTCGAAGTCAAATGTTCTTTGTGCTAAAGAACGTTTGAATCTTCGAACCTATAAGAAGCCGAAACAACAAAAACGTAGTCCGAAACAAGAAGCATCGATCAGGCCGAGGGTTCGAAAGCTGTACAATACGATTCTTGCTGGAAATTTGAACTGCATAATCATGGGCGATGAAACCTACGTGAAACTAGATTACAAATCCTTGCCGGGACCACAATATTATACGGTGCGAGAAGGGCAAGTGTTAAACCAGTCCGAGACATCGATTGAAGTCGAAAAATTTGATAAGAAAGCTATGATCTGGCAAGCAATTTGTAGCTGCGGTAAGATTTCGAAACCCTTCATCACCACTGCTTCAATGAACAGCGAAATATACATTAAGGAATGCTTACAAAAACGACTTTTACCCATGATTCGAAGTCACAATGATCTTGTTGTCCTCTGGCGAGATCTTACTGCTTGCCACTACTCGAAATCAACGGTAGAATGGTATACTACCTAAAATGTCACTTTCGTCCCAAAAGACATGAATCCACCAAATTGCCACTACTTCTACCAATTGAGGAATTTTGAACATTAACGAAGGCACATCTTAGGAAACATGTCTCGGCAGCCGAAACCATTCAACAGTTCGAAAAAGAGGGGAAAAAAGTGTCAAAACTTGTCGCCAAGAAGTCTGTATGGAATTTAATGAGGAACGTTCGCAAGAAGGTGCGCCAGCTAGTCTACAATGGCTAAGTAGCAAATGTTGGGAATAATATTCTGTTGTTGTAGTCTGATATTATCAGTATATCGAATAAAATTTGAATATCTAACACTTGTGAATTATTAACAGCGAAATCAAAGTGCGTCCGTACTTTCTGGGACAGTCTTTATATCTAATCGTACAAATACGAGTCCAACCGTTAATAAGAAAGCCGAATCAATCAGAAAAATGGTGGGTGGTACTAATTTAAAAAAAAACTTTTTGTGGCGTGTCGGCTAATTTCATTTAATGACTTTTTTTATTTGGTTGGTTAGGAATTACTAGTATTATCAGCATTTTCTGTATTTTTAGTACTTTTAGTATTTTTAGTATTTTTAGTATTTTTAGTATTTTTAGTATTTTTAGTATTTTTAGTATTTTTAGTATTTTTAGTATTTTTAGTATTTTTAGTATTTTTAGTATTTTTAGTATTTTTAGTATTTTTAGTATTTTTAGTATTTTTAGTATTTTTGTATTTTTAGTATTTTTAGTATTTTTAGTATTTTTAGTATTTTTAGTATTTTTAGTATTTTTAGTATTTTTAGTATTTTTAGTATTTTTAGTATTTTTAGTATTTTTAGTATTTTTAGTATTTTTAGTATTTTTAGTATTTTTAGTATTTTTAGTATTTTTAGTATTTTTAGTATTTTTAGTATTTTTAGTATTTTTAGTATTTTTAGTATTTTTAGTATTTTTAGTATTTTTAGTATTTTTAGTATTTTTAGTATTTTTAGTATTTTTAGTATTTTTAGTATTTTTAGTATTTTTAGTATTTTTAGTATTTTTAGTATTTTTAGTATTTTTAGTATTTTTAGTATTTTTAGTATTTTTAGTATTTTTAGTATTTTTAGTATTTTTAGTATTTTTAGTATTTTTAGTATTTTTAGTATTTTTAGTATTTTTAGTATTTTTAGTATTTTTAGTATTTTTAGTATTTTTAGTATTTTTAGTATTTTTAGTATTTTTAGTATTTTTAGTATTTTTAGTATTTTTAGTATTTTTAGTATTTTTAGTATTTTTAGTATTTTTAGTATTTTTAGTATTTTTAGTATTTTTAGTATTTTTAGTATTTTTAGTATTTTTAGTATTTTTAGTATTTTTAGTATTTTTAGTATTTTTAGTATTTTTAGTATTTTTAGTATTTTTAGTATTTTTAGTATTTTTAGTATTTTTAGTATTTTTAGTATTTTTAGTATTTTTAGTATTTTTAGTATTTTTAGTATTTTTAGTATTTTTAGTATTTTTAGTATTTTTAGTATTTTTAGTATTTTCAGTATTTTTAGTATTTTTAGTATTTTTAGTATTTTTAGTATTTTTAGTATTTTTGGTATTTTGAGTATTTTGAGTATTTTTAGTATTTTTAGTATTTTTAGTATTTTTAGTATTTTTAGTATTTTTAGTATTTTTAGTATTTTTAGTATTTTTAGTATTATTAGTATTTTTAGTATTTTTAGTATTTTTAGTATTCTTAGTATTTTTAGTATTTTTAGTATTTTTAGTATTTTTAGTATTTTTAGTATTTTTGGTATTTTTAGTATTTTTAGTATTTTTAGTATTTTTAGTATTTTCAGTATTTTTAGTATTTTTAGTATTTTTAGTATTTTTAGTATTTTTAGTATTTTTAGTATTTTTAGTATTTTTAGTATTTTTAGTATTTTTAGTATTTTTAGTATTTTTAGTATTTTTAGTATATTTAGTATTTTTAGTATTTTTAGTATTTTTAGTATTTCTAGTATTTTTAGTATTTTTAGTCTTTTTAGTATTTTTAGTCTTTTTAGTATTTTTAGTGTTTTTAGTATTTTTAGTATTTTTAGTATTTTTAGTATTGTTAGTATTTTTAGTATTTTTAGTATTTTTAGTATTTTTAGTATTTTTAGTATTTTTAGTTTTTTTAGTATTTTTAGTATTTTTAGTATGTTTAGTATTTTTAGTATTTCTAGTATTTTTAGTATTTTTAGTATTTTTAGTATTTTTAGTATTTTTAGTATTTTTAGTATTTTTAGTATTTTTAGTATTTTTAGTATTTTTAGTATTTTTAGTATATTTAGTATTTTTAGTATTTTTAGTATTTTTAGTATTTCTAGTATTTTTAGTATTTTTAGTCTTTTTAGTATTTTTAGTCTTTTTAGTATTTTTAGTGTTTTTAGTATTTTTAGTATTTTTAGTATTTTTAGTATTTTTAGTATTTTTAGTATTTTTAGTATTTTTAGTATTTTTAGTATTTTTAGTATTTTTAGTATTTTTAGTATTTTTAGTATTTTTAGTATTTTTAGTATTTTTAGTATTTTTAGTATTTTTAGTATTTTTAATATTTTTAGTATTTTAAATTTTTTTAGTATTTTTAGTATTTTTAGTATTTTTAGTATTTTTAGTATTTTTAGTATTTTTAGTATTTTTAGTATTTTTAGTATTTTTAGTATTTTTAGTATTTTTAGTATTTTTAGTATTTTTAGTATTTTTAGTATTTTTAGTATTTTTAGTATTTTTAGTATTTTTAGTATTTTTAGTATTTTTAGTATTTTTAGTATTTTTAGTATTTTTAGTATTTTTAGTATTTTTAGTATTTTTAGTATTTTTAGTATTTTTAGTATTTTTAGTATTTTTAGTATTTTTAGTATTTTTAGTATTTTTAGTATTTTTAGTATTTTTAGTATTTTTAGTATTTTTAGTATTTTTAGTATTTTAAGTATTTTTAGTATTTTTAGTATTTTTAGTATTTTTAGTATTTTTAGTATTTTTAGTATTTTTAGTATTTTTAGTATTTTTAGTATTTTTAGTATTTTTAGTATTTTTAGTATTTTTAGTATTTTTAGTATTTTTAGTATTTTTAGTATTTTTAGTATTTTTAGTATTTTTAGTATTTTTAGTATTTTTAGTATTTTTAGTATTTTTAGTATTTTTAGTATTTTTAGTATTTTTAGTATTTTTAGTATTTTTAGTATTTCTAGTATTTTTAGTATTTTCAGTATGTTCAGTATTTTTATTATTTTAAGTAATTTTAGTGTTTTAAGCATTTTTAGTATTATTAGTATATTCAGTTTTTTTTATTTTTTTTTTCATACGTACTGATTGTGTTTAAAGTACGCTTATTGATTTTTCTGAATGTTTCTTTTGTTATCGATACTATCGTCAAATATTTAGTAGTATTTATAAATACAATGTTGCGAAAGGTCCCTTCTCTTTTCTTGTATGTTTCTGATATTGTCCTCTTTACGTCGGGTGTTTCTTGCTCCGTAATGAATATAAATCGACACCTGATGTTGAAAAATCAACAAACGAAATGATTTCGTAATTATCAACACTTGTCGTTCAAAGAAACCTGTTTTCATGCTGTTAGTTTAAAAATCGAAAATGTTCAACACCCGCTAATGGTAACCATAACCGATCACTTCTTTTGTGTACAATTTCTTTCCACTATGCATTGATCATCAAAGAAACCGAGACAATGCCGGAAGTTGGCTCTTGGCGATTTACAGTTGGCTCCGTACGGAAATTATGTCGCTTCGGCAATGATCTGCTTCGATGGTGATCGATGAACGAAAGGCAGTATTTCTTTCTTTCTCGCTCCTGCCTTCAGCTTTTCTTGTTTATGGGAGCGATTAGCGTCAATTTGTTTCGAATCTTTCGCTTGGGAACTTTTTTCTTGGAAATTTTCTCACCTCCGTCGTGTGAGACTTGCAGCTCTTGGAAAGGCTTACTGTACAAACGTGAATGGTTTAATTGAAACCCCATTACATGATATAACGAGTGATAATCACTGTTTTACTGATCGTGACATTAAATACTGTGTTAGAGCAGCGTTGACTTTTGTTTTTGTTTCGCCTGCAAGATCGGTTCGTGAATATTTTTGCTTTGAAAACCAGTAAAACAATGAACAGATGGGTGGAATCTAATCGAAGCTATTTCAACCAAATCCAGTATGAAATTTACGAACTTAATGAGATCTTCAACGATCAATTAAAATGTTATAGTAGTATATTTGAAATTCCCATTTTGCATAACATCTCCTACTCGTAAAAATCCATCGAAGTGTTTGACCATAAACAAAAATTTGTTAAATATAGTACAATAATTGTAGTTATAATTTCTGTCACTGACATCTTTTGAAACAAAATGTGGGTAGAATTCGGATTGCCATTTTCTGAAGAACGCTTTAGAAAAACAGTTCAATAAATACTTGAAGCATTTCGAGTCATCTGTTCAGTGTAATAAAAAATCGCAAGCTTCACTTTTATCATTCTTCATCCATAATTTCCATTGTTATAAATAGAAGTTTGATGCGTTGGTAGATGAATGATTCTTGACAGGTATGCCCAAAAATATCAGTACTCGCAACATTCAATTGCTTACTACCGGCACCACACGGGAAAAAACGTCCGGCAGAGCTAATGATTCGAATCAAATGAAGTACTGCGTGGGAGTGTTGAAATTGGTCCCTCAAAGTGTAGGTACGTAAACATGAAAACATCAAACGGCACTCACGCAGGCAATCGAGAAGTGTTTCAAGTTCAAGTGCGCAGGCTGACGTGCGGCACTGCTGGAAGCCACCAAATAGACGGAAAGTGTGGGCTTAAGGATGGGTGTGATGACAGTAGATTTCTCCCCCACCCCTCTCCTGAGATTCGTTAGTGAATAATTCATTTGGCTTGTTATGAGGCAATGCACGTTTCTCACCGCAGAAGCTACGTCATTTTGCGATGAAGTAATGTTGCTGTAATACACCGAGAAACAGCATGCTACTGCTTGGGTATCTGATTCGTTTCACTAGACAATCAACCATAAACCACCACTTTCGAGTGTTGCAATGTCTTTTTATTTAATGGCCTGACAATGCACTCTGTCGACTCTATCCAGACACCGGAGATTAAAATTCCAACTTGTTTTGATTGAAGCATTTGGTTGCTCTTCGTTTGACAGCCAGTACCAGGATATCGTTGAGTATTCGGTATTTTAAATCGAGCTGCAATCCCCCTTCGATTCAAACGAATTCCCTAACGAATTTCCGTGAGACAGAACGGCGTTTGATCCAATCATGTTTGCTCTGACATGTGGAAATCATTTTCAATGCCTGTGTTGAAGCCGCATAATTTTTACGATATCGATTATAATTGATTTTTTTCGGCAATCATGAACTTAGAGAAGCGAAGAATAAAAAATGAAAAGACGGATGATAGGTAATTCTAGACTAAATCAGTTATGAAATTTGAACGGAAAAGCTAGACTAGGCAAGCTCAAATAAGCATGATCAGAAAAAATTGAATTCTTCTTTCACTTCTCTAAGTTAATAATTGCCGAGAACAACCAATCAAAATCGACTTCAAGCAGTTTCACTTTCGACCTTTGCTTCAAGAACTTGAAACGTTACTGGAGTAGCAAATGGACCTCAGTATGAAGCTAGTGGGTTTGCTTCAACTGAATGACACTAATAATGCTGTGTACATTCGATTCTGTTTTTGAAGAACTGAAAGCCATTGTCTAAAAATAAAAACAATGTGCGCTGTGTGGAACACTATACAATAAAGTACAACACATCAATGTATACAGAAATGGGTACTATTGAAGTGCGTGTGCATCCACCTTCGTCCGCAAGCGATGGTTTTATTCTTGTCGCATTACATAGGAAGTGTGGAAGCTGATTTCCATTACATAGGAAGTGTGGAAGCTGATTTCGCATGTACCTATTGGGTTTTATAACAACATTGAGTGCTCGAGTTGGCAGTTCAATACATAGGGTGCTGGTTTTGTAAGCCAGTTGTCGTATGTTCGAGCCCCGACCTGGAAGGATTCTTAGTGTCAGTAGGATCGTAGTACTAGTCATGCTATGATTCTGTACGCTAAGAATCGGTACCGAGGTATGACAAACGTGAAGAAAATAAAACCGGTCATGTGACTTAAGCAAGTTAATCACTAAATGAACAAAAAATTTTAAAATAACAAAGGAACCGTTCAAATATAAGAGCATGAAAATATTAACACCAACAATTGAAAAAATATGTAAATCGGTTGAAAAGTTTTCGATATATCACGTTTGCCCAACGGTATTTTGAAATAAAATCGCGTTTAAAGTTTTGCTCTTCACATGCTTATGGATGGAACCGCTGCGATGAGAACTGCTGTCTATCGAAATCCTGTGCTCCTATATTTATAAAATTTTACACCCATATTTTCAAAAGTATGTACCTTTACCATAAACAATAAAAATAGATGCTATCATCAACTATGCATATAACTCCCTAACCTTCACTACACCTCAAAATACACTAAAGTCTTTTTTTATGAGAATTTACGTACCGCATAAAAAAACGCATAGCTCTGAAACTTCGCATAAAAACAACCGCATAACTCTGAAACATCGCATAAAAAACCTCAGAAGGGAAACCGCATAACTCTGAAAATTCGCATAAAAAAACGGATAACTCTGAAAATTCGCATAAAAAAGTCGCGTAAAAAACCGCATAAAAAAAGACCTCAGTGTACCAAAGTAAATAAATCTCATTTATGTCATTTTCACTTGAAGCGAAAAGTAATCCAGTTAAAATTCCAATTGCTGTCAAATCCATACATTCACCTGCAATGGCGATCGACACTGAGTTGGGTTGTGCTTCAAGCTATAACGCCATTAATAAATCGCCGTTAAAATTTATTCTAGAAAAAAACAAAGACAGGCGCGCGCGTTTCTTAGCTAAGTAATTAAAAAATATATAAGAATTAGGTCGACCAATTGTTTATCGTTCCCCCCTTTATTCTAAAACTGGGATTCAACAAACGCTCATAATCAAACAATCCAACGATGGGGACGGTAAATTTCCTCGGTACACCACTGTTTCGATGTAATGTTATAAGGAAAACAGTTTTGCCGTGAGCGTCATTATACTGAAAGTGAAAATAAACGGGTTCATGAAGAGAAAACATATTGCTCTTGTTCAATATGGCTACAATTCTTTCACGTCGATTGAAAATCTCATCGAGGATGATACTGCTTTGTTTAGCAGTGTGAAATACACATCAAAAGTTTCCATCGGGTATTGCTAAAAATGTTCAATTGTGATTATTATCAGCTTGTAAGAATCGGTATAGTAGAGCTTACGAGAAAACCAAATTAACAACTTTTGCAATATACTGTCGTTTTCGCTAACCCAGATTCCCCCCTAACTGCTGTCATACCGTTTGTTTGAGCCAGTTTCGAACCTAGGTTCAACAGCATGGAACTGAGAATCAAGTCCGTTTCGAACCTGATTCTTACGTCGGGTTTGCTCACACCCCCGTTGCTAAGTGCGAACTCAACACGGTTCCGTGAAAAGTGTTTGTTTGATGAAACTACCCTGCGTCAGTTTCAGTTTTCTTAAGCGAAAACTACATAAGTAATTCGACACTGCATGACTGTCGGTAAAGAAGAGTGTATTTTGTTAATTTCTCGGTCATTATCCTATACAGTACGTAACACTAAATACGGCGGTAAAATTCGTCGGAAATGAACGGCTCCAGAGTCAAAGCAAAATGTTGACTAATTCGACCAATCTCAACTTCACTTCATTGTATTACGCAGGTTCACTTCATTGCATTACAGATGCTTCGCATCAATTGTTAGCGTAAAGTGTTATACTATGACTCCCTTAGGGAAATTTTGAGATATTTATAAATGTATTAATATATTGTCTTCGAAAATGTGGGTATTTCATTGCAATAGGACTGAGAATCAAAATGTTTAATGATCCTGGTAAAAGTGATGTAAATTGGTTGATAAAAACCCTTTTTGCCTTTCTCAACCGACAAGTAAAAATTGACCCGGAGGGCCAAGTGTCATATACCATTCGACTCAGTTCATCGAGCTGAGCAATGTCTATGTGCGTGTGTGTATGTATGTGTGTGTATGTGTCAAATAATCTCACTAGGTTTTATCGGAGATGGCTGAACCGATTTTGACAAACTTAGATTCAAATGAAAGGTCTCACGGTCTCACACAGAATCCTTGAATTTCATCCGGATCCATTATCCAGTTCCGAAATTATAAGGTAAAGTGTGTTCAATATTGTACACCGTCACTTAAACCGGCGAAAAAAAAACTTTAAAAATTCTAAACTGGACTCGAAACCGTTATCAACAATCTGAAGGTTGAAAAAAGGTCTCATGGTTCTACCAAAAATTGGTAGGGTCATAAGACCATAATTTAAATGTTTTGTTGTACAACAAAAAATTAAATCGTCGTTTAGAGTACGATGGCAAAATCGTTGAAAATCTTCAAAACTTGAATAAAAACTAGAAGAGTTTGTACATCATGTTAGTTGGTATCCGTACGAACCGACTTCCTTTATACCGGTTCTCGGGTTCCGGTGCCGGAAGTGTATATAATTGTGAACCCACTTCGTTTTCATTAGGACAGTATTATATATGAGAAAGACATCACTACACCACTAAAGACTGTCCCAGAAAGTGCTAAACCAATCCGAGACATCGACTGAAGTCGAAAAATTTAGTAAGAAAGCTATGGTCTGGCAAGAAATTTGTAGCTGCGGATTTTAGGAAACATGAAAGTATGGACGCACTTTGATTTCGCTGTAAATAATTCACAATTGTTAGTTATTCACATTTTATTCGATATACTGATAATATTAGACTACAACAACATAATGTTATCCTCAACATTTGCTACTTAGCCATTGTAGACTAGCTGGCGGGCCTTCTTGCGAACGATCCTCATTAAATTCCGGACACACTTCTTGGCGACAAGTTTTGACACTTTTTCCAATCTTTTTCGAACTGTTCAATGGTTTCGGCTGCCGAAACATGTTTCCTAAAATGTGCCTTCGTTAATGCCCAAAATTCCTCAATTGGTCGAAGTTGAGGGCAATTTGGTGGATTCATGTCTTTTGGGACGAAAGTGATATTTTTGGTAGTATACCATTCTACCGTTGATTTCGAGTAGTGGCAAGAAGTAAGATCTAGCCAGAAGACAGCAGGATCCTTGTGGCTCCGAATCATGGGTAGAAGTCGTTTTTGTAAACATTCCTTGATGTATATTTCGCTGATCATTAAAGCAGTGATGATGAAGGGTTTCGAAATCTTACCGCAGCTACAAATTTCTTGCCAGACCATAGCTTTCTTACTAATATTTTCGACTTCAGTCGATATCTCGGACTGGTTCAACACTTGCCCTTCTCGCACCGTATAATATTGTGGTCCCGGCAAGGATTTGTAATCGAATTTCATGTAGGTTTCGTCGTCCATGATTATGCAGTTCAATTTTCTAGCAAGAATCGTATTGTACAGCGTTCGAACCCTTGGCCTGATCGATGCTTCTTGTTTCGGACTACATTTTGGTTGTTTCTACTTCTTATAGGTTCGAAGATTCAAACGTTCTTTAGCACAAAGAACATTTGACTTCGAAGTGCCCACTTTTTTGGCCACATCCCGAACTGAAATCTTCTTCTTTTGCTCGAACGCCTCCAGTATACGTTTATCCAACTGAGGGTTAGCAGGACCTTTTTTTCGACCCGTTTTCGGTTTATCCTCAAAGGTGTTATCCTCACCGAACTTCCTGATTGCGTTTCGCACGGCTTGTTTACTTACTCCTTCCATTTTTGCTATCTTTCTCAGTGACAGTCCGCGTTCGGTGCACCATTTGTACACAATTTTTCGATGTCGTTCTGCTGAAAGTCCACGCATTCCGAAACAAACTAATGAAAACGTATAAACAACTGCACAAGTGGTTAAAGAAGAATGTAAACAGCAGGACGCAGCCATAAAAATTAACAGATTCTGAACCATTGCGAAATGGCAGCAGTTTTTAGTTGCGTCCATACTTTCTGGGACAGTCTTTAGGTGGATTAAAACAGGTGTTTTTCCAAACAAACGCATTCTTAGTTTTTTCAGGTGCCTTTGACATCATGCCCCAACAGGCGTATAAAATGCCCCACAACAAAAGATAACAGTTCGGCTGAAAAGTTCGTATCGTTTAATAGAAACACACATTTTTTGCCAAAAATCGTTTTTATTATTCAACATAATTGCCATCAGAGGCGATACAGCGATTATAGCGATCTTCCAACTTTTCGATACCATTTTTGTAGTACGATTTGTCCTTTGCCTCAAAATAGGCCTCAGTTTCAGCGATTATCTCTTCATTGCTTTTAAATTTTTTACCAGCGAGCATTCTCTTGAGGTCTGAGAACAGGAAAAAGTCACTGGGGGCCAAATCTGGAGAATACGGTGGATGAGGGAGCAACTCGAAGCCCAATTCGTTCAATTTCAGCATCATCAATTCGTTGTTGTTTTTGATCGATTGTGAGCTCACGTGGCACCCATTTTGCACAAAGCTTTCTCATATCCAAATATTCGTGAATAATATGTCCAACACGTTCCTTTGATATCTTTAGGGTGTCAGCTATCTCGATCAACTTCACTTTACGGTCATTGAAAATCATTTTGTGGATTTTTTTCACGTTTTCATCGATAACAGCCTCTTTTGGACGTCCACTGCGTTCATAGTCTTCGGTGCTCATATGACCAGTACGAAATTTTGCAAACCACTTACGAATTGTTGCTTCGCCCGGTGCAGAGTCTGGATAACACTCATCAAGCCATTTTTTGGTGTCGGCGGCACTTTTTTTCATCAAAAAGTAGTGTTTCATCAACACACGAAATTCCTTTTTTTCCATTTTTTTCACAATAACGAAAGTAGCTTCACTCAAAATGCAATATCTCACAAACTAATAATCAGACAGCTGTCAAATTTATACACGTATCTTTTGAAGGTTGGTACTAACTGAAAATGGTATGGATTTAATTCTAGTGGCGCCCTCTCATATAAACGATACGAACTTTTCAGCCGATCTGTTATTTTGCTTCATAGCGATGATTCAAAATATGCCCATTGGAATGTCGCTATAGAAGAAAAGCAGGAAAAGAAAATGGTGTTTTCATCAGAACTTATTTGCGTAATCAATCGTTTGCAACTGGAAACATTATTTTTGATCACCCCAATATTACATCTTGCCTTAAGAATCATTGTATATCTTTAAAATAATGTTTAAAATGGAGCACACTACTGAATCGAGAGTGGAGCATTATGTCCTTACTGACTGACTGACTGACATATCAAAGATATGGCTTCATTTCGTTGCATGTCTAAACCATGAATAGAGAAATTAGCACTGCTAAAATAAAGGTTCTAAATAGCAATTAACTATTCGACCTTGCATCGATAAGCTAACTAATGATATTATCATTTTATTCCTATTTTGCAGTAAACGACAACTGCCAAACTTGCATAGCAGAGATCATCATCCTGCGTAAAGATAGTGTTAGTGATAAAACTTTTGTTTAGAAAATCCTTGAATGCTTCAAAAAGAGAGAAGAGTTTCAGCCGACAGGGGCGTTTTGTACGACTTACCTCTACTAAAAATCCTTTCAGTGCAAGGCTCTAATAGTACAACTGGCTTGTAGGTCAAAGAATCCATTTAATTGAAACTGCAACCTAAATGCACAGTCTATTCCACAGGAAAGAAGCCACAATCGTTTCGAGTGTAATACAAATTTTCAATGCATTAAAAAGACCCGAATAACTCCAGTCAAAAGGCTCCCAATAAGAAAGAAAAAATACACTAAAATACTTCGGCACAACCAATTTGTAAACAGTAAACATGACACCTGCTTTCGACGACCTTTACAACGTAGCATATTTGAAGAGTTCGCTGAGCCGTCCAATTTATCGGAGATTACGACAAATTTTCTCTTGATGGCATTTTTAAGTTTGGGTCGAGAGATTGGAATGTTCCTTGCAAAACAGAGACAGGTCTTCATCCTCTTGATGAACTCCCTTGAAGTTCTGCTGTCACATCACTTCATACAGCTCTGGTTCTGAATTTAGAACATTTTTTCTGTCTGCAAGTTTAGCTCGAAATGCTCAAAGCAAGCAAATGTATGCTTTGAGAAGCAGTACATAAATGAATGTCACTTTTACCGGATGTTTGACAGTAAGGTGAACGAAATCGGTACTGTTTCCCAACCTGGCACGCTTCACTCGACCCAACGTCAGTCGCTTTTTCATATGGGTCGCGCCAAGCAAAGGTTACGAACTTTGAAAACGTCAACATATCGTGTTGTTATCACAACCTTAACAAAAGACTATAAGTCTTCAACAACTAAACAACATAACCACTATCATTGGGCTCATAATGAGAATAATCTCAAACTAACAATCATAGATCTATGCTGTATTTCTGATCAGTTCTAATAACCAAATTGGGTTCATTATTTAATGATAAAATTCCTATTAGTATTTTAAAAATTTTAATGAGATGCCTCGTTACGATGTTCGTTCAAGTTAAACCCCCGTTAATCGATTTTATTACATTACAGGAATTATACGTGATCACACAGCCTCATCGTTCGATCGGCACGCGGAGGTTTACAAATCGCTGGGTTTAGGTAAGGTGGCTATTATTTTAATTTGATATTGATTGAAATTGTCCAACCGTGAGAGACCATTCGCTCGCCTGGTCAAGCCAGGTCGAGCTGGTGGAAGGTGCGATTACTAATCCATTTTCCATAACAATAAACAGCGAACCGTAATGATTATGTTACGGCGAACAGCTTCTATTGAAGTTGATTTAAGCAGTCAAGCACCGTAGCCCGTACCAAGGGCTATTGACAGACCGCATGTGCGGCTTTTCTGATACAATTACGATTGTAACGACACGGATCTTGGTTGAGTGGACGTGGAGCTCAATGGGTGAAAGGCAGTAGGGTTTTTATTCCAGCATTGGTCTGTCCATTTATGCACATTCAATTGTTAGAAGTACTCGTTTTCGTGGCCGTAATTTGATCAGTTTAACCGTTAACCTTGACAGTGCATTGAACGCTCGTATCATAGCACAACCTTAGAGCCAGTGAAGGGGCGGTGAAGGCGTTACGGAAGAATTGACCGAAGGTTACAATGCGCGTTTCGTTGTCCTTGGGTCTGTTGTTGCCAAATCAGGTCATGGAAGAATTGGTTTTGAGGTTACATGGTGAATTTCAGGAACATTCTCTAAAAAAACACGCAACCGCTGAATCGTCTAGGTAAGTTTGTGTTCGGTTTTTGAGCGAAAAATTCTAGAGCAGCTTTAATTGCTTAAACAGTACAAATGAAAATGGATTTGAAAATTTTTAACTAGTATATTTTTACCACCGCATCATGGGAAGTTATAGACACCACTAAGAATTTAAATCATAAGCCTTCTCCTATTCTTCTTCTCCTAACCTGGTTATCATTCACGTGAGACCTTCAATAAATCAACAATGGGGTAACCACCTGAGGAGAAAGTCTATCCCGAATCCTACCACTAAGGGGGGCCCAAAGTTTATCAACCGACAATATCATCAATGATGACATGATGCTAGTTAGTGAAAGGAGAGTTGATCGGAATGAATCTAAAAGTCTCAAAAACACATGGGATAATTAGTCTATGTTTATCAAGTTATACTGCGTTTAGAAATTTTTTCAACAACTAGTACAGTGTCAAAACTGTTACAACACTCGGAATGTGATTTCTGGCTAGTTTCATATTCTTGAAATAAATCCAATTGGTTGAAAAGTGTACATTTGATAATTCTATTTTTTTACACTGTCAATCCATAATCTGGTGATAGTGAAGTATCTGTAGATGGGAAAGTCGTAAGTAATTTGTGAAATCGGAGCGCCGAACCTCACTGAAGATAGAAACACTCGAATTTGACACCGTCAAACAGCTCGCAAATCTTATCCCGATTGAAAATTCTATACTATCGATGAGTTTTCCTGACATCTGTACTGCACTCAGGCTATTTTCTATTTTACCGTAGCGATGCCAGATTGTCACAATATCAAATCCATAGGTTTGAAAACTAAAATATCTTTCAATATTATAAAAGATTTCCGAGGAGTCTCCGACGAAATTTGGAGATCATATGGTATGAATAAGAAGCAGGATTACGGGTTTATTTTCGTTGAACTGCGGACAACCCTTTTATATCAGTAAAGCTCATAACATTCCAAAAGACAAGGTTTTCGAGGATATAATTAGGTATCAGAAAACGCAAATTTATTGAACTATCACATTTTCGCAGGGAAACCTTTTTTGAAGCAATTTTCAAGAGCGTATAAAGTAGCTTAATGTGCTACCTTATGTTCGGGAATTCAAGAGAACTCCGAAGGAAAACCATGAGCGTCATCAAACTATTTCAAAAGAGTGCAGCTAGCAGAAATATCAAAATATTAGTTTCAAAGGATTATTTTAATTTTTGGACATAAAATTCTTCGAGTGAATTCAAACTGTTGTTTAGTTCCTCAGGATCTACCATGTTTAGGTTTGATTTCCTACAATATAATAAAATTTCCCTCGCACTAATTATTTCCATCATAAATTTTGGAGGATTTCTGCTAAGTTTAAATGAATTTAGAACATTTCTGATTAAGTTATAAAATATCAGAAAGGGTATAGCCGGGTTTTAATACAAAAACTGCCCTCAAACAGAACAAAAATTGATATACGCTGTTTTTTGTTCACTAATGCATTCCTTAAATCATTGCTTGATATATCGACCCAGTCGTGCGGGTGTGCGTAAATAACATAAGGAATAAAGTTCTTTTATCATTATTAATTACATTAATACTCAAGCCCTGAGCTCAAGATGTAGATTAAAATGCATGGTATTTAGTTCTTACGGCATGTGATAACAGTTCGGCTGAAAAGTTCGTATCGTTTAATAGAAACACACATTTTTTTGCCAAAATTCGTTTTTATTATTCAACATAATTGCCATCATAGGCGATACAGCGATTATAGCGATCTTCCAACTTTTCGATACCATTTTTGTAGTACGATTTGTCCTTTGCCTCAAAATAGGCCTCAGTTTCAGCGATTACCTCTTCATTGCTTCTAATTTTTTTACCAGCGAGCATTCTCTTGAGGTCTAAGAACAGGAAAAAGTCACTGGGGGCCAAATCTGGGGAATACGGTGGATGAGGGAGCAATTCGAAGCCCAATTCGTTCAATTTCAGCATGGTTTTCATCGACTTGTGACAAGGTGCATTGTCTTGATGAAACAAAACTTTTTTCTTCTTCAAATGAGGCCGTTTTTTTTAAATTTCGTCCTTCAAACGCTCTAATAACGCTGCACAAAGCTTTCTCATATCCAAATATTCGTGAATAATATGTTCAACACGTTCCTTTGATATCTTTAGGGTGTCAGCTATCTCGATTAACTTCACTTTACGGTCATTGAAAATCATTTTGTGGATTTTTTTCACGTTTTCATCGGTAACAACCTCTTTTGGACGTCCACTGCGTTCATCGTCTTCGGTGTTCATATGACCAGTACGAAATTTTGCAAACCACTTACGAATTGTTGCTTGGCCCGGTGCAGAGTCTGGATAACACTCATCAAGCAATTTTTTGGTATCGGCGGCACTTTTTTTCATCAAAAAGTAGAGTTTCATCAACACACGAAATTCCTTTTTTTCCATTTTTTTCACAATAACAAAAGTAGCTTCACTCAAAATGCAATATCTCACAAACTTATAATCAGACAGCTGTCAAATTTATACACGTATCTTTTGAAGGTTGGTACTAACTGAAAATGGTATGGATTTAATTCTAGTGGCGCCCTCTCATAGAAATGATACGAACTTTTCAGTCGATCTGTTATATGATTTTAGAACTAAATACCATGCGTCTCCATCGGATGATGACAATTGGATGGAGACGCATGCTTTTCCGAATGAATTATTTTTTTAAAGTATGATATTATACCCGTCCACATTTTTTTAAAATCTGAAAAAAAAATACAGCGTAATGTACTCATAAATGATTTATTTTTGATGTAAAATCTAGAGTGGTACCAAAATTGTAAGTGCGATTGAAAAAAATTCGAAAATTTTGAACATTTTTTTCACATGAAATACATTTTGAAAAATTCTGAAAAAAAAATCGGAGAGGTTTCCCATAATTCCTAGAATATTACTGATTTTTTTTAAATTTTTTTGCTAAAGAGGTTTTTGAAAAAATTAAATAAAATAAAAATCAGAAGAACCACCCTAACTCCAACAATATGGCAGTTAAAGGGTTAAAATTTTGGGAAAATGATCTCCAATATAAACCCTTTCAAACAGCGTATATTAATTTTTGTTCTGTTTGGGGGCAGTTTTTGTATGAAAACCCGGCTATACCTTTCGTACGAAACTTAAACTGCTTAATTCCATACAATAAATAATACAGTAATTGTATTCCACAAATTCGGCATTAATGATCATAGAGCCATTATCAAAAACTTCACCACTTCTGATATTTTTCTTATCTCTATCAGTTTGTCACAGTTATTAGATATTTTTATGAAAACAAACAGAAAAAAATATATCAAAAGTCCATTAAAAAAGTAAACAAGAACATTCAGAGACCTTCAGCATCATGATCTTTCTACCAAGCGTCACTGAACACAGATTTGCTGAAAGCTATTTCACCGAAAAGCATTTTATCGAACTGATTTCAAATAATGCAAATTTAAATATATTTCTATTTCATCCATTTTTGTAAACCTAAAATCGTTTATAAACTTCCCTCTTTCACAAGCCATTATCATGGTTGAGAATGTGATAATCTATCTTTTGAGACTCACATTAATTATGCAGATTGTCCTTCGGTTATCAGAGCCGGATACTTACACTTCCGTCCTGATCCAAGACCCAAATTGAAAAGAAGACGAATCAGTTTGTATATCGATTACCTCGATTGAACCTGATGTATTTCCATGATACCAACAAGTAACCATGGAAACCAGTTTATGGTTTTCCTAGTGCTATCTCGTACCTACAGGTCTTTCCTGAGATTCCTAAGATAGATAAGCTAGGGAAAGCATTCATATACATACGATAATAACAAACAAACAAAGAATAATTAAAAGCACATGCCCAAAGTTTTCTCTAACAGAGACGTCAGTTTCATGTACATAACAGATCGGCTGAAAAGTTCGTATCGTTTCTATGAGAGGGCGCCACTAGAATTAAATCCATACCATTTTCAGTTAGTACCAACCTTCAAAAGATACGTGTATAAATTTGACAGCTGTCTGATTATTAGTTTGCGAGATATTGCATTTTGAGTGAAGCTACTTTTGTTATTGTGAAAAAATGGAAAAAAAGGAATTTCGTGTGTTGATGAAACACTACTTTTTGATGAAAAAAAGTGCCACCGATACCAAAAAAATGGCTCGATGAGTGTTATCCAGACTCTGCACCGGGCGAAGCAACAATTCGTAAGTGGTTTGCAAAATTTCGTACTGGTCATATAAGCACCGAAGACGATGAACGCAGTGGACGTCCAAAAGAGGCTGTTACCGATGAAAACGTGAAAAAAAATCCACAAAATGATTTTCAATGACCGTAAAGTGAAGTTGATCGAGATAGCTGACACCCTAAAGATATCAAAGGAACGTGTTGGACATATTATTCACGAATATTTAGATATGAGAAAGCTTTGTGCAAAATGGGTGCCGCGTGAGCTCACAATCGATCAAAAACAACAACGAATTGATGATTCAGAGCAGTGTTTGGAGCTGTTATGTCGAAATAAAACCGATTTTTTTCGTCGATATATAACAATGGACGAAACATGGCTCCATCACTCCGGAGTCCAATCGACAGTCAGTTGAGTGGACTGCACGCGATGAACCGAACCCAAAGCGTGGAAAAACTCAACAGTCGGCCGGTAAGGTTATGGCGTCTGTATTTTGGGATTCGCATGGTATAATTTTCGTCGATTACCTTGAAAAGGGAAAAACCATCAACAGTGACTATTATATAGCATTATTAGAGCGTTTGAAGGACGAAATTTCAAAAAAAAAACGGCCTCATTTGAAGAAGAAAAAAGTTTTGTTTCATCAAGACAATGCACCGTGTCACAAGTCGATGAAAACCATGCTGAAATTGAACGAATTGGGCTTCGAATTGCTCCCTCATCCACCCCCAGTGACTTTTTCCTGTTCTCAGACCTCAAGAGAATGCTCGCTGGTAAAAAATTTAGAAGCAATGAAGAGGTAATCGCTGAAACTGAGGCCTATTTTGAGGCAAAGGACAAATCTCTCAAAATTTACCCTAGGGTAGTTGTCAATTTCTCAGGTGAAACGACATATCATGCAATTTCACCCGAGCTTGCATGACACAAGATCAGAGCATACCAACTAAAGCTTCAATTTCGCTTTTATTTATAGATTCGCGTACTTCCAACAGCTTCGTTTTTGCATCGATTGACCAATCAGAGCGATGCTTTCCCTTTGATATATCGCTTACTCTTTCAAAACCGGCGTCTATGGCAGGGAAATCCGGTATGCCGGAGATTTTAGCAGACAAAATAGGACACTGCTCGCTACTAATTTAATAAATTTCCAATCAAATGATGAAATAATATTGATAATTGATACAAAATAGACTGAACTGTAAGTGTTTAAGACCTGACCACATTTCTACGTGTATTTTTCCTTGAGTTTCTGATTTGCACACCTATATAGAAAGTAAAGATGTGTTCCACATCAAAAACCGTCTCGTAAAACAAGAATCAGTCATGAACCGACTCGCCCTCTATTCGTTTTTTTAATGCCGTAGAGAAGGTTACTTTGCACATCAGCAAGTGGACCAAAGGTGGATTTGTTTTGTGTGCCGTTCCTCTCACACGAGAGACAAAATACGCAGGATAACCATGATCAGCTCCTTTTATCACCAACAAAATAAAGCATCCTATTCAGGACATCCAAAATTCTCAAATCATCAAAACAAAAATTAACAGTAATTTTAACATTAGCTGTTTAGTTATACGTCCACAGTTCGATCAACCCCATGGGGCTGTTCTTTGTTGTTTTTAAGTGAATTGAAGAAACAAACAGACACTACAAATTTGTAAATCTAAAAATTATTTAAAAAACATCTACTCACTCCGGCCAACTTTTCTGGAAAGTTTGTTTTCTGGAACACGTACCTGAAAAATAAAAATTCAATAATGAGTGAATGTGATTTCTGATTGGATAATTTCAAATAAAATAGAACATGTTTCTTAGCAATCGTATATATGAAATTCTCGTAAACTGCAAAAGCTTCTTTATTATTTTTTGTAAAACTCTACTTTACGTCTAGGTTCATAAAAGTAACAATATGATGACTTAACATCTCAAATGATAAAAAGACAAGATGTTATTTAGTTTTTCAATGACTGAGCGGAAACATATATTGGAGAAGCCAAATGAATGAAAAACTAACAGAGAAGATGATTTATTGGAAAAAGATACGCTCAGAGACATGACTCGAACCTGCGTTCTTATGCATTCCGTGCATACGCGCTACCATTTCGCCATTCTGAATCTTGTTTTAGTCACTCTAAAACGCCAGTCAGACACAGTAGAAAGTACATCGAACATGGTCTACATCCTGGCCGTCACCCGACCGATAGGGTAAAGTGTTATAATATGCCCCCCTTAAGAAAACATTCAGATATTTCTAAATGTACTGATATATTTTCTTCGAGGATGTATGTATTTCTTTGCAATACGTCTGAGGAACATAATTTTCAATGATTTCGGAAGAAGTGATGAGAATTGATTGATACAAACACATTTTCCAAAACGACCACATTCTCAGTTTTTTCGCTTGCCGTTGGCATAATGCCCCAGCAACCGTATAATATGCCTCACAACAAATCAGTGGTATGCCCCACAACAATGATGCAATATGCCCCTTGAAATGTCGGTATAGAAGAAAAGCAGATAAAGAAGATTTTCTTTGCATCAGAAATCAATTGCATAATCAATTAATTACAATTGGAAACCAACATTTTTTATCCTACCAACGCTACTTTATGTTTCAACAACCGTTGTAAATCTTTAAAACCATATTTTAACTCGAAGCATACTGTTGAATCGAAAGTGGGGCATAATGTCCATAGAGTGATTGTTATGAAAAAATTCGTATATCAAAGAAATGGCTTTGTTTCTCTAGATATTTATACTGTAAATAGAGACATTAGCACTGCTGAAAGGTAATTACTAAGTTGCAACCGACCATTAGAAGTTTTACACGATTAATATGCTTGATTAGTTGAAGCAAAAACTTACATCGAAAAGCTATCTAATGATATTTTCAGTTTTTTCATATTTTCCAGCAAACCACAACTGCTAAACTTGCATACCAGAAAGATCTTACGAAAAGATAACATTAGAGATAAAACTTTTGTTTGAAAAAGTCTTGAATACATAAAAAAGAATGGGAGCGAATTGGCTAGCACTGGCGCTTAATAACACTTTCCCCTACCTTACATCCAAACAGGTTATTGCCAGTGGTTATAAATGTTACTTGTGATGTGAAACTATCACCGCAAACCGAGGCTGTCGAATTAATTTCTCCATATCTTCGGGGTAGCACAATTGCAGAACAGTTCTACGGTTAGGAGAAAGTTTGCAAGAGAAAATCTGTCCGTCTTTGCGTACTACACCCTTAGATCACAAAATAACAATATCGCTGTTGTTTTTTCATGTTTTAATTTTATTAACTAAAATATATCTGTAGATGTTCGACTTCATATCTGCAGATTTTCTCATCATAGGGATAAACAGAATTGCTGATTCCAAATGTTGTCAAATAAAAACGGCAAAATGCGAAACAAAAAATCTCACTTCCATCACCTTCACCCGAAACTTTACATGTTGAAAAGGATAAAGGTCTTAACATTATCTTTTAGTTTGTAAGCGTAGGACCTGGGATCAATGATTCAGTGTAAGTTACCAAAACTATTTTTTGCTAACTTTTTGAGAAAAAAAATAAACACGTTTTTCTGAAACCCAATTTTTCGAGGTCCGTGAACACGATACTGCAAAATCTGCTGAACCGATTCTTTTCAAACTTGGAACATACTTTGATAGTTTTTGTTTTTTGCAAAAATTGAACCTAGTTATGGCGACTTTACGTCAAACCAACTAAACTAATAAATCGATATTATTGCTGTTGTTCACCTCAAAATTGGCGTAAAATTTAGCGTAGCATCGAGTTTTTTGCTTAAATATGCTACGAACTGTTGAAAAAATCAAATAATAACTTGAGAACGACGGATGGGGAAGAAAGAACTCGTACTTTAGGTAAATTTAAGAACATTTTTTGATTTCAGATAATTCTACGCCGAATTATCGTGTTCACCGAGCAACGTGATTCTCAAAAGAGGTTTTGGAAAATGCTCTGTTATCCCCCATATATTTAAATATTAATATGTGGAAATTGATTTATTTAGTTATTTATTTATCTATTGATTTATTTCATTTATTTATTTATTTATTAATTTATTTATTTATTTATTTATTTATTTATTTATTTATTTATTTATTTATTTATTTATTTATTTATTTATTTATTTATTTATTTATTTATTTATTTATTTATTTATTTATTTATTTATTTATTTATTCATTTATTTATTTGGAGCAGGAAAAAGCCTGATTGAACTGAAATACCAAAATCTCTCACTCCAGCAGGCATAAAACCTCCTCATCCTCAACAGAGGTATTTTGGCCCACTTTAAGATTGATTTTATTTTGGGCCATTTTGTAAAAATATCCACCAAATGTTGTAATATCTTTGAAAAATCCTTCCACAATAGGTAATTTAATGTGATTAGCTTCAAATTGAGGCAACATGGGACAACTTAACATCGAATAAATCCATAAAGTTTGTTAGGTGGGCCAAAATATATGTATGTTATGTACTTAATACTAACCTCAGCTAACTAACTCTATATAGTAATTAGATGACACTAAACCCACCGGTTGCCAAATCGATTCCCTACAACTTCTTCCTGAACGCCATTTTTGTACAATTAACGGTTTCCGAGTTACAACGATTTTAAAAAGGCAATTTTTGTGAAATGCAAAAATACATACGCCCTTTTTAAAAATCAGTCGCGAGTCGGATTGTACTCTCCATCGGTTCAAAACTTTTGGTTTGCCATACTGAAGCCATGTGCAAAGTTTCATGCAAATCGGAGATCTGCTAAGCATTTCTGGAATTGCTCGAATGTAAAAATTGATCAATTGTAGGAGATCAGAAATTCAACTAAATATTCTTCAAATGATGCTTCATAATGTAAAAAAAGTTTGAATAAATTTGCTTAAGCTGTTTCTCCGTGAAAAATTACAAAAAAATAGTTTTTTGATTCAAGTTAAGCACAAACATAGTATAACCGCTAAATGACCATACCTCAATCTTCCAGTAGGGCTGCTAGGTGGCATAACAGTTCAATTTAAACTGTTATGCACTGAAGACGAAACATAAAGAAAAGTAAATATTTTTACTGATACACTGTTTTGCTTTCATGCATACAGGAAACATGTGCGAGTATGTCATTTGCAACATTTTATCTTATTGTGGCGTTTCATTACCCGTTCGTGACATCTGTCATTACTCGATTGGTGAGGCTGTCATTGCTAAGCTACCAGCATGATTTATCAAAAATGACAGTTTAGAAAAAAACAACAACCCATTAGTTGTATCGGATTTCAACCTTTCCAATTCAGAAATATTACTAAAATTTCGAATATTTTTCGATCGTGAATTTTTCCTTGTAGCGGCAGAAATTTTTCAAATGAAATTCATATTAAAACTAACTAACTCTTTATCGGAGCCCCGGAAACCTCTAGTGTTGTATACCATTCGACTCAGATTGACGAGTTCAAAAAATGTGACGGTTGCTAAGAGCCTGTCATTGAATTTTATTCGGATTATACTTCGAATTCCTGAAATCAAGGTGAAATGCGCTAAAAGTGATAAAAGCGGTACTCGAATTGCACTGACTTCGATTGAAAATCTAAAGGTTGATGAGTATATAAAATTCATATCATCATAAAAGTAAAAATGCAAAAACGTGGCAAATCGTCAAACCTACGCTATTCCAATTTGTAGATCTTAATCATTTGGGAGCTTTTGGTATAACTTATGACAAAGTAACGCATGCTTCGTGACACCTATAAATGAATTCAGGAACCGAGCCTTGACCTGAACCAACCAAATAGGGGGGCTTAAGATCTACTTACTTCACTTCCGGCTCAATCAGCTGCGCCGACTAGAAAGAATGAAATATATAAAGTGTTATCAAGTGCTTCAATGCTACCCAGTAGGAAAAGTTATGTAGAAATTAACTTTTGATACAATACATTTCACAAAACTCGTTGATACCATCAGTGTTGACAGAAGCTGCTCGATTTTTATCTATATTGTATACAACATTTTCAATCCGGTAGAAGATGCTACAGGGTCCGGCACTCGAAGTGTAACAAACTTCAGACCTTCGAGCCTGGCGTCAAGTTAAATGCGACATATTATTGGGAAAGTATTCTGGAGGTTGCTTTGAAGCCGTGGTTAGACAAACATTTCGATGGCAGACCATGGACGTTTCAGCAGGACTCGGCACCGTCTCACAAAGCTCGAGTGAACCAAGAATGGCTGAAAAACAACGTTCCGAACTTCATCACGTCCACACAATGGCTCTCGAATTCACCAGATGCGAATCCAATGGATTATTCTCTTTGGGCCATTTTGGAGAGCAAAGTCCGAACTAAAAGATACACCAGTCTCGAGGCGCTGAAAAAAGTTATTGTCCGCGAGTGGGCCTAAATACCTGCAAGTCACATTCGGCAACTTGCGATTGGTTTTTAACCGTCTCAAGGCCATAGTCAAGGCAAAAGGTGGTCATATCGAGCAAAAGTGAATTGATTCTGAATTTTGTATTATTTTTACACATTTTGTACTTTGAATTAAGTAAAAGTAATTTTCCAAACTGAATTTATGGCCTTTTTAATTGGTTACACTTCGAGTGCCGGACCCTGTATTATATCCATGAAGGAATCATTAGTTATTTTCTTGATATGAGAGTATTCAGTAAATTGTAATGTTATTTCACATAATTCAACGATTTCAATATTTTAAATGTTACCGATAGTCATGTACCCGGAAAGAAGGGCCCTAGCCCCTCCATAAATCAGATACAAAAACGAAAAAAAAAGTTTGAGAAATATTATGAGGCTGTTGATTCTGTAGATTACACCGTGGAATAGAGGTTTTGAGAGTTACGTGATTATCAAAACTCCACTACCGACAAAACACGCAGCGGCAGGTACTACGAAACAGAACAGAGTCAAAATCACATAAAATGGAGGATGAGACCGGAGCAAAATAAATGATAATAATAATAAGAATAATAATAATAATAATAAATAAAATTGTACTGGACGAGCATGCCTTAGTTAAGCAAGATTCTTCAGATGAAAAAAATTATCAGCCGCTGGATCTCGCACATACTTATATAGGGCTAGAAAAACGAACGCAAGCGCATTTCGATTACATGTTTGGCTGAATCCATTATTAAACACCAGAGAACAAAATGATTACCCGACAATAGACTGAACCATCACGGGTGTTTCAAAGCGACACGAGTTCCTCGAAGGGCGTCTCAATGAGACGGAAAGATCATAATGTCGGTGTTCTGAGATCAATATAGTACCTTATGATAAAAAGGAACCGGAATTTTCATTTTAAAATTCCCGCGCTTGTCCAATCGACAAACTTTTATTCTCTCAACGTTGGCAACACTTTTATACACATTCTGTCAAATTTTGACGCATATCGTACGATTAGTTTTTGTTTGGCGTCTATACAAAGAAGTTGGAAAATTTTCGTGTGGCGATTTTTATAATGGATGAAAATTTAGAACAACGGCTCGCCTTCGAAGCGCCATTCGGGCGATTGATGTGCGGTTTCGACGTCATATTCATAGATTCACAACTCATCACCAGTTATGATGCATTCGATGAATGTGGGGTCACTATCTGCGTTGGAAATCATCTCTTTGGCCACATCAACACTACGCTGTTTTTGAATGAAATTCAGCTTTTTTGGCACTAGCCGAGAAGCGACGCGTTTCAAACCCAAAACATCAGTTAAAATGTGTTCGGCTGATCCATAAGAGATGCCCAACAACACAGCAATCTCTCTAATCGGTACAGAACGATTTTGCAACACGATTTGCTTCGCCGATTCAAAGTTTTCTTCAGTAACAGATGTTGTTGGGCGGCCAGGGATCTCATCATGATCCAAGCTTGTGCGACCCCCTTTGAAGCGCTTATACCACTCGTATGCCTGTGTTTTTCCTAGACACGATTCACCAAAGGCCTTTTCTAACTTTTTCAACGTTTCGGAACACTTAAATCCATTTGCAAGACAAAATTTGATGCACGCACGTTGTTCTAAATTTTCATCCATTATAAAAATCGCCACACGAAAATTTTTCAACTTCTTTGTATAGACGCCAAACAAAAACTAATCGTACGATATGCGTCAAAATTTGACAGAATGTGTATAAAAGAGTTGCCAATGTTGAGAGAATAAAAGTTCACCGATTGGACAAGCGCGGGAATTTTAAAATGAAAATTCCGGTTTTTTTATCATAAGGTATACTTTTGGAGGAAATTGCTGTGAAATGGCCTTACATGAAGCACGTGAGCATCGTTACCATGGTTAAAATCAACGGTTCAGGTTGCAATTACTTGGGCATCATCCTCGTTCATCTGATTTGGCTTCCTCGTACTGTTATCTGTGTTCAATCGTTAATATATCTGTGAGAAATTTATGTTAGTTTTTTTTCGAAATTTCAGAGCACTACTATCGGGAACCAGTATAGCCAAAGTAAATTTGTATGACCATCTACTAATATAACTTATTAATTTAGAAGATGTTTTCCGTTCTCCACTAATTGCTACTCTTTACAGTGAATTGTCGTCATTAAAAGTAGGAATGTAAATGATTTCAGAATATATGGCATCATCACAAGTCTTGTGGGTTGTTGTGCTATATAAATATTGAGAAGGTTTTAGACATGTGTTACCGAAATAACATGACAGTAAACGTAAAGAAATGTAATACAATAAAAAAAAGTTACACCGAGAATTAGGTGCATAAGTAATCTTCAGTAAAATTATTTTTTATCTTGAAAGTGTCTATGTGATGATAGTTCTAGATAGAAAAAGGTGAAAGAAGAACGGTCGGAATATCAGTACAGTATTTTTCTTCATGACAACGCTCGGCCATATGTTGTGGCTTTGGTCAAACATTGTTGGGATAGTTGGAAATGGAAAATTCTACCTTTCCGTTATCCAACTTTCGGAGCCGAACGCTTTTATTGGAATATGCTTCTATTAGGTGGAACGAAGTGACATGTTGCCATGTACGAACGGGTTCAATGGTGCTTCATTTTTTCACCAAAAAGTCTTGAAGTTATGAATAATGACTTGAAACTGAACGAAATTTAAATATTTTGGTACTTGTGAACTGAATGAAATTAATCGCAAAACATCATAACGATGATGTAACGATTCTCACTATGAGAAACTCTAACCATTTGAGTAACGTGATATCATTGTACTTCATTGCGTGAGGTGACAGTGTAAAAAAAGAAGCCGATTGTCTCTTCCATCAGATTATCAGATCAGATCAGATTAAATTTTCGAAGTAATATTTAACACTCGAAATGAAGGCGATTCATTCGAAATCTTTTACCCTAGAATTATTCTACTTCGTTAAAAAATAAGTACGGTACTATAATTGCGAATCACTTCTATTTGCTCTAATTTGCCATTGATTCATACGCTTCTTTCTGATTATCAAAAAAAAAACGATCTAAAACTAACCACTTCTTGCAGTTACTAACCACTGTCGACCGAATTGTCATCCGTAATTTGACTTCTTAGACCTTCGGTAATTATACCTTGAGCTGACACTCAAATTATAGAGGGTGAGTTAGCGTTGAATGTAGCCACGGAATTGGAGCAGTGCTCTTGGCATCGACATGTTGCTTCAACGAAGTACAATCGCAAGGTTCAAGGTTTTGAAATGGCACAATCAGTAGTTGATTTCGTTGTCCCCGAGCAAAAATTCATAATTCACATTTTGGTAAGTCGCAGTAGATCCATTGGAATTTACCTATCGAATATTTTGTGGCATAAATGAATTTTTTTATTTGGAATTAATCTTTAGTTTCGAAATGTACATTTAGTTCCATCCTACTCTGCTGTCATCTGCTGCTTAGCGTCCATTGGTGAAGTTCCGAGTGAACCTCGGCATCATTGTACTCAATTTAAACCGGAGCAATTCGTTTCAGACTATATCAATGTAATTTACGATCATAGCTCTGGTAATTGGAGTCTGTCTCTAATGACCCTCTGCCTCCTTCACGCGAGAAGTATGATTATTCTCCTACGGCTCGTTACAATTTTTTGTTGTAGTTAGCCCATCAAACAGCAGCCACCACATAACTTGACTTGAAAGTACAGTTCGAGCAACAACAACAAAAAAAATGGAACATTTTACACACGATGTGCGTCCGCGTGGCTGGATGCTAATTCATCTATTCTCCGCATCGTCTCCGCGTGTAGGCTTCGCAAGGCTCAAGGCTAGACTCTATTCTATATCTTATTACAATTTAGACTCCCCACGACGTTGCTGCCAGCTACTGTAGAAACGTGACGGCGGTGATTAAATTATGCCCAATGGTGCTGTAAAAACGATGGCCAATTTTCTAACGCAACACGGTTTGACATCGCTGTGGAATCGTACAAACTGCAGATGCCCGATTCGGTGCAAAACCTACAGGCTGCAGCTTTAACCTTTGACTTTGGCTTTGAAACTGACGCAAAGGGGCACAAGCCCGACTTTCCGAACAGGGCATGCTAATTGCCCGGGAAGGTTTCTAGTGAACGGTGCTTGTTTAGGTTGTTCAATATGGTCTAATCAGTTCCGTTCGTATTTGCACAAGGACATCTTCGATGAATCGAACAAGGTACAACAACCAGAAGCTTGTTAACCCTCTACGGTTTAAGCAAATACAAATATAAATAATTTGTATTTGGTGTAAGATCCTTCATTTCGCCCTTAACAGTGCGCACAATTTCCAATGCATATTCTGCATTTTGAAACTGAGTGAGCTATGATGTTGTTTGCATTGTTTCTGAGGAATAAAGATGACAAAAACAATTTGTTTATTGAGGAAATATATGATATGAATATATTTTTCTTTAAATAATAATGTTCAGGTTGATTTATTTAATTTACAAAAGTGTTTACACTTAAGTCACTTATTCGGTAACATTTCTGAAACCGAAAATATCATCAAATATACATTTGAACGTGATCAATGACTCCTTTTGACGTGAATACGTCTTACTTACTATTAGGCACCTGTTCCACAATTTACCTTTTGAAGGCGTAATAAGTTTTTGATTATAAATATCTTTAGTTTCATCGAATGTATATACATAATTTTTGCTACAAGTCATCGGTTATATGATCAGCAATTTATGATTAAATTTTCAGTTGTATAACATAACCACAAATAGTTCAAATTTGATGTTTTGTGAAATGTATGGTATCAAAGGATGGCTTTCATCGTATCAAAGAACACTCACTCGCAACTCTTCACACGATTCAATAAGTGCCATCAAAGAGAGACGGATATCATCGCAGCAACAAAAAACCGACATGGTTCATTTAACATAGAATAGACACCAGTGCGAGAGCGAATTTCCCCCGATGACCTGTCTGAGAATCAAAGATTAGCTCGCTGCTGTGGGGATTCTCTCTGAAGCAACAAACGGTCGCTTATTCTCGTTTCGCGATCCGATTCTGTATGGGCAGTGAATAATTGCGATAGAATCATTTTACTATTGCCGCTTATTCTAACTATGTGCATATAACTTTGTATATGTTGTGTCTATGAAAATGTATGTAAATGCTCCACACAAGGATTTTGAAATATTGCAACCTAGTATGAGAATCATCGAGTCGAATCATCGATTCGATTTTCTGCGATAATTGTCAACTTGCGATTCTCTCTTGGTAAATTCCACACAGCACCAATCATTATCAGGGCCGTGAAATACTCAGAGTATGAAGTGGAGCGAAGAGATGTAGAAAAATTCTCTCGCGGTTCATGCATTGAGAGACTCGAGTTCTTGTACAGGGTCCGACACTCGAAGTGTAACCAATTAAAAAGGCCATAAATTCAGTTTGGAAAATTACTTTTACTTAAATCAAAGTACAAAATGTGTAAAAATAATACAAAATTCAGAATCAATTCACTTTTGCTCGATATGACCACCTTTTGCCTTGACTATGGCCTTGAGACGGTCAAAAAACGAATCGCAAGTTGCCGAATGTGACTTGCAGGTATTTAGGCCCACTCGCGGACAATAACTTTTTTCAGCGCCTCGAGACTGGTGTATCTTTTAGTTCGGACTTTGCTCTCCAAAATGGCCCAAAGAGAATAATCCATTGGATTTGCATCTGGTGAATTCGAGAGCCATTGTGTGGACGTGATGAAGTTCGGAACGTTGTTTTTCAGCCATTATTGGTTCACTCGAGCTTTGTGAGACGGTGCCGAGTCCTGCTGAAACGTCCATGGTCTGCCACCGAAATGTTTGTCTGCCCACGGCTTCAAAGCAACCTCCAGAATACTTTCCCGATAATATGTCGCATTTACCTTGACGCCAGGCTCGATGAAAACGATTGGAGAGCGCCCATCTGCGGTTATAGCGGCCCAAACCATTATCTGTTGCGGGTGCTGCCTCCTGGTGGCCAATCGATGACTCAAATTCTCGTATGAACGGTCGGTCAAGTAAACCCTATCGTTTTGAGAATTTACGAATTGCTCAATTGGAAAAATTTTCTC
Source organism: Malaya genurostris (assembly GCF_030247185.1). Taxonomy (NCBI): domain Eukaryota; kingdom Metazoa; phylum Arthropoda; class Insecta; order Diptera; family Culicidae; genus Malaya; species Malaya genurostris. Next base: position 51,222,195 of record NC_080572.1, read on the forward strand.
GTCAGAAAATACAATGTTCGGAAATTGACCGTTACACTTTGAGTGCCGGACCCTGTAGAACAATTATTTCACTTGATGTTCATTTTCCTTCAATATTAGATACAAGTTTCCGTTTCGACAAGATATGTCATCATGCTAATTTTGATCAGTGTATTCCATGTTGTTGTAGGATCATTTCTAATAATTTCATAATTTTGACATTTCCAATAGGATTTGCAAATAAGTGACTCTTCAATATATTAAAATTGGGATGCCAAAATTCCTTTAAAGCTTTTCAACACCTCTAACATACAAAAATTTACAAAAGAGTTACGGATGTAACGCCTCGTAATGAATGTATTTTTTAAAAATGTAACACATGTAACGATTTGTAACCGTTACTTTCAAAAGATTAATGCATGTAATGCTTCGTAACCTTAAACTTATGTAAAGTAACGAATGTAACGCTTCATAACGCCTCTAACTTACAAAAAAAGAACGCATGTAACTCCTCGCAACGTCTGTAATTCACAAAAGAGTAACGCGTGTAACACCTTCAATTTACAAAAAACTAACGCATGTAATGCTTCGTAACGCTAAAAACTTTTACAGAGTAACACATGTCACGTTTCGTAGCACCTGTTACTTACAAAAAGTAACGCTTCGCCACACCTGTAAATTGAAAGAAGTCACGCTTCGTAACAACTAAAACTTACTAAAAAATAACGCATGTAAGTAACAAACGAGTAACTTTCGAAACACTCCGTAACGTCCATAACTAATAAAAAGTAACGCATGTAACACTTCGTTGCACCAATGATTCACAAAAAAGTAACGTATCGTAACGCCTATAAATAACAAAAAATAACGCGTGTAACGTTTCAACTTACAAAAAAGTAAAACAATAAGTTTTAACTTACAAAAAAGTAACACATCTATCGCTTGATAACGCCTATAACACATGAAAAAGTAACTCATGGATCGCATCGTAGCGCCTATGATTCACGAAAAAGTAAGTCAGGTATCGCTTCGTAACGCCTATGATTCACAAAATAAGTAACGCATGTAGCGCTTCGGAACGCTTTGAAATAACAAGAACGTTACGCCTATAATTTCCTAAAAAGTAATGCATGAAATGCTTCGTTACATCATAACTCACAAAAAATTAATGCATGTAACACTTCGTAAGACTTATAACTCACAATAAATAACGCTTCGTTGCGTCTTTCACTTACAAGAAAGTAACGCCCCATAACGCCTATAACTTACCAAAAATAACGTATTCGACGCTCCGTAACTTCTATGATTCACAAAAAAGTAACGCGAGAAACACTTCGTAACGCTTATAACCTACAAAACGTAACGCATGTAACGCTTCGTAACGTTTATAACTTACAAAAACGTAACGCGTGTAACGCTTAGTAACGCCTAAAAAATACAAAAAAGTAACGCATGTAACACTTCTAAACGCCTTTAACTTACAGGAAAGTAACGCTCCGTAACGCCTATAACTCACCGAATAGTAACGCATGTAACGCTTCATAACGCCTATGATCCACAAAAAAGTAACACGTGTAACGCTTTGTAACGCTTATGACCTAAAAAAAAGTAACGCATGTAACTCTTCATGACGCCTATAACTTACTAAAAGTTAACACATGTAACACTGTGTAACGCCTATAATTCCCAAAAAAGTAACACATGTAACGCTTCGTAACACCTAGAACTTGCTTAAAAGTAAAGCATCGTAGCTCGTTTACCGAAACGATCTAATCCTTATAACGGTTTCTATCATTCGTAATTTTCACAAAATAACTCATATGATTTGTAATTCGCTTTCTAGCTTATTTGACTTGACGTAACTCTTCCCATTTCTCGATAATATCGAATGAAACGCTTCTGCAAATGGAACATTTATCCATATTGGGGACGGATACAACAAGATGAGTAAGTCACGCAACAACAAAAAATCCATAATACCTTCCTTTACTCAGGCGTTGACTCAGATAAAGACTGTCCCAGAAAGTATGAACGCAACCAAAAACCGCTGTTATTTCACAATGGTCAGAATCTGTCAATTTTTATGGCTGCGTCCTGTTGTTTACACTCTTCTCTAACCACTTGTGCAGTTGTTTATTCGTTTTCATTAGATCGATTCGAAATGCGTGGACTTTCAGCAGAACAACGTCGAAAATTTGTGTACAAATGGTGCACAGAACGCGGACTGTCACTGAGAAAGATAGCAAAAATGGAAGGATTAAGTGAAAAAGCCGTGCGAAATGCAATCAGGAAGTTCGGTGAGTTTGGGGGACGGGTATAGCGTGATGAGTAAGTCGATGCCCTTTCACGCAGCCCACTTAGGTTCGATTCCCATCCCCGCACATAGGGTCAGAAAATTTTTCTGGCCCGAAGAGGCGAATGACCTTAAGGTTAAAACCTCTATAATCGGAACAAAAAAAATTCGGTGAGGATCACACCTTTGAGGATAAACCGAAAACGGGTCGAAAAAAAGGTCCTGCAATCCCTCAGTTGGATAAACGTATACTGAAGGCGTTCGAGCAAAAGAAGGAGGTTCGGGATGTGGCCAAAAAAGTGGGCACTTCGAAATCAAATGTTCTTTGTGCTAAAGAACGTTTGAATCTTCGAACCTATAAGAAGCAGAAACAAAAAAAAATGTAGTCCGAAACAAGAAGCATCGATCAGGCCGAGAGTTCGAAAGCTGTACAATACGATTCTTGCTGGAAATTTGAACTGCATAATCATGGACGACGAAACCTACGTGAAACTCGATTAGAAATCCTTGCCGGGACCACAATATTATACGGTGCGAGAAGGGCAAGTATTAAACCATTCCGAGACATCAATGCAAGTCGAAAAATTTGGTAAGAAAGCTATGGTCTGGTAAGCAATTTGTAGCTGCGGTAAGATTTCGAAATTCTTCATCACCACTGCTTCAATGAACAGCGAAATATACATCAAGGAATGCTTACAAAACCGACTCCTGCCCATGATTCGAAGCCACAAGGATCCTGTAGTCTTCTGGCGAGATCTTACTGCTTGCCACTACTCGAAATCAACGGTAGATTGGTATACTACCAAAAATGTCACTTTCGTCCCAAAAGACATGAATCCACCAAATTGCCCACAACTTCGACCAATTGACGTATTTTGGGCATTAACGAAGGCACATCTTAGGAAACATGTCTCGGCAGCCGAAACCATTCAACAGTTCGAAAAAGATTGGAAAAAAGTGTCAAAACTTGTCGCCAAGAAGTCTGTACGGAATTTAATGAGGAACGTTCTCAAGAAGGTGCGCCAGCTAGTCTACAATGGCTAAGTAGCAAATGTTGAGAATAATATTCTGTTGTTGTAGTCTAATATTATCAGTACATCGAATAACACTTGTGAATTATTTACAGCGAATTAAAAGTGCGTCCATACTTTCTGGGACAGTCTTTAGGCCTCAAAAAACTTTCTAACGTGTATAGATTGAAAACTAAACTACTACTTTATGTATTTTATGTATTATTATTATTGTCATTTATTTTACCATGGTTTCATCCTCCATTTTATGTGATTTTGATTCTGTTCTGCTTCGTAGGGCAGGCGGCAGACAGCGTGCTTTATCGACAATGGAGCGTAACTCTCAAAACCAAGGTGTAATCAACAACCCCATAATATCCTTCGTAGCCTGGGGGTGTTTCCCGCGGCCAGCATTGATATTTACCAACGCCATCTGGAAGACTCGTGCAATACTCAATTCATCGACCACTGACGATCGCCAGCTGAAAGCTGGATTGACGAGAACCCGATATGACATAGTCTAATGATACTATTGTAGTTTTAAGTTAGTCGTTAATTAAGATTAGAAAATACTCTTGACATCTTAGAGCTTAAGCAGTGTGCCTAAAATTATATTACATTATTGAATAAAAAAAACCATAATATTTCTAAAAACTTTTTGTTCGATTCTGTTTCTGATTTCGGAACGGGCTAGCTTAGCTTGTTCATTAGAACCACTCTTCGAGATAGCCATATTCCTATCGTTCATCCGGTGAAGACGTTTGAGAACTTTTGAATCCCTTTTTTGCTGAGCTTCTTAAATAAGTGAGAACTTATGGCAACATTTCAGAATAAAAAGATTTTCAGAACTTGTACAAACATTCGCACGGTTTTCATTGCACCATTCGCTTTTTTCATTCCGTTTATACAGGTTTTGAAAATAGAGTTAATGGCCTCTTCGTTCTGACCCTACGTCCGGGGTTGGGAATCGAACCCAGGCGGGCTACGTGAAAGGTATCGACTCATCTACTTACCTGAGCGACGATGGAAAGGTTATCTATGTTTAAGAAAATAAAGTCAATTTTAAAAATTTAAGTTGGTTGAAACATGTTGAGTAAACAACCAAACCTTTCCAACAAATGGATGTGCTAGTTTTGAATTCAAATAGAACTTAGATAGCCACTGGCCGAAAGACGCATCCGCAATGACGCGTTCCAAGGCTAAGCAAAAAATTAGTCTCACATCTATTATTTCACACCCAAGAAGATAGCATGTAGTACTAAATGCTACATTCGTGACTGCAACAAAGCAGCATCAAAGTTCCGACCCAGCAGAAGTCCCTGCTGGTTGGAGGTCTGAGAGACACAGTATTTTTTTTGCGTTGGTTGAGCTGCGCGCGAAATGTTCTGAAATTAGCGCACATTTTCGTCATTTATCGCAAGTCAGCAGTTGGTGGAGGTTCATGTTGGACGCCATTATCTCTTTATGGTTTGTTTCGTTTTGTTTTTTCGCTTCGTTCGAAGCTTGTGACATTGCGCCCCCGTTGTCATAATTAATTACCGATGGCAAAATTGCAACAACGAAAACTTTGTTTCGCGGTGAGAATTTGCCAATGTAAATCAAAAGTCTGAGTCATTCTTTTGCCACTGAGTCTGTCTATGTCGTAGCATACACACACACTCAGGTACGGGAGACGGGGTGGATTTTTATTATTCCTGTAATTTCATTCTGTTGTTATTAATTAGGCGTCTTGGGTTGTTTGGCTTGGAACGTGCACCATAATTCACCGTACAGTCTGTTGGTGTGCTCGAAACAAACCCCTTCTGCCCCTGCCCCCAGATACAAGAGAAGTGACTGATCAACACGAGTTTGCGCCAACACGCGCAAATTATTCTATCGTTTCGGCATGGCTTTGTTGCCTTAGTCGTAGTCTGTAGGAAGGAAAAGGCTTTGGCATTTCATGAGTCGGTCATGTAAAAAAACAGTTCATTTTAAGACGGCTCTCAAAGCACCGCATCGATCAGCCAATCTTCCAACGAAGCCCATAGGCTGTCGCTGGGGTGATTTAAGAACGATAGGCATGCTCGAACTGAAATGTCATAGAGTTCACGAGAAGCAAATTCTACGATGTAGGAAAAAATGATTGAGGTCGAGTACTTTGTGGAAGTTATAACTTTTAACTGAGCGGGTCCCCTTCGTGAACAATAGTCCGTGGAAATGCTTTTGACGGAATAATTCTGGTGGTCTAGGTAGTATGTTAGTCCAATGGAGAGAATCGGCTCGTCTTGGCAAGGTGATAGTTTTCTCCTTTGATAAATACACAAAAATATGTAAATGACATAATAAAATTCGAAGTTAGCGAAAAATTATTCCCCTACATACAATCCGAAAGTTTTCTATCCGTGGAACTGCTCTGACATTGAGCTACGTTGTAAATATGGTAAAATCACATCTCCGAAGAAATGCGTGGAACCACAGCTCTCGTTTATTTACAATGTTCACGATTGATGAGCTACATTTCATTTTTGCTTTGTCTTCAAATCTAAAGCCAATAATGTTATATAGCTTTGCATGGATTAGTTTCACGAATTTCGTAAGTTCAATCTTTTCAAGAATATTGATTCGCACTGTCTTATTCATCTGTGGTTTTCTGCACATAATAATTAATTCCGAATGAGGCTTTTAGCCGACACAGACTTTTAGCCGACATAGGCTTTTAACCCTAAATAGGTCTTTAGACGATACCGACTTTCAACTGACATAGGCCTATCGCAGACACCAACTTTTAGCCGACACAGGCTTTTAGCTGACACACTTTTATCCAACACAGACTCTTAGTCGACACCGGCTTTTAGCCCGGAACATGCTTTTGGCCGACACAGGCTTTTAGCCGACACAGGCTTTTGAACGACACCAGCTTTTAGCGGACGCAGGCTTTAAGCCGTCACAGGCTTTTAGCCTACACAGGCACTTAGCCGACACAGGCTTTTTGCCGACACAAACCGTTAGCCAACACAGTCTTTTAGCCGACACAGAATATTAGCCGACACAGGCTTTAGCTGACACAGGCTTTTAACCGATACAGGCTTTTAGTCTACACCCCCACTTAACAGACACAGGCTTTAAGCCGACACGGGCTTTAAGCCGACACAGGCTTTAAGCTGACACAGGTTTTAAGCCGACACAGTCTTTTAGCCGACACAAGCTTTAAGCCGACACAGGCTTTTAGTCTACACCCCCACTTAACAGACACAGGCTTTTTGCCGACACAAACTGTTATCCAACACAGTCTCTCTAGCCAACATAGGCTTTTAGCCAACACAGGTTTTTAGCCGACACAGGCTTTTAGTCTACACCGGCACTTAGCCGACACAGAATATTAGCCGACACAGAATATTAGCCGACACAGGCTTTTAACCGATACAGGCTTTTAGCCGACACAGGCTTTTAGCCGACACAGGCTTTTAGCCGACACACCCAAGCAGCAATCCGCAACTAGTTCTGATGCGACTAAGTCCAAACTATGTTGCAACAAGAGCACGAATATGTTTTTAATGTTATACTGGTTAGAACAAGGTGACAGCAATGTTTTTTCATAACATTACCAGTTACGAAATAGTAATTTAGGTTTCAAATCACGACATCTTTTTGTCATATTGAATTAATTATAAATTATAAGCTATCGTAACTTAATCCAAACATATCTTTAATCACAACTTCATTTCTAGCTACTAGTTGAAAATAAGTTTATTTGACTCCAATATTGGCAACCCGTAACTAGTTCTGATACCACTTAGCCCAACTATGTTGCAACAAGAACACGAACATGTTTTTTATGTTATGCTGGTTAAAACAAGGCGACAGCAGTGTTTTTTTATAACATAAACATTGAACTAGCTATCATTTGTAAGTTATCGTTACTTGATTCTAACATATCTTTAATCACAGTTTTGGTTTTAGCTACTAGTTGAAAAAAGGTTGCGAAACCATTATTAAAACGTAAGCGTATAAGTAAATCGTTACTATGTGAATTCATGTAGTAATAACTTAGATATTATGAGATTACAACATATAATTCCTTCATTGATTCAGATAGTTATCGGTAGGTTTTCCCAAAGTTATGATAACGAAAATCCAAACAAAACAACCTTTGTTGGCTTGAATATGGCAAACACAAAATGGAGTTTCAAGAAGTGTATGAAACATAAATAAAACCAGGATATTACTTTTTTCAAAACTACTTTTTGCCGAAAATTGTGAAAGGCAGAATAGTCATTTTTGTTCTATGCACTGTCATAAACACGAAGAAAATAATATAGGGATTGAACATCGATTGTGATAATTCTATAATTCTCATGATATATGTATTTAAAATGATGAGAAATCACTCTACTTGGAATAATTTTGAGCATTCTGAACAAAGCGTTTTTTTGTTGTTTATTTTTTATATCTTTATAAACAGATTTTGATGGAAGGCGCATAAAAAACAGTTAAGTAAAATTGAATTCCGCACGACAGTTTTAAAATCATTGTGAAATTTGTACCTTGTATCAAGTTTGTGACTTAAAGTACTCTTCTGCTTTTTTATTGATGATAGAAAAGGAGTAGTAGGATTCATTTAATGTTTATAATGTCGATGGTGACTAAGTTTCAACTAGTTTACTTGAAAACAAGTTATTTTCAAGTTATGAAAAGATAAGCTATTTCAGTATGGCATTACAACGTAACGACAACTTATTTTTAACCGGCTTGACAACTAGTAGAAACTGCGCTTTTTGAGTCATGCAAGTGGTTAGATGTTAGTAACAATCACTCAAATATCTGGTTGCATACTAGTCACAAACAAGCTAGCGTAACAATAATTGTTACTTGGGCAGCCTTTAAACTGACACAGGCTTTAAACCGACACAGGCTTTTAGTCTACACCCCCACTTAACAGACGCAGGCTTTTTGCCGACACAAACTGTTAGCCAACACAGTCTCTCTAGCCAACATAGGCTTTTAGCCAACACAGGCTTTTAGTCTACACCGGCACTTAGCCGACACAGGCTATTTGCCGACACAAAACGTTAGCCAACACAGTCTTTTAGCCGACACAGGCTTTAGCTGACACAGGCTTTTAACCGATACAGGCTTTCAGCCGACACGAATTTTTAGTCCGACACAAGCTTTTAGCCTAATACAGACCTTTAGCCCGATATAGGCTTTTAGCCCGATACAGGATTTTAGCCCGACACAAGCTTTTAGCCAACACAGAATATTAGCCGACACAGGATTTCGGTTGACACAGGGTTTTAGCCGACACAGGCTTTTAACCGACACCAGATTTTAGCCGACACAGGCTTTTAGCCGACACAGGCTTTTAGTCTACACCGGCACTTAGCCGACACAAACTGATAGCCAACACAGTCTTTTAGCCAACACAGAATATTAGCCGACACAGGCTTTTAGTGGACACAGGCTTTTAGCCGACATAGGCTTTTAGCCGACACAGGCTTTTAGCCGACACAGACTTTTAGACTGACAGGTTATCAAGTGAAATATCCCAGTTCCAGTCCAAATAAAAGACCTAACTTTTGATGTGGAACACATCTTTATTTTCTATATTGGGGTGCAAATTAGAAACTCAAGGAAAAATACACGTAGAAATGTGGTCAGGTTTTAAACACTTACAGCTCAGTCTATTTTGTATCAATTATTAATATTATTTCATTATTTGATCTACGATTCGATTTGAATGTATCAAGCCACGTATTTTCAATTATAAACCGTTGAAATTTTGATTAGTAGCGAGCAGTGTCCTATTTTGTCTGTTAAAAATCTCCGGAATATCGGATTTCCCTGTCATAGACAACGGTTCTGAAGGAGTAAGAGATATATCAATGGTAAAGCATCGCTCTGATTGGTCAATTGATGCAAAAGCGAAGCTGTTGGAAGCACGCGAATCTATAAATAGAAGGTATAAATAAAAACTTTATAAATTAATTAAATTATAAATAGAAGCAAAATTATAGCAAACGTTTCAGTCCTACGCGTAGCATGCTAGAGGTAGCCAGAGATGTCTATCTCCTCTGTGTGACGAAGAGCAAGCAAAATTTCTCCCCTCGCACTGACAACTTCAACGAGAGCTCTTCTCTTTCACATTTATACACCACTGTTGTGTAAAGTGTACACGCATCATGAGTGCGTTTGTTTATTTCCTTTTACCTCTTCCACTGAATCGCACCAAAGTGCTAGAGCATTAGCTAATAAATTCTCTGAGGTGGATGCAGATACTTTCACAGAGGTGTACACGCCGGTGAGCACTCTGCTGTATGGTTTGCGTAGAAGAAGCGTGGACACGCAAAATCAGCAAAATAAAACAATTTATCGTAAAATTTTCGGTTTTCCTTGCAAATTTTTCATAGCAAGGCCAGATCTACTCTCTATTAATTGAAGTTCACAGAAGTGTTCGCTCAACATCACGCGCCAGTGGTCACTTGGGTGTATTTAGAAGAGAGCGCGTGTGAGCGATTCATGCGAAGAGAATGTGTTTCACTCGCGCCAGCTGCTTTAACCACAAGCACACACTCAAATGCTGTCTATTCGACACTGAGAAGAAGTGCGCTTTCCGCTTTGTGCGGTGCTTCGTTTTTTTCATCCTCGGTGTGGCAAAAATCTGACTCTAGCGTGTATCTCTCTGGTGAAATGCCATCTCTGGAGGTAGGTTGTAGGTAGAGCTGTGCGCCGATCAAAATTGTCAACATCGGCGGCTGAAACGTCTTTTTGACCAGCGGCGGCGGCGAATCGGCGTGACGCTATTTCCTGAAAACATCGGCGGCGGAGGCGGCGCGATTCGACGTAATCAATTATAAACATATTAAAAATTTTAATATTGATTCACACAGGACAATTTCTCTATCTTATTATTTTGTCGACCTACAATCAAAGATCCTAATGTTTATGTGATCCATTAAAGCCAACGTGGTGAATAGAGATGGTAAATGGTTTCGAATGCATCGAATTAGAAGAGAAATTGAGATGAGTATAAGTGCGATTATTTGGAGATGGTTGACTATTGTTTAAATAAATATTTCATTCATATATAAAGGGTTTTTTTTATTATGAGCAAGAAATATGAAGTTTTATTCGGAACTATTTATCAAATCGCTTTTTACATAGTTGATAATTATCATGTATAAAAATCGTTTTATCAACTCAAAAAATAAGTATATCTTTTTCGTACATATGTAATTAACATAAACTCGATTTGGCGCTCAAATTCATTCAGATATCAAAAATAATATCAAATTAACAAATTCAAATTTTAATTACTTCACATTTGTAACGATTTCTTATAAAAACGGGTAAATTCATTTGAAAAGTCATAGTAGAAGTAGAAGAAAATGTTTTTACTTTGAGTTGGTAACGTTGATCTTAATTCATTGTGCGAAAACAAACGTTTATTCAGAATGGAGCATGAAACTTTGTTCAATACCATTTTTCAAATGCCCGGAAATAACAAATAAAGTATCCAAAATAAATGGTACTGGATCGCTAAACATTCTAGTACCCGAGAAATCAACACTACACTGGTTTCTAAAAAAAAATGTTAATCCGAAAAAACCTAACATTATTTATTTTTTTCGGAAGAACCCTCCTTTTCTTGGTTCCATTTTTCATTTTCAGATGTCGCGACCGATAATGTGCCAATAGCTCAAAACCTTTTAAATAAAGACAGAAAATAGACTTTGAACCAAATGACATTGGCTTCGGTTGACAACGGTAGTACTGATTTTCAGTATAAGTAGGAGGAAAGTGACTGTACTGTAATTTTCAATGAATTTTCATGAAAACTGTAAACAATTTGCCACATTGATAAAATCATATTTTCGGCTGATGTAATATTATCGGCGGCACGATTAAAATGGGATAACCGGCGCGCTGATCATCTTTTTCTTAAATTGGCGGAGTGTCGAAATTATCGGCGGCGGCGGCGTGGCGCGGCGGCGCACAGCTCTAGTTGTAGCTAGATAGCAAGACAAAAAGTGCCATAAAACGATTTGAAGCTTTAATTGGTATGCTCTGAACTTGTGTCATGCAAGCTCGGATGAAATTCCATGTAATGTCGTTTCGCCTGAGAAATTGACATCTACCCCAGGGTAAATTTTGAGTGCTTAAGATTAATTTCTAATTTATATAAGATGAACTCGGTTGATAATGCAAATAAGTTTATCGCTCCAACCGAAATCGCAGAATGGTAGAGAAACTTAACGCTATAAAAATAATTTCTTGCATACAAAACTTGAACGCAAGCTTGGCGAAGAGAAGCTTTAATATCAAAATCGTATCGCAAGTATGTACAAAGATATAATTGCATACATTTGGGATATTGGTGTTATTTCGTCGGCTATAAAACAAACAATGTTCGGTGTTGGTTCCTAATCAACATCAATCTAGGCAGACTCTCGTGCAATTACGGATTTAAAAGTGTGACGATTGATTGCACTGTTTGATTGTAGATCATTAGATATTTTGGTTGCCTTGTTCCACATCAATGGCTCGAACAACCCCTCCTTGTAGTTTTAATACTAGATTCAGAGATGGCAGTTGCTATGTTACACATAAAATAATGATAACGAACCTCATAAAGTAGAGTAAATAGAGCGAATTACGATCTAAATTTGTCAGCCTTCTAATGAAAAATTTATTTAAAGTATCATGCCTTTGATTTTGACAGTAGCGAAAGAAGTAATGCGTTGAAATTTTTCTTGAAAATCGCAAAAATTCAGGCAACCCGCAAGCCAAGTTGGAGAAATTGCAGAATCTGACCAAATCGACTGTCATCACCGTGGAAAACTGTTAGAAGAAAAATTGGTCGCTAGCCAGGAAGACTGAATCGGGGCGAAATCGACGGCAGCGAAAACGTAAAAAAGGTAGCCATTTGGTTCATGTGGAACCGCAAACTTCTCTACAGGCTTCCCGATCAGATGGTGATAACAGAATTATAACAACTGGAGTAATTTTTTTCCGAAATATTTTGTAACAAATTTTGAAATATTTTTGGCTGGTAAGCTGTTAAAATAACAAAAAAGACTCTAGCGGGAACAAAATCGTAACGAATTTTGAAAAATTTTGTAGCATAATTATTATTGAATTCGATATAACTACAGAAGTTCAAGAGAAGTAACTTATAACAATAGTTGTTATAAATAAGAAAGCAAATTTAACACAGTAAAACTATATAACAGCCAACTTTTAGCATCGTTTCAATCCAAAATTGTTGAATGATTTTTTTCATTGTATGAATAATTTATTAAGTGATCTGGTTTCTTCTTTTAGTTTTTTGATATTCTGATCATTATATTTCGACATGAAGCAACGGAAGAACTCATTTTTCCAATTAATGAACTCCAAATAACTCAAATTGTTATACATACCAACTGTTGATATACTTGTGTTATGATTTTGTTATGTGCATCTGATCGGGTTTTGTGGCCGACAGGCTTTCTAGCCGACAGGTGTTCTGGCTTACAGGCTTTCTGGCCGACAGGTTTTTTGAGCGAAAGGCTTTTTAGTCGACAGACTTTCTGAACTACAGGTTTTCTGGACGACAGGTTTTCTGGTAGACCAGCTTTCTGACCGACAGGCTCTTCGTTTATTTCACAGGTCTACAAAGTGAATTTACTCACTTAGCAACCGATTTACTCAAAATTAGATTCAAATGAAAGGCATCGTAGACTACTATGGGGATTGAAACAGGTTTTCATCGTACATTCAACAAACAGACGTAGCCCTCAAGTTAAAAATTTTTGTGTGAACATCACATCTGCTTTCCGATTTCGACATTTGATCTTAGGTCGTGACAACCGCACCCAAGCGAGATAGACGTTCAGCATCGTGTTAAAATTTCGGTCGCATATCGTGAAATCTGAGCTTCCGGGCGAGTTATATTGGAGAAAATTCTGAATATGACAAATCAACTGTCAACAACGTTATAAGTGTTGACAGAAGTCCGTTGAGTTTTGGCTGAATTTAGCATCTTATCATTACGGGAAAAAGATCATGGGGTAATTAGCCACATACAACATTCAGGTGGCGATAGCGAACATTAACCTTCTCAACACACGAAAAAGAAAAGGGCAGTGTCAAACGAGACCTCAAGGAAACGCGAAATACATCGTGATTTCATTCAAGACAAACTCGCGTTCTCTAACGAGGATGGTGACCACTCCCACTGGTGGTTATCTTATCGTGTTTGAAACAAGGTGTGTTAGTAAACATTCAAAATTCAAATTCATCAGAATAGATCAAGTGGCTCAAATAGCGGACGAAGTTATCCTTCACCCATGTCGCACAATCGTTAACATTATCTTTCCCAAAGTACCTTATGATCAAAAAAGAACCGGAATTTTCATTTTAAAATTCTCGCGCTTGTCCAATTGGTAAACTTTTATTCTCTCAACGTTGGCAACACTTTTATACACATTCTGTCAAATTTTGACGCATATCGTACGATTAGTTTTTGTTTGGCGTCTATACAAAGAAGTTGAAAAATTTTCGTGTGGCGATTTTTATAATGGATGAAAATTTAGAACAACGTGCGTGCATCAAATTTTGTGTTGCAAATGAATTTAAGTGTTCCGAAACGTTGAAAATGTTAGAAAAGGCCGTTGGTGAATCGTGTCTAGGAAAAACACAGGCATACGAGTGGTATAAACGCTTCAAAGGTGGTCTTGGATCATGATGAGACCCCTGGGCGCCCAAACAACATCTGTTACTGAAGAAAACTTTGAATCGGCGAAGCAAATCGTGTTGCAAAATCGTTCTGTACCGATTAGAGAGATTGCTGTGTTGTTGGGCATCTCTTATGGATCAACCGAACATATTTTAACTGATGTTTTGGGTTTGAAACGCGTCGCTTCTCGGCTGGTGCCAAAAAAGCTGAATTTTATTCAAAAACAGCGTCGTGTTGATCCGCAAAGAGATGATTTCCAACGCAGATAGTGACCCCACATTCATCGAATGCATCATAACTGGTGATGAGGTGTGGATCTATGAATATGACGTCGAAACCGCACAACAATCGACCGAATGGCGCTTCGCAGGCGAGTCGTTGTTCTGAATCTTCATCCATTATAAAAATCGCCACACGAAAATTTTTCAACTTCTTTGTATAGACGCCAAACAAAAACTAATCGTACGATATGCGTCAAAATTTGACAGAATGTGTATAAAAGTGTTGCCAACGTTGAGAGAATAAAAGTTTACCGATTGGACAAGCGCGGGAATTTTAAAATGAAAATTCCGGTTCTTTTTTGATCATAAGGTATTTCGATATTTTCCTACAAATGTTTGCCAGAACCTACCAAGCGTTCCGTATGAAGCATGCTGGTTAGAACGCAGGTGAACTTTCTCGAAAACACTGTCAGAATCTGTTTCTCTTATTATTATTCACTGAACAATCATCACCACTAGCAACCTTTTTTTTAACAGTAATCTCACTTTCTTACGAACTGATTTGAGTTTCTCATGAATTTCGCAGCAGCTGCTGGTGTTAATATCGGTCCGCTTTCAAGCACGTTGATACGTTGATCTTTACATACGGTATTGCGCCAAAAAGTTCAGTTTTTTTGCAAGTTATCGATTCAGGAATGATGTATCCCATTCGTTTCAATATCAAACTGTGTTTATGTCAGAACGACCCAAAAATTTTAGTCGAAACTCTAAGCTAGTAACTTCAAACAACTAGCAACACTTCCTTTTGTTGGGATAATAATTTAATTGATGGTCAATTTATGGTATATTCGGCAGAAGGGATGCCTCATACTACAATAAAATGTAATAAAACGTTAACTTTAAAGACTAAACAATCTGTCGAATGTTTTCGCAAACCGTTCCGAAATCTAATCTAATACGATGCGCCAAAAACTATACCCAACTTTCCGGGCGCTAAAAGTAACATTACCGTTAGATCAAAATGACGCCAACCAAACCTCGAAGCGTGACTCAACCGTGAGCAACGCAAGCTAGCTCGGCACTCCATCAGCCGCTATTTGCCCCGTCCTTCATCGGGAGGCCCATTCACAAGCACGCTTGAGGAGTAATTATATAACCCACGCGCCGCCACTCGGTTTAAAATCGCACTCCGTACGCCACCAACCGAGTAAAACAACGACGTGATTACAAATTTTCTCTATTTACCTTCGTGCGGTTCGTGTCCAAATTGGACCCCATTTAACCGGGGCGGATATGGACGGGTCGATTCTGATCGGATCACCCGGGCGCATAACTTGTTTCAGGTAGTGACGGAGTTCAAAATTTCGCCGCCTATGCCGTATTCAGTGTTTGCGTTGATGGCAATGTTTGGTTGGATCGATGATTGATTACGGTATGGTACGGAAATTGGATTTTTGGCTGAGCAAACCGTGCTTCTGGGTTTTTTCCTTGGTTCAATTCGGTTGCACCCAGTTAATTGCCAACTGCCTCGGTGCACACCGTAATCATATTTAAGTTTGAAAATATGTCAATCAAATGGTTTTTTTTCCTGTAATATTAAGGAAAGTCACCACAAAACCAATCGCGGCGAAAGATTGCAATCAATAGGCGATCATGTTGTCAAGTTTCTCAATCTCGGTGAAGCTTGAAGCGCCTGGTCCGTGCTCAGATTGCGCCTATTTGTGCAGTAAATCTCTATCTAGTATTGTTTTTGTGTGTGTGTGTTTTCGGCGGTAATTCATTCACTGAACTGATATTTCAACAATTTTCTTCAGTAACAATCGAAGAAAAGCAAATAGTCGGAGGGCTTTACCACCGCCAACATCATAACGGTGCTACAACATAAACCAACCGGAGGGCGAAACCCGCCGCTAGTCAAGTGCAACGCTGGAACCGTTCAAGGGTGCTTTCGTTCGATTCGGGCGCATTTGGCGGCTCGATCTTTCGGTCGGTTGGGAAACTATTGAGAAAAACTCGGTCAATTATTGCGGTGCCCATAAAGATCGGTGACTTATTTGTTTTGATTTTACTGATTGTGTGAACTGGAACGGCATGATAGAATTGGTTATGCTGTTGTAATGGGCTATAAAAGTGTATCTTCCGTAATATAATCAGATTTAATATGTAACTCGGCGGTCACTGGTCTGGGTTACAGAAAATCAGCCTTAGTTTCAGTTAATAATTGTTCAAATAATTATAAGTTCACAATTATTCGACGAAACCATGTGTGGGACAAATAATAATACGATGGAGCAATATCTGAACTATACATCAGATGGGATGGGACTTTGAGCGTTTCTAAGTAAGTTTTTACCGTCTGTGCAACATGTGGCCGAGCATTGCCATGTTGCAAAATTACTTTTTTCGTGTCTACCCGATCATCAAGCTATAACAAGTTTATAACAAAAGGCCGTTTTCCTAGCAAGTGCTGAAATAAGTCTGGTCTCGTTAGTAGTTAAAATATCAAAATTTTCTAACAAGTATCAAAGAGAGAAATAGTCTAGGTACGATATGTTGATCGGGTATCTATCCCTATCCCAAGTAACAATTTTGTTACGCTAGCTTATTTGTGACTAGTTTTCAACCAGAAATATAAGTGATTGCTACTAATATCTAACCATTTGCGTGACTCTAACAGCGCAGTTTCTACTAATTGCTAAGTTGGCTAGAAAAATAAGTTGTCGTTACGTTGTAATGCCATACTGAAATAACTTATTTTTCCATAACTTGAAAATAACTAAGAACATAAATGACTGTTCTGCCATTCATTATTATCGTCTAAAAGTAGTTTTGAGAAAAGTAATATCCTGGTTTTATTTATGTTTTATACATTTCTTGCGACTCCATAGTGTGATCGCCATATTGAAGCCAACAAAAGTTTTTTAGGTTGCATTTTCGTTATCATTACGTTGGGAAAACCTACCAATAGCTGTCTGAATCAATGCAGAAATTGTAGGTCATAATACTATAAACTTTATCGCCAGTAACAGAAAATCTCATCGGATAGGAACTTTAACTTTGAACTTTCTTTCTGCATTTGCTTCTGTACTTTTTTTTTAATAACTATTTATTGGAATATGAGTTAAAATTGAATTATTAAGATTTAAATTGGGTGTAAAGCAACAAGTGGTGACTTTTCCGCTTTATTATATATATATGATTTGGTTGTTACCATGAGGACATCATTTGCTTCGCAATTCTGAGATTTTTGTGTATGAAAAATTCTAAACCTACTTGTATTGTGTAATGGGGAAAAGGAACTTATATACTAACTTACTAACTAATACAGAGAGTGAGTCGATTCAATTGAAGATTGCATCGATTTTTGTAGGAATTTGCTTATAATATTATGTGACATTACATCTAATGGTTCTATATTTGTGAGTCTGTATAACTCATTTGTACTAAACCAGGGAGGACGCTTCAAAATCATTCTCAGAATCCTTTGAAGCGTTTTCTTCCTGGTGGAACAACAACTTGACCAAATTGGTACTGCATAAAGCATGGTTGGTCGGAAAATTTGTTTATAAATTAACGATTTGTTTTTTAGACAGAGCTTAGAATTTCTGTTTATACGAGGATATAAACATTTAATATATTTATTACACTTTGCCTGGATTCCTTCAATGTGATCCTTAAAAGTGAGTTTTTTGTCATACGTTAAACCTAAGTATTTAGCTTGATCAGATCATGTAAATTCCAAACCATTTGATTTGAGAATGTGATTATTGTTTGGTTTAAGAAAAGAAGCTCTTGGATTATGAGGAAAGATAATATTTAAACTTCAAATCACTCTTAGATTTCTACCTGTGGCTAACAGACTTGTGTCGTCACAGAATAGCGTTTTCTGACAACCAACGGGTAGATTTGGAAGATCAGAAGTGAAAATATTTTACAAGATTGGAGCTACGCTCGAACTCTGCGGAACACCGGCTCGTACGGGTAGCAATTCAGATTTACAATTCTGATAGCTAACCTGAAGTGAAAATACGATCAGTTAAATTTTTTTTAATCATTTTGATCAAATAAATAGGAAACTGGAAATCAGACATTTTTGCTATTAAACCTTTGTGCCAAACACTGTCGAATGCTTTTTCTATGTCTAGAAGAGCAACTCCAGTGGATAACCCAGAAGATTTATTTGCTTTTATCATGTTCGTTACTCTGACAAGTTGATGAGTAGTTGAATGTTCATGACGAAATCCAAACTGCTCTGGTATAAAAATTGAATTCTCATTTATATGAGACATCATTCTCAACAAGACAATTTTTTCAAAAAGTTTACTGATAGAAGAAAGTAAGCTAATTGGTCGATAACTTGATGTTTCTGCTAGGTTTTTATCAGGTTTGAGGATAGGAATTACTTTAGCGTTTTTCCATCTTTTTGGGAAGTAAGCTAATGAAAAACACAAGGCATCATCGGGAAGATTTTTAATTAGAATATTAAAAATTCCATCATTACCAGGAGCCTTCATGTTTTTAAGTTTCCTAATAATTGATTTAATTTCATCAAAATTCGTCTCAATAATGTCATCTTGTGATAACACTTGGGTTGAAATATGATCATATTTCAGTGAGACTTCATTTTCAATAGGACTCACAACGTTCAAATTAAAATTGTGGACACTCTCGAACTGCTGAGCAAGTTTTTGAGCTTTTCGCCATTCGTAAGACGTATTTGATTTCCTTCCTTGAGAGCAGGAATTGGTTTCTGAGGTTTCTTAAGAACCTTAGAAAGTTTCCAGAAAGGTTTAGAATATGGTTTAATTTGTTCAACTTCTTTAGCGAAATTTTCATTTCGCAAAAGAGTAAATCTATGTTTAATTTCTTTTTGTAAATCCTTAACTATGTTTTTCATAGCAGGATCACGAGAACGTTGATATTGTCGTCGACGAATATTCTTCAGCCGAATGAGCAGTTGAAGATTGTCATCGATGATAGGAGAATTTAATTTAGTTTGAGCTTTGGGAACTGAAAGATTTCTAGCTTCGATAATATAATGATTCAAATTATCAATTGCTGTGTCGATGTCCGCAGAATTTTCTAAAATAGTTTCATGATCCACATGATTTTCAATGTGAGATCTGTAATCCAACCAATTAGCTCTATGATAGTTGAACATGGAACTAATTGGATTAATTATAGCTTCGTTGGAAAGTCTGAATGTTACAGGAAGATGATCTGAGTCAAAGTCAGCATGTGTAATCGGTTCACTACAAATGTGACTTTGATCCGTTAGAACAAGATCAATTGTAGAGGGGGTTTTCACGGAAGAGAAACAAGTCGGATTACTAGGATGAAGAATTGTGAAGTAACCAGCTGAGAGTTGATAATGAAGTATTTTACCATTACTGTTATTTTACCTACAATTCCACTGGGCATGCTTAGCATTTAAGTCTCCTATGACGAAAAATTTCGGTCGATATCTTGTGAGTTTTTGCAAATCGCCTTTAAAGAAATTTAATTGTTCACCGGTTCATTGGAATGTCAAAGTTGATCTTGTAGGTAGATCATTTTATTTTCAGTTATATCGCCTAAATCAACTTCATTTAAAGAAGCGAATGGCATTGAAGGAATATTTGTTGGTAGACTTAGAAGAATTAATATGGCCGATCTACCTATTAATAAATTGTTTTCGTTAGAAGATGAACTGCAAGGCGGTCCTGTGTTTTGATTATTTACATTAAAAGAATTTAGTGGTAGATTTCTACCTGCTATACTAGCATAACTGACATTAGAAGAAGATGATGACGAGGTCGATCTACCTGTCGATAAATTGTTTTCGTTAGAAGACGAATTGGCAGGCGTACCTTTTTTTTGTTTTAAATTCGAGGAAATAAGTACCTTAGAAGAATTAGGCGTGGCATTTGTAACGGTTTTTTGATGTTCTGTAAATGTATGGTCGTTGATTTGACTTGTTGTCTAAGCGAACGAGCGTTTAAAATTTTTTCCCTGACAGGACATTTCAAATAATTGGATTTATGATTTCCATCGCAATTTGAACATGAAAATTTATCAGTGGTTTCATTCATTGGACAAACGTCTTTCGAATGCGATTTACCACCGTTTATAATGTTCCCAATGAATTTTAAAGTGGGAAATGAAACGTACTTTTTCTAAAGTTTTCAAATTGTTTACATCACTTCGATTGAAGTGTATTAGGTAAAATTCATGGGAAATTCCAGAGCGTGGTTCAGAAGTACCATTCGCTCTTTTTTTCATAAGTATTTCTTGGGAAAGGGCAAAACCAAGCAAGTCTTTTAGTTCATTTTTAATTTCATCAGTACTTTGATCGTTTGATAAGCCTTTCAAGACAGCCTTAAGGGTTTGTCTGATTTTATATCATATGAATAAAATTTATGAAGTTTCTCTGACAAATATCGAATAAGACGTTCGTAATCTTCCAATCCATCAACCAAAACTCGACTTCAGGAAGAATCTCGTAAATATTGTTAGACGGCATAGAATCAATGGAAGGGAAATCCGTCCGTTGTCTTTTATATTTACATTCAGATTCTATAAGATCGTGAATGTTATTAGAAAAATGTTGAATAACGGATTGTGATTTATTCCGTATTGAATTATTTTTAGCCTCAGGCTTGTTGCCTTTCCGGTTGAACGCAGGCATTTTTGAAATGAATGAAATTTTAAATTAAATTAACTAGGCTAAATTAGACTTCGATTAGACTCCTAGTTTGGAAAAGTTTTGATAAAGACTGATTTTGTGGTAGTCTTAATAAAGACTGATTAGTTCGAATAGTAGTTCTTTGAATAGCAAGCCTTAAAAAAAAGCTGATTAATTTCTTAGTCACTCTAATATCACTTAGTCACTCTAATATCACGCTTTGTATAGCCTTGAGAAAGACTGACTGATTGTTAGTCTTTAAAAAGACTGTTAGTGATTCAGGTAGCCTTGAATCAATGAAACTCTAGGTAGCCAGGAAAAATTTCCAGGAGCCAAGAGCTATACGTGTGCGGTGCAAACGACTGTTCTACACCGACTGACGCTTCTGTACTTATTACTGTACTTTCTGCATGCGTTCTTGTAGTTTCTGCATTTTTTCCTGTACTTTTTGCTCTTGCTCCCCGTTTTTCTGTACCTTCAGCTGTCCGGTGAACTTCGTACGTTTCAGAAATTATTTTTGGATGGAAATTATTTCGAACAATTACAAAATCAGAATAAACAAACGACATGTGTAGGAGTCGGTTACAGATGAGCGTGGTCATGATTACGATCAGTTTTCATGTTCTGTCAAAATTAATCAACAATTGTCTCAGCAATTTTTCAAAATGGTTACCATGTACACTTTGCAGCTTCGAAGCAGCTTTGAGAGAAAAATATGCCCAAAAATATCTCGATCGAGTTAATATAATTTGGGTCGTGTCTGGGCCAATTGAAGACGTTTGGGCTCAAATGTACATGAAATTTGAAACACAAAATTTGGAATTCATTTTGAAAAAAATACCCACAAAATCTCCCAAAAAAACACAAAGACATCCTTCGAAGGTTTCAAGGCATTATTCATGCTAAGACGAATGGGTTTGCTATTAATGTGTTTGCCTGAAAGTAGCAATATTTACAATAAGTTTCGCTTACTCGTAACAGTCATTATGAACTTATGTAGGGCTATATAGTCATCTCATTAGTAGAGTCGTCATATTATTTTACCGATCAACTTTCATTGAATCAACGAATTATGATGAAATTGGATACAATATCTTTGCTTCGACTCTAAGAAGCAATACCACAGACAGAAATAGCTCAATACTACTGTTAAAGCGACTCGAAAACTCGAAGCGAATGCATCATTTTCAACTTATCCTGAAAGTCAATCTATCGAATAGAGATAGCAGATCTCACTCTGACAATGAGTTTTCGTATATGAGATGACTACTGGAGTTGAGATGAACGGGGGTGCCGATATCCTACCAAATTATATTCGCATCTCACTCCAAATTCATTTCATTTATCAATTGAAAGTACTTTTTGTAACATAGTTGTGTTTGGGTTATTGTAATGAAATTCAAAATGTATAACTTCAACTGGCCACAACTGGTTATACAAATTCAGCTTTTCGGGCATTGGTAAAGATTATGTCAAATTTAAGCCGATAAAATCAACAAAAAAACATCCTTCGGATTCAAATAAAATTGCTCCATAAGGTTGAGAGCTGAATAGTTTTGGTTTTTGAGTTAACGGCGACAATTTGATTTTGCCACTTGCACAACTCAATTCAGTTGTCTCTGAATGAGATTTCAGCGCATTGAGACAGCAATAATTACATCCATTGTGAAGATAAGGTTTCACTTTACTGGAATTATAAGCAAAAAACGAATCATAAATCAGAAAAATGGAAACCTGTATGCTGTTCATTTAGCGCCCATACCTAATTGAACATGTGGTTCGAAATAAAGAAACACCTGAATCAAGTAGGGTCAATAAAAGTTGGATACGAATAAGCTCGTTTGGCGCCAAACGATTTTATACATTCAGTAATAGCCGTTCAACCGAGAAGGTTGTGTATAGAAGCGTACAGTTTAATAACGCTGGTTGGTTTACACGCGTTAATTACAACAACGGTTGAACTACAGGTAGAGACCTGTTGGCAGCAGCCGTTAAAACGTATAGTCGTGCTGCATAAGAGAGCCCTAGTGCTGGGCCAAGCTGGTGAAGGAAACAACAAAGGGCGTTTCCCAAACTCTACCCAGGCCGCAATATACAGCCACAAGTGCTGAGCAGGAGAGTGCAAAGGCACATCGAAGAGGAAGAGTGCAAAGGCACATAGAAGCAGGAGAGTGCAAAGGCACACCGGTGCGAAGGCACTTCGGTGCAGAAGCATATCGGTGCGGAGCACTAGGAAGAAGGAGACAAGACAACTCGGTCTTTCCACTGCCATACAACACGCAGGTATACACCGGTGACCTGCGCTGGTTACAGCTGGCGAAGACGAAAGTAAATCGGAATTCGAGTGGTGCTGGATGTCAGGTAGCAGTAGCATCACATCATATTCTATCGCTACAGTGAGCTTCAGCATTGTATCAACGCCCAGATACATCCAACAAGAACATCTAGAGCAACGAGGATCTACACGGCAGTGCAACGGAGATAGACAACAATTTCAAGGTAGAAGTTTTTTCTTTTCCTTTTGATTGAGTACTGTGTAGTGTTGGTTTCAAATTTTATTTTAAAGTTTGGTTAAAAATTTTAATGTAATGGATGAATCCATGGACGTAAATCCTAGCATGAATCCGATACCCACACGAACGAAAAAATATCAGGAGAGCTCTTCTGGGCCTTGGATAGTCTTTTTTAGACGTATATCAAAGCCATTAAACATTTTACAAATTAATAAAGGTTTGACATCACGATACTCTTCAATCAAAGAGATCATAAAAGTAAATAACGATAAAATTCGTGTTGTGGTAAATAATTTGAAACACGCGAATGATATTGTCTCTTCGGAACATTTCAATAAAGAGTATAAAGTTTACATACCCTCCAAAGATGTCGAAATTGACGGTGTTGTTACCGAAGCGAGTCTTTCGGTAGATGATTTACTCAAGCATGGTGTTGGTCGTTTCAAGAACTCTATGCTTGAGGGTGTGAAAATACTGGAGTGCAAACAACTGTACTCAGTAGTTCATGAAGAGGAAAAAAAAGTTTATCGCCCATCAGACTCGTTTCGAGTGACATTTGCCGGGTCTGCGTTGCCGTCCCATGTCTATGTCGATAAAATTCGCCTCCCTGTTCGGCTTTTTGTTCCAAATGTAATGAATTGTACGAACTGCAAAAAATTCGGCCACACAGCTACTTACTGTAGTAATAAACCAAAATGTATTAAGTGTGAAGGGCCTCATAAAGATAATGATTGCAACAAGGAAATTGAAAAATGTATTTATTGTGGGAATAGTCCTCATGATGATATTTCAGTATGCACTGCATTTAAAGTGCACAAAGACAAAATTAAGCTTTCTTTAAAAGCACGGTCTAAGCGCACATAAGCAGAAATGCTTAAAACGGTCATTGATGTCCCCCCTTTGGAAACCGAAAACGGGTTTTCAAATCTAGAGGAACCAGAGGACTCTGACTCTGACGAAAATAGTGAAGGTAATTCGTTTATCACTACCCAAGGGTCAGTTAAGAGAAAGAAGTCTTCCTCCAAATTACCAAAAAAGACACCTAAAATTTCATCTTCAAAAAAAGATCCCCGTGTTAAACAAAAAAAGTCAAAACCAAAGACTGTGCCTCCTGGTTTGTCAAATTCACAAACCAATCCAGGATCTAGTACAGAAAAAGATAATAATCCAGTGGGCTCCATTTCACAGCCACCAACAGGATTACTGAAGTTTTCGGAAATTGTTGAATGGATTTTCTCAGCATTCAATATATCTGAACCCTTAAAGACCCTCATAATGGCATTCCTTCCAATAGCTAGAACCTTTTTGAAGCAGTTATCAGCTCAATGGCCAATTGTCTCAGGTTTTGTATCTTTTGATGGATAATTTATCACCCGTCGCAAATGATACAATCACTGTCCTGCAGTGGAATTGTCGAAGCATCATGCCAAAACTTGATTCATTTAAAATATTATTGCATAGTCAAAAATGTGATGTATTTGCTTTATGCGAAACATGGCTTACTTCAAACATAGCTTTAAATTTTAATGATTTTAACATTATACGTCTCGATAGAGACTCTCCGTATGGTGGAGTGCTTTTGGGAATTAAGAAATGCTATTCCTTTTATAGATTAAACATCCCTTCAACTTCTAGTATAGAAGTTGTTGCTTGCCAAATAAACATTAAAGGCAAAGATATTTGCATAGCTTCGGTTTATATTCCTCCAAAAGCACAAGTTGGACAGCAACAGCTTAATGAAATGGTTGAAGCCCTTCCTGCACCACGATTGATTCTGGGGGATTTAAATTCGCACGGTATTATGTGGGGTTCCGTTTACAATGATAGCAGATCATCTTTAATACAAAACATTTGTGACAATTTTAGCATGACGGTATTAAATATGGGTAGCATGACACGGATCCCAAGACCTCCGGCACGCCCAAGTGCATTAGATCTATCTCTTTGCTCAACATCAATTCGACTAGATTGCACCTGGAAAATACTGCCTGATTTACACGGTAGCGATCATTTACCAATCATCATCTCAATTAGCAGTAGCAATTGCATTGCTACTTCAGCTAGTATTCCATATGATTTGACAAAAAATATCGACTGGATTAAATACCAAAGTAGGATCTCTAGTATTTTGAATTCAATGGAAGAGCTCCCTCCACTTGAAGAATATGACTTCCTCATTTGTTCGATTCTGGAGGCAGCAGAACAATCCCAAACTAAACGCTTTCCTGGGCCAACGACTAACAGAAGGCCTCCCAACCCCTGGTGGGACAAAGAGTGCTCAAAGGCTAAACTCGCAAAACAAAATGCTTGCAAGACGTTTCTAAAACGGGGAGGAGGAACTCCTCAGAATTTTGAAAAACTTATGGTTTTAGAAACCAAGTACAAGAGCATACTTCGAGCCAAAAAATGTAGCTATTGGAGACATTTTGTCGAAGGTTTGTCAAGAGATACCTCAATGAGCACTCTTTGGAACACGGCCAGACGAATGAGGAATCGTAACGTGGGCAATGAGAGTGATGAATACTCGAACCGATGGATATTTGACTTTGCTAGGAAAGTTTGCCCAGATTCTGTTCCTACGCAGAGCATTATACGGGAATCTCCTCCAAACAATGGTTTTATTAATAACCCATTTTCAATGATGGAATTTTCTATAGCACTCTTGTCTTGTAACAATAACGCTCCAGGGTTGGACAGAATTAAATTCAACTTGGTGAAGAATCTGCCCAACCTCGCAAAAAGACGTTTGTTGGAATTGTTCAACAAGTTTCTTGAGCAAAATATTGTTCCACCTGACTGGAGACAAGTGAAAGTTATCGCCATTCAAAAACCGGGGAAACCACAACTCCAATCACAACTCATATAGACCCATTGCGATGTTGTCCTGCATCAGAAAATTGTTCGAAAAAATTATTCTACGACGTCTCGACACTTGGGTCGAGACGAACGGTTTGTTGTCAGATACTCAGTTTGGCTTCCGTAGAAATAAAGGGACGAATGGTTGCCTTGCATTACTTTCGTCTGACATCCAAATTGCCTTCGCTCAAAAGCAACAAATGGCATCTGTATTTTTAGACATTAAAGGAGCATTTGATTCAGTTTCCATTGATGTTCTTTCAGACAAGCTTCACCAAAATGGACTCCCAGCGGTTATAAATAATTATTTGCACAACCTTTTGTCAGAGAAACGCATGCATTTTTCACATGGCGATTTGGCAACACTCAGAAATAGTTACATGGGTCTCCCGCAAGGCTCATGCCTCAGTCCGCTCCTCTATAATTTTTACGTGAATGACATTGACAGCTGTCTAGTAACCACATGTACACTAAGACAATTGGCAGATGATGGCGTGGTTTCAGTTACTGGACCCAAAGCTATTGATCTGCATAAACCATTGCAAGATACCTTAGATAACTTGTCCGATTGGGCTGTTCATCTTGGTATCGAATTCTCTGCGGAGAAAACAGAGTTAGTCGTCTTTTCAAGAAAGCATGATCCCGCGCAGCTTCAGCTCCATATGATGGGAAGAATGATCCAACAGGTTTTAACTTTTAAATACCTCGGGGTGTGGTTCGATTCCAAATGCACGTGGGGAGGACACATTAGGTTTCTGATAACAAAATGCCAACAAAGAGTAAATTTTCTTCGAACAATAACAGGATCTTGGTGGGGTGCTCATCCGGAAGATCTAATAAAATTGTATCAGACAACGATACTTTCAGTGATGGAATATGGATGCGTTTGCTTTCGTTCCGCTGCAAACTCTCATATTATCAAACTGGAGCGAATTCAGTATCGTTGTTTGCGAATTGCTTTAGGGTGCATGCATTCGACACATACAATGAGTCTTGAAGTTCTGGCGGGAGTTCTTCCATTAAAAGATCGATTTTGGGAGCTTTCATCACGCCTGCTAATAAGATGTGAGGTGCTGAATCCCATGGTAATTAATAATTTCGAACGACTAGTCGAGCTTCGATCTCAAACAAAATTCATGACAGTATATTTTAACTATATGTCACAGGAAATCAACCCTTCAAGATATATTCCTATCCGTGTCAGCCTCCTAAATGTCCCTGACTCAACTTTATTTTTCGATACATCCATGCAGCGCGAAGTGCGTGGAATCCCGGATCATCTACGTTCGACGGAAATCCCAAAAATATTTTCAAGTAAGTTCAGGCATATTGACTCTGAGAAAATGTTTTACACGGACGGATCGCGAATTGAAGAAGCGACAGGGTTTGGTATGTTCAACAATAATGTTTCGGCCTCATTTAGGCTTCAAGAACCTGCATCTGTTTATATAGCAGAGCTAGCAGCAGTTCATTATAGTTTGAGTGTAATCGTCACATTAATTCCAAACCATTATTTCCTCTTCACAGATAGTCTGAGTGCAATTGAAGCCATTCGCTCAAACATGACTGGCAAGACTGAACCGTTTTTCCTGGGCAAAATAAAACAGTGCCTGAACGACATATTGAACAATAATTATCTAATCACTATAGTCTGGGTCCCGGCTCATTGCTCCATTCCTGGCAATGAAAGAGCCGATATTTTAGCCAAACGTGGTGCTATTGAGGGTGAAATTTATGAGAGACCAATTGCTTTCAACGAATTCTATAGCTCGTCTCGCCAAAGAACACTTGCCAGCTGGCAAGCTTCTTGGGATAAAGATGATCTGGGTCGGTGGATGCACTCAATTATTCCGAAAATATCGACAAAGGCATGGTTCAGGGGACTGGATGTGAGTAGAGATTTCATTCGTGTGATGTCCAGACTCATGTCCAATCACTACACGTTAGATGCACATCTCCTTCGAATTGGGCTCTCCGAGACTAATCATTGTGCTTGTGGCGAAGGTTATCGAGATATTGATCATGTCGTTTGGACATGTGTGGAGTATCGTGATGTCAGATCTCAACTAATAAATTCTTTGCGTACCCAAGGTAGACTATCCAATATCCCAGTTCGAGACATTCTTGCTTGTCGTGACCTTTCATACATGAAACTTATTTATCATTTCATAAAGAAAACTGGAGTTTCAATTTAATAAAGGCCCCTTTCAAGACTTAGTTCTGATCCCAGCTGCGTCCATGAGTTCAACCAATAGCTAAATTAGAATAAAAATAATGTAATGATACAAACAAACTCGGAACAGTTTATGAAATTATTAACAAAATGTCTGAAAATAACAGCTTATTTTATAATTTATAGAAGTTAATCGTTTGGTTCAAATAATATTTCCGAGTAGATTTCATAATTAATGACGAGTTACCTAAGATGATATTTAAGTAATAAGAGAATATGTTTTAATAAATGCAAAACGTTGTGACTATGTTAGAGTTAAATTAGGATAAGAATATTATGTAAAAGTGATGCTACGGCGAAGAAAAACTTATGTAAACTGCCTTAAGAAATAAATGTATTTATGAAAAAAAAAAAAACGATTTTATTGATAATCTAGTATTCATATTTTGCTCTTCAGCGGGCAAGCATTAAACAACTCGATATGCGCCAAACAATCAACAAAGAAAATTTCCAAGTCCATATAAAACATTTTTCAAGATTTTCTCCACTTTCCGAAGGTGGTGTCAGATAAATAGTATTGGTCATCGCGGGCGCGATGAATCAATGAAAAGATTGTGCTGTAGAAGCGCTAAGGTCAAACTAAGCGAATTTTCCTGCATTTTTCTTTCTACTAATTTAGGTTAGACTAAGCGCATACAATAAGTGGTAATTAGATATCAATGTTCAAGATGATTACCATAATGAATTGAGATTACCATTTTATATTTTATATTCTGTGAAGAATGTTCAAACTGGTAATATCAATATCAAATTAAAATTTAAGCGTCGTCTCTTCTGGCAATTAATGATTCCGCAGTTCCAGAAAATATCCGCTTTATTAGAACTCTGAAGTACGCGTGGTACTTTTTGGCAACTTGAACGTACAGAACAAGTTCTGAGAAAACATTTATGTCAGTTCGCTTTCACATCTCATCCAAGTCTGTCGATAAAACAAAACCGCTTACGTTCGGAACGAAAGAAACCAAGTACAGTATTGTGTAGTGAACAATAGAACGACCTCGAAAATGAGTGAGCCAAACGAACAAAAGCTACCGCCGACACGAAAGAATACAATTATTGTTGACTTCAGACAGTGCAAAATTCGACCTTCGATACGAGAACTTAAGGAGCAAATGCATCTTGATATTAAACGTGTGCATTTACTTCAATGCAATAAGACAAATAATGTTGTTTACATCCAGTTTTATAAAGAGTTGGATGCAATTCAATTCGCAAAAGATAATAATAATGTGCACTATGTGGAGCACGAAAGCATTAAGTACAACATTCCAATATATATGGAAGATAGTGCTATAGAAATGCGTGTGCATGATCTTCCTTCAAGCGTCATCGAACTTATATTCGTAAAACTATGTCCCAATACGGAGAGATTCTCTCTATCAAAAAAGAAAAGTGGAAGAACTTTTTCCCCGGTATTCTAAATGGCGTACGTTTGTTACGCATGCGCTTGAAGAGGTCTATACCTTCTTATGTAAATTTCGGTCAGCATACAAGAATCCCGTGCAAATCACTTGTTACCTATGACAATCAGATGGCCACATATAAATATTGCCAAAAAGCTGTTCACTACGGTAAGCCATGTGATAAACTGGTTAAGGAGACAACCACACCAAAGGACAACGGTGCTTCCTTCACACCAACCCCAAGCAACCCCAGCACACCTGTGACAGTCACCATCAACAGTGAAGTATCCCCTTCAACGAAACCATCCAACGTATCCCCTGTAGAACAAAGTACACCAGCTGCAGTTAACAGCTTACCATCCAACCAACCAGCAACTGCGAACAATGTACAACAAGGCGCATCTACAGCAACTAGCAACGAAATCAACAACAATACCACGGCAATGGATGACGAGACGAACCACGAACAAACTGCCCCTCAATCCTCGCAGGAGGGAAATGGAAGCTCTTCTCCCCCTAGAAAAAGGGTTACAACGAAATCCAATACAAAAAATGTTTAGCTAAAAACTCAGCTCAATCGGCCTACGTGGCTTGTACGCAAATAGGCCTGAATAAATAAAAATATCTTTTATAAAAAAATATTCACGTATGAGTAATTCCTTAAAAGCGGACTGTTCAGAATGCAAATCTTTTTACGAGCCTGTGGTTACCTATATACAGATTGTAAATATATCCCACTCTACCAAATGAACAGCTCTAGAAGAGAAACATTGTGTTAAGTTTATCAACACAAAAAATGTGGTTATTGAGCTTTTTCATCGAAAGCAAGAGTCGCACCTGGAAGAGAAAACCTGGCACTTTATATCCTTTAACACATGAATCATGTCCCGAGACTAAAGCAGAGATGGCGCTCGTAGTAAACCAGTAACCACGTCTTTCTAGAGTACTAACCTTTGCTTGAAACGGGTCAAAATTTTAAGTCTATGCGACCAGAAACAGCTGAGTTATCGAGGTTGGAGTAAAGTCGTTTTGTGGTTTGTTTAAAAAATTTAGAAAACCGAGTTTCGTGTTTTGATAAAACATTGTTTTTAATGGGTAAAAACACCGTGCAAGCGGAACAATGGATTGAAAAATGTTATCCGGACTCTTGTCCATCAAAAGCAACGATTTGTCGGTGGTTCGCCGAATTAAAACGTGGTCGTACCGACACAAATGACGCGGAACGCTCGGGTAGACCTGTGGAAGCCGTTACACCAGAAAATGTGAGCTAAGTGACAAAAATTGTTCGATTGCGATTTCATCAAGACAATGCACCCTGCCACAAGCCGATGAAAACAATTGCGAAATTTAACGAATTGAGCTTTGATCTGCTTCCCCACCCCCCATATTCGCCAGATTTAGCCCCCAGTGACTACTGGCTCTTTGCTGATCTTAAAAAAATGCTCCAGGAAAAAATATTTGGCTCAAATGATGAGGTCATCGCTGAAACTGAAGCTTATTTTGAAGCGAAAGATAATTTTTTTTATAAACATGGTATTGAAAAATTGGAAAAACGTTGGAACCATTGTATCACCCTAAAAGGTGATTATGTTGATGATTAAAAAAAAAAATTACAAAAAAATGTTGTTTCCATTGTTAGTCTCGGGACTTATTGATCCATGTGTTCGAATATCGAAACCCTTAGAGAGAAATCTCTGTTCAGTGCATTGAAACAAAGATAAATTTTCGCTTAACAGAAGAATTTCACATTTTAACATTAATCTTTGGTGATATTTTTTTTAGGTAAAGCGAATGTGTGTCGAATTCCGTTGATTGTAAGTAACCTTTTAGAAAAAAACCTTCAACCGAGTGCCATTTTTTTCGTTCAACAAACCCTGCAGACAGAGGTCCATTGTTGAGCCATTTTTTATATGATGAGTCATCTTTGGACCACTTTTACTAGAGAATTTCCGAAGTTTTTTCCACCTATTTTTTTTAAACTAAAACCACATACCTGTACAATATTTCGACTTCACGTAGAATAACAACAATTATTCTTTCTATATAAAGGTAACACCTAATTTTCACAATATTTTTGTAGGAGTAAAAACAACAACAAACCGTTCCAGCAAACTGAACGATTTTTTCGTGCAGTATGCCGTTCAACACACGATTATCGACCAACAAAATATAATTGCGTGTTGAGTGGGAATTCTTCTGTCTGAAAACATAAATTCGAACAAAAAATTTTTGGGCGAGACGAAGTTCGACGGGCCAGCTAGTAATTTATAGTTATTTCAATGTGCCAAAAAGATGTGGTGATTAAAAACCTACATAACTATTTCGTTATTAGTTATGTAATGATGAAACATTGCTGTCACCTTGTTTTAACCAGTATAACATAAAAAAAACATATTCGTGCTCTTGTTGCAACATAGTTTGGACTTAGTCGTATCACAACTAGTTGCGGATTGCTACTTGGGATACCCAGCTGTTCTCATCAAATACAGAGCATAACCCCTGGGCCATGAATACAGCGTTCTGAGGAAGAAAACCAAATATCTGCTGCTGTACAACAAATCGTTCGAGGAAAATGTCCCGAACAGTGTTTAATATCGTAGTGAGTTCCACAATTTGGTCCTTCTGAAAGGCAGGAATGAATCCCGTACAGCATCCTGATGGTTTCACTCAATGAAATGCAAATCCGAAATGAAATAATCGAAATTAGAATTCTATATGCAGCTATTTTTATAGCCGGTAGGACCGCCCATTAGTGAAAAAGCTACAGACGAAATCACGTAAAAAGAAAATTCCTAACAAAAATTGGATCGCCACTGCGAGCAGATGTATTTTATGTCGTTTGCAAAGCTTGTTTTCTCTTCCGACAAGAGCGATTACGTCACAGCTGCCAGTTGTTTGCATTGGTGAAAAAACAACGGTGGAGAGCATCACACAAAATCAACCGTTCTAATGGCTCTAAAAGTTTTCTAAAGAACTATTAGGTTATTTTTGCTCGCAAATCGAAGGTAAATATCCTTACTTTAGTGTAAATCTTGAACTGTTTGATTTGATTTGTGCACTTTTCGCTGTGTGAAATTCACAGTAATCGAGATCAAGTGAAGCCTTCTTTGTTTTTGCGAAAAACGTGAAAAAGGGGAATGCTTGCATAATTCATAAAATTGATCAACTATTTGAAGTTCGGAAGTGTTAGGGAACATGTCAGTTGTTTTCGTATTCACGACATCCAGTTATGTCTCTGACATTACCCACCCGCCTTTTTTTTTCTTCCCACAGTGGCCTGCATGGGCTATTGATCATTTCATGCTGTAAGTCAGTTTAATTATAAGTTTTGCACGATCTATTACTTCCAAGTAAGTTTGTAAGTTTTGCATGATCTATTACTTCCAAGTATCACGCATTTGGTTGAAAATACAATTTCAACTGGTTTTTGCTCAATCGCGAAAAACTCACGGGCGGTCAACTAAGCTAAAAAATTTCTTTTAATGTAGGATTCGAAAAAGATTTTGTTCACCATTTGTATTTAACAGTTTTACTGATTTTGTAAAAATCACTAGTACACCACATTTTTGTAAGATTTGTTCATATTTATTTAAGAAAAATTGGTTGTTTTTGAAAAAAAAAGTATTCAAAATGGCTTTTTTGTGACATTCAAGTTTTATTCAAATCTGAGACGGTAGTCATATTACCGTGGTCGTGAAAATCAAAACAATTTGCTTCATAATCAATGACGATAACAGAAACGAGTTTCTTTCGGACAATAAGTTCGGTCGGTAAGTTTTGCTTCTCTGTAAATAAAAAAAGTCCTGAAAACTCAAATATCAATCGGGAAAAATCGTGTTAGTCACGATACAATAGTAAAGTGAAAACATCAAACGACTAGCGACTCTTGTGGGAAATCTGTGTTATTTTCTGGAACTGAACAGTCTGTGAAAACTTTTCCCAATCAGTAAATGGATTCGAGATTTGCTATGAGTTTTTTTCTCTATCCTTCTTTTGCTACTTGCCACTTGGTGAAACCAATCTAATCTAATATGTCCCACTTGGTCGCACTTGCAGCACGAGCAGCTCTTTCACTCCTTCTGTGGAATTTGAGTCAAAGTTTTTATTATTATCTTACCACAACTCGAATTTACTTTCAGACTTTGTTTTTCTTGGCATTGTGACAAAATTTGTCTCAAAACTGACGGCTGCCATATTTTATGCAAAAACAATATTGCAGCAACAAAAAAATCACCCACGGAACTGAGGGCTTGTCCTATCATGCAACCGAAATCTTCTGGCACTGGAAGTGTATCGTACAGAATAAATTTTAGAAGTTTGTTTCTCCGTAAGCGACGCTTTGTCAAAAGTCGAAAGTTCGAAATCGGTTTAAACAAAATGATCCAGTGGGAAACACAGATGCAAAATAAAACCGTAACATTCCTCACAATGATTCCCAATTGAGCATGCGTTGCCTGCTAACATTGGAACAATTTGCCACTAATGAGGGTAAATGTAATCAACATTAGCATTTATATTTGAGTATGCAAAATAACTTTACATCACGACAAATTGTATTACCCTTAAACCAATTTGAATTCAGATCAGAGGATCAATAGTACCCGGCATCGACTCTGCACATGCAGTCATGCAGCAGCTCGCGCGGGACCACAAACGATCCGATTCAGTTTCCAATCCGTCAATTCGTTTCTCGGCGGCAGCAGCAACCGCAGCCACATCAGCAGCATCATTA
Organism: Malaya genurostris; assembly: GCF_030247185.1. Lineage (NCBI taxonomy): Eukaryota > Metazoa > Arthropoda > Insecta > Diptera > Culicidae > Malaya > Malaya genurostris. Next base: position 51,256,795 of record NC_080572.1, read on the forward strand.
CAATAATTTCATTATTCCTCTTATTACCCCATCCAGCAGCGAGAGGTTGGTTGGCAAATTTTTCAAATATCGAACACAAAGTTGCTGCCTGCCACCCTCCCGGGGACCTCAAAGTGTTCGTCGTTTATACTGCCGAGTGGTCGAGTCGAGGCATCTTTCCCACCCGGGGACTGCCGAGGGGATACTCGTGCAAATGTCAAAACTATTTTACCGTCGTCGTCATCGTCTTCGCGGTTCTCGTCGCCGAACGGAGGGACGGTGGTGCCCCATTGAACCATTATCGACTCCGAGATCCACCGAGAGGGCAATTGAAACATTCTAGCCAAGTCGAGATGTTTTCTCTCGGCACCGGTACTCGGAGCACAACGCGGAGGAGCCTTGATTTTGTGGCTCGGATATGCTCGGATAGAAGCGAGACACTCCAGCATACCACCAGCGAGCGCGCCTTGTGGGTGCAGTCGCAATTTGACCGAGTTTCTTGCCGACTCAAGTTCAGAGCTATTTCGATGACGGCGGCGAAACGATCATTATCGCGTCCAATTTTGTGGGGTCGGGAGGGGAGGGAAGACCACGGTGGTGAGAAGTCTAGTGTGACTGGTGAGGTGACTGAAATTGGTCTTTTCCGCTTATTGAATCGACGGGTTTTGGGGCTTTTGGCGTCCGTTCAGAGAAGATTTTCGGCGAGGTGAACTTCGAAGGACACTCAATTCTTTCGTTCGAATTCCTGAGCACAATTTAGAAAAGTGTTTTTGTCAAGGATCTGGCAATTACAAATTTTGAGACCATCTGCTTCTTTTTTTTCTCATGCGCTAGACAGATAAATCTGTTTGATCCAAGTGCCTTTCTAACCGGCTTTTGAATCATTATTCTATTTTTTGCCTTTGTCATACAGAAAGAATATGGAATCACTGTGAAAACCGGCTTTTGAACCGAGATCCGGAAGGGCCGAGTGTCATATACCATTTGATCGATCGTCAAGATCACAAAATGTCTCTCTGTGTGTATGTGACAAAAATATGAATTCGATTTTCTCAGAAATGGCCGAACTGATTTTCATAGTTGTAGATGCATATGAAAGGTTATACTTTCTCATAGCTATTGAGTTTTATTCCGATCCGACTTCCGGTTCCGGAGTTACAGAGTGAAGCGTGTTAAAATTTGGAAACCGTAATTCAGAGCGACGATGCAAACGAGGAAAAAATTCTTCTAAATATGGTTCAAAACAATTTCAATTTGTAGGTTAATATTAGTTGCTGGCAACCAGAACCGACTTTAGCTACACCGGGATCCAGTTTACGGTTTCGGTAGTACCGGAAATAGTGATCAACAACTTCAGAACGGAACTCACTTGATTTCTTAGGGATGGCAAAAACGATATTTTTTGATTTGGAACACATCTTTATTTTCTATATAGGGGTGCAAATCAAAAACTGAAGAAAAATTACACGTAGAAATGTGGTCAGGTTTTAAACACTTACAGCTCAGTCTATTTTGTATCAATTATTAATATTATTTCATCATTTGATTGGAAATATTTCTAAGTTTCGATTTGAATGTATCAAGCCACGTATTTTCAATTATATATGATTCAAATTTTTATTAGTAGCAGGCAGTGTCCTATTTTGTCTGCTAAAAATCTCCGGATCTCCCTGCCATAGACGACGGTTTTGAAGGAGTAAGCGATATATCAAAGGGAAAGCATCGCTCTGATTGGTCAATCGATGCAAAAGCGAATCTTTTGGAAGCACGCGAATCTATAAATAGAAACGAAATTATAGCTAGCGTTTTAGTTCTACGCGTAGCATGCTAGAAGTAGGTTGTTGCTAGACAGCAAGACAAAAAGTGTCATAAAACGATTTGAAGCTTCAATTGGTATGCTCTGATCTTGTGTCATGCAAGCTGGGATGAAATTTCATGTTATGTCGTTTCGCCTGAGAAATTGACAAATTGAAATTCTATAAATTTTTAGTGCTTAAGATTGATTTCTAATTTACATATATAAGATGAACTCGATTGACAATGAGAAAAACGTATCGCGTATCGCAGAATGATAGAGAAACTTAACGCTATAAAAATAACTGCTTGCATACAAATTTGGAACACAAGCTTGGCGAAAAGAAGCTTTATCGAAATCGAAAGTATGTACAAAGATATAATTGCATATATTTGGGATATTGGTGTAATTTCATCGGCTATAAAACAAATACAAATCAAGACAAACGATGTTCGGTGTTGGTTCCTAATCAAGATCAATCTAAGCAGACCCTCGTGAAATAGCGGATTCAAAAGTGTGACAATTTTTATTCGACATTTGCAGAGAGACCAGAGTGAAGTGTGACGATTGATTGAACTTTTTGATTGTAGATCATTAGAAATTTTGGTTGCCTTGTTCCACATCAATGACTCGAACAACCCCCTGGCTGATTCTTGTAGTTTTTTAATAATATGATCACATATCTGTAATTTCAATCAAATACGACACAGATCCATTTCCAATCCATTACAAAAGGTAAAGAGTTTTCTAAATGTCTACTTGTTCTTAATCCATAGATGAACATTTGAAATTATGATAAAAGATTCTTTGTGTGTTTCATGTATTGTTTCAAGTGTAACAAAATTTACAGAGCAGAATTTTTTTATAACATGCAACGAATTTGAGAAACTTGTGTCACATCGCGATCAAATACCTTTTCTGAAAACGAAAAGCAAACCCGGAAAAAGGGTTCAATGTTATCATGAATAGAAAAACTAATCAAAGAGAGTAAATTATAGTTCTCAGATTTGACGATTGGGATATTTCACTTCCCACCATAACCCAGTACCCATATACTCGCACGGGAAAAAATTTTTTGGGCGAGGACTGAGAATGACCCTAATGTAACCCTAAGTTCTAAGTTCAACAGCTTTAACTTTCACTACAGTATTTACATTATGAAAGCATTTAGATACTATTGAAAAATCCAATCAGTATGTTTACCTCGTGATGGTGATGCTTTTGACACATCCCATATAACGGGAATGTTACAAAACGCTCAAGTAACAGTTCGCTTTCACATCTCATCCAAGTCAGTCGATAAAACAAAACCGCTTACGTTCGGGACAGAAGAAACCAAGTATGTACAGTATTGTGTAGTAAACAATAGAACGACCTCGAAATGAGTGAACCAAACGAACAAAAGCTACCGCCGACACGAAAGAATGCAATTGTTGTTGACTTCAGGCAGTGCAAAATTCGACCTTCGATACGAGAACTTGAAGGTTTGCTTAAGGAGTAAATGCATCTTGACATTAAACGTATGCATTTACTTCAATGCAATAAGACAAATAATGCTATTTAGATTCAGTTTTATAAAGAGTTGGATGCAATTCAATTCGCAAAAGACAATAACAATGTGCACCATGTGCAGCACGAAAACATTAAGTACAACATTCCAGTATATATGGAAGATAGTGCTATAGAAGTGCGTGTACATGATCTTCCCTCAAGCGTCATCGATCCTTATATTCGTAAAACTATGTCCCAATACGGAGAGATTCTCTCTATCGAAAAAGAAAAGTGGAAGAACTTTTTCCCCGGTATTCTAAATGGCGTACGTTTGTTACGCATGCGCTTGAAGAGGCCTATACCTTCTTATGTAACTTTTGGTCAGGATACAAGAATCCCGTGCAAATCACTTGCTACCTATGACAATCAGATGTATAACCAATGTACAACAAGGTGCATCTACAGCATCTAGCAACCAAAAGAAGACGGAAATCGATAACAATACCATCGATGCGGCAATGGAAGACGAGACGAACCACGAACGAAGTACCCCTCAATCCTCGCAGGAGGGAAATGGAAGCTCCTCTTCCCCTAGAAAAAGGGCGACAACGAGATCCAACTCGAGAAAAAATTATTTAAAAAATCGGCTCAATCGGCCACGTAAAGCTTGTACGCAAATAGACCTGAATAAAAATATCTTTTAAACAAAAAAAATAATCCTCAAGTGCAAATCAGTTATATCCCATACAATTTGAAAATTGTTGGTCCACATTCTCAGTTTTAATAATCTTTATAAATCTTTAAAACAATATTTTTTAATCCAAGCATACTGTGGGTGAGAAATAATGTCCGCAGGGTGACTGTTATGAGAAAATTAGTATATCAAAGAAATGGCATCGTTTCTCTGCATGTGAATAGAGACATTAGCACAGCTAAAAGCTAGTTACTAAGTAGCAACCGACCACTAGACCTTTCATGTTTATTTAGTCGATGGTAAACCTTACATCGAAATGCTGCCTAATGATACTTTCAGTTTTTTCATGTTATCAAGCAAATGATTACTGCTAAAATTGCATAACAGAAAGATTCTACAATAATGATCGAGTTTTTATACAATGACAGGTGTGATGGGATTTGATTCATGAGAAATGTGAAAAACTAGAAAATTTTTCAAATCTTTCTACCAAATCTTAAATTTATCACCATGGTTTAGTTCTAAGCTCGCCGCTTGGCTTGAAAATTACTGAAGAGTTGGATTCGTCAATTACTTGATCAGTATTATAAAAACTTAAGTACAAGTATGTAGTTGAAAAGAAGTTTAATCCTCTATTACATGATTTTTCAAAAACAGCCGGAAAATTTTTTTTGATTAATTGGTTTAGAACACGGGGAAAATACTAAAGTTTCTGGAAGTTTCAAAAATAGCGGCGTAACCTTTTTTCGTCATAAATTTGAATGTTAATAACTCAGTCATTTGTTGATGGATTTATATAATTCAACAACCAATCGATTCGGAAACTTTTAACTTAAGCTTATGAGACAACGTCATTTGAATATTTCAATTGCATACCATTGAAAAATTGGTTTGAAATGAGCATTTTATTTTGGTTCTCTGGTAACTATCAGGCCAATTTAGAATTATCGGCGAAAGATTTTTCGGATCTAATTTGCAGCGCTTGTTCCTCAATGATTTGTGTATGGATTTTCCTAATTTAGCTTTAATATTGTAAGCTTAAAAATATTTTAATTTGTCAACGGATCGGTTTGCATACTTAAATCTCCATTCCCATACGAACAAAACGTGACAATGTGACTGAACAAGTTGTTGTCCCACCAGGAATTAAACGCTTCAAAAGATTCTGAATTAAATTCTGAAACTTATCTAAAAGCGGCCCCCTCGGTTTATACCAGTAGTATAGATGAGTTCCACAGGCTTACATATACAGTACAATTAGATGCAATATCATATAGTATCAAAGATAAACTCAGAGTAAGTTTACCTGCGATTTTACATGTATCGTTTGAATAGGAACCCTCGTGAAATTTGGTTAACCGCCAGTTTCAGTTTAATTATTATTTGCTTCAAAACCATAAGCGTCTGATGGCTACACGCGTTGTAACTATGATGATGTTCATTCATGTGTTAATAACATCAAGTTACAATATGAACAAAATTTCAGAATTTTGTTGCGTATCCATTCCGTATAATCCTTATATGCCAAAGCGAAAATCGATTAACTGTTTATAAAATTAATAAGTTTGTACGTTTCTCGAAAATTTCTATCATAAAAAAAATAGTTTTATTTGTTCAGGTTTAAATCTTTAGGTTGTTTGTATCTAAAATTGAGCTCTCAAGTAACTTTGAATTCATCATAATTGACTTCTAGTTAAAGGACGTTATTCAAAAACTTAACAATGTAAAAATTTGTGTAAAGTGATCAAAATTGAATAGAATAAATCATCAAGAAAGAATCTAATTGTCATAATTTTATCATTCGCTAACAATCTAAGCGTTACACAATACAAGTAGGTTTAGAATTTTCCCTACACAAAAATCTCAGAATTGCGGAAGCAAATGATGTCTTCATGGTAATAACCAAATCATATATATATATATATAACAGGGCTGAAAAGTCACCACTTGTGGCTGAACACCCAATTTAAATCTTAATAATTTAATTTTAACTCATATTCCAATAAATAGTTATTTAAAAAAAAAAAAAAAAAAAAAAAAACAATCTAAGCGCCTAAACTAGAGCAAGTTTGTAATTAGTCAATTGAATAAGTTTTTAGTTTAGTGTATCATCATCATTATCATCTTTATTTTTGTATTAATTATGAAGACCCTAGAAACGTTTCATTTTTAATGTTATTGTGCTCGGCCGTGTCTTGAATACAACCCTCTAATTTTTTTGCGAGTTGAGAATGCGTCCCAAATAAGGAATCTCATGCAATCGGTAAAAAATATACATTACAACGCTTTGCAAAATTTTTTAAAATGTGTGTCCCATATTTGGGAGTCAATGCAATTAAGGGTTAAGTCGACGTCAAATAAATGAAACATAATAATGAAAATATTTTTTTTTTCCACAGTTCGAAGATATCTTGTGCTTTTACATCTTATAAGATGCACATAAATAAAGCGTCGTATTTCACACAAATTTATATTCCAGAATATGTGAAATTGTATGATTTGAAAATCACCAGGCTTGAAAGTGGAAGACACTGAAATAATTCAGTTTGCCGTCAATCGTGTTCATGTCAAAACTTGTACAGATTTTACTGATTTTTTTTAAATTCTGATTTTTCGGGTATATATGATTCCTGTGCATTGCAATGATGGGCTGGTTAGCACTAGCAGAAGTTCATTTCGGGCTGAATCCAGTGATTATTGAGTGCATTCAATTACGTGGAAAATAATATAAACCGGACAAAAAAGTGAATCTCAAAATTAAAATTGTCAGAATTGTCAGAATTGTCAGAATTGTCAGAATTGTCAGAATTGTCAGAATTGTCAGAATTGTCAGAATTGTCAGAATTGTCAGAATTGTCAGAATTGTCAGAATTGTCAGAATTGTCAGAATTGTCAGAATTGTCAGAATTGTCAGAATTGTCAGAATTGTCAGAATTGTCAGAATTGTCAGAATTGTCAGAATTGTCAGAATTGTCAGAATTGTCAGAATTGTCAGAATTGTCAGAATTGTCAGAATTGTCAGAATTGTCAGAATTGTCAGAATTGTCAGAATTGTCAGAATTGTCAGAATTGTCAGAATTGTCAGAATTGTCAGAATTGTCAGAATTGTCAGAATTGTCAGAATTGTCAGAATTGTCAGAATTGTCAGAATTGTCAGAATTGTCAGAATTGTCAGAATTGTCCGAATTATTAGAATTGTCAGAATTGTCAGAATTGTCAGAATTGTCAGAATTGTCAGAATTGTCAGAATTGTCAGAATTGTCAGAATTGTCAGAATTGTCAAAACGAGTAATTTTTCTGCTGTCAAACTGTGACATTCTTATGTCGTTTCCGCTTGATGCCAAACCTAACCCAGTTTGCATCTTAACTGCTGTCAAACTGATGTGTATTTGAAGCTAGTTTCAACGTTGTTGAACTGAACATCGAGTCGATTTTTAACCTGGTTTTAATATCAGGTATGCTCAAACTCCCGAACACAACATTGTTTCGTGAAAAGTGTTTGTTTGATGAAATTACCCTGTTTATCAGTTTTAGTTTTGTCAAACGAAAACGACATTTAAATGTAAGATTTTCTGTCAAAGTCGGATCAAAAATTTCAGTTAGAGAAAGGAAAGCCAAATTAAATTTGTAAATCATTGCGTAATAGAATCGAAAAGGTAAAACTGATATAATATTTTTAAAATGAAACGCTAAGAAAATTCGGGAATTGAACAATGAAAAAATTGATAATAATATACGAAAATGACAAAATACTCATAAATGTTAATCTAGAGTGATTTTGATGACATCAACTTCTCGCCAAACGTGTTCAGTAAGACATTCCGCAGTTGATGATCGCAATCTCAGCCGAGCAGCACACTCAACCACGGTGGATGGGATTTAAAGTCCTGTGCAAACAATGACCACCCCCCACGGAAGTTGAATGACTCTCGAAGCATCAAAGCGGGCGTCGTCCAATACGGTAATAATCTACGGAGTCAAAACTCGGCCGTCAACACTATCGTCATCGGATAATCGCTGTTTCGTTCGCATCTCGCGATTTTACGAGAAGCCTCACAATAATAAAATGCCGAATAACGAAAGAAAACGCAACCAATTCCAAGACTACAGAAAAAAAATCAAAACAAATAACGATGAAAAAGATGTGAACCCGGTCGCGTGTTGGCATGTCGCTGGCATCTCGCATTCACAGCTTGCTCTGTCTGTCAGATATCATGTTTTCATGTCCACTCGGTGTCAATTTGGCTTGAGCAAACACTTAAATCGCCATAATTGAGATGAGTCCAATTGAGACCATTATAAGGCGAACTACGGGAGTTGAGTGATCGGGCAGCATCGTTCGGTGGGACGAGGAAAGCTAGATTCGAAGATTAATTCGGCTTCGCATGACATAAGCAATGGATCCACCAAGAGAAGGGTCATTCAAGCTAATGGTGAACGATGATCTAATGTTGCATAAAATCCGGCTGCTTATGATGCGCATCGGTGGCGGAGAGTTCAGCTTAGTGCCGCGAGAAACAACACTTCCGTGTTGTATGTAGTGAAATTTTCCACACATGAAATCACGTGAAACGTGCGGAGATTAGTGCTGTGCTCGGTGCGGATAGTCATATGGTTTAGCACCGGCAACACTTGCTCAATTTTCTGTCCAACACCGGCGTAGAAAACAAACACCTAACCAAATATTTACGTTAGGATGAACAACCCTTAAAATCCTTCAGGGGGACAGCACTGCATCTCGGCAAGCTAACCACCCAGTTCATTAATATGGTGATAAATCGTTATTACTGCCAATTAATTTCTCGTAATCGTTTTCCAATGACTGGAACTGTAAAATTGCAATCTGAACGCGCAAGTCGACGACCTCCGTGAAAACCACGGTGGCGATGGTTACGGTTGTGGAATCACTAGAGAGACCGTTTATACGCATCTCGTAACCCTCGGCTGGCTGGGTTGCTCTATGGCACCCTTCGAAAACTGACCGACTCGCAATGAGGAAGCGGACTGGACGCAACTGATACTGGCTGGTAGGTTGGCGAAGGCGACGGCGAGATACGACCGAGTGGATTAGACGAGGTCGTGACTGGATTATGCATAGCCAGTGCGTATGGAAAATATGAACCCGGTACAGGGCGTTGACTGTTATGGTAACTGACGCAGTTTGTGATTACTCGGGCTGGGATTAGTGCATCGTTTGACTGGTGGTACAAGTTTTATGTAGAAAAATTAATAGCGCACCAGTATTTTTGCTAGGAAAATGAGTAAACCGATCTTCAATCGACATCAGTTTTATACAATTTGCAGTTTCCGAGCAGCAAAAAATTGACGAAAGTGTATGCAAAAATACATTCACTCTTTTTACAAAACAGTCCAGAGTCTAATTGGTCACTCTAACTCAGAGCCGTAGCAATTCAGTTTTTCGTGGGGGGGCAAATTTTTTAGATTAAATTTAACGTATATTAAAAAAAAGCTGCATTACATGCGTATCAAACAATCTAGATAGCAATTTGAGGCACCATATGCCTGCATATTGTACGCGACGAACGTCACTCACTGACAGCGTTTTCAAGTAAACCCTCTAAGATCACTCTGAGAGTGGTTTCGGATTCATTTCTGAGCAGGTTTCAGCAGCCATGAAAATGACAGATCGTTTCATAAAAAACGATGCCATTCTCACAGCTATCGATACAGCAAATGAGATGGATTTGGAAAAGCTGCAGCCTTTGACCGAGTTAGGCATCAAATTGCCAAATGAAATTGAGCTAAAAATTGCCAAAGAATACATTGATAAAATTTGTGCAAAAAATGAGAAATTGAACAATTTGAAGAGGCCGATAGATAAAAAAATTAAGACTGTAATACTGACAGAGCTGTATAAGGTGTGCCAAGGAATGGAAAACGTATACAACCTTTTTGCAACCATTGAAACTTTTCCGTCCGGAACGGCAGTATGCGAATCATCATTTTCGGCATTGACACGGATCATGCGGCCTCAACGTATTAGCATGTCCACTGATAGATTAAACAATTTATCGTTTCTGGCATTCGAGCACAAGCGACTGGATTTTTTAGACGTGGACACAGTCCTTTTAAGATTCAACGAACAAAAAAATCGCAAAGTGCAATTAGTAATTAGTTAGTGGTTGAATATCATTGTTCAAAATAATAAAAGAACTGTGAACGCAGTATAAACTATACAAATAGATCTCTTTATTGCTTTTTATTTTATAATTCTTTAATTTTTTTCCTTTCTACTATCAATTTCATATACGAGAAAAATACGTGGTGAGGCGGAAACCGCGTGGTGGGGCAAAGCCCCCCCTTGCCCCCTAGGTTGCTACGGCTCTGCTCTAACTGTGCCAAATAAATGGTTTGCCTTACTGAAGCCAAGCTTCATCCAAATCAGAATATGTGAAATCTGTTAACTTGTTATCAATTGCTGTAATAACTCAACAGTATCTCTCTTCGAATCTTTTTCAAATATTCAGGTTTTGGTTTTCACCATGGCTAAATATAACATATCTTTCCAATTCCGATAACTGGAATGATGAAACTATCGGAAGTATCAACATCAAACATCAACAACGTGCACTATGCAGAACAAAATAGAGTAAAAAGAATTCACGTGAATATATAACACATTGTTTTTATTGCAAAGAATATACTGTGCAATTAAATAACTGCACGGGAAGACCGAAATCAGCATTTTGGCGAAAAAATTAGTTGATTTTCTGATTTAAGTTAATTATTTTTTGAAACAACTAAAAAATCTCACTTTTGCTAATTTAGATTTTTTAATTCTCATTCTCTGAATAATAATAAAATATTTGTTGAAATGGCTATTTTTTAGTTAAATTCACCTATTAAACGTGCTGTCATTTCTTAACTAAGGCACACTTCATTTACATTCAACTATTTTTTTAGTTAAATTAGAGAAATAAAACGTTGTTTTCAACTAACATAAATGATTGAATTGGCTTCTGCAATTTGCAGCTATATAGCGCACTGTCACCGAAAAAATGTGAACACCGTAATGGCTACTAACCACTAGATGGCACACTACTATCGAAAACAATTTCTGTCGCGGTTGTCTTTTCTATATTGGCAGGTATTAATACGATGTTGTATTGGAGAAAAAGACATGAGCGAAACATAACCTTCTTTTTGAAAATTTTTCTTCTAAATCGACTACGCGAAATCGACTCTCTCACTGAAAACTTTGAACACTCGGAAAACAAAAACCGAAAACAAGTAGTGAACTGGACGGCGTAGCCCGGAAGGTTAGAAGATACAAAAAACATCATTTGGCCTATACAATGAGAGTCCAACATTCGAAACTCACTGTTTCGCGTAAAAACATTATTACGCACAATCGCTTCAAATGCGCACAAATTCTGAATAAATACACTTTCCACTAAGAGTTCACGTCATTTTTACATATCGGTTTAGAAATTTATACATGGATATATCGATTTATATATGGATATATGCAAAATAATTAGCAAGCAGTTTCAACAAGTCTATCCTTTTTAGCTTTTCAATGGATTTTTGCTTTGACACTAAGAAACTAAGCTCATGAGCTTTTGGCGAATAAACTTGTTGATAAAACCAATTTCATTTTTGTTTTCTATGTACTGTCCTTCAGCAATGATGGTGATAGATAAATAGAAACAAATTATCTGATTTTAATAACAAAATTAGTTGTCAATGAGAATTTCGTGTTGGATTGAAATATTGCTGGTTTGTGTCCAGGATATTCGCCAAGTAAACTCTAAACTTCTCTAAAAATAAGAGTTTTTTTCAGCAAAGTAAATTCTCAACTTTAACTAATTTCATAGTTATTTTAGAAATTTTGTTGTTGAAATCAACTAATTCAAAAACAGTAATACGAATTAGGCGCAGAGCTAATTTCGGTCGTTCCGTGTGGTTTGAAAAGCATTACCCGGGAAAGCACCGTTTATGCACCGACCAAATGAGGTTGTTGTTCCGAGAACTGTTTCAAAATTTCATTCTATTGATATGGAAAATCCAAAAGTGACGTTACAGACGATGGTTGACATCGTAAAAATATCAAAAGAAAGCGCATTTATAGTTTTACATGAGCACTTGAATATGAAAACAATTTTTACCAACTGCGTGCCGCATTTTCGCACACCTCATCAAATGCACCGTGTCACAGGACGATCGTTATGTAGTTCAATTCCACGAATTACACTTTAAATACATTGGTAAATAAAATCGAAATTTTGAAGAAAAAGTTTCTTAATTTCTTAGTTTCTTAGTTTCTTAGTTTCTTAGTTTCTTAGTTTCTTAGTTTCTTAGTTTCTTAGTTTCTTAGTTTCTTAGTTTCTTAGTTTCTTAGTTTCTTAGTTTCTTAGTTTCTTAGTTTCTTAGTTTCTTAGTTTCTTAGTTTCTTAGTTTCTTAGTTTCTTAGTTTCTTAGTTTCTTAGTTTCTTAGTTTCTTAGTTTCTTAGTTTCTTAGTTTCTTAGTTTCTTAGTTTCTTAGTTTCTTAGTTTCTTAGTTTCTTAGTTTCTTAGTTTCTTAGTTTCTTAGTTTCTTAGTTTCTTAGTTTCTTAGTTTCTTAGTTTCTTAGTTTCTTAGTTTCTTAGTTTCTTAGTTTGTTAGTTTGTTAGTTTGTTAGTTTGTTAGTTTGTTAGTTCCTTAGTTTCTTAGTTTCTTAGTTTCTTAGTTTCTTAGTTTCTTAGTTTCTTAGTTTCTTAGTTTCTTAGTTTCTTAGTTTCTTAGTTTCTTAGTTTCTTAGTTTGTTAGTTTCTTAGTTTCTTAGTTTCTTAGTTTCTTAGTTTCTTAGTTTCTTAGTTTCTTAGTTTCTTAGTTTCTTAGTTTCTTAGTTTCTTAGTTTCTTAGTTTCTTAGTTTCTTAGTTTCTTAGTTTCTTAGTTTCTTAGTTTCTTAGTTTCTTAGTTTCTTAGTTTCTTAGTTTCTTAGTTTCTTAGTTTCTTAGTTTCTTAGTTTCTTAGTTTCTTAGTTTCTTAGTTTCTTAGTTTCTTAGTTTCTTAGTTTCTTAGTTTCTTAGTTTCTTAGTTTCTTAGTTTCTTAGTTTCTTAGTTTCTTAGTTTCTTAGTTTCTTAGTTTCTTAGTTTCTTAGTTTCTTAGTTCCTTAGTTTCTTAGTTTTTTAGTTTCTTAGTTTCTTAGTTTCTTAGTTTCTTAGTTTCTTAGTTTCTCAGTTTCTTAGTTTCTTAGTTTCCTAGTTTCCTAGTTTCTTAGTTTCTTAGTCTCTTAGTTTCTTAGTTTCTTAGTTTCTTAGTTTCTTAGTTTCTTAGTTTCTTAGTTTCTTAGTTTCTTAGTTTCTTAGTTTCTTAGTTTCTTAGTTTATTAGTTTCTTAGTTTCTTAGTTTCTTAGTTTCTTAGTTTCTTAGTTTCTTAGTTTCTTAGTTTCTTAGTTTCTTAGTTTCTTAGTTTCTTAGTTTCTTAGTTTCTTAGTTTCTTAGTTTCTTAGTTTCTTAGTTTCTTAGTTTCTTAGTTTCTTAGTTTCTTAGTTTCTTAGTTTCTTAGTTTCTTAGTTTCTTAGTTTCTTAGTTTCTTAGTTTCTTAGTTTCTTAGTTTCTTAGTTTCTTAGTTTCTTAGTTTCTTAGTTTCTTAGTTTCTTAGTTTCTTAGTTTCTTAGTTTCTTAGTTTCTTAGTTTCTTAGTTTCTTAGTTTCTTAGTTTCTTAGTTTCTTAGTTTCTTAGTTTCTTAGTTTCTTAGTTTCTTAGTTTCTTAGTTTCTTAGTTTCTTAGTTTCTTAGTTTCTTAGTTTCTTAGTTTCTTAGTTTCTTAGTTTCTTAGTTTCTTAGTTTCTTAGTTTCTTAGTTTCTTAGTTTCTTAGTTTCTTAGTTTCTTAGTTTCTTAGTTTCTTAGTTTCTTAGTTTCTTAGTTTCTTAGTTTCTTAGTTTCTTAGTTTCTTAGTTTCTTAGTTTCTTAGTTTCTTAGTTTCTTAGTTTCTTAGTTTCTTAGTTTCTTAGTTTCTTAGTTTCTTAGTTTCTTAGTTTCTTAGTTTCTTAGTTTCTTAGTTTCTTAGTTTCTTAGTTTCTTAGTTTCTTAGTTTCTTAGTTTCTTAGTTTCTTAGTTTCTTAGTTTCTTAGTTTCTTAGTTTCTTAGTTTCTTAGTTTCTTAGTTTGTTAGTTTGTTAGTTTGTTAGTTTGTTAGTTTCTTAGTTCCTTAGTTTCTTAGTTTCTTAGTTTCTTAGTTTCTTAGTTTCTTAGTTTCTTAGTTTCTTAGTTTCTTAGTTTCTTAGTTTCTTAGTTTCTTAGTTTCTTAGTTTGTTAGTTTGTTAGTTTGTTAGTTTCTTAGTTTCTTAGTTTCTTAGTTTCTTAGTTTCTTAGTTTCTTAGTTTCTTAGTTTCTTAGTTTCTTAGTTTCTTAGTTTCTTAGTTTCTTAGTTTCTTAGTTTCTTAGTTTCTTAGTTTCTTAGTTTCTTAGTTTCTTAGTTTCTTAGTTTCTTAGTTTCTTAGTTTCTTAGTTTCTTAGTTTCTTAGTTTCTTAGTTTCTTAGTTTCTTAGTTTCTTAGTTTCTTAGTTTCTTAGTTTCTTAGTTTCTTAGTTTCTTAGTTTCTTAGTTTCTTAGTTTCTTAGTTTCTTAGTTTCTTAGTTTCTTAGTTTCTTAGTTTCTTAGTTTCTTAGTTTCTTAGTTTCTTAGTTCCTTAGTTTCTTAGTTTTTTAGTTTCTTTGTTTCTTAGTTTCTTAGTTTCTTAGTTTCTCAGTTTCTTAGTTTCTTAGTTTCCTAGTTTCCTATTTTCTTAGTTTCTTAGTCTCTTAGTTTCTTAGTTTCTTAGTTTCTTAGTTTCTTAGTTTCTTAGTTTCTTAGTTTCTTAGTTTCTTAGTTTCTTAGTTTCTTAGTTTCTTAGTTTCTTAGTTTCTTAGTTTCTTAGTTTCTTAGTTTCTTAGTTTCTTAGTTTCTTAGTTTCTTAGTTTCTTAGTTTCTTAGTTTCTTAGTTTCTTAGTTTCTTAGTTTCTTAGTTTCTTAGTTTCTTAGTTTCTTAGTTTCTTAGTTTCTTAGTTTCTTAGTTTCTTAGTTTCTTAGTTTCTTAGTTTCTTAGTTTCTTAGTTTCTTAGTTTCTTAGTTTCTTAGTTTCTTAGTTTCTTAGTTTCTTAGTTTCTTAGTTTCTTAGTTTCTTAGTTTCTTAGTTTCTTAGTTTCTTAGTTTCTTAGTTTCTTAGTTTCTTAGTTTCTTAGTTTCTTAGTTTCTTAGTTTCTTAGTTTCTTAGTTTCTTAGTTTCTTAGTTTCTTAGTTTCTTAGTTTCTTAGTTTCTTAGTTTCTTAGTTTCTTAGTTTCTTAGTTTCTTAGTTTCTTAGTTTCTTAGTTTCTTAGTTTCTTAGTTTCTTAGTTTCTTAGTTTCTTAGTTTCTTAGTTTCTTAGTTTCTTAGTTTCTTAGTTTCTTAGTTTCTTAGTTTCTTAGTTTCTTAGTTTCTTAGTTTCTTAGTTTCTTAGTTTCTTAGTTTCTTAGTTTCT
This sequence comes from Malaya genurostris, assembly GCF_030247185.1. Lineage (NCBI taxonomy): Eukaryota > Metazoa > Arthropoda > Insecta > Diptera > Culicidae > Malaya > Malaya genurostris. The sequence continues at coordinate 51,272,201 of NC_080572.1, forward strand.
TAGTTTCTTAGTTTCTTAGTTTCTTAGTTTCTTAGTTTCTTAGTTTCTTAGTTTCTTAGTTTCTTAGTTTCTTAGTTTCTTAGTTTCTTAGTTTCTTAGTTTCTTAGTTTCTTAGTTTCTTAGTTTCTTAGTTTCTTAGTTTCTTAGTTTCTTAGTTTCTTAGTTTCTTAGTTTCTTAGTTTCTTAGTTTCTTAGTTTCTTAGTTTCTTAGTTTCTTAGTTTCTTAGTTTCTTAGTTTCTTAGTTTCTTAGTTTCTTAGTTTCTTAGTTTCTTAGTTTCTTAGTTTCTTAGTTTCTTAGTTTCTTAGTTTCTTAGTTTCTTAGTTTCTTAGTTTCTTAGTTTCTTAGTTTCTTAGTTTCTTAGTTTCTTAGTTTCTTAGTTTCTTAGTTTCTTAGTTTCTTAGTTTCTTAGTTTCTTAGTTTCTTAGTTTCTTAGTTTCTTAGTTTCTTAGTTTCTTAGTTTCTTAGTTTCTTAGTTTCTTAGTTTCTTAGTTTTTATTTTCATAAATTCCAAGTTCCCTAAATTTTTAATCAATGTAAAATTATTTCCTCGCTTCGATTTCCAGACTTAAGCACTTTGACTAACCATCTAACGAAACATTGTCGTCTAGTCCTTCAAACAAAGTCACCATAAAGCAAATTGCAGCCACACCAGTAACTGTCGAACAGATTAATGACCCGATAGGAACCGATTTATTCGGCAGCACCTTGTTAAGTAATTCAACCCATCGGGGTGAGACACGAAACACACTCCAAAGGAAGGAGGAGCGACTCTATTTAATTGACAATTTACTACGGGTGAAACCATAAATTTAACGACACGCAATTCATACGCCAAACGTAAAGCCAACTCGTCGGAAGCACCTGACCCCGCCCTCTGCTCAGTCGAACTGGTACGGAACAGGAGACCAAACATTTCATTCCGGCCTAACAAATATTGGTAGCGCAGATCTGCTGTTATTGGGGATTTTTAATTGCCCCCGATGCCAATATCGCTGACGGTGATGGTGACGGTAGTGAATGACGGGATTGGCATTCGAGAGCTGTTTTTTGAAAGTGAAAATCACCTTCGCCGAAAGTAAGGCTCATGGCAGCGATCGAAGAATCACTGAAGAGAAACAACAACAAAGAGGAAATTTTATTCCTCGTCCCGCCAGACGACGAGAAAATGCACAAAACAATATCGGAAACAAAAATGAATAATATTAATGAATAGCAAATTTCAGTTTGAGTGGAAAAATAATCACATTAAGTAAATCAACTACATAACGAGCAGCTTTATATTTTTTTCGACTGCCAAACATGATTCGGATCGTTTTCTTCGCAAACTGCCATCGTTCGAACCAGCGATGATTGACGGGGCGCGTAGACCCTCATAAAAAAAACCAATCACTCTCTCGCACAGCCCAGCCGTCCGACCAACGGTACTCGAGTTAGGTTTAAATGTGCCAACCATGAGCTGGGAATTCAACATTTCTGCTTCCGAACATCCGAACACCCCGAAGGTATGCAGTAGAGAGTGAAAGCTCCGGTCCATTCTCTTGCGCCGTGCCGCAGATGCTCGACATCTTCGAGACCACGGTCAGGGTCTTTCAACAGTGCGAACGAGGCCGCGGCCGAGTTGCTCTGTTTTCTTACGACGGGGTTTGCGTTTGTGCTTATTTTCTTCCATTTTCGTTGCTCCGATCCGGTTTTTTTGTGCAGCCGGTTATCGACACCTTTTGGTCGTGGAACTTTCGATTTCATATTTCGATTTAATGGCGAAGAATTGCTGCAGAAAATTGCTTCGAGTAACTTGACTCGCTACAGCAACAGAAACAACTAGATCCGAAATCGCGTTTGGAAGAGGTTCTACTCAACTGGAAACCCTAGATTTCCCCGCAAGCTTGCCAATGCTGTGGCGCCATTGGTGCCATATGAAGCAAATGTGCAATTTTATCACGCAAAACCGAACAAATATCGGGTAATTAACATTGTTCTGTGCAACCATTGGCACTCATTTCTCATTGGGACGAACCGGTAAACGCTATGCAATACTTTAAATAGACCGGCCACGGATCGTAAACTGTTTAGTCTACCAAGTGCAATTTAGCCGCCTGTTTACCGTTCCAAAATGCCACACATTGCCGAACGTTTCGCGAATTCAAACGTCCAGCGAACGAAGCAGGCGATTTTGGTCTGCTTAAGGTGGAAAAACAAGCAAACTATTGTCCATGAAATTATTCTAATGATGCAAGGAATATTTGCCTCTTCGGCAATCAATCGAAATGCAAGCTCGGACGCTTCGAGTAGACTAACTTATGAGACGCTTCGAGTAAATGAGCAATGGTTTAATTGAATATCGACTGAATGTTAATTTTCAAGGTCTACGGAGCATTGGCGATGGGTAGCAGAGGGGGTCTCACTTGTGTGGGTAGCTTATGCGAGTTACTTCAGATGGCACAAACAGAACCGTAGTAAAATTAATTAAATATTAAAGTAGTAATAAAGTGCACCGAATATAGTAATTATTAATAACTGTATTTGAATTTTGGTTTCGTTATGTCTTTGATGCCACCCCTATGCAAATTCTAAATTCGGAAAATAAAACCACACATACAGCAGCTAGGATTTGAGCATCAACAGGTCGACCAATAAGAAACAGATTTTTGGTATTACACCTACAGCTTCGGAATATTTCTACGCATCCATTTGAGTAGATAAAGCTATATATTTTGGAAAATAAGTCGTTTCCAAATTCATTGCTGCTCCGAACAGAGATGATAATTTTGTAGGGTAACGGCTCCCTATTTCATCTGAGCTCCTATTTCCACCTCATCCCTTCACCTCATTACTTTGAACATGAATAATATGTTACAACCTACCTGAACCAAACTGTGAAATGTTTTAAAATGATTATAAAAGCTATTGTCACACTTTTCCATTGCAAGAAATGGTTTTAAATTATTCGGTGATCGTTTTTTTTTTTCATTTAAAATAAAATCACTTTTCAATTTAGTACACATTTTCGTCTCAAGATTTACAGTTCGTCATGTTTCTGAATATCTACTAATCGATTCGTCTCAAAACATGATCACTATTTCGCACAATCACACAACCATTGAATGCTGGATGACTTCATAATCAGTAATGTTCACTTTGCACTTGTTTAATTAACGAATAAAACTTCAAAAATTACCCGACAAGCAATAAAAGTCTTCAAAAATATGAGATGAAAGTTTTTCACTTAGTTCACTTGATTGCGCTTTGTTTTCATCTCATTTGGTTTCGCGAAGTTGCCAATTTATCTCATAATGTTATGAAACAAAAATTGTTTTCCTTCTTCAAATTATCATCAAAAAGCATGTTTTTGGTATCCGTGACATTAGTTTATTGACATTAGTTTAGTTATATTATTGATATTATTATTGTTTCGGCTTCGAATATTACCAGAAAGAGCGTGTTAAATACTAATGAAATAAACATTGTGGCAAATCTAGTAGCACTGGTTTCATTTCGCAATACGTCAAAATAACGCTATAAAGTGTGTGTGTGTGTGTGTGTGTTTCATTGGCTGTACACAGAGATGCCAGATGTTTTCATAGAAAATATGTATTACTTTGCATAAAAAGTCTATATCTGCTCTATCTGTTTTCACTAATAAAATGATATTAAAAGGTAGTTCTTTATTTCCACTTTAACATGTGATTTGTCCGTTGATTAATAAATTTTCAAAAAATCACTGAAATCTAATACAAATTGATAATCAGAGAAAAAAGTATAATTTTCACTTCTCACTTTTTATGAACCTGTACAAATCTGTATCAAATTTAAGAAAACTGTATAAAATCTGTACTTTAATTTAAATCAGCATGCGAACGCAAAAATCTATACAATACAGATAAATCTGTTTAAATGGCATCTCTGGCTCTGCATTTTGTTTTAAGAAGGGCTAATGCCTAAATAGTAACAATTTCTCTTTTTGTTTTTATTTAAAGCTAACCAAATTAACTTTACAGTCAAATTTTAAATTTAAAGCGAAAGGTAACGGAAACGACAGAAAAATTTTTAAACGTTAAAATGATTTCAAACTTGCTCGTGTGTTGTCTTATAGTTGACATTAGGCCGTTTTTAAGAAGAATTCTGACATTTTGAACCTGAGAGTGTAATAGTGGAATATTTTGTTTTGATTGCTGTCGCCATTGCTAATTTATAGGATGAATAAAGGACCAACGATAGGATGGATAAAAATCCATTGAGATGAAATTAGTAGCCGAGTAGTGAACACATCATAAGTGTTTTTAGCTGTTTTATGAATATTAGTTGAATTTTGAAGTTGAAGAATAGTTGAAGCTACTATTTACCTAATAAATAACTAAATGTTAAAGGTCAAAACTGTCGTTATTTGAACTACTCATTATTTACCGATCGCTTTCTTTAGTAAATTTAGAATAACAATGTAATAATGAAAACAAAACTTAACAGTGAATTTGACGAAAGTCGTGTAATCACACGTCAACAGTTCGGACAACCCCATAGCACTGTTCATTGTAACTTTTTACTCAAAATGTCGAGAACAGAATAAGTATTGCTCAAATCGTTCTCCTGCACCAGCAAACTACGGTCTGTCCATTGACAGTGCTTTTTCATTATTCCACAATAATTTTTTTTTTAGCGATACGCCCGTGAGTTTTATTAATGATCCTCAGTCGAAAGTACTGACCACTGAGGATACTGACCACTGAGGATATTCATCACATCTTTCAACACAGAAAATTCTGGTTTCGAATATAACTTGAATTCTGTTAGCAGGTGCGACTGTATGAATTTAAATTTTACCAGCCAAAAAATTTTAAATTGTTGTGTGCTTCTGCGGCTCAGTCGATTAACAGACGTGCTTTGCGGATCAATGGTTCTTGGATCAAGTCCCGGCGCTCGCTATCAGTATTCATTTTTTTTATTTAAATGAATTGCATGTTATGCAATTCTGGACACAATATTAAATGTTATTCCACGTAAATTTGCGTGAACTGCGACGCTCCATTTATGTGCATCTAATAAGATGTAAAATCACAGGGTTTTCACTAAGTGTGTGCAGATATGTGCTTCTGTGGTTCAGTCAATTAACTGACGTGCTTTGTTATCTAATGTTTCTCGGTTCAAGTCGCGCTGTTGTTAACGGTCTTTTGTTATTTTATTTTATTCGATTTCAAGCCGTATTGAAAATAATATGGCACATAATTTCACATGCTCTTGAATATAAATTTATGTGAAATACGACGCTCCATTTATGCCCATCTTATAAAATGTAAAATCGCAAGACTTTTGTCGATCTGTGTAAGATTGAATGACAATATTTTCCTGTTTAGTATCAATTTTCTTTCCAGAAATTTCATCGTCGTAATCAGCGAATAAATGTTTGAATTCCTCTTTGTAAATATACACACAAAACAGAATTAATTTTACAGATAATCCCCCATAAGATGGAATTCATAAAGACCTAATTTGGCAAATAACGAAAAATTTCATTAGTGATGACTTAATATTGGATCATCATGAATTTCACTGGTTCTGACGGTAATTTGCATTAGACTAGCTAGTACGACTGTGTGAATTTATATGCTCCATTTATCAACTAAACAAATGTGTGTTTCCGTGCTTCATTCGATTAACTGACGAGCTTTGCGATCCAATGATTCTTGGCTCAAGTAGCGGCGGTCGCTGTCGGTATTGTTTTTTTTAATGAATTTCGTGTCATGGAATTTTTCAATCACACAATATTACATGCTCTTTCACGTAAATTTTCATGAACTGCGACGCTCCTTTTTCAAAATATGTAACGTTTGGTTAATCATCTCCCATACTTGATGGTATCCAACCTTTAACCAAACATAGTTGGTTTACGATTACATTTATTTCATGAGGTTTGAAACGTATCCCGCAAATCCTTTGTTCGAAACATTTTGGATTGTTTGATCCATAAATATTTTTAGGACGAAAGGTCATTTTTCTAGACCGCTTTCAGGAGGAGAGGAGCCAACGAACTTTATATAGCGTTTTTTGATGTTCATCCAAAAATTTTTTCCTGGAAGATATAATTTTCTTATAAGAAGTTTATAAACAAATTGTTTATTAGCTGTGGCTTGAAACAGCACCTTCCGACACAGGCTCAGAAATATTTCCATCGTAACCAGCAGTCATAAACTTCACTTTAACAATTGATTAAACAGCAATGCTTTTAATCCACTGGTATTCAATACCTTACCCACGGGAAAATATCTCAAAAAAATTAAGCAAGACGAAACATAATGCGAAGCGGACAGACAAACATAGAAAACACTTAACCTCTCCCTACCCTAAACAAGTTAGATAAATTTTTTTTCGAGGTATTTATACCTGTTGTAGGAATCTACCTACTTCCGTTTCATATAAAAGGAACAACATTGCAGCATTCTTTCAATAATAAAAAAAACTAACACACTGAAGAAAAATATAACAGTTCGGCTGAAAAGTTCGTATAGTTTAATAGAAACACACATTTTTTTTGCCAAAATTCGTTTTTATTATTCAACATAATTGCCATCAGAGGCGATACAGCGATTATAGCGATCTTCCAACTTTTCGATACCATTTTTGTAGTACGATTTGTCCTTTGCCTCAAAATAGGCCTCAGTTTTAGCGATTACCTCTTCATTGCTTCTAAATTTTTTACCAGCGAGCATTCTCTTGAGGTCTGAGAACAGGAAAAAGTCACTGGGGGCCAAATCTGGAGAATACGGTGGATGAGGGAGCAACTCAAAGCCCAATTCGTTCAATTTCAGCATGGTTTTCATCGACTTGTGACACGGTGCATTGTCTGGGTGAAACAAAACTTTTTTCTTCTTCAAATGAGGCCGTTTTTTATTTTTGAAATTTCGTCCTTCAAACGCTCTAATAACGCTATATAATAGTCACTATTGATGGTTTTTCCCTTTTCAAGGTAGTCGATGAAAATTATACCATGGAATCCCAAAATACAGACGCCATAACCTTACCGGCCGATTGTTGAGTCTTTCCACGCTTTGGGTTCGGTTCATCGCGTGCAGTCCACTCAGCAGACTGTCGATTGGACTCCGGAGTGAAGTGATGGAGCCATGTTTCGTCCATTGTTATATATCGACGAAAAAAATCGGTTTTATTTCGATATAACAGCTCCAAACACTGCTCAGAATCATCAATTCGTTGTTGTTTTTGATCGATTGTGAGCTCACGCGGCACCCATTTTGCACAAAGCTTTCTCATATCCAAATATTCTTGAATAATATGTCCAACACGTTCCTTTCATATCTTTAGGGTGTCAGCTATCTCGATCAACTTCACTTTACGGTCATTGAAAATCATTTTGTGGATTTTTTTCACGTTTTCATCGATAACAGCCACTTTTGGACGTCCACTGCGTTCATCGTCTTTGGTGCTCGTATGACCAGTACGAAATTTTGTAAACCACTTACGAATTGTTGCTTCGCCCGGTGCAGAGTCTGGATAACACTCATTAAGCCATTTTTTGGTATCGGCGGCACTTTTTTCATCAAAAAGTAGTGTTTCATCAACACACGAAATTCCTTTTTTTTTTTTTCATATTTTTCACAATAACAAAAGTAGCTTCACTCAAAATGCAATATCTCACAAACTAATAATCGGACAGCTGTCAAATTTATACACGTATCTTTTGAAAGTAGGTACTAACTGAAAATGGTATGGATTTAATTCTAGTGGCGCCCTCTCATAGAAACAATACGAACTTTTCAGCCGATTAAATTGTATTCGAAACACTTATATGTGATGTGACGTTCAGTATACATGATTTATAGTGTTGTGAGATACATAGTGAATTTATATAGTGACGTGATATACTTATAACAGAATTAAATGGTAATATTAAAAAAATTATCCTTGTAGTATTCTTATATTATGTTAAAGCTACCGCACAAATAAAAGTGTGAACACTGCTTAAACAAAACATCTGATAAATGTTGTCAACGAAATTAAGCCAATGAACAAAACAAAATTATATGCAAACACAAATCATGAACCTGAAGTGTGTATCCCATTTATTCGGAGATAGAGGGTAATCTTTGTACTGGTATCTTTTTGACAACAATGTTTTTGACAGACCCCCCATGTCGAAGTATTAATGGTTTAAGTAAAAATGACACTTATCCCTTAAAAGAGAAAGGTCGATTTTTTAATGAAACTTTGTTTCGGTATAACTTTGCATGAAACGCGTAAATTCGAACTCGGAAGCATTTTCGTTACTTTGTCTTGGGTTGTTTGAGCTGCTGACATAACTAGTTTCAAAACCACTGATGGAAGGTGCTGAACTCATTCATCCAGTTCTCCATGATCGGAATTCTTCCAGTTCTCCTTTTGGGGAATTTGACGTTCTTTTTCAACAGACTTCGCACCCGACTCATAGCGTACAGAACCATTGTATGGCTGGTGCTACGATCCTACTGACACTAAGAATCTCTCGAATACGAAGAAACAGTTGATTTTCGATCAAAATGTGTTCCGTGCGTATCGAACGACGCACAAAACAAATCCAGAAACAGTCCAGCCGCACTCCGCGGATCCACACGGACCGAAGGATGCGGCCAGCGCTTAATATTTACCAACGCCATCTGGAAGACCCGTGCAATATTGAATACATCGACCACTGCCGATCGCCAGCTGAACGCTGGATTTTCGAGAAGCTAAGATCACATATTTTAATGATACTATTCTAGTTTTAAGTTAGTCGTTAAATAAGATTAGAAAATAACCTTGGCATCTTAGAGCTTAAGCAGTGTGCCTAAAAATATATTGTAATATTGAATAAAAACAAAAGTCCAGCCGCTGATGTGTGTGTCACACTTGGTTCAAAATGTCCCGAGACCGACCCAAAGATGACGTTTGTGATGTCAAACAAATCTTATTTTGCGAAAGTAACAACCTTCAGATGACATGTGTTAAATTTTGACGTCAATCGTACCAGAAACACTGAACCTAGAGACATACAAGTGATGTTACTTATTAATTTACGAAAAAATGGAAATAACGAATTCCTTGTATTGATAAAACATTGCTTCTTAAAGGAAAAAAAAACCGCGCTAGCCCAGCACTCAGCAATGGGTTGAGAAGTGTTACTCGCACTCAGATCCATTAAAAACAATGGATTAGGCAAGTTTTAATGATCGTATTGGATGAAGACAAAATCATTCCTCGAGAGATTAGATGTGCTGAGATGGTTAGCACCTCAACTGGATTTGCTTTCACGATCTTACGCGAAAATCTAAGCATGCAAATGGTTTCTTCCAAATTGGTGCCATGTTTGCTTCCAATAAAACAAAAGCAACAACGCATCAATGATCCAGAAAGCTGTTCGGGACTGTTTAGTCGCAATAAAAAGGATTCCTTGCGTTGGTATGAAACAATGGACGAAACATGGATCCATCATTTTCTCCGCACTCAGACGGAGAAACCCATCCGAAAACGCAACAGGTAGCTGGAACAATCATGACGTCAGTTTCTATATGGTCTAATATAATTAAGATCGATTATTGTAAAAAAGAGAGTACCATCAAAAGTGAACATTACATTTAATTATTGAAGCGTTTGAAAATCAAAATCGAATAAACAGTCTCATATGATTAAGAAAACGTTATCTTTAAACAAGACAATGCACCGTGCCACAAACCAATGAAAAAAATAGCTAAATTAAACGAATTGGGCTCCAATCGTATGTCGTATCTGTTAGAGGAAACCATGACAATGGTTTCGGAAACAGAGAAAATTATACATGGTTAGTTACTAAATGAAGTTCCGATCACCAATTATATAAAATATACATCACTGCATATATAAGAAGCATGTGTAACGATATCGAAAATCAATTACTTAAACTCGACTAGAAGGTGAATGTTAAGATACTAAAAGACTTCAGCCCTTGTTACGTCGCACCTTACTGTTGTATACCTTCACATCCTTACTCTACCTTCAGTACTAAAATTCTATAGGTTTGATTTTATTGATTATTCCGAGTTACAATAATAAAATTCTTATTGGTATAGATAATACTATTATTATCATTGTTTTTCACCGAAAACTTCAGGTGGGTAATTACCCACCTTTGGAATTTTCCGGTGGGTAGCACTACCCACCGTACCCACCTCTTTCACCGGCCCTGCTGAAGAACTTGGTCAGAAGCATTTCAAGAGCTACCGATGCATTCTAAAAAAAATCACTGTTTGGTGATGATTATGAGCCAGTGGCATTATTCGTGAAATAATACCGACCGATACGTGACGTGTGATATGTGAGAGTTTGCCAAAATTGAACCTTACGCATGGGCCATCTAAAGCGGAGCCCCGGCCAACATTAATTTTCTCAATTTTTGTGTGTGTGTTTGTTTTTTTTTTTTGAATATCGAATCCTATACCTACTAAAAGACAACCCCTTGTTTCTAATTTTTTTTTGCTGTGAACTAAGTTAAGTCAAGAATATTTTGACAAACAAAACAAATAAAGCCATCGGGGAATGCTTTTCCTCATTTGGTAAGATATTTCAGATGTTATTTAGTTATAAATCAACTTAAATCTACACACTTGAAAAAAAACCGTGTAAATCAAAATCTTCTGAGATCGACATATTCGAGCATCAAAAATGCCACATTTTTACAGTTGATTTTATACAATACTAATGCATTTTGATTCTTGTTTACTTGTTTAAATATGCAATTTATTGTTACGTCATTCTTGTGAAATTTAGTCAATTTATGAATTACATTTTCATACATTGAGTCACACGTGAGTTTACGTCATTTGTAAATCTCATATTTTTGCATTTTACGCCCCAATCTGAAACGAGAAATCGAAAAATATTTAGCGGGAGTGTAAAACGAAACGGTTGAGAGTGGCTCATCTCGCCGAAAACGGTTTCACTGAAAGTCATTCAGTCGAAAACTTTTCTGCTGGAAGCTATTTGCACTGTCTACTCAAAGCTAGATATGAAACCTAGATCCTAACGAAGGACAGCACAGTTCGAAGGCTCACGATATGATTTCGAGACAATTGCATGATTCGTTGAATTTCCCCTTCCGACAAAATAGTTTTCGGCGAAATGACCCTAACCCAAACCAGTCGATTCGTCTGCGACTCGTCAGTGTATAACAGTTCATATCGAACTGAAATTCCACATACCAGTAGGGATGTCTGATACCGAGTCGATACTTTGAGATATCGATATTTTCTTTCAAGAATCGGGTATTTTTGGTATCGATATCACATCAGAGCGATACCGTTAGTATCGATACTTTTGGTCTCGATACTTACAGTATCGGAACAGATTAAAGTCAATTCCCATTACGACGGATTTTTTTTGTTTCAATTATAGAGGCTTCAACCTTAAAGTCATTCGCCTCTTCGGGCCAGAAAAACTTTCTAATGCTATGTGCGGGGTTAGGAATCAAACCCAGGTGAGCTGCGTGAAAGACATCGATTAAGCGCCAGGCTCGTGCGTAGATTCGTATGACGTAGACTAACCGTCGTTTAAATTCGTTCTCGACAATCTCGCTTCGTCCCACAAGTGCACTGAAAGAGAGTGAAATGAGCGAAAACCATCAACAAAATACGCACATAAAGGCCATACTCTCAGAGGATTCAATCATTTCAAATTTTTGCACACACAAAGTTCAACTTTCTCAGTGCGCCTGTGGGACGACGCGAGATTGTCGAGTACGAATTTCAACGACGGCTAGTCCACGTCATACCAATACATGCGCGAGCCTGGCGCTTCCATTCCGTCCGTCCCTGGTCCCGTCGTAATAGTAATAGCAATTGTTTCTATTTCTTTGCGTTTTGTCTTCGGCTCATCAGTGCTTAAAGCAGCTCAAATTGAACTGTCATCTTGCGCCTAGTAGTTCAATTTAAACCGCAAGCTTAGCACTGATGAGCCGAAGAAATAGAAACAAAATATGTGCTTTTTACACAAACCAACAAAACTCCTAAATGTTCAATAGGAATTGGATTTCAGTGTAGTATCCGTGTACTCAGATAAGGGTTATGACATGAAATTTTTTGAGAAAACAAGTGAAATGTGGAATCATGATGGTTCCAACACTCCAAAAGTGGCTTGCGCAAATTCTTTGACGTGGACCAAAAGTCACGAAAGGCGAAGTGCAATTTATGTGGCAAGAAATATGCGTATACTAGTGGCACAACAAATGTATGGAAAAACCTTTCTGTACATCATAAAATAATGCCACAGTCGACAACTTTATTTTATTTCGAAATGATTGCTGCGTAAGTATCAATTGATACTTACAGATATCGATACTTTATTGCCTTTTGATACCTTGTAACGATACCCAAAATTTTGGTAACCCCCCTAGGTATCGATACTTGACTTTCCGAGTACCATCCCTACATACCAGCTCAACAGGCGTGAAATGTAAAGAAAACTAAAATACTGAAGTTATGTACCCTAAGCTAAAATTAAGCACGTTCGGTTCATCCTCTTCGGCGCATTTCATATGACAATGCAGGTCGTATAAAGTTTAAGTTCAACGTTTACGTATGATCTTGGCATTGCATTCCATTTGTGGAATTTGACCATTCTGTTTCAACTCACTTCACAGTCGATTCTTAGAGTACAGAATTGTAGCGCACATCCAATTTGGTTTTTGGTGATCAATAATTAGTTTTACGATATTAAATTGTTAAACATTATTCTCAATGAACGATATGTAAAATCTATCCAAATAAGAGTCATCTGACCTCTTCCGATCGTTCATCAAGTGAAACTTTTACTGAGTTAATTACTGAATATCCAGCTGTTTGAAAGTCAGTAAAATTTTACCGAGATCCATAAAAATTATTTGGGGTGCGCGGCTGGTGCTACGATCTTATTGGCACTATGAATGAAACCCTGTAGGTCGGGCTCGAATGCATTGTACCACAAATCAGGGACATTTGAGTTTAACGTTTGCTTAACAGCTTAGAGTGAACTACAGGGTGGCATAACAGTTAAACATAATCAGTTGTGCACTGACGGAACGTAGACAAAAAATAAGATTTTTCACAATTACCACCAGTTTCTCATCATATACCCGGTTTCTTAGAGTTGCACAGATGTTTTAAAGTTTTATACAGTTATTTATTCCAACTACCATTCTCTCTGTATCTATATTATAGGACTGGTCACCGTGTGAGCGATAAGACGAATATCACTCTCATACCAGTTTCCAAGTCCCAAACCGTCACATACGAACAAAAAGCTCTACTTATCCAAGAGGCGAATGATTTCAGTTTTAAAACTTCTGTTATTGAATCGGAAGAAAAGTTTTTTGAGATCCATATATTTAATATCAATCAACGATTTCGGTAGAATAAAAAGCCGAAGCAGGGAGGGGCCAACAAAATATACTAATTGTTCAGTTCCATATACTTTTTTCAGAACTCCGATGAAAAATTTTACCGATATATGGCAGCCGAATCAGAGGATGAATCACACTCGTTATGCAATGCGAGAACCTCTGGCGATACTTCTGGCAGGTAGGATGCCGTAGAGATAAGACTATCATTGAACTCAGTGGCACCTGAACACAGCTACACATGCTAGGTTTCTTCTGTTAAATTTGGCTTATGTTTCTTCGTGTGTTTCACATGCAGGGTAGTTTGATTAGCCAATTGTTTTCTCCCGATCCCGGGTAGAAGTGATTGACAAACCAATAACAAATTCTGTTATGAAAACTAAACATCTCAATGGTAGAAATTAACATTATTTAGTTTGAATTAAGAGTTAAAATATCCAAAATCGTAACAAAACTTTCATGAGAAAAGAGCTACAAAATATAAAATTCTGTCATTGTAATATGAAACCAAGAACAAAATATTTATAGAAGACGAATTTCTCAATTATTTTATATTCTAGCATTCAGAATAGAGTAATATCATAAGTATTTCTCTTATCTGATTCTGATGCAGTTTATTCAATAGTATTTTATTTGAAGATAGAACTACTGGATCAATTTACTTAATGGAATTGGAATAGCTCATCAATAACGAAATAAGATATTATAACTGATTTGATGTTAAATATCAATATATGCAATATCACGAAAATATCAAGTATCGCTGTGATAACACAGAAACATCAAGCCAAGATATGCTGGTAAAAGTTGTTATTATTTTGATCTTCGTTTGCTATTTACACCTACCCGGGATAGGACAAAGCTTCGTTCGAGTCCCGAACAAATCGTTAAATCAAAAAAGGTGTATGTGCATATAAGCAAAAATATTAGTGCTAATCTTTACCCTGATTTAAGTTAAGATTTAATCTTAGAGAAAATATTTGTCCATATTTTATAAAAATAAAACGAATAATCAACGGGCCAGAGAGAGAAATAAATTACTACGTCTCTACTTTTCCTATTAATTGTATTTTTATGCATATAATGATCCCCGGTTTTATCCTAAAGGTGGGTGGTTTTATTATTATATTTTGTTACTATTATTATCATAATAATAATAATAATAATAATAATAATAATAATAATTATTATTATTATTATTATTATTATTATTATTATTATTATTATTATTATTATTATTATTATTATTATTATTATTATTATTATTATTATTATTATTATTATTATTATTGCTATTATTATTATTATTATTATTATTATTATTATTATTATTATTATTATTATTGTTTTAGAATGTTTTTGCCCGGGTTGGTGGTTCAATGCATAGGGCGCTGGTCTTACAAGCCAGTTGTCGTATGTTCGAGCCCCGATCTGGAAGGATTCTTAGTGTCAGTAGGATCCATAGTACTAGCCATGCAATGATTCTGTACCCTAAGAATCGGCTGCGAAGTCTGTTGAAACAGAAAGGCCAAATTCCACAAAAGGAATGTAATGCCAGGACTTTGCTTTTAGAATGTTTTCTTACCTACTTAAGAAACGCAGCTTAGTTCCACGTAAAAGTGTTTAGCAGTATTACAAACAAACTTTCTGCAATTGTTTTTTTTTTTTTTTTTTTGTTGCCATTTGAATTTTTATGCTTATGTTGTGAACAAACGAGCTTAAGGCTATCGTCCAAGTACCATGCGCGCGGGTGGTTTTAGGAAATTTTCGATGATAATTTTGAAAAATCCAGGCAATGAAAGAGCCGATATTTTAGCCAAACGTGGTGCTATTGAGGGTGAAATTTATGAGAGACCGATTGCTTTCAACGAATTCTATAGCGCGTCTCGCCAAAGAACACTTGCCAGCTGGCAAGCTTCTTGGGATAAAGATGATCTGGGTCGGTGGATGCACTCAATTATTCCTAAAATATCGACAAAGGCATGGTTCAGGGGACTGGATGTGAGTAGAGATTTCATTCGTGTGATGTCCAGACTCATGTCCAATCACTACACGTTAGATGCACATCTCCTTCGAATTGGACTTTCCGAGACTAATCATTGTGCTTGCGGCGAAGGTTACCGCGATATTGACCATGTTGTTTGGACATGCGTGGAGTTTCGTGATGTCAGATCTCAACTAATAAATTCCTTGCGTACCCAAGGTAGACTATCCAATGTCCCAGTTCGCGACATTCTTGCTTGTCGTGACCTTCCATACATGAAACTTCTTTATCATTTCATTAAATCCATTGGAGTTCCAATTTAAATTTTATTTTATGTTAAACTGTTTTCTCTTCCATGAGTTCAACCAATAGCCAACTATAGGATATTGAATATAAGTGGTGAACTGATACAAACAATCCTGAAATAGTTATAAGATCATGTACAAAATAAATGTATTTTATTTAATGTAATTTAAAATAGCAACTCGCTTGATAAAAACAGTGTTTAGATTAACTAATGAGTACCAACATACTAATATGATATTCGAAATGTATTAGGTTTAAACTACTATGTATTGTGGATGCCACGGCGAAGAAAAACTTATGTATATTGCCTATGAAATAAACGTATTTATGAAAAAAAAAAAAAAATTTTGAAAAATTTGCCAAAACAAAAAACATACAGACCTTTGAAATACTTTTATCTATCTACAGGGTGAGAATGGCTGGAAAATTTGGAGGATTTTCCGAGTCTCATCAAAAATAGCACTGAAAAATGAGCTTTTTTTTGTAATTTTTCACAATTATTTGAAAAAATAATTCGATGGAATAAATTTTTTTTTAAAAACCCTATGCAGGCAACAAGGATTACATTTGGAAACATTTTTGGAAAACCTTTTCACGCTTTTCATGGAAAATCAACGAATTTCATATAACCGATTTCGTGGAAATTTTTGAAATTCGTGGATTTTCTATGAAAAGCGTGAAAAGGTTTTCCAAAAATGTGTCCGAATTTAATCTTTGTATACAACATAAGGTTTATTTGAAAAAAAAATTTATGTCATCGCATTATTTTTCCAGATAATTGTGGAAGATCACAAAAACACTCATTTTTCAGAGCTGTTTTTGATAAGACTCGGAATTTTCCAGCCATTTTCACCCTGTAGACAGATAAAAGTATTTCAAAGGCCTTATATGAAACAAATTTCTTAATTTCTTTAATTTGATTCTTTAATCATTTAACCACAAATGGCATGAAAATTCATGATTTATTTGAAGTGTTTTAACAAGCTTACAGTAGAATTTTAGCTGAAAACTCCAGTAATAATTAACAGCTTTCGAGAAACCGAACAAAAATATTCATATCAATGACATTTTAATTGTACAATACCTACAAATTAAAATTATTTTGTACTCAAGAAGTTGGAAAAAATAGTTTGAGTCAAATAGTACATAAAAATACAGCAAATTCTAAATTCATAATCATAAATAGAAACAAATTCTGTGTTGATCTATTTGACCTGATCCGTAAAATAAAACAATACAGATTCGAAATTCGTTACTGGTCACATCACTAGCAACAATGTTGCAATGTTCAGGATAGCAAAAACGAAAATAATTTACTACATGCTAAGGCTATGCAATTCGAAATCACTGAAAAAGCAACAATAAAAAGACCAACAAAACGTTTCCCATTCGCCACTTATCTAACCATCCAAAACAAACAACTCGGTCGGCGTTACTTACCTGTTTGCTAGAGATTTCCGTGTCCTGAACCCTCGTACTGTCTGAACCCTTGAGGTGAATCTTCCAGTCAGGTATAGTCTAGTGTTTATCTTGTGTTTCACCAGTCACGATTTTCCCCCGAACTTGTGGAAAGCCTCGAGAATCCGTCGATTCGGTTCACCTTTCGCCACTCGGTATATAATTTATCGCTGAACTAGCCTCTCGCCAGTCAGCCAACAAAAGCCGAAGAAGCAGAAGAAATATGTGTCACTTGAGGTTTCACTCAAACAACCAATTAACGGTGTGTCGAATGCTCTATCGCCTTCGCATCACACATTCCCTTTCTTTCAAACTTTCCTCGCAGCTAACTTCTTCGTCACGAGCAAAACCGCACTGCAGCAATGCACCACTAAGCGAACATACACACTAACACTTTCGATAATCACTGCATGAATCGGAAGAAAAATAAAACTCGAAACTATCAACACAACCTTTCTCCGGATGGTGCGAACAAAAACAAACACCCAGACGCACACGTGTTTATGATCTTAGCAACGGAACTGACTGCGAACGGGTTGCTGCCGCCTTCAGTTTGCAGAAGATTTCTCTTTCCGATGCGCAATCAGTCTCGTTGGGCCCCTCAGCAGGCCTGAACCAAAGGTTCTGGAAATGTCAACACGATCGATTCTAGTCACGACTCGTCTATGCTCGTCTTGCGGGACTTCGCACGCCTTCGACGTGGAAACCGTTTGGGATTGGCTTGCAGAACCGCTGAAACAGAGCTAAAGAAAGCACTGGCGTTTGCTTCGGAACACTTACAGTAAGCTAGACTCGATTTGGCAGGAGAAGGTACCTGCGCTCAGACCGCGACTTAGTCAACTAAACTTGTGCGACTTCATAACATCGCGACCGACCGAGCCACGGTACGGTGTTCGATCATTGCAGCCCCCAAACCAGTACCGCTCATTCACCACATCGCGCTAGACGACCGAACCGATACTCACCACGATCGTCAACACCGTCGACGCCGCCACCGCCGTAGTCAGTCATCGTCATCGTAGTCGTCGTGGTCACTTTCCTAACAACGTACCGGTTGCGGTTGCGAGAGAGAGAAAAACAAGGAAAACGAACATCGAGCGAAAGTGGTGCACTTTGCCCCTAGAAAACCATATGATCGGCAGCCTGTTAATCGTTGACCCCACGTAACGAAGAGAGGTAGAGAGAAAGAGTGGCCAGATGCAGTGAGTCCAGTTCCCAATCTTGCCGGATTGAACCGTGCATTTATGGTGGTGAGTTTCCTTGGTAGCAACTGATCCAAAGAGAGTGAGTTACTGTTGAGGTCCTAAAAGGAACGATCGGCAAACACACGATCTACCAATAAAACACAAACACGAGCTGCTGAAGAGTGACTTTGGCCGTGAGTTTTACGCGAGACTCACCTAAGGCTTTCGGTACAGAGAGAAACAACCGGCTACTGAGTAAAGAGCTTTCGCTATGTTTGGAATGTTTTTATTTATAACTCCTTTTCAATGCTTCATTCGACGCTCGGAAAACCCTGCAATAGGGCAGCTCAGAATAGTTGTTAAAATAAATAATAAGAATTGTGCAAGAGTACGATATTAAAATCTACATTTCACTACATTTACTACCCAGCATCAAATATCTACACACCATATTTTACTGACTTTCAAACTGCTGAGCTTTCCCCAATCAGTACAGCAAAAGTATCATTTTCTACATGATCGGTAGAGATACGCTTAACAACGATCTGTCATAATTATACTGACTTCTTCATTACTTGATATCGATATTCGGCGAAATTTATTTATTTATTTATTAAACAAAGTTCATCGGACTAAAATCTAAATGGACTAAAACAGTGGGAAAAAAACCTACACAAAAACTTAAAAGGTAGTACAAACAACTTATAACAAATTAAATTATATCAAATTATCTATAGTCAACATACGCCTCAAATATATGAATGTATAAAAAGTAGGGTAACGGCTCCCTATTTCATCTGAGCTCCTCTTTCCATCTCATCCCTTCGTCGCATAACTTCGAACATTAAACCTGAACCAAACTGTGAAATGTTTCAAAATATTTCTTTAATCTGTCTGTCACACTGTTCCATTGAAAAAAAAACGTGATTAATTCATCTAGCAATGAGTTGATACCTTTTTTATCAATCCGCATGTGGTTTTTGCATGGATATTCTTAGGTGTTTTAGTTCTCAGGACATTATTTTAATGATCGTCGTTTTAAACGGCAAATTGAGATTTTATTCATTAATTATCCTGTAATGTCGAAACTGCAAATCGTATCGAATTTCAATCTTAACATGTGACAATCGATCTAAAGTTCCACTTTAGAGTTTTTCGTCAATATTTATGGTACTTCCAGAGCCGTTATTCAGGAACTAGCATAACCCAAAATGATTTGAATGGCCTTAAAATAAAAAAAGCCAAATAATTTACATCTTCTATATCGGTATGAATTTTAAACACTCATCATCTGTAATTTCAGAATCGGATAAAATTCACTAGTTTTGTATGGGACCTTAAATCCTTAAATTAAGTTTTTGTTTTTGAAGTTCGATTTAACCTTTTTGAGAAAATAATTGAGCTTAGAGAAACGACTCGATACTGGAACCGGAATTATAAAATCGGTGTAGCCGAAATCAGTTAAATTCACCTGAGGAGTGTGTAGACATCTTTGAGAAATTGTAGTGTGAATTTAAATTTGGGGGTACAATCCGAATACAAAAACGAATACCGCTTAAACTGAAATAAATTTTTTTGGTAATCGACTATCCAAATCGCAAACCCGATAAACCTGATTAATTTATGCGAAATGGACATTTTTATACTAATCACCCTGTATTTCCTAAACCAGAAGTCGGATCTGACTAGAAAGTAAGATATTTTATAGGATTTTAAGATCTCTCATTTGAATCATAGATGATTCTTAGATTTCATTTGAATCTTAGATCGGTTCAGCCATCTACGAGAAAAATTTATTGCAATATTTTAATTACAATGCTCAAAACTCCTATTGCTGGAATAGGGAGAAAAGTCGCTTAAATAAAAATGTCGATATCTCGGTTAAAAACGGTGGGATTTCCACAATCTATGGCTTGTTGGATAGCTATTACCGAGTGGAATCTAAGTATAGAAACATGTTCTGTTTTCAAGGTCAAGTGTGACAGATACTGTTAGAAAACTAAACATTTTGACATAAAACTTCGCATAACTCAAAAAGTAAACATCCGATCTCAAAACCATTCAATAGCGTTCTGGGTGACGGAGAGACCTTTCATTTACGACTAGTTTGATCATTATCGGTCCAGCCATTTCTGAGATCTCGACCACTTTGTTGACAACACACACACACGGACATTTGTTCAGTTCGTCGAGCTGAATCGATTGGTATATGACATTCGGCCCCCCGGGCCTCGGAAAAATTTTCTAAAGTTTGAGCGAAATCTATACCTATTTTTTATATATAAAAAAGGTAAAGAATATTCTAAATCTTTCAGTAATTGTTTTTTCCATTTAAAATAAACTCACTTTTCAATTGAGGAAATATTTCCGTCTCAACTTCTAAAATTACCCGACAAGCAATGAAAGTCTTCAGAAATATGAGATAAAATGTTTCATCTAATTCCCTTGATTGCGCTTTGTTTTCACCTCATTTAGTATCGCAATGTTGCCAAGTTTTCTCATAATGTTATAAAACAGAAAATTTTTCTTCTTCTTAAAATTGTCATCAACAAGTATTTTTTTGGTATCCGTGAAATTAGTTTAATTATATTATTGATATTTATATAACGATAAAACTGCTTCGACTTCGAATATTACCAGAAAGAGCGTGTTAAATACTAATCAAATAACCATTGTGGCAAATCTAGTAGCACTGGTTTCATTCCGATATATGTCAACATAACACTGTTAAGTGTGTGTGGCTATCCATCTGATATTTTCATATTTTTAAAAGGGCCATTCCAGATTAATTTTACACAGCTGGCATTAGGCACTTTTAAAAAGAATATTCACATTTTGAATCTGAGAGTGTGATAGTGCAACATTTTATCACCTTTTTTATAAATATAAAAAATAGGTATAGAATTCGCTCAAACTTTAGAAAAATTTTCCGAGGCCCGAAGGGCCGAGTGTCATAAACCAACCGATTCAGCTTGTCGAACTGAGCAAATGTCCGTGTGTGTGTGTGTCTGTATGTGTGTTGTCAAACAAGAGGTCGAGATCTCAGAGATGGCTGGACCGATTTTGATCAAACTAGTCTCAAATGAAAGGGCTCCCCATCACCCAGAACGCCATTGAATGGTTTTGAGATCGGATGTTTACTTTTTGAGTATGAAGTTTTATGTCAAAATTTTCAGTGTTTTGACAGTATCTGTCACACTCGACCTTGAGAGAACAGAATATGTTTCCAAACTTAGATTCCGGAACAGAATATGTTTCCAAACTTAGATTCCGCACGGTAATAGCTATCCAACAAGCCATAGATTGTTAAAATCCATCCATTTTGAACGGAGATATCGATATTTTTGGGCAAGCGACTTTCCCCCCATTCCAGCAATAGGAGTTTTAAGCATTGTACATATGACCAAGAAACACGATTTTTTATGCTGTTACATACGATTGTTTCTAAGTACCAAAAGACAGTGTACAGCATCCTTTTTCATGACATTTTTCCTCAGACCGATTTTAGCACGGTTCGTTTTTGGCAACATAATCGTTCGTGTATGACATATGTAAACCAAATGATGGCAGCATTTTCGAGTTGAAAGCAATTCCATAATTATATTGATATAAACTGCTTATTGCAATCAATGCTGGAAGAACAAAACATCCATATACCATTCGAATCAGTTCGTAGAGATCAGAAAATCACTTCAAAAACTACGAAATCAACAAAATTTGGATCGATTCATTCATATTTTCAATGCGGTATTTGAAATTCACCAAAAAGATTGCAAAATTCAAAAAGTAACGACAGATTAAAATATAGAAGTAACGGTACTCGTTCCCCTTTTATGGGCTACTCTGGCCCAGGGTGGAAGTTTGCAGGTTCCACATTTTCCATACCAGACGGAGTATAGTGCCCAAATGAACACTAGTAACGCTGTAGTATGTTTTCGTTTTCTTTATCGCGTGAACAAAATCGAACACCGCATTCTATGTGCTTCGTTCGTAGGGGCGGTGTTGAGTTTACTTCTTCCATACCAACGCATATACGTAGTGGGGCGCTTTATATGAAGGTTTTAAATTTTTAGACCCTCATAACCTTGTAATTTCGGAACCAGAAGTCGGATTGGAATGCAATTCTAGAATTCCGATGTTTTTTATATGAATCCCAGCTGCTGATTCGCTTTTTTAGTTATATGAGTTATACGGGGGCTGAAGGACAGTTTGTGATCCAAAACAATGCCGAGAGCACTGAGCTCAATTACTCCACCAAAAGGTGTAACATCAATGCTCTGTAACTGAAGATGATCTTCCACGATACTACTGGACATTTCGTCTATCTTTTTGAACACGGAAAACATGTAGGATATCTTTGCAAACTTTGCCTCATTAAATGATTGATTTAATATTCGAGATAATGGTTCAGTTAAAGCGATAGTAGAGCGGCAGTAAATAACAGCAAGAATTCCATCTGATAACTAACATAAACAACAGTTTGTAACCAGTGGTTGGTAATTTTAACACGCAACAACCTGTAATTCCGGATCCGGAAAATTCCAGGGTAATGTTCCATAGCAGCATATTATACCGTTGAACCTAATCCATTTGAATCTTAGTTAGTGAAAATAGGTTAAGGCGCCTCCGGGAAAAAATGATGTCTGCTCCGTTTTGGAGTTTTTGAAAGCTTTTTTGGTATTTCCGGAACTGGGAATCGACATGTCGAACATCAAATGTGTTGGTCATCAACTTACAAAACACGCACAATACAAAAATTATATGGCTCGTTTAAATGACTTTTTTCATTTTTACGTTGCCATGTACACAAAAATACACGTGAAATTATTTTTTTATTAATGATCTCATAGTTTCATAGTTTACTATTAAATTTATTCCGAATCCAACAACTGGTTGCTACTACACAGATAAAAATATTTTGAGAATTTATATCTTTTTTCATACACATATTATTAACAACAAATTAAATTTGAAGTTACTTTACAGTTCTTTATATTTCAATATATTTTGGAAGCAGAACTAAGCGTTAATTTAAATCTATAGTTCTATTCATTGAAAAATTAATGCATTCAAATTCAGTTTTACATCGACAATGATTTTCCATCAATGTGCAGTACATGTGACTAAAAACTATTTTAATCCACGTAGAGCCGTAATGATGCATTTGTCTTGATCGCTAACATGACTGAATGATTCAAGTTCCATTTTAGAAATGTTCACCAAAATCTCCAGTATTTCCGAAACAGGTATAAACGAAATAAGTTTCTATAAATAATTTGTTTTAGTCTTGTTAAGACGTAGAGCCGCCTTGAGCAAGTTTCAAATTTGATCAGTATCTAACGATGAAAATTGATTGAAAAAATGATAGGCTGTATGTATTGAAAACCGCTAAAAAGCTACCGTAGAGACGGGACTCGAACCCGTAGCTAGTTCCTACCCGGGGCAATTGTTTTGCCTATTTTTACCTTCATAGGAAGCGGAAGAAACCAAAACAAAATCTCAAATCAGCGTCTGACGGCAAAGCAGAGAGTGAAGATGGCCTTGCGATACGACGTGTAGTGATTGTTGGTGGAGGGGTTGCCATAGAAATATAACTATAATTCAATGCCGTAGCGTCCGAGCACAGCGAGGCATACCCGGTTCCTCTAGTCAATAAGGCTGATTCTTCATGTGATTCACATGCAGGGTAGTCTAATTGACAAAACAATTTCCCCGGATAGAAGTTAGCAACGAGTTCGAGCCCCATGTCTGCGGGAGCTTTTTCGCGGTTTTCATCATATAGCTTCATTTGTATGTCATTTTTCAATCAGTTTTCCTCGTTTGATACTGATCAAATATACAAGTTTTTACAGCCAACTAAGTATAAAAGAATCTTCAAGTTTTTCGCATAAAATTTGAAATTTTTATACTCATCAACCTATAATATAGGAACGCCATCGTTAAGAAAACGGAGCGAAAAAACTAGGGAAGCCAGGAACTTGGTAAGGCCAAAGTCGTTTCGTATGGCCATCAACTAACAAAACCGACAAAATGCCAACAGGTTTAAGCCAAAATATTGAAGCGTTTTACGTTCTATGGATCGAGATTTGCTGATGTTGACTAACTGTATCGAATGATATATGACTCTTAGTCTTTCGGGCCTTGATTGCCGTGTCGATTATTACAGTGATTCCTTAACCTTCTTATATGAGAAAGATAAAGCACAAATGAAAACCGACTGCATGCATAGGAAAACCATCCCTTTCCGTTAATATATCAATGTTTTACAAAACCTAATTGCAACCACAAGCGAAGTACAACGGCACATTTATAAGCCACTGAGTTATTTTGCAATTAATCAAAGAAAAGTGATTACGTAATATTAAGTCACGAAATGTATGTCGTCCATAATTCTGAACGAAAAAGAAGTCGAAATTTCCGAAAAAGTATGACAGGACATTTGCAGCTGTGGTAAAAAAAGTAGAAGTTCAGTTTGAACAGATTTAGAATAATGCTATCGCACTGTAGATGCCTAACATTGATGTTACCGCTGTCAAGTATTGGCAACAAGAAAATGAACAGTCTATAGCTCACATCGTATTGTAAGTGCTTATATCACCTGGAAATTTAATACCAATTGTCCATTCTGTGGGTTCGAAAACGAAGAACTCTTTATCACTGTTTGCCTGTTTGATTACTCCGAAGCCTTTCCCGGTACTTACAAATTGCTCCACGGCACGGCACCCGATCATCACCCTTAATCACATTCCGGCGAACGGTTACACTCTCGTAGCAACACCATATGCCGGAACAGCACTGCGAAAATCAAACCAACACCCGAACCCTCACAGAACAAAGCGGTAACAAAATTTATCCGATTCCATCTGAACCACGGGGGGATTAATTTCGTGTAAAAGGATACGTAATGAGATATTTCGTCTCGATACAGCCTGATTGGAGAAAAATACTGCCCATTAGACGAGAAAACCTGGAGGCACAGAACTGTTGTACTCGATAATGACCCATTCAGGTGAACTCAGGTCCCCTCGGAGAGTGCGCAAATTTCCTGGAATTGTACATTTTTCATTTGGTTATTCGATTTAGCCAACCGAGATCCCGGGGATTGCAATTAAGAAATCTTCGCCGTACTCTTCGGCCGCCCCGACAGCCAAGGGAATAATTAATGGAGAAGAAGCTTCTTTTTATTATGATGCCCTCCTCACTACACTCGTCTGCGAAATCGGTTTGTTTGGTTGTTCTGACAGCAGTGAGGCATAAATAAGTGGATTTGTGTGATTCTTCTGCTTGATGATGGCAAATAATGTTAGAGCGGTTAGAGCGTGCTTTTAACTTTACGATGATGCATTTGTTGGTGTTCTCGCTCTGTTCGTCGGTAATTTCGGAAAAATAACTAACGAATTATGCATACTTTATGTGCGGGTTGGGACGTGAGGCAATGACATGTTGGTTTCATTTCTACATTTATTACGCGTACTTGCGCGAGAAACTAACCGCGAATTCTTCACAGGCATTGGCTGGCGAACAAAAATCGGCTGGAATTCAAACCGGTTTTCTTTTGTTGTCGACAGAAGATAGATGTTCTGTCACAGCTGAATTCTTGCAATAAAAATAATTTGAATTTTTTCAACACTCGGTCGCGTAGGCTGACGATGACATCGACGCCTGGCAGACGATGAACCAGTGCAGCGTATCAAAACGTGCGCCAAATGCTTATCCGTTCAATGACCCAAACGATTGATGAAAATAAACAAGAATCGAACCAGTTCGCGTTGGAATTTCTGAGGACTCGATAATGTTTAGTAATGGTGCAATTATTGGAACTTCACGCTACCCACGTTCTTTTTACAAGCAGAGCCCTAGCAACAAATTGAGTTTCGATGATCAGTTTGCAACTAAAAATATGAACATTTCTTGTTTCAGCCGGGTCTGAAACAAATAATCAAATCATAGTAACAATCCCAATTTCAATCGAGTCGAGTCAGAAGTAAAATTCGGAAAAAAATCAATAGCAATTGTTGCGAATGAAAAACCTTCTATTCGAATCGAAGTTTTGAAAAACGCGTCAGGTCGTTCCTTCGAAATTCGGAAATTAGAGACCATTATAGTCGATATGTATTTGATCAACTGAAATGCTGGAGGATTTTATTGCCTTGTTATATGAGTTTTGTTCCTTTTTACGTTCCTAACACATAAAAACACACTCCAGATAATTTTTTTTCAACCAACATCCTGTAACTATGCAACCGGAAGGTGGATTAGCATTAAATAAAGTGTCTGTAATACGAGAGTGACGACAGCTGTTGTAAAATATAAGAAGCTGCCCACATTTCGGATTAAATGTTTTCTGTTGTTGCTAACATTACGATTGGAGTGTCGTTAATTAAATTTTACAGGCACTCTAGGATTAAATTCGTAACACTTGAATTTTAGCTTATGCATTTTTCTTCTACTAAATCTCCTAACCGGAGTTCAAATTTTTGTCACGTACACACACAGACTAGTCCAATATATCGTAATAAACTGGTTAAAAAAGCGACCACAAATCAATAGTCAATCTATATACAAAGGGGAACATGTGTACTAACACTATAGGGTGGTACAATCAATGATTGGCCAATTTCAATACGACGAATTTTTTTCATTAGGCATTTTAAAAATTTGCTCATACCTCATTTGTATTGATTGTATTAAGTATTGATTTTAACCTTTACCTTTTTGTTGTAAAAATAGAATCGAAAGACACGGGGCGTCCAAGTTTTGCTCGCGTATCACGAAAATCCGAAATACTCATCTCATCAAGATAATGACTTATTGTGTTGAATCAACGAGCACAAGTGTAAAAAAAGTGTTTAGAGAACGTTTGTCGACGGCCACGAAGGCTGGATCAAGGTAATGAATATTTTCAAACACATTAGGCAATATATCGTTTGGCAGGCCATCTGTTGCTGTACCTTTTAGAGCAACCTTTTTCATTGCAACTTTGATAGTCAACCTGAATATGCATGTGCAAGAGAACCGGAAGACGGATAGTTGCGGTTTTAACAACCGACAATTGCTACGTTCAGTTTTGTTATGATTTGTTAGCTTGTAGGCAAGATTAGTAAAAAAGTCCTTGAAAAAATTCAAAAATTTAAAAGAAATTGATTTTCTAAATCCAAAACAATGGGAATGAATTAAAAGTTTATCAAGAGAATTTAATTAAAAAATGTAACATCAAACTAAACGGTTCGAAGCGATAGCAACGAATGCTAAGTAAAATATATCATTCAATAGTTTTAAATGTGTTTCAACAGTGCTTAAATCTGTCGCGATAATTTTTTAGCTTTCTAGCTTGAAGCTAGATGACCAAAGTGTTGTAACTGAAGCATTCTAGAAGTTTGGGTATTACAGCGTATCTCACAATATTTTCTAAATTTAACACGGTCTGAAAAATTTAAACTGTTTCATTACTGATAGAAATGCAGAGCTGGTATGGTAGTAAATTTCCGTGTCGACAGGCCAATGGAAAGGGTGCTGGTCTTACAAGACAGTTGTCGTATGTTCGAGTCCCGACCTGTGAGGATTCTTAATGACAGTAGGATCATAGCACTAGCCATGCAATGATTCTATACGCTATGAATCAGCTGTGAACAGGCACGTACCCAGAGGGGGGCAGGCCCTATGGTGCGGATACACAGGGCAGTATCAAAACCACATAAAGTGATAGAGTGCGAGCTAGATTCTGCAAATAAGAAATATATTCTGCCGCTGGGAGCCGCACATGCATATTCAGAACAATAAAGACCAACGCGAGCGATCTTCGGAAGCGTGTTTGGCAGGGCAGATGCAGATTCGGTTGAACTTTTTGTATTAGTTGCTAACTGTTGACGAAACCTGAATCCATTATTATATGCCAAAGAACCAAAAAACGACCTAGGAAAGCTAAATGGAACGGAGAGGTCATGAAGTCTCCTGTTCTTCTCGAGTCGATACAAGGGAGCCACGTAGGGCCACTCCTTCTAATGCTATTCGTGAATGATCGGTACAGTGAATTGTCATCATTCGAAGTATTAAATGCAAAGCAAGGTTTGGCATTACATTCCTTTTCTGGAATTTGACTACCAGGTCGAGGTTCAAACCCGCCAACCCTGGCTTAAATTAATGTATGATGGTATTGATATTGAGAGGGCTTATATTTACATTTGTGATCTAAACGGCATTCAGTTTCAACCTACTCTGCAAAATGAACGGTTATTTCTTCGGCGGATCTGAAATTAATTTTATCGGCAGCTGAAATTAATTTTATCGTTCTAGACAGATCGTTGTGGATATCGGAATATCTTAAAAACTCAATTCATTGCATAAAGTTTGTCCATAACAATCCCATGGATGTTTGTTATCACCGTTTCAATAGTGTACATCATCATTTGTGTAGTTAAATAGACATTGCCTGTTCGATAAGCTAGTTCTGATCGTAGACTATAATGAAACAAAACATATATGATACATTAAATTTAGGAGTCCTCATTATACAGCTTCAAAAGTGGAAGCTGGGTGAAACTGTTTAGAAGTCTACTCATAAGACCTTTCATTTCAAACCATTCTAACATTTGTGAAAATCGGCCTAGTTATCTTTGAGAAATCGTTTGGAATTTTTAACCGCTACTAAGAAAAATTTTCGTCACTTCTAATAACGAATTGGAACGTGCAGCGCTCACCACCTTGCATCTCTAGACACGGAAAATGGATCTTTTTTTTATATATATCGTTTATTTATACCCGGCTTTAAAAATGGATCTCGATGAATTTAAAATAATTTAGGATTATGAGACACTTCATTTGATTATAAGTCTGTTAAAATCGGAAGAGAAATCGATGTGATGTTCTATTTCGGAATTTTCACCACTCTCTCTTTGAATCAACGAATAATTAAAAAAAGTGCAAATTAGAAGAGCTTATTAAATATTTTCAAAGTATTTACTCATGTTTACATCGAACTTATGAAAACACATTTTTTAATTGGAGCTAAAGGTAAAAATTGATCTCTTCAATCCCTCATACTTCTATCCAAAATAGGAAACTATTGCTCATTACTTTCAATTCAAAATAATTACTGTCAATTCAAAATAATGTAAATTATATGTACTCTCGCTCCCAAGAAATTAAAAGCATTAAAGACCTAGGACTAGTTACATAAAAATCATCAGCTGGATGTTTATTTATCTGTGGGCCCCTACCGAAACGAAGTCTTGGGTACGGGCTTGACTGCAAAATGTGTTGAAACAGAAGGTCAAATTCCACAAAAATAATGTAACACCAAGGCTTAGAAATTAACAAGAACAATTTACAGGAAGAGGTACGGCTTTCTTATTTTTTATTCTAAAGAAGTGAAAAATATCCTCAAATTCGTGCCCAAACTTGTGATATCTAATCTTGAACAAGGGTCATTGACTGTGTTGATTGCTAGATCCGCAAGTTTTCGTAGATTTCCATAGCTTTCATCTACGAGTCCGAAGGTCCGTAGAATTCTTCAAAATTCATAGATCTACGACAATTTCCGTAATTCACGAAGTCGACGGTGAGATTCGTACTAAGGAGTGTATCGATAAGTAGTTAGCAACATTCAAACAGAAATGGCTTAATTTTTTGCAGCATGTTTTGCGGTGATATGTTTGTTTACATGTCAATAACAGCTGCGCAATCAATTGGTTTCGGTACGGTTTATCGTTTAAATGATGAGTCGAATTGATCCGGAAACGCGAAAGAAAATTCTGCACACTTCGTGCTCAGAAAGTGGTGTCACGTACAACGAAATTGCAAAACGGGTGAAAGTGCACCACACCAGTGTCAAAAATATTATCGAGAAGTTCGGTAAGACCCTTTCCATGAAGGATTTGCCCCGATCCGGTAGGAAAACGGGTCCCAGCCAGCCCGGCCGGGACTTAAAAGTGGTTTAGTATATCAGGAAAAACCCATCTGCGTCGACGCGGGATTTGGCCAAGCAGTTCAACACCAGCATTGGGAAGATTCAACGGATCAAAGTTCGGAACTCCCTGAAAGCGTACAAGAAACAGAAGGTGCCAAGAAGTTCCTGGTACAGCAAGTTCAGACCAAAACAAGAGCGCGAAAACTGTATAACCGGATTCTACAGAATAAAAACGGATGCATCCTGATCGACGACGAAACCAACGCCAAGGAAGACTCTCGAGCGCTGCCCGGACCGCAATATTATTCGAAATCGGTGTACCAGGACCTAAACGACGCTGACACCACGGTGGCGATGGAAAAGTTTGGGCAGAAGGTGTTGGTCTGGCAAGCAATTTGTACCTGTGGTTTGCGGTCGTCGATTTTCTTCACGAAGGGCACAATTAACACCAAGGTGTACAAGGAAGAATGTTTGAAGAAGAGAATGCTGCCACTGTACAGAAAGCATAAGGCTTCTCCTCTCTTCTGGTCGGATTTGGCTTCAGCCCACTACGCCAACTCCATTCTACAGTGGTTGTCAAAAAATAATGTACAATTCGTGGAAAAGGACATCAACCCACCGAACTACCCGGATCTTCGGATAATTGAAAGGTATTGGGCAATTGTCAAGTGGCACTTTCGGAAAGAAGGTACATTGTCCCAAAACATGCAGAAGTTCAAAAAAAAAACTGGACAGCTGCCACCAGGAAAGTCACAAAAGTAACTGTGCAGAATTTAATGAAGAATGGATTTTCTAGGATTTTCTTCAATATAATCAGTGAAATGCATAAAAATGTAGTTTTTCTACAATATATCGAAAACTGATGTCAAAATATGTTCTTTATTCAATAATCAATGTTTCTAACTACTTTTTGATACACTCCTTACATTGAATTTCGGTAGTCTTGACACAAATCTGCACAGTACCTCAACAAAGAAAACGTCAATGCGTAGACAAACATGCTTCCTAAAAGCGTTCGCGATTTATCTTTTTACTCTTGAATATGCATGTGCGGTACCCAACGGCAGGAGATTTCTTCTCATCTGCAGAATCTTTCCTTTCTAAACTATGGCGTGTGCACTCAGTATTAATACTTGTAGACTCTGTTAGCTCGCGAGCCTTCACTTTTCGGTCATCTACCACCATTTGATGTAATTTTGACAATGACCTGTGTGAACGTTTCGTAGGGTCTGTCCCATAATGTTTGTTGAACTTTTCTGTGGTTGCTTCATCTTTTTGACTTCCGAAAAAATATTGTTTAAAAGAACGGAAAATATATTTTTTTATTAAAATTCATAATATATCTGTTAGTGCCTGTCTGTCCAATTCTGTACCATAAAAAACAGCAGTTTGCTATAATTATTTTACCTCAGAACATCCCCTTATCCGAACCGTTTCATAATTAATAAACCGAATAAATCCTGTCACTGAAAAAAAGCTTGATTTTTCGTTTGTCCAACGAGAAAATGATCAAATGTCAGCCTATTTCATCCAGAAACTATGACGAAATATCACTCGAAAAATATTACCAGCGAATGATTCATGAGCCCATTTTTTATCACTATCGCTTTGCGCTTGGCTTATGCTGCTACCGAACTTAAAATGTACACTTCTATCTAGCAGAAAATCACTTGTCCGCTTTCACGATAAGTAAAATTGTTATTCCGGTAATTTGAATACTGAAACAATAATCCTATTTAATTTTAGCCTTCACCATGAACATTGCATCAAACTACGGGTAATGGAATTATCCAAGAATTGTTCTCAGCACAAAATAAGCACAGTCTGCCCTCGATTTCAAGTCCATCGTCTCACAAATACACACGCTCGATAAAGTGTATCCTGATTGTAGCCTCCCATTATGTTTTTTTTTCGGTCATCCTTTTCCAGCTGCTGAGAAAGCAGCGAAAGTACCGATATATAATATCCTTTCGGTGACTGACCGGTTGGCCAAGTTATTAAACTGCACTGAGCCGATTATCAGCTTTGTAATGCTCAGCGCATCATCCATCGTCATGATGAAAGCTCCTTCCCGACAATGTTTTACACTTTGCAGCAGCCTGAACAACCCTCTTTCGCAACAAACGCCAGCGCGGACGTGATAATCTTTTTTCCGAATGAAGAGTACACGATTTGCTTTTCCAGTATACTGACTAAATCACCCAAACCGACGAGGGCTTCTATTTATAAATTATTTTACTAACAGTCGTAAGCCTGGAACCCGGGTCGCTGCAATATTGCTGCAGTTGTTCATTGTATGATTTTTCCACCCGTGCTCAACCTTGCATCCTCCCCACCAAGATGTCAATGCGAACATGTCTGTCTATTTTTGCGACCTTTTCCCTGCATGACTGCACAAAAGCCTGTGCATATTCTCTATAATGAGTAATGCCTAGGAATGCCTTTTGTGGTAGCAGTAAATGTGCAGTACACCCTCGTGATCGAGATGCATGATTTGAAGCGATACAGCAGACGGAGCCTGGAGGAGTGCCTTTCTCAATTTATTCTGTGAAGGGAAGCGATCTAATGTTTTCGAATCACCTTGCGACACATATCGGCACGAGAATGAACTGAACAAAACGGGGATGATTTCCAGCGATTTTCGATATCGACGATTTAATGCATGAGCTCGCTGCATTCTGTTGTGCAGCACAGATATTATACAACTGCTATGAAGCTCTTACTGAACTGAGCTCGGTGCAATTTGGATCTGATTGCCTTTCGTTAATTACACTGGAAGCGCTCATTTCACGAACCACAAGCTAGCAGTTTCGTAAAATGAATCAGTAACAACTGACTTCGTTGTTTGGAATTTAATTTGATGGAATAACTCAGGTGTTACAATTGTTTTACGACTCATTCAAATACATTTCTTATATAACTTTGGAAAAATTACAAATTGTATTGGCGATTGTCGAAAAGTACTTGAGGAAAGCATTTGTTGTCGATAAAAATGTTTTTTTCCGTGTCAATTGTCAACGGCGTTCTAACATTTCAACACCATTTCTATACCACGATTTTCCCACATTTTTTAAACCGGAGGAGTCGTTCGGGGCTAAATCTGGCGAATAAAGTAGATGCGGTTTGAATTCGAATTTCAGTTCATGGAATTTAGCTATCGTAACGATTCGAATCCATTCAAGTACTCACGAAAAATTCATTTGAAATTTTTACGGTGTCAGCAGTGTTCTGCGATTTCTCGTTTAAATTTTTCTAAGAGATTGAATAAACTTTTGGTACGATTTCCGGAACAATAGACAATAGACAATAGACAATAGACCATAGACAATAGACAATAGACAATAGACAATAGACAATAGACAATAGACAATAGACAATAGACAATAGGCAATAGGCAATAGACAATAGACAATAGACAATAGACAATAGACAATAGACAATAGACAATAGGCAATACACAAAAGACAATAGACAATAGACAATAGACAATAGACAATAGACAATAAACAATAGACAATAAACAATAGACAATAGACAATAGACAATAGACAATAGACAATAGACAATAGACAATAGACAATAGACAATAGACAATAGACAATAGACAATAGACAATAGACAATAGACAATAGACAATAGACAATAGATAATAGACAATAGACAATAGACAATAGACAATAGACAATAGACAATAGACAATAGACAATAGACAA
The DNA here is from genome assembly GCF_030247185.1 of Malaya genurostris. NCBI lineage: Eukaryota > Metazoa > Arthropoda > Insecta > Diptera > Culicidae > Malaya > Malaya genurostris. Next base: position 51,306,116 of record NC_080572.1, read on the forward strand.
TAGACAATAGACAATAGACAATAGACCATAGACAATAGACAATAGACAATAGACAATAGACAATAGACAATAGACAATAGACAATAGACAATAGACAATAGACCATAGACAATAGACAATAGACAATAGACAATAGACAACAGACCATAGACAATAGACAATAGACAATAGACAATAGACAATAGACAATAGACAATAGACAATAGACAATAGACAATAGACAATAGACAATAGACAATAGACAATAGACAATAGACAATAGACAATAGACAATAGACAATAGACAATAGACAATAGACAATAGACAATAGACAATAGACAATAGACAATAGACAATAGACAATAGACAATAGACAATAGACAATAGACAATAGACAATAGACAATAGACAATAGACAATAGACAATAGACAATAGACAATAGACAATAGACAATAGACAATAGACAATAGACAATAGACAATAGACAATAGACAATAGACAATAGACAATAGACAATAGACAATAGACAATAGACAATAGACAATAGACAATAGACAATAGACAATAGACAATAGACAATAGACAATAGACAATAGACAATAGACAATAGACAATAGACAATAGACAATAGACAATAGACAATAGACAATAGACAATAGACAATAGACAATAGACAATAGACAATAGACAATAGACAATAGACAATAGACAATAGACAATAGACAATAGACAATAGACAATAGACAATAGACAATAGACAATAGACAATAGACAATAGACAATAGACAATAGACAATAGACAATAGACAATAGACAATAGACAATAGACAATAGACAATAGACAATAGACAATAGACAATAGACAATAGACAATAGACAATAGACAATAGACAATAGACAATAGACAATAGACAATAGACAATAGACAATAGACAATAGACAATGGACAATAGACAATAGACAATAGACAATAGACAACAGACCATAGACAATAGACAATAGACAATAGACAATGGACAATAGACAATAGACAATAGACCATAGACAATCGACCATAGACAATAGACAATAGACAATAGACAATAGACAATAGACAATAGACAATAGACAATAGACAACAGACCATAGACAATAGACAATAGACAATAGACAATAGACAATAGACAATAGACAATAGACAATAGACAATAGACAATAGACAATAGACAATAGACAATAGACAATAGACAATAGACAATAGACAATAGACAATAGACAATAGACAATAGACAATAGACAATAGACAATAGACAATAGACAATAGACAATAGACAATAGACAATAGACAATAGACAATAGACAATAGACAATAGACAATAGACAATAGACAATAGACAATAGACAATAGACAATAGACAATAGACAATAGACAATAGACAATAGACAATAGACAATAGACAATAGACAATAGACAATAGACAATAGACAATAGACAATAGACAATAGACAATAGACAATAGACAATAGACAATAGACAATAGACAATAGACAATAGACAATAGACAATAGACAATAGACAATAGACAATAGACAATAGACAATAGACAATAGACAATAGACAATAGACAATAGACAATAGACAATAGACAATAGACAATAGACAATAGACAATAGACAATAGAAAATAGACAATAGACAATAGACAATAGACAATAGACAATAGACAATAGACAATAGACAATAGACAATAGACAATAGACAATAGACAATAGACAATAGACAATAGACAATAGACAATAGACAATAGACAATAGACAATAGACAATAGACAATAGACAATAGACAATAGACAATAGACAATAGACAATAGACAATAGACAATAGACAATAGACAATAGACAATAGACAATAGACAATAGACAATAGACAATAGACAATAGACAATAGACAATAGACAATAGACAATAGACAATAGACAATAGACAATAGACAATAGACAATAGACGGTAAAAATCATACTGTCCGTTTGGTAAAGTTATCTTCCAATAACCGAACTTCTGTGAAAACTGATTGTCATGAAACTGAACTGCCAAACAGTTATTAAAATACAGGGTTCGGCACTCGAAGTGTAACCAACTTCAGACCTTCGAGCCTGGCGTCAAGGTAAATGCGACATATTTGCGGGAAAGTATTCTGGAGGTTGCTTTGAAGCCGTGGGCAGACAAACATTTCGGTGGCAGACCATGGACGTTTCAGCAGGACTCGGCACCGTCTCACAAAGCTCGAGTGAACCAAGAATGGCTGAAAAACAACGTTCCGAACTTCATCACGTCCACACAATGGCTCTCAAATTCACCAGATGCGAATCCAATGGATTATTCTCTGTGGGCCATTTTGGAGAGCAAAGTCCGAACTAAAAGATACATCAGTCTCGAGGCGCTGAAAAAAGTTATTGTCCGCGAGTGGGCCAAAATACACCTGCAAGTCACATTCGGGCAGCTTGCGATTCGTTTTTTGACCGTCTCAAGGCCATAGTCAAGGCAAAAGGTGGTCATATCGAGCAAAAGTGAATTGATTCTGAATTTTGTATTATTTTTACACATTTTGTACTTTAAATCAAGTAAAAGTAATTTTCCAAACTGAATTTATTGCCTTTTTAATTGGTTACACTTCGAGTGCCGGACCCTGTATTCAGTGAGTGTCTTTTTATTAACCAAACGAAAAAAAATGTTGAAGGGTTCATCGAATGGATTGAGGTACAGGTGATAAAAGTTTTTAAGACATTAGAGCCACTAACAGCTTTTTGTTTACTTATAGGCAGAAAATAATTTTGTATCACTTGTCCACTTGCTGCCAACACAAATCGTTCAAGGGTAATTTTTGTTGGATTCGACGGATTGTGCAGTGTTTTGGAAGGCGCTCATAATTCCGGTCAGTCGAAACATCTGACACTTTTTAAATTTCTCGTAGAATAAAACCATTTTCTTCATTCGTTTTTGTGAATATGTGTTATTTTTTGTAATCCGAAAATCCAGAATTTTAACCAAAGGAAAACAAACAAACAAAAATTACCGAACAATCTGTTAGATCCATTTGGTTTACAGTTTACGGTAATTATTTGACAGTTCAGCAATTACCGAACGATCGGTAATCAATTCAGTTACCGAACTGATTACCGAACGTTCAGCTGTTGAAAATTCGGTAAAAAATTCCCGAATGCTGCGAAATTTTCTAAGTGTGTAGTTTTTACATATGACAATTTAAGCATGTCTCTACTGAACGCTGGGGGGATTGTAAACTAATAATGCCATCTTTCTGTCAGACCAGGAACTTGTTGACCGACGTGTAAGTTCTGGAGATTGCTACTGGAATTATAAATGGATTTATGAAAAATACAAAGAGAACATTTTTTGCAATTATCAGCAGACATAAATTCCAAACAAGTATTACATATAAATGTGAACACAATAAAAGAGAAACATACGTTAATTTAATGGAAGTGAACTTTCAATTACGAATAATGAACAGTTGTATTCATCACGATAAAAATATCTAATTTTTGCTCGAATCAAAGCTGTAATTTTTTACATTTTTTTTCAAATTTTCTTGTTATTTGTGTGAACAATAATTTAAACCCTTTTTAAATACAAATTGTAAATTAAAAATGAACTACCTTGCATAAAGCATTAATCAAAAGGTAGTCGACCGATCTTTCCACCTTTTTATTTTCACCTTCAGCTCATCAATGTTTTAGCAGTTGTAATGAAACAGCTATTACATTCATGAAGGTTTTACTTGATATTGTTTGGATGTATTCCTAAAGAGCACCGTAACCTTCTTTGTATTAAAAAAAATTAGTTTGATATAAATGTAATATAATATAACAGTCCATTTTCAGCTTAAAACATAAACTTTTCGTTAAGGATGTGTCATTTTAATGCATATAGTGACATCGCAAAAATCCAATGGCATTCTCGAGATTATCAGTAATCGCAAAAAAAGTCTGTTGTATTCAGGGGTGGTAAGTTCCATGAAATATTGGGAGGGGGGGGGGGTCACAATAAATTATTACTACAGATCATTGAACTTTACAATATATAAAGCATTTTTTATAAACGAAACGGAGAGGTTAGAGCAAACAAAAAGCAACCAAGTAAAAATCACGAACATTTTCCCTACTATTCCAGTAATAACCAATATTCGAAAGTGGTGAAGTATAACACATATCACATTATGGTAAATAAGTTTAAAAAATTTAGTAATTTACTTAGGAAATATGAAGGATTACGGAGACGAACTACGGGGATAACAGAAAAAGTGTTATATCATAAGATATTTCTAGCAAATTTTCTAATATTTATTTCAGTTGTCAAAATATTGGGACGCATGGCCCCTCCAACAATATTTTTGGGGGGGCAAAAAGAGCTTTGTCCCCCCATAGTTGCCGCACCTGGTTGTATTTCACCCAGTGCTACAATGATGCCTTCCTCACAATAGCTAATACGATAAATTGATACAAGTTTATTTTCTGGTCTTTTTCTGACTACTATTACTATTTCCGTTATAGTAATTACCAATTAAATTCGAATGACTAAAAAAAGCATTTATCGTATTTTTCATCGTCATTATAGATGGAAGCTTTGAATTTATTACACTATTCACCCTATAATACGGAACCAGAAGACGGAAGTTGGATCCGTATAAAATACCATTGCAACCTATATATAATCTAATTTTGTAAAAATAAAATTTAGATATTATCAACACACTTAATACTTCAATTTTTCACAGTAAGACCGTACATTTTAATCATAGTTTGCAAAAATCGGTTAGTAGACTAGATAAAATTTAACTGCAGGGCATGTGACAATAAGTTTGCCCTCGGCATCTTAGAGCTTAAGCAGTATGCCATATATTATCAAATAAAAAATGTAACAATAAGACGATAATCATTTGAATCTTTTTATGCAAAAACTGTTCCAGTGAATTCCGAGAGTAATAGAACTCTGATGTTTTAGTTCAAGTAACCGTGTAGATTAAAATTTAATGAACACCAATCTCGCGACGTCTATGAAAAAATATGATAAGTCGTTGTCCTTCTGTAAGTTAGGTGAAATATCTACAATTCCTCTCTTCCTTAGGGTAAATCCGTGGGAGATCTCGCACTTCTTTAAAAAACGATATTCCTTCAAAATCTATCCACTAAATCAGAACTTATATTTTGTTTTAAAAAGTTGAAGGATGCTACTACAATTTGAAAAATTATTTGACGGTAAAAAATTAATTTGTTCTTGATCTTCATATTTGAATGAAAAATGCAAAACCGGTTGCGATCTCAGGATGAGACACCGCACGTGTAGGAAGCGTTCGAGGAATAAGGGTTTTTTACATTTTTTATGTTATTTAATAATTGTTCGCAATTTTTATTCAACAGGATTATCCTTTATTGCTGTGTTTCAACTCGAAAGCAAACATAACCACTAAGCAAACAAAATATATGGGTCGATTTCCTGTGATATATAGTTAAAATATACTGTCATGAATCTTGTTTGATTGAATCTCAACTAGCCTTTCGAAGTTAATAATAACTAGAGGATTCAGTACCTCACATCTTATTAGCAGTTATGATGAAAGCTTCCAAAAACAATCTTTCAATGGAGGAACTCCCGCCAGAACTGCAACACTCATTGTATGTATGCAGCCTAAGGTGATTCGCAAACAACGATGCTGAATTCGTTCCAGTTTGATAATATAAGAGTTTGCGGCGGAACGAAAGCAAACGCATCCATATTCCATCACTGAAAGTATCGTTGTCTGATACAATTTTATTAGATCTTCCGGATGAGCACCCCACTAAGATCTTGTTATTGTTCGAAGAAAATTTACTCTTTGTTGGCATTTTGTTATCAGATACCTGACGTGTCCTCCTCACGTGCATTTGGAATCAAACCACACCCCGAGGTATTTGAAAGTCAAAACCTGTTGGATCATTCTTGCCATCATATGAAGCTGAAGCTGCGCGGAATCATGCTTCCTTGAAAATACTACCAACTCTGTTTTCTCCGCAGAGAATTCGATACCCAGATGAACAGCCCAAACGGACAATTTATCTAAGGTATCTTGCAATGGATTTTACAGATCAATAGCTTTGGGTCCAGTAACTGAAACCACGCCATCATCTACCAATTGTCTTAGTGTACATGGGGTTACTAGACAGCTGTCAATGCCGTTCACGTAAAAATTATAGAGGACCGTGTTGTTTTTGAGCGAAGCAATTTAGATGTCAGATGAAAGCAATGCAAGGCAATCATTCGTGCCTTTATTTCTGCGGAAGCCAAACTGAGTATCTGATAACAAGCCGTTCGTTTCGACCCAAGTGTGGAGACGTCGAGGAATATTTTTTTCGTATAACTTCCTGATGCAGGACAACATTGTAATGGGTCTATATGAGTTGTGATTGGAAGCTGGTTTCCCCGACTTTTGAATGGCGATAACTTTCACTTGCCTCCAGTCAGATGGAACAATATTTTGCTCAAGAAACTTGTTGAACAATTCTAATAAGCGTCTTTTCGCGAGGTCAGGCAGATTCTTCACCAAGTTGAACCCAGGAGCGTTATTGTTGCAAGACAAGAGTACCATGGAAAATAACTGAATGAGCAATGCATTTGCTACTGCTAACTGAAATGCTGATTGGTGAATGATCGATTATTATTATTATTATTGATATTATTATTATTATTATTATTATTATTATTATTATTATTATTATTATTATTATTATTATTATTATTATTATTATTATTATTATTATTATTATTATTATTATTATTATTATTATTATTATTATTATTATTACTATTATTTTTATATTATATTATATTATATTATATTTTATTGTATTATACTGTATTATACTCCATTATATCAACAACAAGGAGGAGCAGGGAGTGCATCAGGGTATCTTACAAGTGAATGACTGGATGATGGAGTGGATTGCCAACCTGAGTCACGTGGGGAAAACTTTTGCTTCTCCGTGAAGGTCTGAAATTAGTAAGACGCACCCTTCTAACAAACAAACCATCAGGCGGGTTTAAACTGTTATAGCGAAATTCTTTATTATATGGTCGGATGTTCTTGCTGGAAGGCACCGTTTCCTCAAAACCCATTTTGGCCTTCTTAACAGCAGGTACATGAAAGCTATCTGAATAATCACATTCCAATCTACTGTAAGTCTACCCGCATACACTGGTAATGCCTTGAACTGATGGTGGCTTCACACATACATACATACATACATACATAAAAAATCATTTCGGCACTAGTGGCACACATACATACATACATACATACATGCATAAAAAATCATTTCGGCACCCAAAGTAGTGAAGAACAACTCCAAAAGTAGAACTCACCTCGATTTCTCAGCGATGCTTGAACCGATTATCACAAATCTTCATTTAAATTGAAGCCCATATTGCCTTAAAGCCTATTGTGAAATTTCACCCGAATCCGACTTCCGATTCCGCAATTACAGGGCGATGAGTGTCAAAGCTTTCGAACCGCCATATATGTTAAAATGACCATAAAAAGCCGGTGCGGACGGGTACGTGGTGGAACGGATGAAGAAAACACAACACGCTTTTACAAACGATGCACACAGCGTGCTTTATAAAAAAAAAAAACAACACTGAAGCGTGCTTTATTTAAAAAATAACAACACTGAACCGATTTTCACAAACTTAGGTTCAAAGCAAAGGTATTATGGTCCCGTACAATGCCTTAGATTTTCATCCGGATACAACTTTCCGTTCCGAAATTACAGGATAGAAAATGTTAAAATTTTTACATCGTCTCTTTAAGCGCGAAACAAAAAATGTAAAAAGATTTCTAAACTGGGTTCGAAACTATTCCAATCGTTAGTCATTGTTAGTAGACGGCCTACCAAATCAATTTCGGCTAACTAGTTCTAGAATCGGAAGCAGCGAAAATAGTGTTTAAATACTCCAAAATGAAACTCAGACTATTTTCTGGTGGTTTGGCCGATTTTCACGAACTCAGGTTCAAATAGAAGGTCTTATAATCCCATACGAAACTCCTGGATTTCATCTGGATGCGACATCTGATTCCGGAACTACTAGGCGAAAGATTAAAACCAACCAACTTCGGCTATTCCGGTCTTCTAAATCTGATTTCAGAAGTATTGAAATTTGAACAAAATTATAAATTCAAAAAAAAGTCTTAAAAATCTTACAGAATCCCTGAATTCGTTGTGGATAATACTTCCGGTTCCGGAACTATAGGGTGTTTTGATTCGTAGATTTTGCTAGATTACGTTCGAACAAACTTTCCTGTTTCTATTCAATGAACAGTTGTTTTTAGAGTAATATTTATGATGGTATGAGTGTTATGAGAAAGGCATCATTACACCACTAGGTGGAAACAGGTTTTTCAGGGATGGGATTTACCCTATGCTCTACATTTCATCTTTGCTTTATGTATTTTCCATCTTCTTTTAGCTGCCCCCTGTTTTATACATTACCCCGTCTGTGATATTACATCATTCCATCAATCCTCAACGATGAAACTAGTCAGCTAAACCGGATAAAGGTAATGTAGAATATATAGAAATAGAATAGAAATATACCTAACAAATAATATCCTTCGGATGAAGCTTAATCAATATTCATTTAATTCAAACTAATAAACGTTTCATTTTTTACGAGTTTAACAGGTCCATCGAACACCGTTTTACAAGCACAACAACTGAATACCAAACTCTTCCTACACAGTTTGCCCTGTCCTTAGGTCTAATTGACATACACATAAAAGTAGAATAATTACTTCGGTTACAATGTATGTTATATATAATATGATTTATCGCAAACACAACGCTAGAGAACCTCTCACCAATTACACATTCTTCATTCATCAACACTCTGGCTGCTGGCTTTCATGCACGTCCTAAATCGCCCACCATCCCACTGAAACCAAAAATATGAAATACATTCACTATTTGAAATTAACCAACGGATTTCCCATGCCCTTCTACTTCTCCTGTGGAGTACATCTTGGGGCACCCACCGCCAATAACCCATCAATTATTGACTGCCATCGTCGTCGTCGTCGTCGTCGCTGTTGGCGCGAAACCCGATCAAGTCACTAACTTAGAAAGACACTGCTGCACCCAATTCTGTCCATCTAAAGCGAACTGCTCTCAGCGTGACTATTGTCGCATTCCAACATTGCATGGGAAACCCTGAACCGAGCGAAGGTTCCCCCCACAGACGGTGGGTTCTAACCTCGGCCGGGTGTTACGAGAACCAGGAAATTGTAAATAGCGCGAAAACAACTTCGTGGATTACTAATCGAAATCATAAATCTCACCGCTCCCTTCCCGGTGCAGGGACGAGTCACCGAGTGTTTCCGCTGACAGCTCAACTTAACACTGACAGAACAGTTGCACGCAAGCTCAAATTTCAAATCGATCGATAGAAATAAAAAGTTCGACATCAGTACGCTCACGCCACGGGGGGGGGGGGGGGGTTTAATTGGATCGGGCTCAATTACGTCGTCGGACTTGTGCCCAAGGCAGCTGTCGGGTGCACTACCGAAGTGACCACATTAGACGAAGGTGAACTCGTGACAAGTCGAGCCTTCCTCAGCCATTACCCTGATCACCGGTTGAGGTGATGGTAGGTATTGGACTCATCCGTGCAGGGCAGGTTTAAAGAACTTTTCGATCCACTTGATGAAGGCATTAGGAAATTATTTCGATTGTTATGCGTTTCGGTTAGACTGTCTAACAGTAATAATGAGCCTTTCAATTTTCGCTTGCAATGCAATTCATGCGATTCTGGAAACAGAAATAAAAACGGTAATCAAATCCACGAACTCAACCTACCGTATGACGCTGACCAAGAGTAACAGCATAAAAAAATTACTACATCCCAACAAATAAGTGAGCATTATCAGCACTGGGTATGAAATCCTGTCGCGTCGGTCTGCAGCAGCATCCTCGGTGACATTATCCGTTACACGTGCTGTCCCCGGACATGATGACAAACAAGTGGCACATTCAGTTGCAACCTGTCAGCATCGGTTGCATTCAGCTGGTGCAAGAGAGAATAGGGGCGGGGGAATGGGATTGCAATTTTGTTCGCGCACAAAATTGGTACCCATTCACAAGTGACAGGCCTCAGGCTGCAACACGCGTCAGCAGCTTGTTCGGCGAGGGTCGTGGGATTCAGAATAAAGTTGTGCTACTCGGTTTGATGACAGGCATAATGCTTGAAAGCAGATACTCTCGTGCGCGCAGAGAATTATGTACGCGAATGAAATTGATCCTTTCTAGCTGCTTTCCGTTTGACGGCACGATCAAGGATTTAACTAGAAAATATGCGAACCAAGTGCATTTTTGACACTGTTCTGCGAACGCCAGACTATCTTTTCAATCAATCTTTCGTCTTAGGTTCGGTAAGAGTTCTCTTTAGTCTTACATGGCGAAATGTGAGTGAATACTGAAAAGACAGAATTATAAATATGGCATCTTTATTAGTCGATTCCTAAATCTTAAACTAATAAGCCAAATAGATGAATAAATAATGTACGATTCAGTACAAGTTGGCCCCGGGTTGGCGGTTCAATGCATAGTGCGCTGGTCTTACAAGCCAGTTTTTTTATGTTCGAGTCCCAATTTACTTAACAAATAGAATTGTTTTCGCTGATTTTTCATAATTTTCATAATTTTGCTCATTTTTTATTTTGATTTCTAACTTTGAGTGACACTAATCTAAAAAACCTGTTTTAATCCACCTAGTGGTGTAATGATGCCTTTCTCATGTACAGGGTCCGCCATGTAACTTTTTTTTAAACGTGCAATAAAACACAAACGGTTCATCCGATTTCAAAATTTATTTTTTCATATTAAAGTACAATCCTTCCGGTTAATATAATTTCATTCAAATGGCTGCCTCGGCTGGCCTTGCAGTACGCCATACGGTCGGTCCAGTTTTTAGTACATTTTCGATTGCATGCAGCTTTATTTCAGCTATGGCTGCACGAATGTTGTCCTTCAAGGCTTGAATTGTCTCTGGCTTGTCCACTTAACACTTATCTTTGACAGTCCCCAAAGATAATATTCTAACGGCGTCAAATCACAGCTCCGAGGCGGCCAAACGACATCCGAATTTCGACTGATAATTCGATGTTCGAAGACTGTGCGCAAAATCCGCACCAAACCGTCACTCTCTGAGGCGGCCAAACGACATCCGAATTTCGACTGATAATTCGATGTTCGAAGACTGTGCGCAAAATCCGCACCAAACCGTCACTCTCTGAGGATGCATCGGCTTCTTCATGATAACGTACGGGTTTTCCGTCCCCCAGATGCGACAATTTTGCTTATTAACATACCCGCCGAGATGAAAATGTGCCTCATCCGAGAAGATGATTTTTTTGGCAAAAATCAGCGTCTTCTTCAAGCTGATCGCAAGCCCAGTTTCAAAGTAAAACTGCACTATTTTCACGCGTTCTTCAAGCGTATACACAACCATTTTCGTTCAGCGGAAGGATAAAACTAAGTTTCTGTCAAATCAGAAGTGACATTGAGGTTACCAATGTCGAAATATCCGCTGGTTAAAAAAAATTGTTAGATGGCGGACCTTGTATAATATTATGGTATTCTATTCAAAATTTTTCTCTTCGATTTTTGAAAGAAACCAAGAGATTGTTTGTGCACAACATACAAAATAAAACAGTGCTTTGATTGCGTAGGTCATCCTTAAGAAAAGGAAGTGGGTTCACTATTATATGCACTTCCGGCACCGGAACCCGAGAACCGGTATAATCAAAGTCGGTTCGTATGGCCTCCACCTAACATGACATACAAACTCTTCTAGTAAGCGCTCTAAATTACGATTTAAATATTTGTTGCATCCGAAAATATGCAGTAAATTTTGGTAGGACCATAAGACCTTTCAATTGATCCTAAGATTGGGAATAACGGTTTAGAGTCCAGTTTATAACATTTTTTACGGTTTTTGTTCCGCCGGGTTAAGTGACGGTGTACAATTTTGAACACACTTTACCCTATAACTCCGGAACCGGAAGTCAGATCCGGATGAAATTCAGGAATTCCGTATAGGACAACAAGACCTTTCATTTGTGGAAATCGGTTAAACCATCGCTGAGAAAAGTGAGTGAGATCCATTTTGGTATATATGACCATTATTTCCGGTACTTCCGGAACCGGATACCGGGAACCAGGATAGCCGGAATCGATTTGTTTAGTTGCCTACTGATAATGACTATCGATTTGTGTAGTTTTGAGACCAGTTTAGAATTTTTTTTACGTGTTTTGTTTCGCCGGTTTAAGTGACGGTGTACTATATTGAACACACCTTACCCTATAACTCCGGAACCGGAAATCGGATCAAGATGAAATTCAAGAATTCCGTATGGGACCACGAGACCTTTCATTTGAACCTAAGTTTGTCAAAATCGGTTCAGCCATCTCCGAGCAAACCTAGTGAGATTATTTGACACATACACACACACAGACCTTGCTCAGCTCGATGAACTGAGTCGAATGGTATATGACACTTGTGTTTTCACTAGTCGGTTTTCAAGTGATGGCAAAACCTTTCTATATGAGAAAGGCAAAACCCTTCTTAGTCCACTTAGTGGAATTTTCATAGATCTTAAAAAATCACCATTTAAATAAAATTTCCAAAACCGAAAAAAATGTTGATGCCAAAAGCCTTAGAATTGCATGAAACGTCGAGATTTAGTGTCATCTTGAAAAAAAAATTTCGAAAAATTGTCTTTCTGGGACTTCAAAATCTCGACGTTCCCAGAAAGTCGATTTTAAAAAAAAAACGGAATTTTCGGAAATTTCATGTACTCCCCCCTATGGTAATTTTTCAAGATCGAAAATTTTCAAACCTTAACCGCTGGGTAGCTCCCCATACCTTTGTCCGATTTAAGTCAAATTTTGCATGGGGACTTTTTTCGAGGTACTTAAACTTTTGAACAAAAGCGCTTAACTAAATTAGAGGTGCTCCCAAAACCCTTATATACATTAGAGCGATAAAAAACAACGTGTTTTGTTCGTTACGTCACTTATACCATTATATTTCCGGATCGAAAAGCCTTTTGATATTCGAACTTGATCAACGGCTAAATATTAACCTTCAAACGAGTCATAGCGTGTTAAAATCGGTTAAGCCATCTCCGAAAAATTTGCGCGGCAAAAAACAACGCGTTTTGTCAGTTACGTCACTTATACCATCATATCTCCGGAACCAAAACGGGCCTAGACTTGTTAAAATCGGTTCAGCTATCTCTGAGAAAATTGAGCGGAAAAAAATATCTTCGAAAAGTGCACACACATACACACACACAGACATTTTCCGATCTCGTCGAACTGAGTCGAATGGTATATAACACTATGTGTCTCCGAGGCTCCGGTCAAAAGTCGGTTCTTCCAGCAATTCTATTACCTTTCTATAGAGAAAGGCAAAAAAGTTTACACAGAAGTACACTAGTCACTAGATTCGGCACAAGATTATTTACAAATGAGACCGATGAAAATTCTCTGCGTTCTTTCAATGTTTAAATAGACCAATTTCGTGCCAACTCGAACAAATGGCTATTATTTGAAAATGACAAATCCTTTTGTTGTAGGAGAAAATTTCGCAACACTAGTCATATTTTTGAATTAAATTATTGAAAAAATTCTTCATCGTCTCTTACACTCAAATAATCGATTTTAAAATTGAAAGCTCATTTACAGAAAGGGAATTTTTTTTTTAAATAATTTTTGTCTTTTTCTTATAGAAAGGTTATACAATCACTGTGACAACCGCATTTTTAAAACGAAGTTTGTGTTTGTGTTTGTGTTTGTGTTTGTGTTTGTGTTTGTGTTTGTGTTTGTGTTTGTGTTTGTGTTTGTGTTTGTGTTTGTGTTTGTGTTTGTGTTTGTGTTTGTGTTTGTGTTTGTGTTTGTGTTTGTGTTTGTGTTTGTGTTTGTGTTTGTGTTTGTGTTTGTGTTTGTGTTTGTGTTTGTGTTTGTGTTTGTGTTTGTGTTTGTGTTTGTGTTTGTGTTTGTGTTTGTGTTTGTGTTTGTGTTTGTGTTTGTGTTTGTGTTTGTGTTTGTGTTTGTGTTTGTGTTTGTGTTTGTGTTTGTGTTTGTGTTTGTGTTTGTGTTTGTGTTTGTGTTTGTGTTTGTGTTTGTGTTTGTGTTTGTGTTTGTGTTTGTGTTTGTGTTTGTGTTTGTGTTTGTGTTTGTGTTTGTGTTTGTGTTTGTGTTTGTGTTTGTGTTTGTGTTTGTGTTTGTGTTTGTGTTTGTGTTTGTGTTTGTGTTTGTGTTTGTGTTTGTGTTTGTGTTTGTGTTTGTGTTTGTGTTTGTGTTTGTGTTTGTGTTTGTGTTTGTGTTTGTGTTTGTGTTTGTGTTTGTGTTTGTGTTTGTGTTTGTGTTTGTGTTTGTGTTTGTGTTTGTGTTTGTGTTTGTGTTTGTGTTTGTGTTTGTGTTTGTGTTTGTGTTTGTGTTTGTGTTTGTGTTTGTGTTTGTGTTTGTGTTTGTGTTTGTGTTTGTGTTTGTGTTTGTGTTTGTGTTTGTGTTTGTGTTTGTGTTTGTGTTTGTGTTTGTGTTTGTGTTTGTGTTTGTGTTTGTGTTTGTGTTTGTGTTTGTGTTTGTGTGTGTATGTGTATGTGTCAAAAAATTTTACTCGATTTTCTCTGAGATGGCTGAACCGATTTTTACTAACTCAGATTCAGTTATAACTGGCCTTCGTCCTGCTAACTTCTTCGCCTTGTAGAGGAAATTCTCTACTGTCATGGACTTGGGCTCTCCTGTAAACTTTAGTTTCCATTTCTCCACACGTCCGTTGGTCTCGTACCTTCTTTGGTGAAAACGTCTCTCCGGATATCTACGCTGTCTAGCGGAATATCTGAAATATGGGTCTCCTCCATAGTCAGTATGCTCGCTGTCTGTATTGTATGAGTAATTCTGTTGGTCTCTTGAAAACGTTCCTAAAGAATCTATTTCGTATTCCTCCTCGCTCGACTCCGCGCTTTGGTTCCGATATGAGGGTGTTGTTTTCGTTAGTCGAGTTGTAGTTCGTTGTTGGTGCGTTTCCGTTTTGCTGGGTGTCCATTTGCTCGCTTGAACTATATTGTTGTTCGATGTTGGATCCTTTGACTGTTTTGTCTGCCCGAAACTGTTTGTTTGGCTTCCTGTACGGATATGCTCCGTCAGTTTTGCCAGTGTGTTTTGCATTTCTTCCCAGTCCTTTCTGAAAACGGTCATTGTGAGCTCATTCACTTCCGTATGTGGTATACTCTGTTGCTTTGGGATGGCTGGTTGTTTAGGTATGGCTCCTTTCCCTTTGTCAGGAATCGGTTGCGTCGCCGTCGACTGAGTTTTACTCGGAGTGGCACCGGGAGGAAAACAAAAGGTAACTTCTTGACCTTGTGTGCCCACTGCCCCTTCAGCTATTTGAATGCAATCATTTATCTGTTTTTTAAAAGGCGACATCGGAGGTCCAAACTGGAAATCCTTCATGACTTTCTCGATTTTTCTATTCAAGTCACGGCGCATTTTTTTCTCCTCATCATTTCTGGCTATACTCCTTTTTACCCGATACCAGTAATGAAGGACCCTAGACTCTAGTTTTGGTTCGACCTTTCTAGAAAGAGCTTTTTCTAAACTAGTGATTCGTCCCTCAATGTGGTTTACTTCATCTTTAATGTTTATGGGAGACCTGTAGTTCCGACCCTCGGTTTGATCTGCTCTGAACAGATTCCGTAAACGCCTTTGCTTTCCCTGTAAGTCTAGAGAATAAATTTCTTCTGGTTGATTGCGAATCATCAACTCGTAATCGACTTCCTCTTGATTTAGATCTTCCGCGTGTGGGAACAGTCGATTCATTTTTTTTTTTATTTCTGATTGGACTTTTTCTTGCAGGATATTGAATATTTTCAAATAAATTAATGAGTGTAATAAATAAGTAAGTAACGAAATGTATGTACAAAGAAATGGGATGGAATAATGAATGGACAGGCTAATAAATAAATAATTGTAATAATAATAATGATTGTATGATGAAAAATAAATATATCTAGTAAAGGAATTATATTTCGTAGAGTAAATATATTATTATGTGCAATGTGTTTTCGTTCCTAATTATTATTGAGAAACGTCTCCCCTGTGGATTCAATGTCCTGGAAAACTATTCACTGTTCGCAACATGAAGTTGCTAAAGGGGTTGAAGGACTTTTGTTTGCCTTGATCGGAGGGGGGAAACCGTTGTCGAATTATGTATTTGTACTCTAAATTTAATCTGATTAGCCAGAATGAAAAACTTAAGTTTTGACTATGCCTGGTTTTATAGGGCACCAAATATAATTTTGGCTAAAACCAGTTAAACAAAAAAAAAAAATAATAAGCAGGAAATGCCTTGTATTGTTGGGCGCCAGTTATAACTGGCCTTCGTCCTGCTGGCGGTTTGGGGTCCGTTGCTGCTCATTCCCAAAGTACTCAAACAAGCGGCTTCGCGCCACCTCGTGAGAGGACCGCTTGTCACGTTTGATTGCCCGGCACGAGTTTAACCCCAGGGAGGATTCAGTAAATAAATTTCGATATTTAATGAACGATTTGGTAGACCCAAACAACCAGCGGAGACTTCGAGCCAGATTTAAAAGGAGTGAAACGACACTAAACAAAACTCTGTCGTTCGACCGATCCAGAAAATATTCTACTTACGTGCATCATCATGGGCACAACTCCCGACTTGCGATTTCCCTGCCACGCTTCGGAATAACAGAGGAGAAAATGGGGGTTGAGATTCCCAAGCAACCCTATACTCGGAGTAGATACAAAAATGAATACTGAAAAAAGGAAACAGCGAAGCGAGGACGCGCGGGAAAAAGCTTTCTAGAACCAAGTTGTCATATTTAAGGGGAGGTTGCTTTAACCGAAAATCATAAAAGTCTCGTTACAATTTCACTCCATCTTACAAACCAATAATGACCATTTATTCACTAACATTAACTCATTAACATTTTTATGTTCCCCTGATGCTTAATCATCTAAGGCGTGCGATTTCCGTTCTAGCGACATTTATCGCCCAAGAACGCTACAATTGTGTGCTAAAATGTACATCTACCAAATGATCATGCGCATGTCAAAGGTTTTACTCACTCCGTTTTGTGGCTTACAAAGGTGGCGTCGTTATGATGGCTGTCGATACGGCAGTTTCGACGTGAAGACGGCGAACGTGGTTGATGCTGCCAATTCTACGCCATGACGGGCGTCGCATGACGACGAAGACGAATGTCGGGTCTTCTGCGGGATCGTGAAGTAGACGACGAGATATGCCAAACGACGGGTTTTGCGTCGCTAGGTTCGTTTTGTAGAATTGTATCGGCGTGGGTGGCGAACCGACGAAGAAAACTGTCAAGCGGAAAAATTCGCCGGATGGCTGCTCGAAACTATTAGCTTCCGTAACATTTAGCACATCATACTACAATAAATTTACCTTCAATATAACTTTTTAGCACTCGCACCTATTTTCTGCATGAACCTAACTAGCACTGACTGTAACCAAACTTAGGGGAATAGAAATATTAACTACTTGGACTAGAAACCCTTTAAACGCGTTTTACCTGACTATGCAATACGCGACACGCACTAGACACTTTCACTTCTGTCTTCCTCCACGATCCAGGTCGATTTGAAGTCGGTGTTGCTAAGAACCCTCAGATTTATCGCAAGTGTCAATGGTTTTGTAATTTCTCAACCGGAAGGACGTCATCTAGCCGAAACAGGACAACGACCTCTTATCAAACCGAGTTCTTCAAGGGTCAATCACCCACCGATCAACCCAGCATCTCCCTCTCTCACCAACTATCCAGATCAAACCATTTCGTTCTTTGCGCGTTCATATATACACAGACATGTCGTTTGTAAGGAATCCCCCCTCGCTGGTTAAACCCCACCAGGAAGAACAAACCGTGGGAAAGCAAACAATCGTTTCTCCAAGCCGCCCGCTTATACCGCGCACTTGCGCAATGTGCAGGAGACGAAGAGGGTGGGAAAGTTCATCTGCGAGAACTAAGTACATTGGTTGGATACCGTAACTGCCTGTCTTGTGTTCATCTTCCCTCTGAGTGATCGGTCAGTTAGTTGCAGTTAGTTTCATTCGGAACGGTTCAATGCCGCGTAAGTGAATTTGAATTCTAAGAAATATATGGCTCCGATAGGCAACGCCAGTGAAATATTGAATCGCGTAGGGAGAAAACGGTTTGCACAATAATAATCATAACTTTAAATTACCATGGCTCAAAGTGATTTCTTTAATGCTACATTTATTTACATTTACTGCTAGTGTGATCCAAAATATATCACCTTGTACTTGTTACAATGGAAGGTGTTATAGTCCCATAGATCACTATTGAATTTTGTCCCGTTCCGACTTCCGGTTCCGGAATTACAGGGTGATATGCACCAATAAAATGAAAATTTTCACAAACTTATATTCATACGAAAGGTCTTATAGTCCTATAGATCGCTATTGAATTTTATCTTTTTCCGACTTCCGGTTCCGAATTTACAAGACAAATATGTGCAAATCTATGAGAAAATGCGATTTCCGAAGATTCGATTTCCTCGGAAATGTTTAAGCCGATTTTTACAAACTAAGATGCAAATGAAAGGTCTTGAGATTCTTCAAAAAGTCCTCAAAAAATTGACCCAGATCCGACTTCCGGTTCCGGTATTACAGTGAAATTAGTAAAAAAATTCTATTTCATGAGGATTTTTTCACAAGCGATGGCGAAACTAGGTGCACATTTTTATAAAATTTACTGGTAAATTCATCTAGTTGACAGACCTTGTTAGTTGCTGGATATTTAAATCTACTGTGGGACTTTTAGTGCCCAGTTCCCGCTTCCGAGCGCACCGGTAATAGTGAAGAAAAGCCCCAAAACGGAACTCACATCGATTTCTTAGCAACGATTAAACCGATTTCCACAAATCATTATTCAAATTAAAGTTCTCATTGTTTTAAAAGATACTGTGAAATTTCATCCAGATCCGACTTCCGGTTCCGACATTATAGGGCAATGAGTATCAACTGTCATACTGTCTTACAAAATGATGCAAAATCGGTACGTGCTGGTACGAAAGAAGAAGAAAACGCACCCGCCTAGCACACAACGTGCTTTGTTCAATTTTGTATAGCGTGTAGGGTTGCCACATTTAAATCTTTATTAACTTGACATTACTGTACACAAATTGAAAAGATGATGGTAGTTTATACAAAAGAAAGTTTTTGAAGTTTATACAAAAGAAAGTTTCTATAGAAGAAACTTGACAGAACCTTCTAGTGATGGTTTTTGACAATGTAAGTAAAACGAGAAAGGCATCATCAAACCACTAGGTGGATTAAAAACGGTTTTCCCCTTAAAAGTATCCTAAATTGTATTTCACAGGTATGGTCATTTAGGGGTTAGCCAAATTTTGTGCTAGGGCACATAACCGTTTTCATTATTTTTACGTTTCGTCTTTGACTCATCAGTGCAGAGCAGTTCGTTCAGTGCAGAGCAGTTAGTTCAATTTGAACTGCTATGCACTGATGAGTCAAAGACGAAACGTAAAACAAATAAAAACGGGTATGTGCCCTAGCACAAAATTTGGCTAACCCCTAAATGACCATACCTGCATCGGCCAGAAATAGTCGAAAACACGTTTTCGTTGGGCACGTCAGAAAAGACATTGCACTTCGTTGCAAAACAAAAAAGTGTTCTGTAAGTAGCAGAAACTTTACGTCTGCTTAGCGGTTCAAATTGAACTGCCGAGTTTAGCACTAAGCAGCTCAATTTGAACTGCTCTGCACTGATGAGTCAAAGACGAAATGTAAAAATAATGAAAACGGTTATGTGCCCTAGCACAAAATTTGGCTAACCCCTAAATGAACAATCATATGGTTTCTATAGACTTTCTGGAACTTTTGATATTTTGCTGATACTTTCGAATTGCAACAGAATATCACGTGTCAAATGTACTATAAATCATGCTTTGAGATGATCTAAGGGACCTTTGAATACTATTGAGAACAACTAGCCAGCCCTTTCATTGAAGGTTGCAAATTCAGACTCCCTTCTCAATTTTAAAATTTACGAAGTTCAATGTGAAAAACGCACGTGAGCATAGTTTGAAATCTAATCAAACTGAGTCAAATTGAATATAACACTAGAATCACTCTAATCAAAAGTCATGTTTTTTTTCAGCAATTATTGCATGGCTATAGAGAAAGGTGAAACGATTCGTTATAGATTTGGTTATGATCAAACCGAAGTGCACCTGTCAAAAAAAATACAGCCCGAAATATTTACACTTGACTATCTCAATGACCTCGATAACAAACCAAAGTTCAAAGACTTCTTCCTAGCCCTACCTAGCGGTTCGTGTCCCTGAAACTGGTGGCCAAGTAGGCAATCAATTTAATTGAAATCGGCTTGCTCATATTTCAGCTGATTTACAGATTTGATATCGATGTCAATGCGACAGTCTGTTGGTGCCCGACGGGCCTGACGGTGACTACATGCTGAAGTACCAAAGAAACTCATTCAGCTAAATTTTGCCAGCAAAAAGGAAGGTAAATCTCGAGCCTTGTTGGCAGCCAGATCAGACCCAACCCAAACCCAAGCCCAAGTGAACCGAACTGAAGCAAGAGCCGAACCCTACCGCAATGAAGTACCGTCGCACAGTGGTTCTTATGGTTCGCAGTTGGCGAAATGTGTCACTCAGTTAAACGGGTAGACTTCTGACAGAGCTCCAAAACAAGCACAATACCGGTAACGACGCAGCTTCAACCCCACAACCTATTCGACCCAATCAGCATTCAATTCTCGCCCTGTAATTTAATTAAGAACCAGCATCGATTACCCACGGCTGCCACCCCGATTCAAGACGGAACGAGACAAAAGCCCCGCAACGAACTGGCTGAAATTGAAATTGTTTATCGTGCAATCGTGCGATTTTTTCAAGTGTTTACATTTTGCTCTCCCTAGCCGCCTCGTGACGACTTGAAAAAATGCTTTCGAGAGGTTGGCCTCCGACTCCGCTGGCAGAACACAATCGATAGCTGCTACAGCTGAAGGAAAACACTGAGGCAGTTTTTTTTCTCTCTCTGCACCACATATAGACACACAAAACTAACTACTAGCAACTCGGCAGCACCAACCCAAGCCACACCTAACTGTTCTCGAGCGAGAGAACATTCACCACTTACTTCTTGGTGGACGCGGAATTTGTAATGCTAAATCCGTTATAAACTACTACTTTGCGAAGCCCAAAGGCACCAAACAGGATCGGATCGAGGACGCTGTTTGGAAGACATTGTTTGCAATTCAAAGGTAGTTTGATACGTCGACTTCAGTAATGTTGCTCTTAAAATGAATAAGTAGTTAGCAGTTCAATGCACATGGTGTGCTGGTCTTACAATCCATTTGTCGTATGTTTGAACCCCGACCTGACAGGATTCTTATTGCCACTAGGATTGTAGCACAAGCAATGCAATGGTTCTGTACGCTGAGACGCACTTATAAATATATATATTTAATAATTGACCCTTTTGAGGCCTAGTTTTGACTCCCACTGCTTTCATGAATTCAATCAATAGATAAATTTTAATAGAAATGATTTACTGATACAAATAAACTCGAAATAGTTCAAGATCAGCTTATTTCATAATTTATAGCAGTTTATCGTTTGGTTGAAATAATATTCTTGAGAAGATTTAATAATGATTTTCGAACAAACACAGAAAATTAGATAAAATTGATGGAATCTTCATGGGAACCGATAGAACGATCGATATAATTGATTGTTTGAAGATGATTTCATGCAAATGTTGGCCGCTGCTCCGCTTTAGATCTTAAACTCGTGCGCAATTTTCAATTTTGGCACACTCTTTCCAACAGATCGGCCCATATTTCACGAATAATGCCACCGGCCCATACTCCACATCAAACAGTGGCTTTTGTTTTGGGATGCATTGGTGGCTCTTGCATTGCTTCTGGCTAGTCTTCAATCCAGATGCAGAAATTCTGCTTGTTGACGTATTCATTTATCCAGAAATGAGCTATGTCGTTTTATTTTTAATTTTTTGATAAAAAAGTGTGTCTTCCTTCAATTTTGCCAGCGCCCATTCATGATTAAATTATAAATCAAACAACAATTCAAGATTGAATTATAGACCAAACTGAACAAGTTTGACAATGACACAAGACACGATTCGCGCGTGATCTGTCAAAAACAGTGTAGCCAAAAAGAAACCAGCAAAAAACATCTCCTATGAAAACTTTAAATTTTTCAAATAAGCATTTAGTCTGTAATTTCTTCGTTTCAAAAAACGCAAATAAGTTAGATAAGTTAAGTCAGATTTTTTCACTAGTTCATAACAAGATATTGTAATAAAAACAAAAGATGTGACTTTTCTTACATTTTATTTTCTCAGTTTATTTTCTATAACACTGAAAAAAAACATTCAACCTTTTTCAGTGCGTAATCTTTTTGAAGTTCCCAATTAATTTCCTGCAATTTCTTCTTGGACACCACTTTTTTATGAGTAACAATTTTCAAAAATGATCTGCCATTCGGAAGACGTGTACAAAGTTTCATACAAATCGTATAAAGCAGATTCTAAGTTTGACACCTTGTCTACTGTTAACCTCTGGAATTGCTCTTTTGCCTTTTGACTCTAGGGCACCACTCTTGTTTATATGTTTCAGCAAGGAATTCAACTCTGTCGTCAGCAACAGTAGGGGAAAGTCTTATAAAGCGCCCCTGCTAGCCAAAATGCCCCCTTTCCTTTCTTAAGCATTGAAGACTTTTCTGAACCAAAGTTTTATCACTAGCACTATCTTTTGGTAGGATCTTTCTGCTATGCAAGTTTGGTGGTTGTCGTTTGCAGGAAAGTAAGAAAAAACTAAAAATTTCATTTGGCAGCTTTTCGATGTAAGGTTTTGCTTCGACTAAATAGATGTTTTATCCGCCATTTCTCTGACATACTGATTATCTCAAAACAATAACTTTATGGACATTTGAAGAAGCATAATGCATCATTGTTGTGGGATAAAATGTCTTTTGTTGTGTGTCATACTACTGATTTGTTGTGAGACATATTTTACGGCTGCTGGGGCATTATGTCTGAGTCGAGCGAAAAAAACTAAGAATGTGGCCGTTTTGGAAAATGTGTTTGTATCTATCAATTCTCATCTTTTCTATTGGAGTCATTGAAAATTATGTTCCTCATCCGTATTGCAATGAAATACTTACATTCTCGAGGAAAATGTATCAATACACTTGGAAATATCTAAATGTTTTCTTAAGGGGGGCATATTATAACACTTTACCCTATCTGGATTTGGTTCCAACGGGCTGTGAACCCACCACTTTTTCGTCACCAACGATTGGCTGTGGTTCAATAATGGGAATTTATTTTAATACATTTAAAATTCTAATTCTAAGTTCGCATACCAAGTAGGATCACTCTCTCGATTTTACTCGAATGCCTGCGACGTACTATCGGAGTCCCATCGAGCAGTAGAAGGGGTTCTGCTACTTAGAATCAGACCCTGTCAGCTTGGAGCGATCTCAATCTTCAGTTCAGCAACGCCATCGCACGGCGTCTCATTCAACATGTCATGTCAATTGTATGGGTGCGCAGCCCTGCTATTTTGGCGCGTACGAATTTGACATTTATCTCCCTACTTCTATGTATGAGATTCGATGCGCACTCACCTGAGGGCGACATGCTCGCAAAAAAGGATGTTGCCAATTATTTGTTCGGGAAATGTGAGAGCTGGATATCTTGTTAATATGATGTCTTTGTTAGAATGGAAGTTAGGAAAAAGTGAACGTTTTTTTTCGCAATCTCTTGTGTGGATTCCTGTGCGGGTGCCATGGCGTTAACTTGTTTTAGCCGTTGTCACGTAGGTTGAAGGCATTTTCGCTAACAGCTAAAGTTATTCATAGTTACTTCAGTCAACAGGACCTACCTTCTTACGACAAAACATTTCACACAGACAAAGTTAAACACTGTAGACAAGCATTCTGAGTATTTTGAATAATTGTCTACCAAACAGCAATAATTTAACTGCACCCATTGGCAGCCCAAAATAGAGCGATTAGCTCCTTTCATGCTAATCCGGAGTTAATTGAATGTCTATGGGAATTATTGCTTGGCGCTAATCACGCAAAGCACAATTTATCTAGACCGGTCAGGCCTCGGTGATTACGAGCACCGCTCGCAATTTGCCCTGTCCGAGTTGTCATCAAAATGTGTTATCAAGATCTTGAAACCAAATCGAAGCTTGTTCTCTGTTCTAATTGATTTCAACATGAACCAATATCTGAAGCCGAACCATGCCCGGGAGTGACCTACCGCATTCACTGCCGCCATCGGAGGCAATTCAATCAAACACGTTTCGGTTTATCGTAAATGACCAATCAATTGGCCATTCAAACAAGACCCGACGACGGTCGTATAGTCGAGCCGACTGCTGCAATATCTTTCTCCGTGGGTTGGTGAGATGACTGCTCGGTGGGACCAAATAGCTACCGTTGCACGATCCCACAGCCGGTGACACTTTCCATTGAACTCGTGCTAACAAATACCGGGGGAATGATTGTTTGCACGATGTTATGGCATGTTGTAAACTGCGTGTGATGATGTGTGATTGCGATCACGCAAGGAACGGAAAAAAAGATTGACTCTAAGGGGAGGGAGTCTGTTGTCGCTTTCAGTGTTCATTTAATTGCCTATCGTGAAAAATAATGTTGGTGCTGGACCGCTGGATAGAAAGTCAAAAGACAGCATATAGTTGACAAGATAACCAGTGAGGATAGAGGATCACAAATACATAATTTGCATAATATTCGCCGAGTCATGAACAGATACGATTTCTTACTATATAAGTGCTATTATAGATATCGAAGCATTTACAGTTCAATAAATATTGATGTTAACATATGATATATATGAACTACCTTTCTGAATAGATTAAACGTAAACCAGCATGATTTGTCATTCTGTCATTTTTTGTTTCCTTTTTTGGTTACTCTGGCCGAGGGTGGGGGTTACAAGGCTCCACAGTTTCCATACCGGACGAACTAGGCTATGGTGCCCAAATGAACACTAGTAACGATGAAGGAAACCCTCCAGCATGTAACCCAAGCGAAAGATTCCTTTACGGTTATTAATATGCAACGAAAGATACGAGTATCTTCTACCGCAAGCTCGCCAAAGAGTTTATCACTTGGGCAGGAACTGTTCTTCACCCAGTAACCAGTCAATCATTGAGTCGTGCGTCTGTATCGTATTGGTATTTTGTCATCCCACCAACTGCTTCTGTGTCTCAAATGTCCTCGTCGATGAAACTTTTTCTAAATTTCGCATTGTATCCGCTTCGGCCTTGGCCCTGCTATCCTATATAGTCTTTTATGTCTAAAGCGGTACTTACGATTATTACTTTTGTAGAACGATTTATCTTTTGCCTCAAAAAGATCAGTAAAAACCCCTTCATTCGTGCGAAATTTCTTACCGGCGAGCATTTTTTCCAGATCTGCGAACAGCCAGTAGTCGCTGGGAGTCAAATCTGGCGAATACGGTGGACGTGGGAGCAATTCGAGGTTCAATTCATGTAGTTTTGGAATTGTTTTGATTGACATGTGATACGGTGCGTTGTCTTGATGAAACAAAATCTTTTTCTTTGCGATATGCGGTCGTTTCTTGGCAATTTCAGCCTTCAAACGCTCCAATAACGCTTTATAATATTCACTGTTAGTGGTATTTTCTTTCCCGAGATAGCCGGTAAATATTACACCACGCACATCCCAAAATACCTATGCCATAACCTTTCCAGCCGATTGTTATGCTTTCGAGCTCTTTGAACGAGGTTCACAAGTTGCTGTCCACTCAAATGACGATCGTGTTGATTACGAAGTGAAACGATGAATCCATGCTTCATCCATTGTCACATATCGATGCAACAATTCCGGTTTGTTGCGTTTAAACATGGCCAAACACTGCTCAGAATATCATCACGTTCTAGTTTTTGGTCAACAGTGAGCAAACACGGCACTCACTTTGAACAGATCTTTCTCATAGTCAAATGCTCATGCAATATAAATCCAACACGTTTTTTTTTATATCTTTCTGATGTCAACTAACTCACGCAACTTCACTTTTCATTCAAAACGATTTTGTGGATTTTTTATGTTTTCTGGTGTTACCGCCTCATTTGGACGTCCACCGCCTTCTGCACCATCGGTGTCACTACGACCACGTTTGAAGTCAGCAAACCAACATTTTATTGTTGTTTCTGATGTAGCGAAGTCTCCATAACACTTTCCGAACCATTGTTTTACTTGAACGGTATTTTTTTCATCAAGAAGCAATGTAAAATTGAAACACGAAATTGTTTTTGATCCATTGTTCTCAAAATAACAAAAGTAGCGTCACTCTTAGCACTATAACTCACAAACTAATTGATAGAATATCACGAAATTTTGACAGCTGTCTCTTATAGGTTATTATTAACTGAAGAAAAGTGATTGCATTAAAACTAGTGCCATCTATGTGTTAGGCCCGGGACTTTTCAGCCCATGTGTTATAAGTGATATAAGAAATATAAGAACAGAATTCTTACCAACTGATTCAATTTACACCTGTTTTAGATCGTGAATGGAAGTCTGGGCTTAACATCACTTAACCTTCCTTTTCCAATAGCATCTACTGAAATAGATCAAAAGTTCATTGCTTGTAAAACTTGGTTTAATATTCAGAAGATGCTCTAAACAAATAACAGTTCCACCTGCATCTGCCAAGGCCATCGAAGCCTGTAACAAAAAAAAATACCTTCCAGACACTCTGATGCAAATCTTGCCGCCATAGTCAGCGAGCCGGCAATAAAATGATAACTATACACTGGGCAGTACCAGAGACCACGGTAACCGGTCAATAGTCTCCATCGGTGTAATCTGCTATTGCATGCTTGGAGACCGACCTCGCGCAACAGGTGGTCACCATGATCGATGATGCACGATCATGCTGAAAAATGATAATTCCTCTACGAAAATGTGTCTACCTATCGGGTAAAACTGGGATAACCGGGAATCCAATCTCCAAAGCAAACTACTTTGCGTGTGAGCCAGTCGAAGGGCATGCTGCAACGGCAAACTGGCGCCCATAATTCATAAATTCATAAATTGTCCAACGAGGCGAAACGCGCAAACAACGTTCCGCCCCTGTTTGGAAGCAAAAACTACAATAAAATTTGCCATAAATCAGTAACAAGATTAGAGATTGGGTGTGCAACATTTGCCAAAATACCATCGAAGTAGGCTAGAGCCCTTCCGGAATGATGCTTGCAATAACGAATTAAATTGATTGCCACCATTTTTATTATTATTTTTTCTAGACTATATGCTGCAGCTGTTCATCGTGACAGAAGCACTTCCGGCAATTACAAGCCTTTCTGGCGCCAAGCATTTAAAAGCACCCGACACGACCCGCAGCCACTGATTGATTCGTTAGTCTTGGCCATCCTGCAGGTGTAGCCACAGCAGGGTCATGACCAATATGGTTCCACGCAACGCACCAAGCCCCTCTTGATCGTACTCTTGAGATAATCTTAAGCGACGAGGTCTCACCTTACATTTCCATTTAGCAACATGACCAGAAACGCGTCACGCTTCGAATACTTTTCGCCCCAAACGGTACACATTGACTTGAGGTTTATCTGTTTTTTTTTCATTCCGCATTTCTGTGAACAATTCAAGCGACAACGTTCCGCTTACTGGCGGCCTTCAATTAACCGTCGCAATTCGGTTTCTGGTGCGATACTTGTGCCCGGCTATGGCGAACCAATCTACTGGAAAAGGTACTGAGCGTACTCGCAGGATCAATATTCAATTGATGAAGTGGCTCGGCATACGATTTGCTCTTGATTTGATAGTTGATTACGATGGTTGAAATGGTTTCGGTATTGTCATGAAGTATGATGTTGAGTTACTACAAAAAATATAAATATTGGAGCTACATTGAAATGCGGAAGTTGTCCTTTTATTTCTATCGATTTTGCAGATCATTCTTAGTACACAGAGCTTTTATGGTACATGTGTTACCATTCTACGAACAATACTAAATCCTTTTGGGTTAGAACTTGCTCATTGTCACCTTAATACAGCCAAACCTCCTTTTACGTAAACTTTTTTTACGTTACCTCTTTTTACGTAACTCTTTTTACGTACAAAATCCCAAATAACGGTAACTTTTTTACGAGCCTACTTCGTAAAAAGAGGTTTTGGCATAATAGGAAAATCATTTCCGGCTCATTTACATTGCAAGGAAATTACTACAATATGGGTATTTCGGAACGAATTTGATGAGTACATGTTGGAAAACGATGTTTGAGGTGGTTCTGAATTAAAAGATGCCGACTTCCGGTTTATTGATATTCCTTAAAAACCTTTACAATATGGGTAGTTTCGGAACGGGTTTATTTTTTCGTGCAGTGTATATTGAGAAATATTCCATATATTTGGAGTTGTTTGGTTCATTAAAGACTATGCACGGCACATAATCGTTTGAACATGACATATATACTAAAAAGATGGCAGTATTTTCAAATTTCTTATTTATATTGATTTATACTACTTGCAACAATAATTACTGGAAGAACACAACTTCTTACACCCTTATACCACTCGAAGAAGTTCGTCGAGATAAGCTAATTTGTGTGTGTAAAAAAAATCTCATCAATTTTTCTCGGAGATGGCTTAACTGATTTCTACAAACTTCGACTTATATGAACAGTCCTAGGTTTCTGAATTTCGTTTGGATTCGACTTCTGGTTCCGGAACTACAGGATGATATATGTAATGAAATTATAATAATGTCTCTCACTTTGCTAGTAGATATTAATCTGATAACGGCACGCCCAAGTGCATTAGATCTATCTCTTTGCTCAACATCAATTCGACTAGATTGCACCTGGAAAATACTGCCTGATTTACACGGTAGCGATCATTTACCAATCATCATCTCAATTAGCAGTAGCAATTGCATTGCTACTTCAGCTAGTATTCCATATGATTTGACAAAAAATATCGACTGGATTAAATACCAAAGTAGGATCTCTAGTATTTTGAATTCAATGGAAGAGCTCCCTCCACTTGAAGAATATGACTTCCTCATTTGTTCGATTCTGGAGGCAGCAGAACAATCCCAAACTAAACGCTTTCCTGGGCCAACGACTAACAGAAGGCCTCCCAACCCCTGGTGGGACAAAGAGTGCTCAGAGGCTAAACTCGCAAAACAAAATGCTTGCAAGACGTTTCTAAAACGGGGAGGAGGAACTCCTCAGAATTTTGAAAAACTTATGGTTTTAGAAACCAAGTACAAGAGCATACTTCGAGCCAAAAAATGTAGCTATTGGAGACATTTTGTCGAAGGTTTGTCAAGAGATACCTCAATGAGCACTCTTTGGAACACGGCCAGACGAATGAGGAATCGTAACGTGGGCAATGAGAGTGATGAATACTCGAACCGATGGATATTTGACTTTGCTAGGAAAGTTTGCCCAGATTCTGTTCCTACGCAGAGCATTATACGGGAATCTCCTCCAAACAATGGTTTTATTAATAACCCATTTTCAATGATGGAATTTTCTATAGCACTCTTGTCCTGTAACAACAACGCTCCAGGGTTGGACAGAATTAAATTCAACTTGGTGAAGAATCTGCCCAACCTCGCAAAAAGACGTTTGTTGGAATTGTTCAACAAGTTTCTTGAGCAAAATATTGTTCCACCTGACTGGAGACAAGTGAAAGTTATCGCCATTCAAAAACCGGGGAAACCAGCTTCCAATCACAACTCATATAGACCCATTGCGATGTTGTCCTGCATCAGAAAATTGTTCGAAAAAATTATTCTACGACGTCTCGACACTTGGGTCGAGACGAACGGTTTGTTGTCAGATACTCAGTTTGGCTTCCGTAGAAATAAAGGGACGAATGATTGCCTTGCATTACTTTCGTCTGACATCCAAATTGCCTTCGCTCAAAAGCAACAAATGGCATCTGTATTTTTAGACATTAAAGGAGCATTTGATTCAGTTTCCATTGATGTTCTTTCAGACAAGCTTCACCAAAATGGACTCCCAGCGGTTATAAATAATTATTTGCACAACCTTTTGTCAGAGAAACGCATGCATTTTTCACTTGGCGATTTGGCAACACTCAGAAATAGTTACATGGGTCTCCCGCAAGGCTCATGCCTCAGTCCGCTCCTCTATAATTTTTACGTGAATGACATTGACAGCTGTCTAGTAACCCCATGTACACTAAGACAATTGGCAGATGATGGCGTGGTTTCAGTTACTGGACCCAAAGCTATTGATCTGCATAAACCATTGCAAGATACCTTAGATAACTTGTCCGATTGGGCTGTTCATCTTGGTATCGAATTCTCTGCGGAGAAAACAGAGTTAGTCGTCTTTTCAAGAAAGCATGATCCCGCGCAGCTTCAGCTCCATATGATGGGAAGAATGATCCAACAGGTTTTAACTTTTAAATACCTCGGGGTGTGGTTCGATTCCAAATGCACGTGGGGAGGACACATTAGGTTTCTGATAACAAAATGCCAACAAAGAGTAAATTTTCTTCGAACAATAACAGGATCTTGGTGGGGTGCTCATCCGGAAGATCTAATAAAATTGTATCAGACAACGATACTTTCAGTGATGGAATATGGATGCGTTTGCTTTCGTTCCGCTGCAAACTCTCATATTATCAAACTGGAGCGAATTCAGTATCGTTGTTTGCGAATTGCTTTAGGGTGCATGCATTCGACACATACAATGAGTCTTGAAGTTCTGGCGGGAGTTCTTCCATTAAAAGATCGATTTTGGGAGCTTTCATCACGCCTGCTAATAAGATGTGAGGTGCTGAATCCCATGGTAATTAATAATTTCGAACGACTAGTCGAGCTTCGATCTCAAACAAAATTCATGACAGTATATTTTAACCATATGTCACAGGAAATCAACCCTTCAAGATATATTCCTATCCGTGTCAGCCTCCTAAATGTCCCTGACTCAACTTTATTTTTCGATACATCCATGCAGCGCGAAGTGCGTGGAATCCCGGATCATCTACGTTCGACGGAAATCCCAAAAATATTTTCAAGTAAGTTCAGGCATATTGACTCTGAGAAAATGTTTTACACGGACGGATCGCGAATTGAAGAAGCGACAGGGTTTGGTATGTTCAACAATAATGTTTCGGCCTCATTTAGGCTTCAAGAACCTGCATCTGTTTATATAGCAGAGCTAGCAGCAGTTCATTATAGTTTGAGTGTAATCGTCACATTAATTCCAAACCATTATTTCCTCTTCACAGATAGTCTGAGTGCAATTGAAGCCATTCGCTCAAACATGTCTGGCAAGACTGAACCGTTTTTCCTGGGCAAAATAAAACAGTGCCTGAACGACATATTGAACAATAATTATCTAATCACTATAGTCTGGGTCCCGGCTCATTGCTCCATTCCTGGCAATGAAAGAGCCGATATTTTAGCCAAACGTGGTGCTATTGAGGGTGAAATTTATGAGAGACCAATTGCTTTCAACGAATTCTATAGCTCGTCTCGCCAAAGAACACTTGCCAGCTGGCAAGCTTCTTGGGATAAAGATGATCTGGGTCGGTGGATGCACTCAATTATTCCGAAAATATCGACAAAGGCATGGTTCAGGGGACTGGATGTGAGTAGAGATTTCATTCGTGTGATGTCCAGACTCATGTCCAATCACTACACGTTAGATGCACATCTCCTTCGAATTGGGCTCTCCGAGACTAATCATTGTGCTTGTGGCGAAGGTTATCGAGATATTGATCATGTCGTTTGGACATGCGTGGAGTATCGTGATGTCAGATCTCAACTAATAAATTCTTTGCGTACCCAAGGTAGACTATCCAATATCCCAGTTCGAGACATTCTTGCTTGTCGTGACCTTTCATACATGAAACTTATTTATCATTTCATAAAGAAAACTGGAGTTTCAATTTAATAAAGGCCCCTTTCAAGACATAGTTCTGATCCCAGCTGCGTCCATGAGTTCAACCAATAGCTAAATTAGAATAAAAATAATGTAATGATACAAACAAACTCGAAACAGTTTATGAAATTATTAACAAAATGTCTGAAAATAACAGCTTATTTTATAATTTATAGAAGTTAATCGTTTGGTTCAAATAATATTTCCGAGTAGATTTCATAATTAATGACGAGTTACCTAAGATGATATTTAAGTAATAAGAGAATATGTTTTAATAAATGCAAAACGTTGTGACTATGTTAGAATTAAATTAGGATAAGAATATTATGTAAAAGTGATGCTACGGCGAAGAAAAACTTATGTAAACTGCCTTAAGAAATAAATGTATTTATGAAAAAAAAATTAATCTGATATAAAAAACAAACAGTTTTCATTGGACTTTCAGACCTTTCATTTGAATATTACATGGACGAAATCGGTTTAGCCACCGATTTCGTCCATGTAATATTCAAATGAAAGGTCTGAAAGTCCAATAAAAACTGCTTGTTTTTTTTTTATCAGATCCGACTTCCGGTTCAGAAGATACAGAGTGATTTTTGTAAAAATTTCATAAAAAAATATAGGGTTCATGGATTTTGAGAGTCGATGACCAAATAAACTCATTTCAGTTTTACCGTTATTCTGTTTTCGATCCCGTAAGGTACCCAAAAATTTTATTTGGAACGCATTACGATGGCTACACAGATTTTCAAAAATTTCTAATCAATTCA
The DNA here is from genome assembly GCF_030247185.1 of Malaya genurostris. Taxonomy (NCBI): domain Eukaryota; kingdom Metazoa; phylum Arthropoda; class Insecta; order Diptera; family Culicidae; genus Malaya; species Malaya genurostris. The sequence goes on from NC_080572.1 coordinate 51,338,970, forward strand.
TCAATCAATCCATTAGACGAATTTAATAGACTTCGGCTACACCGATTTCCGAATTCTGTTTCCAAAAGTATCGGAAATAGAGAATCTGAAAATAGGCCAAAACGAATTTAATAAACAAAAATAAAAATTCAATAAACTTATGGTCCCGTACATTTTTTTTAAATCGTTTATTTATACCCGACTTTAACCTACACACTTAAAAAAAATCCCTGTGATTTTACATGTTATAAGATGCACATAAATGGAGCGTCGCTGTTCACGCAAATTCACGTGGAAGAACATTTAATATTGTGTCTAAAACTCCATGACATGAAATTCGTTGAAATAAAATAAAAAGAATGCTGATAGCAACCGCCGCGACTTGAACCGAGAATCATTGGATCGCAAGTACGTCTGTTGATTGATTGAGCCACAGAAGCATACATCTGCATAGTTGGTAAAAGGTGCATTTAAATTCATACAGTCGAACCTGCTAGCAGAATGCAAGTTACAGTCGAAACCAGTAAAATTCAAGCTATTCTAACATTAAGTCATTACAAATGAAGTTTTCCGTCATTTGACAAATTTGGTCTTCATGAATTACATCGTATGAGTTATAGTCGTTCGCCGGCTACACAAAATTGGTGAATTTTCTCCGATACCGACTTCCAATAAATTGAAATTACAGTGTGGTGAGTTTTGAAAATTCAAACCGTCATAGACGATGACGATACCAAAAAATCTTCAAAGTTAAGCTCAAAAGATTTCAATTCATTCGTCATACTAATTCATGAACATACGAACTATTTTTGGTTATGCTGATCTCTGAATACCGTTTCTGAAAATACCATAAATAATGACAAAAACTTTAAAGAGGAATTCACTTCTCATGGAATGCTTAATCGATCGTCACACGTTTAGATTGAAAGGAACAGTTTTAAGGCTACATACAATTTCTATCTTCGATTCGTCTAACAGTTCCGAAATTGCAAGAAAATGAGTGATTGAAATTTCCAACTGTCATTTAAAACGACGGTCATTAAAATAATTTCATGACAACTAAAAACATCGAAGAATATTCACGCAAAAAACATATGCGGATGGATAAAAAAGGAGCAGTGAGGTGATACTGCTAGGTGAATTAAGCACTATATATCCGTGTGTGTGGGTATGTGTGTGGGTCTGTATGTGTGATGTCAACAAAGATTTCGAGATCTCAGAGATGGCTGAATTATTAAATGATTTTGAGATCGGATGCTTACTTTTTGAGTTATACGAAGTTTCATGTCAAAATTTTCGGATTTTTACAATATCTGTCCCAACTGACCTTGGAAACAGAATACATTTTTAGACTTAGATTCCGCAGGGTAATAGCTATCCAACAAGCCATAGATTGTCAAAATCCGTCAATTTTTTAACGGAGATATCGATATTTTTGTGTAAGTGACTTTTCGCCTTATTTCATTAGTAGGAGTTCTACGCGTTTACGTTTACGTTTTTTTGACGATGAAGCGCTGTTTCGAAGCCAAATGAAACACGATTTTTTTATACTGTTACATACAATTGTTTCTAAGTACCAGAAAGACTGTGTATAGCATCTTCTTTCATGGCATTTTGCCTCGGGTCGATTTTAGCACGATTCGTTTTTGGCAACATATTCGTTCAAGTATGACATGTAAACTAGATGATGGCAGCATTTTCAAGTGGAAAGTAATTCCATAATTATTTCGATTTAAACTACTTACAGTAATAAATGCTGGAAGAACATAACTCCCATATACCATTCTATTCAGTTCGACGAGATCAGCAAATGCATGTGTGACAAATTATTTCACATAATTTTCTCGGAGATGACTAAACCGTTTTCTACAAACTCACATTCATATGAAAAGTCGTATGATCCCAAACTAGGTTCCTGAATTATGTTTGGACCCGACTTCTGGTTCCAGAACTACAGGATGAAATGTGAGACTAAATTAAGATTATGAAACTAATTTTTCTCGAAGATGGCTAAACCGATCTAAGATTCAAATGAAAAGTTTTGAGATCTTATAAAACATCTTACTTACGCCTTCCGGTTTAGGAGATACAGGGTGATTAGTATAAAAATGTCCATTTCACATAAATTAATCAGGTTTATCGGGTTGGTAGATTTGGATAGTCGATTACCAAATAAATTTATTTCAGTTTAAGCGGTATTCAGTTTTCGATTCGGGAGGTACCCAACAATTTAATTCGCACTACAATTTCTCAAAGATGTTTACACACTCCTCAGGTGAATTTAACTGATTTCGGCTACACCGATTTTAGAATTCCGGTTCCAGTATCGAATCGTTTCTCAAAGCTCAATCATTTTCGCAAAAAGACCAAATCGAACTTCAAAAACTAGAATTCAAATTAAAGGGCATTAGGTCCCATACAAAATTGGTTAATTTTATCCGATTCTGAAATTACAGGATGATGAGTTTTTAAAATTCATACCGATATAGAAGATGTAAATTGTTTGGCGTATTAATTTATGGTCATACGAATCATTTTGCTTTATGCTAGTTCATGAATACCGGCTCTGGGAGTACCATAAATAATGACGAAAAATTCTAAAGTGGAACTTACTTCGACATCTCATGAAGTGTTCAATCGATTGTCACACTTTAAGATTGAAATTCGATTCCAATTGCAGTTTCGACATGACAGGGTAATGAGTGATTAATATCTCAATTTGCTGTTTAAAACAACGATAATAAAAATAATGTCATGAAAACTAAAGCACCGAACAATATCCATGCAAAAAACACATGCGGATTGATAAAAAACCTGTTTTAATCCACCTAGTGGTGTAATGATGCCTTTCTCATGTATAATATTGTGGTATTCTATACAAAAAATTTTTCTTCGATTTTTGAAAGAAACCAAAAGATTGTTTGTGCATTAACTAGTATAACATACAGAATAAAACTGTGCTTCGATTGCTTAGGTCATCCTTAAGAAAACGAAGTGGGTTCACTATTATATATACTTTCAGCACTGGGACCCGAGAACCGGTATAATCGAATCCGGCTCGTACGGTTACCAACTAACATAACGTTCAAACTTCATTAGTTTTTATACGATTTGCCATCGTACTCCAAACGACGGTTTAAATTTTTTTTGAACCCAAAAATATGCAGTAATTTTTTTTTACCTTTCATTTGGCCCTAAGATTGGGAATAACGGTTTAGAGTCCAGTTTATAACATTTTTAACGGTTTTTGTTCCGCCGGTTTAAGTGACGGTGTACAATATTGAACACACTTTACCCTATAACTCCGGAACCGGAAGTCGGATCCGGATGAAATTCAGGAATTCCGTATGGAACCACGAGACCATTCATTTGAATCTAAGTTTGTCAAAATCGGTTCAGCCATCTCCGAGAAAACCTAGTGAGATTATTTGACACATACACACACACATACACACACACACACACACACACACACACACACACACACACACACACACACACACACACACACACACACACACACACACACACACACACACACACACACACACAGACATTGCTCAGCTCGATGAACTGAGTCGAATGGTATATGACACTTGACCCTCCGGGCCAATTTTCACTGGTCGGTTTTTCAAGTGATTGCATAACCTTTCTATATGAGAAAGGCAAAAATGTTTCATCTAACTGCTAGGTGGATTAATAACGTTTTTTTTTAGAAAAACATACAAACTTCAATGTGTCCAACAATTATTTATTATTACAAAGAAATCCAGACAGGTACCAAATTGGATGTGCAAATACATAAGTTTCAAATTTTTAAGTATTTTTGAGTGCAAGAAAAATATCCTTTAAAAATTTGGAAAAATAGCTAAACCTGACAACAATGCTTCAAACATCCCTGATGTTGTTCAAGTTTTTATGTTGAGCGGTTGAAACTCAAAGTACTGAGATTTTTGTTACATCACGTAATTTTAGTAAATCATAGCTTACTGTGTATTTTTTTTTGACTACCTATTCTTGAATGTGTAGTAGGGTGGGACAAAACATTGATTTCCGCTCCACTAAACTTTTCGTATTCCTTTTGGATCCCATAAGCACCATGCGAAATTTTAGTTCGATCGGAGAAACTATATTTTCGCACCCGAGATTTAAAGTTTGTATGGGATTTAGTATGGAGAAATTCACTTTTTACAAAAAAAAATCGGCTAGAGATCAACCTATGAGCTCTGAAAATCAGTGCGTCTGTCATTTTTGTAGGAAATTTAAAGAGGGAGAAAAAATTCGAATACTTCAAAACAATCCGACATTTGTAAAAAAAAAAGTTTATTATAAGGAAAACCGACACAAGGTTCGAACGATGACTCATTCCTTAATGCATCTAGCACCACTGTTGCTAGTGACAGTTAATATGATGTGACTTCCTTTTAATGTGCCATAACGGTTGATCCGAGTTGTTTGATGTCTTCACGATAGTTACTCAGCTTAGAATGAAGAGTCTTTTTTAGTAACAAACCATGCTCCAAACCTTACTGTAAAGACACAAATATTTATGTAAATTATGTTTTTGTTTGCATAAAATAGTATCATCTGTATCTTCTAAACTATAAGAGATAGAGAGTTTGTGTATTCGGCAAAGTTATTGGATTTGAGTTTCTCTAAAATATTGTAGAAGACTCCAAAAACCTATTTCTTCAAATTAAAAAAATAGACTTTCTTATGTCTTTACGGTGAGTTTTGGAACATGGCTTGTCACTTGAAAAACAATCTTCGTGCTAAGCTGAGTAACTATCGCTAAGACATCAAACAACTCTGATCAACCGTTATAGCATAATAAAAGAAAGCAAAATCATATTACCACCACTAGCAGTAGTGATATATTAAGGAATGAGCCATCGTTCGGACCTTGTGTTGGTTTTCCTTTAATAACTTTTTTTACAAATGTCAGATGTCAGATTTTTTTACAAATGTCATAGGTTGATCTCTAGCCGAATTTTTTGGAAAAAGTGAATTTCTCCACACAGAACGAAAAGATGAAACTTACACGACATGTAAACCAATAGTACTATTAAACAGACATCAGTTGAAACGAAAATCTGATTTAAAACCATGATTGATGTAAAATTACATTGAAATGCATTTACTTTTTCATTGAACAAGACTGTATATTTACAAATCGCTTAGTTTTGTAATGTAACTTTCCATTCAATTACCTGCTCCAAATATGTGCATGAAAATAAATGTAAATTCACAAAATATTTTTATCTGTGCATACTAAATCCCATACAAACCTTAAAGTTTAAACCTCGGGCGCGAAAATATAGTTCCTCCGATCGAACTAAAATTTTGCATGGTGCTTATGGGATCCAAAAGGAACACGAAAAGTTTAGTGGAGCGGAAATCAATATTTTGTCCCACCCTAATGTGTAGGCTTGTTAAAAGGGCTTCTTCTTAGTCACAAATTTTGTACAAGTGACGGTTTCTGAGATACATTCGAAAAAAGTGTATGGAAAAGTGTAATCGCCCTTTTCAAATGTTAGTCATGAGTCGTTTTGGTTTCTTGGATCGTGCAAAGCAAATGTTTTACTACACTGAAGGTGTATGCAAAACTTCATCCAAATCGGTATATGTTAAATTTGGCTACTTGTTCACCATTTCTGGATCCTTCTACCAGATGATTTCGATTCGTCCACAATTAGGTTAAAGCCGAATCAAAATAAACGAAATAATAATAACTGTTGGTTGAAAATATAAAAACTAAAGCCGTCCAACATTCGGCCCTTTTTCCATCACTCTTGGTCAGAAAGGAATAGCGTCCATTGAAAACATTTTAATTCGATTCGATCTGAAAATGATGAATGGAAAAGCATCAATTGAATTAAAAAAAAAACATCAACCTTATTTGAGTGTAGTATGTATTGCCTCTGAAACGACCATATCTCGACGGGATCGCCGATAATGAAAGTGCGATAATTAATTGAAATTAAATTTGCCCGGGTCAATTAACGATTTTATGAGTGGCTACTCACAAAATGCACTCAAAACGAATGTTCTGGGTATTAACAATAGCATCCATTACCGTTCATGGTGTTAAAAACAATATGTCGAAAACAAATAATGACATAGTTTTTACTTTTCACAAACATACAACCCATAAATATCAATAGTTCACACATGAAGCTCGATGAAGTTACATGTTTATTACATCCCCCCATAGGTTGCTAATTTGAATTCACGATCTCGGCCAGCCTCGGCAGTCAGATCCCCCTCGTGCACACCAGCTGCACCCCGGTTGGTTGCCCAGTTGGACTCATCGCCGTTGGCATGCATTGGCCAATTAGTCCGTACGCTACTGTCTTCTATCCACTGGTGGAAGCGGCTTACAAATCAAGGAATCGTGACTAAGTTCTAATCGCATCCCTGAAATCTCCATCGTCGTTTCCTCCCGAGCCTGACCGGACACCTTTCGATTCGAGCAGGATGGAAACTAACGCATTCACGGACGCCTATCTCTATCTCTATTCTGGTAAACCAAGAAAGGCGCAATCAGTTACCGTGCGGCCGCCCTGGGTCTTACAGATGCCTGGTACAGCAGGTATCAACTCAACAGTCGGCAAGTAAGCACAAGCCGCACATCTTGATTGCATGCTATTAATACAATCAAAGTGGTTGTTACACATCACTTCAACTTCAGATTTACTAATAACTACTGGCAGCGGCAGTGATTGGATTGCTGCTGGAATGACACGATTCGTCGGCGGTGCAGTTCCGGAGATTATATCAATGACAATGAATGAGTTAATTTATTGTTTGAAAACCTATTTCCTGCGAGTGGCACGGAAGGAATCTCGCACTGAACTATGCCAGGTTAACGGATTGTAATTTTGCTGTGCATAAGTATTTTACGCAGAAATCATGAATTTTCGGCAGGATTCACATATCGTGTATATATCACAAAATTATCTGTTTGAAATTATTTTGAGTTATTTACTCGTTCCACGCACTAAATTTGTTACGATTATAACCAATTAATTTCATTTCTCTCTGATACGTTTGAAATATGTCACTTTCCTTTAATTATTCAGAAACCGGATGCTTGTTACGATTTGGATTTGGTGTAGCCATACCAACTCAACGGATTTATTCGTAGATCTACGGATTTCTGTCTATGATGGACCTGAACTATGGATGAACTTTTTGAAATCTTCGAATTTTACATAATTTCTCTAGATTTTGCATTATTTCTCTGAATACCTACGGAAAATAATTGAATATTGTCATATCGGCTAACCTCTTACCATTTTTTATCAATATGAAAAATAACAATAGAATTCGCTCAAACTTCAAAAAGAATTCCCGGGACTCAGAGAGCCAAGTGTCATATACAGTCTATTACATAAGGGCGTGGTCACTGTTGTAAGAAAATTAAATGACTCAACAATAAAATACTTTTGAATATAGTTTATTAATTCAAAAACTTACATGCAAATACATTAACAGTAAGTCCAATCCCCTTCAGCGTTGATAATGGCTTGACACATTCGAGGCATACTTTGAGCAAGATTAAGCACGTATTGTTTTGAAAATGACCTCCAAAGTTTGTGACTTCGGCGAACAGACTGCTTCAAATTGTGTGGTTGGTTCCTCACATGCTTCATCTTCATTTGAGCCTAAACATTCTCAATTGGATTGGTGCAGACCCTGTCAGCTTGGAGCGAAATCAATCTTCAGTTCAGCAACGCCATCGCACGGCATCACATTCAACATATCATGTTAATTATATGGGTGCGCAGCTCTGCTATTTTGGCGCGCACGAATTTGACATTTCTCTCCTCTACTTCTATGTACGAGATTCGATGCGGACTCGCCAGAGGCCGCCATGCTCCCAAAAAAGGATGTTGCCAATGATTTGTTCGGGAAATTTAAGAGCTGGATATCTTGTTAATATGATGTCTTTGATTGGTGTTAGGTGACTGAGAGGGCCAATCCAAGGTCACGACACACCGGGACCTTTCGGGTGCGAGCACAAAAAAACTGCTTCGAAGCGCATGCGTATGCGGAACTCATTTTGGAAAAATGCTGAGATCGAATTGTAAACAATGCAATGGTCAGCTGATTTATTCTCGCATTGCATGATTGAAACTACTGCCCTCTGTGTTAAAAAAAATCACACCATTCCACTTTACCGATCGCGAGTAGTCGTGACCACACTCTTATGTAACAGATTGTACCAATCGATTCAGCTCAACAAACTGACAACAAACAAAGAGGTCGAGATCGAGATGAATTTAAAAAATATTTATAACCAGTGTTGGTGATTGCCGATAATTTGATAGAAGTTGCTCGATATTTCTCTATATTGTATACAACATTTTCAATCCGGTGAAGATGCTACAAGAACTCGTGTCTCTCAATGCATGAACCGTGAGAGAATTTTTCTACATTTCTTCGCTCCACTTTATACTCTGAGTATTTCACGGCCTTTAAAAAAATTACAGTCTGATAATATCTACTGCCCATATAGAATCGGATCGCGAAACGAAAATAAACGAACGTTTGTTGCTTCAGAGAGAATTCCCACAGCAGCGTGCTAACTTGTGATGCTCAAGCGGGTCATCGAGAGAAATTCGCTCTCGCACTGGTGTCCATTCTATGTTAAATGAACCATGCCGGTTTTTTGTTGCTGCGATGATATCTGTCTTTTTTTGATGGCACTGATTGAATCGTGTGAAGAGTTGGTAGAGAGCGATCTTTGATACGATAAAAGCCATCCTTATTTATAGCTAGATCGATTCCAGCCATAATTGCTGGAAGAACAAAATTTCATTCACTCAATGTTGTGCAGTTGCAATTTACACGCAAGTTTCTGCACAGGTTTTACCTTTCGTCATATAAAAGAGAATAAAGTACAAAACAGTGTTTTTCGAACTGTGTACCGCTTGTTTGGCAGCCTTAGAAATCGATGTACCTTCACAAAAATAACATTCACTTCATTTTTATCGTGGCAACATATATGTTTTAAGCACTAATTGCATCTAAATTAAATTATCTAGACATTGCCAGGACAGAGATCCACGCTTTTGAAGGCGAGATATTCAATGAACAAATTGAAAGACGGCGTTTAAGCTATTCAATTCTTCCTTCAGAAAAAAGACTTTCCCGACCGCTAAAATCAACGTATCATTCTGAAATTTTCACAGAATAATCTAAACTGATTTTCTAAGAGATTGCCAGTTGGGTTTTTTATATTCGTCACCGTTTCTGAGAAAAACAGATTTGAAGCGTGAAAATAGCCCTCTAAATCACCCTAAAACACACTGACCTCAGCCCTTAAGGTGAAATTTAGTGCCAAAAAGCGCACAAAGTCTCAACCGCATGATTTGAACGAATCATCGCGCATCGTTCAAAACCGACACATAGAAATACGGGATATTTTCAGCGATTGAGCGAAGTGGAATTTTTTGTAATTTTTTAAAATTAAATTTTGGAATTTTTTAAAATTAAATTGTTGCTCTATGTGATTTATTAAGAAACTCTGACATTCGAATGAATACTATTGATCCCATTGAATATTTAGACGTGCATACATATGTGGAATGATAATCAAAGCAAAGTCTTAGCATTATATTCTTTTTGTGGAATTTGCCCTTTCTGTTTCTACAGACTTCGCAGCCGATTCTATGAATGATAAGAAAAGGTACCAATTCATTACTGAGTGGATGAAAAATGATTATACATAACACAATTTAAAGTATTGAATTCGTCATTTCAACATGAAATCTAATATTGCAACAATTTGTTTCATTATTTTACATGTAATTTTGCTCACGATATAATGCCAGTGAACCCTCCGTGCGTTTCCCACGACAGCACAATACAAAATAGCACCACGGTGATCATTTTTCAAATTTACTACGAAATATTTTTAAATTTTTACTAATTCTTGTAAATTAAATTTTTGAATCATGCCAGCAGAAGCGAACTGTAACTGTTTATATTTTTCATAAACCAATTACAGCTTCACAAGGTAAAATGTCGAAATTCTAAGCAAACTTAGTTGTTATAATTTTAATTACGTCAGTAAAGTGTTTTTAGTTTTTCAAAAAACGATCTAGCCTTGAATAATTTTTCAAAAACGCAACGCGCTTGTTCCACTACTCCTCCGCACAGCAAATCGTGAAACTGTAACTCTCACTGAAGTAAGACATAATCTCGTCAGAAAACCCGCAGATATAGTCAATTCTGAATAAGAAAATAAAAACGTCACAGACAATTAACACGGTCAAATGCATTTCATATACTCCTCACCTTCAGTGGAACTCTCCCCATGCAGCATCAAGTGTTTACGCTTATCTCCAATAAATTAAATTGTAATTTCACACGCCGCTAGGTGCTCCGAGTCACCGTCGGAACGATTGCGGCAGTCAATTAGATTAAGTCGATTAAACCACACTTTGCGACCGGCTTGATGGTCTGCCAGTAAAATAAAGTCGCATAAAGGCACACAGTGGCACTTTTTAACCGCCTTCGAAACTGCCAATGCCCGTAGAATGGGAACATAAAAAAGTACGAATTTTCCTTCTCAAATCACCACCCATTCCGACACTGGCAAGGTTTCTTTTTGTATTCACGGTTCTCTGAATTTTGTCAGCTCTGTCATACGACGCAGGCATCATGCAAATCGAACCGGAGAGGTTTTTTTTTGTCACCCCATCACCGTACGAATGGTGCGCGAAAACGATAACGTTCTATAATCCGACTGAAACCGGGCCATGGGTCCTGCCAATCGCCCAATACGACAATGGCCTTCGGATTCCACTATGAGCGAATAACTTTTGCTCCGGATCCAATTAAGTTTGGCACCGGTACGTACCGGTGTACGAAGGACCGAACTGGGATTCTCTTTTCCTGGGAAAAAAATCAAAGCTTCGATGTCGAAGTCGGATTATCCTAGCACTGCTGAGGTCGTCGGTTTTCCAATGTGGCAAATTTTTTAATCTTTCGTCATTTCTGTGAGCTGGGTTTGTTTTGTGGCTGTGAGTAGGAAAGGCATTTGAAAGACTAACCGGGTGATTCGTGGAGATAACGACTTCAGAATAGTTGGGGAACTGAAATTTTGAAGAAAACAAAGGGTGTTACGATCAAAAATTGGTTAGATAAATTAATCGGTAATACTTTGATGTTTGGTTTCGAAATTCATTATTTTTCGGAATAAAAAAAACATATTCAATCAAGGTACCTACTTATGTCGTTTTCGTTTTTGAATTGCACTACACTGGTGTAGCGAAAGCTGCACTGAAGCCGTTCGTTTTTACCAATTGCACTACACCAGTGCTACACTTTTTCTGCACCGATACCACTGGTGTAGCACTCATCAAAAGTTTGGTGTAGCTCTGTGCAATGGAATCGTTTATTGTAGTCAATGGTTACTGTTTATGTTTTCGTCATTTTTGTTCGTTTATTCATGCCTCAGTGTAGCACTACACCGGTGTAGTGCAAATTAAAAACGAAAACGCCATTAGTGAATGTGAATTTCTGGACCATTTATTTGACTCCTTCCGTCTAGTTTTTCACAGCCTTCTTGGTCACGTTTTGACCACATAATGTCAGTCCACCTTATGCTTATGACAGACATGTGATATCGAAATCACTGTACACTATGAAATCACATGTCTGTCACCCTGAATCACGGTGGTATCACGCGAGCATCATGATACAACGGTGATTTCCGTACTACGGTCATTGATCGTTGTACTGTGCAAAATCTCATCACTGTTTAATGCTACCAGCGCCATTGGCGAGCAATGGTGAACTCATGAAACAATATTTCCTTCTTTTAAGCATCAAATAATGAACAACCATCGTTTTATTTTGCAAAAAAAATCTCGATTAAATGCTAACAATCAGCATAAAACTTATATACTTTGTCAACGTTGTAGCATTTTTTCAAAATGCAGTCAACAAAGAAATCTTCATAGATTTGATGAAGGTTTGAAATACAAATAAGAAAAACAATATATATTTATTCTCTGTTCACTTTATTCCATTCAATAACAAGTAAATTTATTGTTGAAATGGATTTAACATAACAACTTTAAAATCCTTAAAATCCCAATAAAACCATTATGAGATTATAATTTAGTCTAGTAGACTATTTTTCATAAGACTTATGAAGCAAAATGAAGTATCAAATCTATGTCAAATCTATTTCGGAAAGATTTAAAATTCAAGAAGGTTTTAAAATCTGGTTTATGATAAACATAATCTTTTTTTATGAAAATTTCGTATTGATAGCATTTTTCTGGAATATGTGTGTGCCATGCCGTTTTTGATGGTTACATACTAAGAATATCTTAGATTTATTTACCATTTTGAGGCTTAATGTTAAAAGTTTAGGTGCTCTTAATTTTATTGTGAATATGCGGGTGAAAAAGGAATTATGACTGAACACCTTGAAATTTATGCGGATTTAGACAAAGTCGGCATGATTTACAAACAAAATTCAATTTGAACTGCTCTGCACTGATGAGTCAAAGACGAAACGTAAAAATAATAAAAACGGTTATGTGCCCTAGCACAAAATTTGGCTAACCCCTAAATGACCATACCTGCATCGGCCAGAAATAGTCGAAAACACGTTTTCGTTCGGCACGTCAGAAAAGACATTGCACTCCGTTGCAAAACAAAAAGTGTTCTGTAAGTAGCAGAAACTTTACGTCTGCTTAGCGGTTCAAATTGAACTGCTGAGTTTAGCACTAAGCAGTTCAATTTGAACTGCTCTGCACTGATGAGTCAAAGACGAAACGTAAAAATAATAAAAACGGTTATGTGCCCTAGCACAAAATTTGGCTAACCCCTAAATGACCATACCTGCATCGGCCAGAAATAGTCGAAAACACGTTTTCGTTCGGCACGTCAGAAAAGACATTGCACTCCGTTGCAAAACAAAAAGTGTTCTGTAAGTAGCAGAAACTTTACGTCTGCTTAGCGGTTCAAATTGAACTGCTGAGTTTAGCACTAAGCAGTTCAATTTGAACTGCTCTGCACTGATGAGTCAAAGACGAAACGTAAAAATAATAAAAACAAAGTTCGGTAATTCATCACCTTTTTGAGTAGAAATCATTTTCTTTGCATAAAAAAGTAGTGCTAGTGTCTATTATATTTCCTCCGTTTGTTTTTGTCAGTAAATGTTACGGTAGAACATCAAAATTATGGACATCAAATTTTCCCTAATGCTAATAACATTTAAACAATGAAGGAAAAATTTCTGTATCCCAGAACAAATGTGTCATAAATGTACCTTAAAACTACAAAACTTGATATGAGTGAAACAGTCATCCGATGAACACTCACACACAAAACTAGTTTAATAATTCAGTGAGGCATTGATTATATCAGTCATAAACCGGCTACTGGGAATACACTCCAAACCGTGAAAAATTTTGGTTTCTATATTATCGATCATCGGAGCTAGGAAATCAAGCTAAGTTTTGAGTTGTTTCGTTTCACTATATAATCATTCTGTGCGCAAACATGTCTGTCACCTCATCGTTGTACGCGTACAGCGTTGTACAGAAATCATTGTACGGAAATCACATGTCTGTCAGGGGTATTATACTGCATATGGCTGCAAACTATCCTACGCGTCCTTCTGGAGTTTCTGCTTGATGATTGCCAAATATTTTTATAATGAGCTGAACCAGAATTGGCAGAATTTATCTCTTTGAGCGTCATCTGGACGTCATTCGCGACATACCACTCCATGGTCTTTTTCCGTGATGGCATGATGCCAAAGCAGGTCAAAACAGAACGAAACAATTACGTTGTTAGAGAAAAGGCATAAGACGTTTTAGCAGGTACTACTGCAGGTAAATTTCCTGGTTGATACTTCCAGTCGCTGTATGAATATCGCTCTTCAAGCCACAGAAACGGATGGCCTAGCACACGAGGTATTTCTTCTAAATCTTCGATAGTTTCATGTGTTTGAAAATCAACCAGTCGAACGCAATCAAACTTCGTTAGCATCTTTATATACAGCAGCGGTTTCCCAACCTTTTTTTGGTCGATTGTCCATTTTAGATACATTATGATTTCTACAGTCAAGCAAATAGAAAGCTTCAGAATTCTATGTCATTTTGGCCATTAGCAGTGATTTTACGTGTGCATAGAAGAGAAATAAAGAAAGTACTTATCCTCTATCCTAGCAAATTACAAAAAAGGTCAATCAAGTTACCAGATCGTTTATATATTAGATTGGCAGGATAAAGGTTTGATTACCGTTTGCGTGTGGAGTTGTATCACAGGGACGAAACTGAAATTTAAATCGCATAGGCCGTGCACAGTCTAAACATGTTCAGAATACTGCTTAAACTAAGCTGCTCTCTTAGTTATGTAACAAACCATGCTGATGGCAAAACGATTCAAGTTCTACCAGTCATTTTACTGTCTGTCTTTTCAATGGATAATGCTAAAATTCTCAAGGATATCCATGAAATTATAAACCGTGCTCACACTACGCCAAGAGGGCGGATATAGCATGATGGGTTACTCGATGCCTTTCATGCAGCCCACCTGAGTTCGATTCCCAACCCCGAACATACGGTCAGAAAGTTTTTCTGGCCCGAAAAGGCGAATGACCTTAAGAATAAAATCTCTATAATCGGAAAAAATACGCCAAATAGTAATGTTTAGAAAAAGTTCATGTGTGAGACAAAATAATAAATACTTTTTTAAAGGTATTATTTATTACAATATGAAATAAATTTAAATTGTAAAGATTTAAGTATGGCGTTCCGTAGGGTGGGACAAAATATTGATTTCAGCTCCACCAATTTTTTTCGTGTTCCTCCTGGGTCCCATAAAAAATATGCAAAATTTTAGCTCGATCGGTTGAACTATATTTTCGCACCCGAGGTCAAAATTTTTTATGAGATTTAGTATGAGGAAATTACCATTTTACCAAAAATCAGCTGAAGATCACCCTATAGTCACATCATATTACAACCACTAGCAGCAGTGATGCTTGATATATTAAGGAATGAGCCATTCTTCGGACATTGTGTCGGTTTCCCTTTAATAACTTTTTCTACAAATGTCAAACAAAAACGAAACGAAAATACCACATGCACTGAATTTAAGAGTTTATAGGTTGATCTTCAACTGATTTTTGTAAGAAGTCAATCTCTTCATAGTAAATCCCATACAAACTTTAAACCTCTGGCGCGAATATATAGTTTCACCGATCAAGCTAAAATTTTACACCGTTCTTATGATATCCAAGAGGAGTAAGGGAGAGTGTTCGGTTACCGGCACCCTTTTATTTTAAGCTCATAACTTCTGACTTACTGCACTTTATGCGGACATCTAGATATCAATGGAAAGCTAAAGTCCCTAGCTAACAACTGATTAAGAAACTAAGTTGATTCATTTGATTGAAAAAAATTATTAGCAATTTAGTAAAGCGATAAACTTTGGCCATTTCTAAAAAGGTGTTCGATTCCCGGCGCCTCAAGAAATTTTACTAAAAATGGAAAAAATCTAAGTAAAGACTGAAGTTATTCAAAGAAAAAACATTTTTTTTTCTTTTTGGAAGCGTTTTGGACAAAAGTCTTCATTGTTCGATGGTGACTTCGTCTTGGCTCTCTTGGTCGATGATTTGTAAGGTGGAGCCTTTGGTGTTGATTTGGCCGGTCTTTCACGTTTTTTCTTAGCCGGTCCATCTGCTGTATGAGCAGCTAGGTGTTTGACCAAAACTTTGACTTGCTTTGTCTCGACAGCAGCCTGCATATCACTGACAATTTTTTACGATTTGTCGAGAAAAATGGAGTGTCGATAACCGAAATCGGTAGACATTTTGAAAATGACAAAACAAATCTTTGGTTGTCAGTTCGCTTTCACATCTCATCCAAGTCAGTCGATATAACAAAACCGCTTACTGAACGTAAGAAACCAAGTACAGTATTGTGTAGTGAACATTAGAACGACCTCGAAATGAGTGAACCAAACGAACAAAAGCTACCGCCGACACGAAAGAATACAATTGTTGTTGATTAAGGAGCAAATGCATCTTGACATTAAACGTGTGCATTTACTTCAATGCAATAAGACGAATAATGTTGTTTACATCCAGTTTTATAAAGAGTTGGATGCAATTCAATTCGCAAAAGACAATAACAATGTGCACTATGTGGAGCACGAGAATATTAAGTACAACATTCCAGTATATATGGAAGATAGTGCTAGAGAAGTGCGTGTGCAAGATCTTCCCTCAAGCGTCACCGATTCTTATATTCGCAAAACTATGTCCCAATACGGAGAGATTCTTTTTGTCGAAAAAGAAAAGTGGAAGAACTTTTTCCCCGGAACAGCAACTTTCAACGAGCCCAAGACTACGATCAACAAGGAAATCGAAAAGAAAACGGAAATCACACACAACACCGACGATGAAGCAATGGATGATGATATAAGCCGCGGGCGAAGTGACCCCCGATCCTCGTTGGATGGAAATGGAAACTCATCTCCCCCTAGAAAAAGGGTGACAATGTGATGCAATAGCAAAAAAAAATTAAGTAACAAAATTGTAAGCCTTTTACGCAAAAAGACCAGAATAAAAATTTTATCATAAAAAAAATCTTTGGTTTTAAAAAATTTTGATAGAATCCGGTATAAAATTTCGAAATAGATCGATTTCACCTCATAAATATTTAATCGACTCACCTTTCCGATTGATGCTCCTCAATTTATGATACTATAAAAAAATCAGAAAAAAGTTTTGTGTTGATTTTCGCCTAATTAAAATTTGTTTTGAACGCAAGCGTCTGTTTGCTTCGGTATTCGGCACAAAAAGAACGTACAGCTATTACACACACACTCACACACACACACACACTCACACACACACACACACACACACACACACACACACACACACACACACACACACACACACACACACACACACACACACACACACACACACACACACACACACACACACACACACACACACACACACACACACACACACACACACACACACACACACACACACACACACACACACACACACACACACACACACACACACACACACACACACACACACACACACACAGAGACACACACACACGCCCAAAGACTGGAGCGCCATTAGGCGCATCAGGGTTGATGCCAGTGAGACCCTGATTATGGAAAACTGGCTGCACACGAACATGGACACGAATACGAAGCATGCCCAGACACTATGTCAGAGAGCTGACAACCGTACTATTCTACTCCCCCAGTAAGGACGGATGACACCTTCCGGAAACGGCGAGTGGGCTAATGGTACGATTGCCTCCGTCCCGTTAAAACCTTGGCAGGCCTCCAAGTACGTTCCAAACCCGCCACCTTAGTCGGTGGAAGTAGGCTCAGTTGACGTTGTCCTGACTCGCGCTGATCTGGCTCTGAACCCTGTTCCCCATAAGGGACCGGGTCAACCCTAGCATGGCGTCACTGCTGGCAAACATCACCATGAGATCATGAAGGCAACTACTTACGACGGGGGAGGATAGCGGCTTGGAGAGGGGACCCAACAGCATGGAAGTAGGAAATCTCAACAAGGGAGAGAGTTTAGCGAATCCATTCGCCCAAAAAGGTCTACCCAGATCACCACCGACGATCCAAGAAGAGCAGAAAAAACAGAAGCGGGAACAACAAGAGCAAGAGAAGTTAGAGAGAGACCAACCCAACCGCGAGTGCTCGAAGCTGCAGCAACAACAGCAGGAGCAAACACAGCAGCAAACGGCGTGGAGTGCACTGCCGAATTCCTCGAGAGTGGAAGTGGCGAAAAGACTTGTGGACGATCTCTATTATTATATTGATAAGAGACATAACGTTCACAAAGACATTAAGGAGATGGTGGTCAAGATCCGCGGAGCTATTGGTTCAGCCACTAAAGAGCTCAAAAGAGAAATGCAAAGAGCTGAATCTGCAGAAACTGAACTGGCAGCGGCCAAGATTGACGCAGCAGCAGCAGTGACCCTTCAGACAAAACCCAGTACGACCTCGGAAAAGCACCAAAAAGGAGGTCGAGGAAAGCTAGCGGGTACGGCCAACACACAGGCCTCGACACCCAAGAGGGTCAGATCTTCACCGGGCGAAGAAAAACCAGGGGCGTCCAAGAAACAGAGAGATACCCTGGGAAGACGCATCGATGTAGGTCAAAGAGATGAAGAGGTTGAAGGGGCTACCAACAACGGTACTCCAAAAACTCCCTGGCAAGTGGTTGGGGGTCGAAAGGACGAGACTAAAACGCGGGACAGCAAAAGGAAGCCTCCTGGAGATAAGAGGTTTGGGAAGAAGGGCGAAGCACTCATCGTGAAGACAAGCGCGGAGGATTATCTTGAGATTCTGCGAACCATAAGACTTGCTCCAGAATTGAAGGAGCTTGGTACGGACGTGTACAAAATCAGACGCACCCGAACGGAAGACATGATCTTTGAGCTGAAAAAAAACTCGAAGAACAAGAGCTCATACTATAAAGATATTATCCAGAAATTTGTGGGAAACAAGGCCGAAGTAAAAGCCATGACCGCAGAAGCGACCCTCCAGTGTGAAAATCTGGATGAAATCACTACCGAGGAAGAGGTTAAAAATGCCCTGAAAGAGGCATGTCAAATGGCTGATGCTGAGTTTAATGTTCGCCTAAGAAGAGGAATACTTGGAATGCAGGTGGCAGTCATAAAACTACCAGTTGAAGCAGCCAATAAGGCACTGGAGATCGGAAAAATCAGAGTCGGCTGGGCAATTTGCCCGTTGAGCATCCATCAGCAGCCGGAGGTGTGTTTCAAATGCCAGGGATTTGGCCATGTGGCAAGAAACTGCAAGGGACCCGATAGGACTAAGCTGTGCAGAAGATGTGGTGAAGAGGGCCACAAGGCACGGGGCTGCTCGAAACCACCGAAATGCCTTATATGCGCGAATGAAAACGATAACAATCATGTGACCGGAGGACTGAGATGTCCGGCCTTTGAGAAAGCAGCAGCAGCCAAACCACAATGGAGGTAACACAAATCAACCTCAACCATTGTGTCACAGCACAGCAATTGCTGAGGCAATCCGTGTCGGAAATGAAGAGCGATATCGCTATTATATCAGAGCCATATCGAGTTCCAGCTGGGGATGGGAACTGGATAGCTGATAAAGCTAAATCAGCGGCTATATGGACAGTGGGCAGATACCCCATCCAAGAAATAGTGCACTGTGCGGAAGAAGGTTTTGTAATCGCCAAAATCAACGGCGTCTACATCTGTAGCTGTTACGCACCTCCACGATGGACGATAGAGCAGTTTAACCACATGCTGGATAAGCTAACGGAAAAGCTCATTGACCGAAGACCAGTTGTCATCGCCGGTGACTTCAACGCTTGGGCGGTGGAGTGGGGCAGTCGTTACACCAACATGAGGGGACGCAGCCTATTGGAAGCTCTAGCAAAGCTTAACGTAGACCCTGCCAACGAAGGCACTACTAGCACATATCGAAAAGAGGGCCGAGAGTCGATTGTAGATGTCACCTTCTCTAGTCCTGGAATAGTGCGAAACATGAACTGGAGAGTAAGCGAGGAATATACCCACAGTGATCATCAAGCAATCCAGTATCGTGTCGGGAACAGGAGACTGGTGGAGCCACGTGAAAGGCAGTGGAGCGAGCGAAGGTGGAGAACGGAAAACTTCGATAAAGACGTGTTCGTCGAGGCACTTCGTTTTGAGCAAAATCCGTTGGATCTGAGCGCGGAAGAGCTGATAGCAGTACTAACACAAGCCTGCGATATAACCATGCCGAGGAAAACGAAACCAAGAAATGGCCGTCGTCCGGTGTACTGGTGGAATACGTCCATAGCAGAACTACGGGCCAGCTGTCTTCGATCCAGGAGGAGAAGCCAGAGGGCACGAACCGACGAAGAAAAAGTGGAAAGAAGAGAACTGTACAGAACGGCAAGAGCCGCGCTAAATAAAGCAATCAGATCCAGCAAGAAAGCCTGCATCGACGAGCTCTGTATAGAAGCCAATGTGAACCCCTGGGGAGATGCTTACAGAGTGGCTATGGCAAAATTAAAAGGCCCAGCTGTACCCCGTGAAAGGTGCCCAAAGAAGATGAAGGCCATCATTGACGGTCTGTTCCCGCAGCATGAATCATCCACATGGCCGCCCACACCATACGAAGTGGACGGGGATTATGACGAAGAATCTCGGATCACTAATGACGAGCTAATCTCGGTGGCAAAAGCAATGAAGGTAAGGAAAGCTCCAGGGCTCGACGGTATCCCAAACCTGGCTCTGAAAACAGCAATCTTGGAAAACCCGGATATGTTTAGCACCACGATGCAGAGATGTATAGATGGAGGAAACTTCCCCGACAACTGGAAGCGACAGAAGCTGGTGCTGCTACCGAAGCCGGGAAAACCCCCCGGAGATCCGTCGGCATATAGACCTATATGCCTGTTGGACACAGTTGGTAAACTACTAGAGAAAGTAATCCTGAACAGGCTCACGAAATATACCGAGAGTGATAACGGTCTTTCAGACATGCAGTTCGGTTTCCGAAGTGACAGGTCGACAGTGGATGCCATTCACGCGGTGGTAAAAGCTGCAGAAGCGGCACAGAAACAGCAGAGACGGGGTAATCGCTACTGCGCCGTCGTCACCTTGGACGTAAAGAATGCCTTCAACAGTGCAAGCTGGGAAGCCATAGCCAACTCGTTACACAAAATGAAAGTACCGGAATATCTTTGCCGAATTTTGAAGAGCTACTTTCAAAACCGGACTCTTATCTACAAAACTGAGAGAGGAGAGGAAAGAAGAACAGTCACAGCAGGCGTTCCTCAGGGATCTATTCTTGGCCCAACGCTCTGGAACGCGATGTACGATGGAGTTCTAAAGCTGAACCTTCCCAGAGGCGCAAAACTGGTCGGCTTTGCGGATGATGTGGTGCTAGTAATCGTGGGTGAATCAAAAGAGGAGGTCGAAGTTCTTGTCACAGAGACGATAAACTTGGTGGAAGATTGGATGCGAGAAAAAAAGTTAACGTTAGCGCACCATAAAACCGAAGTGGTGATGATTAGCAACCGGAAAGTTGTACAACAACTAAAAATTACGGTCGGGGAACATATTGTCAACTCAAAGCGTGAGGTAAAGCATCTAGGGGTGATGATTGATGACCGGCTGAGCTTTAACGGCCACGTAGATTATGTGTGCGAGAAGGCGGCGAGATCGTTCAAAGCTTTGCTTAGAATCATGCCGAACAACTCGGTGATAAACAGCAGTAAGAAGAGGCTCCTGGCCAGTGTGACTACGTCAATAATGAGGTATGGCGGACCAGTCTGGGCGTCGGCGCTCAAGACAAAAAGAAACCAGAAGCGGCTTAACGGCACGTATCGAGTAATAAGCATGAGAGTGGCAAGCGCTTACAGAACCATATCGCTAGAAGCGGTAAACGTAATCGCCGGCATGATCCCAATTGGAATAGTGGTGGAAGAGGATTGCGAGTGCTACCGGCAAAGAGGCCTGCGGGGCATCCGTAAAACTGCTAGAGCAGAATCGCTGAGAAAGTGGCAACAAGAGTGGGACAATGGAGTGAACGGAAGATGGACATATCGGCTCATCCCCAACGTGTCCACGTGGCTAGAGAGAAAACATGGAGAGATCAACTTCCACCTGACACAGTTCCTATCTGGTCACGGATGTTTCAGGAAGTACCTGCATAGATTTGGGCACGCAGAGTCACCGCTTTGCCCGAGCTGTGTAAACGTCGAAGAGACACCGGAACATGTGATCTTTGATTGTCCCCGATTTATGGAAGAGCAAAATGAAATGCGTCTAGTAGTCGGAGAGGACATTTGCGTCGACAACATAGTGGAAAGAATGTGCGGCAACGAAGAGATGTGGAAGGCGGTCAACAGAGGGGTGATGCATATAATGTCATGGCTTCAACGGAAATGGCGAGAAGAGCAACGAAACGGTCAAGAATGAGGAACGAGAGCCCGAATAAGGATAAACAGTGAATATCACTGAGCAAAAATGTGAGCTAGAGTAGATGCGCAAGATCGCAGCCCCCTCCCGAAGTAATACTATATGGTGGTCCCGGGAGGATAAGGGCATGGAGAAAAGGGGGTGTTTTAGTGGGTTCGACTCCCACATACCGAGCTATCCTGTCTACATACAGAGCTATGTGGAGATAGCTTGATGATCCGGCGATTTCACCTCCTATTACAAAAAAAAAAAAAAGACACACACACACACACACACACACACACACACACACACACACACACACACACACACACACACACACACACACACACACACACACACACACACACACACACACACAGACCCACAGACACACAGACACACACACACACACACACACACACACACACACACACACACACACACACACACACACACACACACACACACACACACACACACACACACACACACACACACACACACACACACACACACACACACACACACACACACACATGGCATTTGTCGAAATGACGCGATCTGCTTTCTGTCAAAAGTTACTGTGGGGTGCCTGCAACCGAGCACTGCCGGCATCCGAACATCTTCCCCTACGAAAAGTTTGCTGGAGCGACAAAATAAACCTTTTCATCTTTTAACCATGCAACCTTCTTTCATCAAAGTGGTCTGCGATTTCTTATGTATCATTTGAATAGGGCTCCTCGATGAGGTCGGTTAACTGTCAGTTTCAGTATTTTGAAGGAAAACAACATGCGTCATAACTATGCCAATGATTTTTTATGTTTGAAACAATATCAAGTTACAGTATGAACGATATTGAGCAATTTTGCTTCATATCCAGTGATTAATAAAATAAGACTTAGACTACTTAGACCAATTCCTTAGAACTTATTGTTATTACTAAATGTAAACATAACAACGTTTGCTTCCTTTCTAACTTGTATTGTTCCTATGGCATTTTGCTTTAAATTAAATCGAAAACCGCGTTATTTCAAGTAAAACTCGTAGTCGCGTAATTTAAGGTTTTAGGTTAAGTTGAAGTTGACTGATTTCCGCTCATAACACCCCCTACACTGCTAGGATACCAGTTTGACTTGGGTGTTATTTGAAATTACCCTTTTAGATTATATAATGTGCTTTTAAACATTGCATACATGTTTATCAACACTTAATCGAACCTTTTATGTTGATCCCCATTGAAATAATAATATCATTAGACGTAAAAAATGTGTTTCACTTCAAACTGAAAACGGTTATTAATCGAAACACAATGCCCTACTGTGGTCTGCCCGACTGGCCTACAGGTAAAGCCACTAGGGAGATAATCTCGTTCAAATCCGAAAGAAGGCGGAGAAAAATGAATTAAGCTTATCTAGGTATGATCCTTGAGTCAATCGGAGTTAGTTGAGCTTGTTTGCCGAAGTTGCTGGCCTCAATTACACGAACAAACTGCTACAGCACCGAAAGGTTTTTATCTTCGACCCATTATGTTCCGCTTCGATCAGTGCACCAACTATATCCCCGCTAAAAAGAATTAACGCCATTCACATGCCGATCCGCCTTAGGTATGTTGAAAAGTCCTGTTCTGATTTATCCATTAACAAACATACATACCGAACGGATTTCGCGAAATTTTTCGCAAATGTATGCAAAAAGAATCCAACCACCAACTGAATGGCGTACCGAAACATTTCAGCATTGTGAAATTCGCACACGGGCTCGCCATTCTGGGGACCGAAGGCATTAGTTACCGACCGACTAAACTAATGGCTGGCAACATCTAGTTAAAAGTAATCCTATTCACTGGCGGAGCTTAGTTAACCCCGGATCGGTTTGTTCAAACCGGAGACAGTAAAGTGCCGGAGTTGAGTGACTGCATCACCGCAATGGGCCAAGTGTCAACTGTCGTGGCACGTCGCGTCGTTGTGGGTCGTATTTCATTGACGTTCGGTTGGAGGCAATTTCCTCATCGGTTTTCGGCTGGCTGACAGCAGGTTCCCACGTGAATTACCGGGATGGTGAAGTGCCGTTTCGCTGGAATTCGGAGCAGCAGCGGAGTTGAGTAGAACTAAAATCGAACAGTGTCTAGTTGGATAAGTATTATGGCGTCGATGCAACTGCGTCCGTTCAATCCGATGAGCATGATGCATGGCTGTTGTAGTATTAGTTGCTAAATAGAAAAAGTAAAATTTTTCATCCGAGCCTCCATAGAAGAATGCAAGCGATGTTGCGTAAATCGAGCCAGTCCGTAAAATAAGTTGGCGTTGTTTGAAATATGCTTGGTGAAAAATTGTATTATATAAAACTACTAGCTAACCGGCGTTGCTCGGAAATGTTTCGGGAAGGTAAGGGCGCAAACAAATTCTCGAAATTGTCCTGTCCAGTGAAATATTCTGATTGTAGTGACACAACCTAGACGGCAACGTGATTGCACAATATTCCATCTCAGATGTTACAATAATCATAATTTTAACGGTATTCTCGTAAAATCGGGCCAGTTGTATGTGTTATGTTGTTATGTCCGATAAATTTTACCTCATACTTCCCATGTTTGGGGCATTTGGTACACTCCCTTAAAATAACCTAATAATCTCCTTTGATATAAAAGTAGTATCTGTATTTGTCAAGAAGCATCGTTTCTCGTCGCATAACTTTTAAATTGAGCTCCCCTTTTTTAATGGACATACTACAGCTTTCCTCCATGATTACCCTTATAACCACTTCTGTGTAGAAAGTATCTATGCTTTTCAAAAAATATTCCCTTTGGTACATGTTTCAAACTTGGTGGCGATTCGTTTAGTTATGCTAAAACTTACATCCAATCGCGTTCATAGGCAAATAAAGATTATTTACCCTAAGTTCTTCGAATTACCCGGCAAAATATAAAACAAATCGTTTGAAATGATTTTGAAAAACTCGTGCTGCTTTCAAATTAACAATAACAATACCATCTAGTACGACCTTCAAATTCTTTACCCTCTCTTGTTTTACAAAAAAATAGGAGATGAAAATTGATTTTCAAGCCCCCTTCTTCTAGTCTAAGCTCCTTTGCTTCTTGTTTGTCGACATAGAGAATAATTTTTATAATAAACATCCCTTTATCAAGGCATTTGCTACAATTTCCACCCGTTTGTTCACTTTTGCAATGAATATCTCCTGAATAAAAGTTGAAGAATATCCTTATGACCACCTTTAAATCGCAAAACCATGTTTGTGATAATTTTCTGAGTTTTTATGGAACAATGCAGATGTGTGCAAACAATTTGTCGTCCAGCTTCTTTATTAGAGATACTTGTTACCCTTACTTACTTACTTCACGCTTATGAATATCCTTACGACCATCTATTAGTTGTAATAAATATTTATTCCTGTCGGAGCATGTATATTTTCACAAATTCGAAACATTTCGCCTCGAATTCCTCTTGTTAGCAAAAACTTATTACATCCCCCTTTAAATATCCTTATAGCAACCTATGAATAGCATTGATAACTTGAGCCAAGTACGGTGTGGTAATCATTTGAGTTTCGCCCCCCTTGGATGGGACTTACTTTATCCACACCCCCTCTCTCTCCCCTTAAAAATGCTCTTAGGAAGTGCTAATAATATCTGCACTTAGCCATAAGTATCGTATTTTGGAAAATTCTAACCACTTCACATTAAATTTCCTTTTTAAGAGGCACTCATTATATCCACCCTAAAGACCATATTCTAGTTTAAAAAGTATGCATAGTATTCAAAAAGTATCACTTCTGTTTAAATCAGATAAATTTCGTCATGACACAACAACCCACCCCCCTCCCACCTAACATGTGAAGGACACTTGTTATGCACTCTCCCTCCTGAAAATGTAATAGTGATCATCTCTGAAGAGCAAGAAGTATCTGTAAAAACTTTGACAGCAATCCGTTCAATAGTTCCGGAATTATACCGATTCAAACACTATACTCCCTTTTTAGAGGCACTTACTACATCCACCCCACACAATTACCCTTATAATCATATCTAAGTAGTGCAAAAAATATCTGTGGTCATCAAAAAGTATCGATTCTCGCCATATTAGATAAAATAGTCATGGTGCTCTCCTATTAAGGTCACTTGCTACGCTCCTCCTCCCATAAAAATACCCTTATGATCATCTCTGATGGCGAATTCACAAAAGTATAAAATCTCCTAAATAAAAATCAATCAAATCATATCTAATATATGCAAACTGTTTCTATGGTCTTAAAAAAGTATCGATTTTCGTCAAATTAGACAAATTTTCCCATGAAAACCCTCACCCCCCACCCCTGTTAAGGACACTTACTACGCTCTCTCTCTCCCATCCCTTCTCAGAAGAGCAAGAGGCATCTGTGCCAAGTTTGGTAGCAATCCATTCAGTAGTTTCGGAGTTATGCCGTTTTAAACAATTAAACCCCCTTTTTAAAGGCACTTGCAACATCAACCCCCCGTATAGTCTTATCTGAGGTATGCAAAATGTTTCTATGGCTTTCAAAACGTATCGATTCTTGTCAAGTTATGTGAATTTTTTCATGACCCCCCCTTGTTTATGCCACTTGCTACGCTCCCTCCCCTATAACGATACTCCATTAACCATCTCTGAAATGCAAGAAATACCTGTGCCAAGTTTTGTGATAATCGGTTCAGTAGTTACGAAGTTATGGCGTTAAAAACATACAAACTTACATCCATTTTTATATATGTAGATATAAGTTTATTTCACCTCGGCTTTTGGCCATTGCGTCTTTTGCCAAGGGTGTTATGAAATTTGTGTTTTATGAAATTTGTTATACTTAATTTAATGATTATTTTTAGAACGAATTTGACGAATAGAAACTACAGGTTTGTTTGAAATTATTTCAAAAGTATAAGATTCGTTTTTTTTTTCAATTAGATTTCGATAGAATTTTGTTGCATCAAACATCAAACAACGATAAGTTTTCAAGAATAGGTCAACCTCCTTGGGAATGAAAGAAAAGATTTAGGTTTTTTTTTCTCCATGTGCGAGATGTGATATTTTCCTTTTCGAAATTCTCTCGAATGCTCGACCTCCACAGACTACATTCTGCCATCATCCATCACTCGTCTCCCAGTCTACACACTAAGCTATAATTGCAGCAAGTTGGAAACTGTATGCAGCATTTTTCATCTGATTCTTCTTATCACAGAAAATCGCGCTCGAATCTGATCTATCGCTTATTGCCCGATCTACTGCAAGTGCTATTCGCACATCGCATTAAACCAAATTCTACAGCAGAAGATTCACATTGTAGGAAAATGACCCTCAAAGCTTATTTAACATGCAAAAAATACTACGACTCGTACTTTTGAGATAATATCAGTATTATCTATTAACTTAAGAGGATATGGGAACGAAGCCCAATCGTTTGATTACTCTAAGAAAGTGTGGAAATGTGTTTACTTCAATGAATTAAATAACATCGAATAGTACATGTTTTGTTGGGTATGTGAAAAATATTTTATTTTTTTTATGTGACAGACTGTAGATTGTGCGACTGCTGCCGCAGAACGCTTATATTTTGCGATGAGATTTTTATCCGCACCAAATTTAACAAACTTAGAGACGTTTAGAGGCTAGTATTGAGTTAGGAGTCAAGTTTGACGATCAAATGGCTGTCTCTTCTGGCTCCGAAGATATATTGGTATGAGTGACGTAACTGACAAAACGCATTAGAAAATTTTTTTTTCTCGTATCGATTTCTACAAACTTAAGTCGAAGATCAAGTGGCTGTCGCTTCTGTTTCCCAAGATTTATAACTATATAACTTTATTTTCTCTCCGTACTTTTGTTTTCGAAAATGCATGTTGAATATGCGACGTAATCACGCTTTCCTGAACTAACCGAAGCAATTTGAATGAATTTATGTTAAACAAAACCAAAAGTTTTTTTACCATTAGAAAGATAAATTCATTCGGTACAAAATCCATTTAAAACTATGGAAACCCGATTATTCTACTCAAAGTTATTATAAAAAGTTCCAACTACAGTCTGTTGAAAAAAGTGGGAACTCCTACTGACTCTGACATTACACACCCGTACTTTTTTATAAGAAAACGAAATTATTCCACTCTACAGATTTTACCAGTTTCGGAGTTCAATCGAGTTCAAAAATAAATTTCTGCAAATTTTAGCTAATACCAAATTTAATCTACATAAAAGATCATAGCTGTTTGTTTTACATTTTCCAATATATTAAATCCAAAATCTTCCACGAAAATATTGATTTTTTGAGATTTTGATGTAAGCAATAGATTTTACTCCCAAAAATTTTTCACGTTACTAAGTTCATTGAGTTGGTAAGCAAAATTTCTTCACTTACGTCCACGTAAGTGCCTACAACTTCTTCAATTTTAAAAAATTCTGTGAAAATATCGATTTTTAGTAAATATAAGATATATCAACTATTTCATTCTTCAATATTCAATCGATTGGTGATCAACAATGCCTAAATGTACGATTTGATTTTATTTTAATTTAAAAATGTATGAGAAATATCTAATTTTTATACATTCTTCAGTAAGTGTGAAACTATTTTTTCCTGCACATTATAGCTGGTATCAAATTCAATCGATTCCTGTACAAAAATACTTAGCTGTATTTACACGAAAAGACCGAAATCAGCATTTCGGCGAAAAAATTAGTCGATTTCTGATTTTAGTTAGTCATTCTTTGAGACAACTAAAAAATTCTTACTTATGCTAATTTAGATTTTATAATTCTAATTCCCTTAATAATACTAAATTATTTGTTGAAATGGCAATTTTTTTAGGTGAATTCACCAATTAAACGTGCTGTCATTTCTTAGCTAAGGCACACTTCATTTGCATTCATCTAATTTTTTAGTTGAATTAGAGAAATAAAACGTTGTTTGCAACCAACATGAATGGTTGAATTGGCTTCTGCAATTTGCAGCTATATGGCGCTCTGTCACCGAGAAAATGTAATGACTACTGGCCACTAGATGGCGCATTACTACCGAAACAAATTCAGTCGCGGTTGTCTTTTCTATATTGGCAGGTATAAATACGATGCTGTATTGGAGAAAAAGACATAAACGAAACATGGGTAAACTTCTTTTTGAAAAATTTTCTCCTAAATCGTTGTTTTATTCATTCGACTTCACGAAATCTCTCACTGAAAACTTTGAGCACTAGGAAAACAAAAACCGAATACAAGTAGCACACCGGACGGCGTAACCCGGAAGGTTGGAAGATACAAAATACATCTTTTGACATATACAATTAGAGTGCAACATTCGAAACTCACTTCACTGTTCCGCGTAAAAACATTATTACGCACAATCGCTTCAAATGCGCACATCGATTTAGAAATTTATATATGGATATATTGTAACACATGCGAAAAACATCTACACAATTTCCAAGCAGTGCCAACAAGACTGTCCCTTTTAGCTTTTTAATGTATTGTTTTGCTTTGACACTTCTCATGAGTTTTTGGCTAATAAACTAAAACCCATTTCATTTTTGTTTTCTTTGTGCTGCCCTTCAGTAATGATGGTGATAGATAAATTGAAACAAATTTTCTGATTTTAGTAACAAAATTAGTTGTCAATGAGAATTTCGTGTTGGATTGAAATATTGCTGGTTTGTGTCCAGGATATTCGCCAACTAAACACATTCTCTAAAAATAAGAGTTTTTTTTTTCAGCAAAGTCAATTCTCAATTTAAACTAATTTATTAGTAATCTTGGAAAATTTGTTGTTGAAATCATCTAATTCATAAACAGTAATGCAAATTAGGCGCAGAATATTCTAAAATTTCTGTGAAAATATCGAATTTTTGAGACATTTTCAGTGAAGTTGAAATTCATTTCTTCTAAAACATATAGCTGATGTCAAATGCAATCTATTGATATATAAAAATGCATATGTCAAACCGTGTAAAATAAACAAACTATACAAAAAATTAAAACTCATAATCTTCGTCTTTTTCTTCATCTTCTGCAGCTTTATTTTTGTCTTTTTTCTATTTGTCTCCTTCTTCGTTTTTATTGATTTGCCTTTTTTCCTAAACCGGCCTTGAAACTACTCCAATCGGTAGTTATTATCAGTAGATCAAACAAACCGACTCCGGTTATTCTTTTAAGAAACGAAGAAAATTATTTTGAAGAATACCACATTATATTAGATTACGATTAATATGTGAAAGGTGTCATTACACCACTAGATGAATTAAAACAGATTTTCGTATCATTTGAAGCAGCTCATAGCCATGAGTTAGAGGGTGTAAAGAAAAGTGCAGTGTTGCCTCCTGAGAGCTTCTTTCTTCCGTGTATTTTGTCTTGGACAATTCGTCTACACAGAAAGACCGAAATCAGCATTTTGGCGAAAAAATTAGTTGATTTTCTGATTTTAGTTAGTTATTTTTTGAGACAACTAAAAAAATCTTACTTTTGCTAATTTAGATTTTTTAATTCTCATTCCCTTAATAATAATAAAATAATTGTTGAAATGTTTTTTTTTTGTTTAATTCACTAATTAAATGTGCTGTCATCCGGTTGCCAGCGAATTTCGTTCGTTGAAGAGAAAAATATTTTTTTCATTCGATGCAAACCCAGATTATCCGATATTTACTAAATCACACCTTCGTAGCATAAAAATCAAACGAGTTAACATCAAACCACAACAGGTCCAAGTTTACAGAACTCAAAATACGTCGGCTATCAGAGAGGTATTTCATTGCCAGTATTATTTTCGTCCCATTGAAGAATATATTCGGAAAGGAAAGTTCCAACACAATAAAAACAGATAAAAGTAAACGAGGACCCATTTTGTCAGTTCAGCAAGTCAGTAAGTACATCGCAAGAAACAGCCACACTGAAAAATTATCGTCGCCTATAAATGTCCTCTTAAAATGATAAACAGTACCATTAATTCCTGCTCGTCGGCACATTCGCCGAAGACACGCCTCTTCTAGGAGGCAACATAAACATCAACACAGTTTAGGAAAACTTCTTCCCATTCCCGACAGGATAACTGTCGGGCTAACTCTTGTTTTAACACGCTTTTCGGGTTTACGGCGGCAGCTAATTTACGAGCGGCATTTTGTCTTCGGTAGCTTCTGCAATAAAAAACAGAAATAACGCCAAGAGCCAGAGTAGGCTTACTTTTTCGCTTTTGATCTATCGGAAAATCTAAACTATTTTCCATTCATTCTAGCAAAAAAAAAACGAAACACTTCCGATAGACGGAGCGAGAAAGTTTCAGGTTGACAGATGATTATATCGGTTAAATGTCATTAATTGACATGATCAGTTACAAATGAAACGTCGATATCAACCCATAAACAATCAGACTGAAATGTGCCTTCTTGATTCATATATGTTCCACTGAATTCAGGACGCCGCTAGTGCATCTAAACAATACGGATGCGAAGATTTACGCAACAAACAGATTACAAAAGAAACCAGTACTTCATAACGTTATTTACAGTTACTATATTTGCATCTAGCAACGTATTTAAAAGCAGCGTAATTTTCATATTGTGATTCAATTGACGCAAGAACTCCTGAATGCAATGAAAATAGTGCGATTTTTTCTAACAGAGCTGCATAGCAACAAACTCATCAATAACACACGTCATAAATCGCCAAACATGCGTACTTTGGAATATTTCTATCTTCTAATTCACTTTGCATTATTTCAGTATGCACTGCATTTAAAGTGCACAAAGACAAAATTAAGCTTTCTTTAAAAGCACGGTCTAAGCGCACATATGCAGAAATGCTTAAAACGGTCATTGATGTCCCCCCTTTGGAAACCGAAAACGGGTTTTCAAATCTAGAGGAACCAGAGGACTCTGACTCTGACGAAAATAGTGAAGGTAATTCGTTTATCACTACCCAAGGGTCAGTTAAGAGAAAGAAGTCTTCCTCCAAATTACCAAAAAAGACACCTAAAATTTCATCTTCAAAAAAAGATCCCCGTGTTAAACAAAAAAAGTCAAAACCAAAGACTGTGCCTCCTGGTTTGTAAAATTCACAAACCAATCCAGGATCTAGTACAGAAAAAGATAATAATCCAGTGGGCTCCATTTCACAGCCACCAACAGGATTACTGAAGTTTTCGGAAATTGTTGAATGGATTTTCTCAGCATTCAATATATCTGAACCCTTAAAGACCCTCATAATGGCATTCCTTCCAATAGCTAGAACCTTTTTGAAGCAGTTATCAGCTCAATGGCCAATTGTCTCAGGTTTTGTATCTTTTGATGGATAATTTATCACCCGTCGCAAATGATACAATCACTGTCCTGCAGTGGAATTGTCGAAGCATCATGCCAAAACTTGATTCATTTAAAATATTATTGCATAGTCAAAAATGTGATGTATTTGCTTTATGCGAAACATGGCTTACTTCAAACATAGCTTTAAATTTTAATGATTTTAACATTATACGTCTCGATAGAGACTCTCCGTATGGTGGAGTGCTTTTGGGAATTAAGAAATGCTATTCCTTTTATAGATTAAACATCCCTTCAACTTCTAGTATAGAAGTTGTTGCTTGCCAAATAAACATTAAAGGCAAAGATATTTGCATAGCTTCGGTTTATATTCCTCCAAAAGCACAAGTTGGAC
The DNA here is from genome assembly GCF_030247185.1 of Malaya genurostris. NCBI lineage: Eukaryota > Metazoa > Arthropoda > Insecta > Diptera > Culicidae > Malaya > Malaya genurostris. The sequence goes on from NC_080572.1 coordinate 51,371,593, forward strand.
AGCAACAGCTTAATGAAATGGTTGAAGCCCATCCTGCACCACGATTGATTCTGGGGGATTTAAATTCGCACGGTATTATGTGGGGTTCCGTTTACAATGATAGCAGATCATCTTTAATACAAAACATTTGTGACAATTTTAGCATGACGGTATTAAATATGGGTAGCATGACACGGATCCCAAGACCTCCTGCACGCCCAAGTGCATTAGATCTATCTCTTTGCTCAACATCAATTCGACTAGATTGCACCTGGAAAATACTGCCTGATTTACACGGTAGCGATCATTTACCAATCATCATCTCAATTAGCAGTAGCAATTGCATTGCTACTTCAGCTAGTATTCCATATGATTTGACAAAAAATATCGACTGGATTAAATACCAAAGTAGTATCTCTAGTATTTTGAATTCAATAGAAGAGCTCCCTCCACTTGAAGAATATGACTTCCTCATTTGTTCGATTCTGGAGGCAGCAGAACAATCCCAAACTAAACGCTTTCCTGGGCCAACGACTAACAGAAGGCCTCCCAACCCCTGGTGGGACAAAGAGTGCTCAGAGGCTAAACTCGCAAAACAAAATGCTTGCAAGACGTTTCTAAAACGGGGAGGAGGAACTCCTCAGAATTTTGAAAAACTTATGGTTTTAGAAACCAAGTACAAGAGCATACTTCGAGCCAAAAAATGTAGCTATTGGAGACATTTTGTCGAAGGTTTGTCAAGAGATACCTCAATGAGCACTCTTTGGAACACGGCCAGACGAATGAGGAATCGTAACGTGGGCAATGAGAGTGATGAATACTCGAACCGATGGATATTTGACTTTGCTAGGAAAGTTTGCCCAGATTCTGTTCCTACGCAGAGCATTATACGGGAATCTCCTCCAAACAATGGTTTTATTAATAACCCATTTTCAATGATGGAATTTTCTATAGCACTCTTGTCTTGTAACAATAACGCTCCAGGGTTGGACAGAATTAAATTCAACTTGGTGAAGAATCTGCCCAACCTCGCAAAAAGACGTTTGTTGGAATTGTTCAACAAGTTTCTTGAGCAAAATATTGTTCCACCTGACTGGAGACAAGTGAAAGTTATCGCCATTCAAAAACCGGGGAAACCAGCTTCCAATCACAACTCATATAGACCCATTGCGATGTTGTCCTGCATCAGAAAATTGTTCGAAAAAATTATTCTACGACGTCTCGACACTTGGGTCGAGACGAACGGTTTGTTGTCAGATACTCAGTTTGGCTTCCGTAGAAATAAAGGGACGAATGATTGCCTTGCATTACTTTCGTCTGACATCCAAATTGCCTTCGCTCAAAAGCAACAAATGGCATCTGTATTTTTAGACATTAAAGGAGCATTTGATTCAGTTTCCATTGATGTTCTTTCAGACAAGCTTCACCAAAATGGACTCCCAGCGGTTATAAATAATTATTTGCACAACCTTTTGTCAGAGAAACACATGCATTTTTCACATGGCGATTTGGCAACACTCAGAAATAGTTACATGGGTCTCCCGCAAGGCTCATGCCTCAGTCCGCTCCTCTATAATTTTTACGTAAATGACATTGACAGCTGTCTAGTAACCCCATGTACACTAAGACAATTGGCAGATGATGGCGTGGTTTCAGTTACTGGACCCAAAGCTATTGATCTGCATAAACCATTGCAAGATACCTTAGATAACTTGTCCGATTGGGCTGTTCATCTTGGTATCGAATTCTCTGCGGAGAAAACAGAGCTGGTCGTCTTTTCAAGAAAGCATGATCCCGCGCAGCTTCAGCTTCATATGATGGGAAGAATGATCCAACAGGTTTTGACTTTCAAATACCTTGGGGTGTGGTTTGATTATAAATGCACGTGGGGAGGACACATTAGGTTTCTGATAACAAAATGCCAACAAAGAGTAAATTTTCTTCGAACAATAACAGGATCTTGGTGGGGTGCTCATCCGGAAGATCTAATAAAATTGTATCAGACAACGATACTTTCAGTGATGGAATATGGATGCGTTTGCTTTCGTTCCGCTGCAAACTCTCATATTATCAAACTGGAGCGAATTCAGTATCGTTGTTTGCGAATTGCTTTAGGGTGCATGCATTCGACACATACAATGAGTCTTGAAGTTCTGGCGGGAGTTCTTCCATTAAAAGATCGATTTTGGGAGCTTTCATCACGCCTGCTAATAAGATGTGAGGTGCTGAATCCCATGGTAATTAATAATTTCGAACGACTAGTCGAGCTTCGATCTCAAACAAAATTCATGACAGTATATTTTAACCATATGTCACAGGAAATCAACCCTTCAAGATATATTCCTATCCGTGTCAGCCTCCTAAATGTCCCTGACTCAACTTTATTTTTCGATACATCCATGCAGCGCGAAGTGCGTGGAATCCCGGATCATCTACGTTCGACGGAAATCCCAAAAATATTTTCAAGTAAGTTCAGGCATATTGACTCTGAGAAAATGTTTTACACGGACGGATCGCGAATTGAAGAAGCGACAGGGTTTGGTATGTTCAACAATAATGTTTCGGCCTCATTTAGGCTTCAAGAACCTGCATCTGTTTATATAGCAGAGTTAGCAGCAGTTCATTATAGTTTGAGTGTAATCGTCACATTAATTCCAAAACAATTTTTTCCTCTTCACAGATAGTCTGAGTGCAATTGAAGCCATTCGCTCAAACATGACTGGCAAGACTGAACCGTTTTTCCTGGGCAAAATAAAACAGTGCCTGAACGACATATTGAACAATAATTATCTAATCACTATAGTCTGGGTCCCGGCTCATTGCTCCATTCCTGGCAATGAAAGAGCCGATATTTTAGCCAAACGTGGTGCTATTGAGGGTGAAATTTATGAGAGACCAATTGCTTTCAACGAATTCTATAGCTCGTCTCGCCAAAGAACACTTGCCAGCTGGCAAGCTTCTTGGGATAAAGATGATCTGGGTCGGTGGATGCACTCAATTATTCCGAAAATATCGACAAAGGCATGGTTCAGGGGACTGGATGTGAGTAGAGATTTCATTCGTGTGATGTCCAGACTCATGTCCAATCACTACACGTTAGATGCACATCTCCTTCGAATTGGGCTCTCCGAGACTAATCATTGTGCTTGTGGCGAAGGTTATCGAGATATTGATCATGTCGTTTGGACATGCGTGGAGTATCGTGATGTCAGATCTCAACTAATAAATTCTTTGCGTACCCAAGGTAGACTATCCAATATCCCAGTTCGAGACATTCTTGCTTGTCGTGACCTTTCATACATGAAACTTATTTATCATTTCATAAAGAAAACTGGAGTTTCAATTTAATAAAGGCCCCTTTCAAGACTTAGTTCTGATCCCAGCTGCGTCCATGAGTTCAACCAATAGCTAAATTAGAATAAAAATAATGTAATGATACAAACAAACTCGAAACAGTTTATGAAATTATTAACAAAATGTCTGAAAATAACAGCTTATTTTATAATTTATAGAAGTTAATCGTTTGGTTCAAATAATATTTCCGAGTAGATTTCATAATTAATGACGAGTTACCTAAGATGATATTTAAGTAATAAGAGAATATGTTTTAATAAATGCAAAACGTTGTGACTATGTTAGAATTAAATTAGGATAAGAATATTATGTAAAAGTGATGCTACGGCGAAGAAAAACTTATGTAAACTGCCTTAAGAAATAAACGTATTTATGAAAAAAAAAAATTCACTCTGCATAACGTTTTCTGAAATAAAGTGTTCATCGACATGTGGTGTGTGACTTAAAACTACCAAATGTATTTAGTCGTATCAACGAAAACGCAAGGGATTAGTAGTCATTTGTAGGGATATTCGTTATCATTGGATGATCTGCTAACGACTCGGGTAAAGGTAATGGTAACATAGTAGTATTAGAATTCAAGATTCGGTAGAATAAATTACTCCACGTTCATTGGTCATTGAAATGTGAAGAACTATGTTTGAACCTTATATTGATGAATAAGAAAAGCGGAAAATTATACTTATACTCAATTATAGTAACTAATCATCATAATTCTTATTAATGTCAAGAAATGCTGGCAAATTCATATTTTTTATTTGAATATAAAGACTTGAACCGCAAATTGTTGAAAAACAGATACGTTATTTCCAATTGTTATTATATCTACGACGCCGTTGTGGAACCAGAGAACCAAAACTTTTACTTATATTCTCAATGTATGAGAGTTGCCAAGTTGATCTATTCCCTTGGTCTCGGTTTAATAAAGAGGCGGAGTTTTTTTTTGAATATTTCTAAACTTTCTGCTGAATCTAAATTCCATTAATTTTTGACTTTTGACTTGAAGTGATGTTGTGATTCCTTTGCCAATTCCTCGAATGCTTTCCCTATTTCTAAGATATGTTCCTTGAAACGAATGTCTAGTGTTCTCTTTGTTTGTTCGATGTATATTTTATCGCAATGAGGACACGAGATTTTGTATATCCCAGACTTTTTAAAATTTTCTGTAGGATCTTTTGTAGAACCTAGTAAAGTTTTCAATTGGTAGTTCATACTGCCGAATACTAAATCTAAACATTTTTTTCTAGTTTTGATTTTAATGTGTGTATTTCGATTGAAGTCCACCGATATTATTTTAAATTTTTCTGAACAGGGGGAGGGGGTCCAAGTTGTAAGTGATTGTTTTTTCAACAGTCTTAATTTTTTATCGAAGATGGTTTGGATTGTATGCTCTGGATATCCATTGAACTTTCCAATTTCGGAAATAAAATTTTTCCTTGTTTATAAGCTTCAATTTTCTAAGGGGCAAGGATAGCATTCTGTAAATCATATGGTGGAATTGCTGCCATTTTGTGTTGATGGGAATGATTAGAAGTACTTGATACGACACGGTCCGTATTGGTTGGCTTCCTATATATTTCGAAAGTTAAGGATTTTGCCTCCCGGACAATAAGAATCCAAGAAAGATAAACTGTTGTCTTTCTCTCTCTCTCATAGGTGAATTGATTATTTTCATGTAAATCATTAATTATTTCTAAGAAGTTTGATAAATCGTTGCGTTTGATGATGCAAAATATATCATCTACATATCTCCACCAGCGATTATGCAATAGTCCCTGCTTATTTAAAAGTTCTTCGATGTTTGCCATAAATAATTCACATGAAAACGGGGTGAGTGTATTACGCATTGGTGCCCTTTGTAATTGTTTATAAAATTAGTGACAATATTCTACTAACAGCTCAAACGGAAATCTACTGTTTTCACTGTTCATACTGTTTTTGTTGTATTTACTATTTTTACTGTTTTTACTAATTAACAGGGTCTGAGTGTTTAGTGGAATATTTATGATAGAAAAAAAGTTTTTCTTAACCGTTGAATTCTACTATAAGTATATCACGTCACTATTTTTTTTTTTTTTTTTTTAATAACTATTTATTGGAATATGAGTTAAAATTAAATTATTAAGATTTAAATTGGGTGTTCAGCCACAAGTGGTGACTTTTCAGCCCTGTTATATATATATGATTTGGTTATTACCATGAAGACATAATTTGCTTCCGCAATTCTGAGATTTTTGTGTAGGGAAAATTCTAAACCTACTTGTATTGTGTAATGGGGAAAAGGAACTTATATACTAACTTACTAACTAATATAGAGAGCGAATCGATTCAATTGAAGATTGCATCGATTTTTGTCGGAATTTGCTTATAATATTATGTGACATTACATCTAATGGTTCTATATTTGTGAGTCTGTGTAACTCATTTGTATTAAACCAGGGAGGACGCTTCAGAATCATTTTCAGAATTTTATTCTGAATCCTTTGAAGCGTTTTCTTCCTGGTGGAACAACAGCTTGACCAAATTGGTACCGCATAAAGCATGGCTGGTCTGAAAATTTGTTTATAAATTAACAATTTGTTTTTTAGACAGAGCTTAGAATTTCTGTTTATAAGAGGATATAAACATTTAATATATTTATTACACTTTGCCTGGATTCCTTCAATGTGATCCTTGAAAGTGAGTTTTTTGTCATACGTTAAACCTAAGTATTTAGCTTGATCAGACCATGTCAATTCCAAGCCATTCAATTTGAGAATGTGATTATTGTTTGGTTTAAGAAAAGAAGCTCTTGGCTTGTGAGGAAAGATAATTAATTGCGTTTTTGCTGCATTTGGTTTAATTTTCCATTTTGACAGATAATCACTGAAAATATTTAAACTTCTTTGTAGGCGACTGCAGATCACTCTTAGATTTCTACCTGTGGCTAACAGACTTGTGTCGTCACAGAATAGCGATTTCTGACAACCAACGGGTAGATTTGGAAGATCAGAAGTGAAAATATTATACAAGATTGGAGCTACACTCGAACCCTGCGGAACACCGGCTCGTACGGGTAGCAATTCAGATTTACAATTCTGATAGCTAACCTGAAGAGTACGATCAGTTAAATAATTTTGAATCATTTTGATCAAATAAATAGGAAACTGGAAATCAGACATTTTTGCTATTAAACCTTTGTGCCAAACACTGTCGAATGCTTTGTCTATGTCTAGAAGAGCAACTCCAGTGGATAACCCAGAAGATTTATTTGATTTTATCATGTTCGTTACTCTGACAAGTTGATGAGTAGTTGAATGTTCATGACGAAATCCAAACTGCTCTGGTAAAAAATTGAATTCTCATTTATATGAGTCATCATTCTCAACAAGATAATTTTTTCAAAAAGTTTACTGATAGAAGAAGTAAGCTAATTGGGCGATAACTTGATGTTTCTGCTGGGTTTTTATCAGGTTTTAGGATAGGAATTACTTTAGCGTTTTTCCATCTTTTTGGGAAGTAAGCTAATGAAAAACACTTGTTGAAAATTTTAACCAGGAGTCTCAAGGCAACATCGGGAAGATTTTTAATAAGAATATTAAAAATTCCATCATTACCAGGAGCCTTCATGTTTTTAAGTTTCCTAATAATTGATTTAATTTCATCAAAATTCCTCTCAATAATGTCATCGTGTGATAACACTTGGGTTGAAATATGATCATATTTCAGTGAGACTTCATTTTCAATAGGACTCACAACGTTTAAATTAAAATTGTGGACACTCTCGAACTGCTGAGCAAGTTTTTGAGCTTTTTCACCATTTGTAAGAAGTATTTGATTTCCTTCCTTGAGAGCAGAAATTGGTTTCTGCGGTTTCTTAAGAACCTTAGAAAGTTTCCAGAAAGGTTTAGAATATGGTTTAATTTGTTCAACTTCTTTAGCGAAATTTTCATTTCGCAAAAGAGTAAATCTATGTTTAATTTCTTTTTGTAAATCCTTAACTATGTTTTTCATAGCAGGATCACGAGAACGTTGATATTGTCTTCGACGAACATTCTTCAACCGAATGAGCAGTTGAAGATTGTCATCGATGATAGGAGAATTTAATCTAGTTTGAGCTTTGGGAACTGAAAGATTTCTAGCTTCGATAATATAATGATTCAAATTATCAATTGCTGTGTCGATGTCCGCAGAATTTTCTAAAATAGTTTCATGATCCACATGATTTTCAATGTGAGATCTGTAATACAACCAATTAGCTATATGATAGTTGAAAATATAACTAATTGGATTAATTATAGCTTCGTTGGAAAGTCTGAATGTTACTGGAAGATGATCTGAGTCAAAGTCAGCATGAGTAGTTGGTTCACTACAAATGTGACTTTGATCTGTTAGAACCAGATCAATTGTAGACGGGTTTTTCACGGAAGAGAAACAAGTAGGATTACTGGGATGAAGAACTTGGAATGGCAAATATGCTCCAGCGATGAAATAAATTCCATGAATGGTTTCAACTTCGATTCCCAAGCTTTCAATAACTTTAGTATTGAAAGGAGGTAAAATTCATGTTTAATTTGCCGTTGGACAAAAATGGCAACTCCACCACCCATTCCAGTAAACCTGTCAAATCGATGAACCACATAATGTGGATTACTTTTCAATTTTACATTTGGTTTAAGAAAAGTTTCTGTCACAATGGCAATATGAATTTTGTGAACTTTGAGAAAATTATAAAATTCATCTTCACTCGATTTCAAAGATCGAGCATTCTATTTAAAATATTCAAATAATTATTTAACATCACTGTTAAATTTTAAATTCATTATAATATTATTTGCAAATTTCCATCCGATTTGAAATGCTTCAAAAAGTGATGAAGTTGAATTCATTTGGATGATCATTTGAAAAAGTTGATCTTGTAGGTAGATCATTTTATTTTCAGTTATATCGCCTAAATCGACTTCATTTAAAGAAGCGAATGGCATTGAAGGAATATTTGTAGGTAGACTGCCATTAGAAGAAGATGATTTGGCCGGTCTACCTATTAATAAATTGTTTTCGTTAGAAGAAGAACTGCAAGGCGGTCCTGTGTTTTGTTTATTTACATTAGAAGAAATAGGTGATAGATTTCTACCTAATATACCAGCATAACTGACATTAGAAGAAGATGATGACGAGGTCGATCTACCAGTCAATAAATTGTTTTCGTTAGAAGACGAATTGGCAGGCGTACCTGTTTTTTGTTTCGAAGAAATCAGTGCCTTAGAAAAATTAGGCGTGGCATTTGTAACGGTTTTTTGATTTTCAGGTATGTTCTGTAAATTTAAGGTCGTTGATTTGACTTGTTGTCGAATCGAACGAGCGTTTAAAATTTTTTCCCTGACAGGACATTTCAAATAATTGGATTTATGATTTCCATTGCAATTTGAACATGAAAATTTATCAGTGGTTTCATTCGTTGGACAATCGTCTTTCGAATGCGATTTACCACAATTCAAACACCGTATATCCATATGACAATTTTTGGTTCCATGACCGAAGCCTTGGCAACGACGACATTGCGTTAAGTTTGCAATACGATTATGCCGTTTATAATGTTCCCAATGAATTTTAATGTGGGAAATGAAACGTACTTTTTCTAAAGTTTTCAAATTGTTTACATCACTTCGATTGAAGTGTATTAGGTAAAGTTCATGGGAAATTCCAGAGCGTGGTTTAGAAGTACCCTTCGCTCTTTTTTTCATAAGTATTACTTGGGAAGGGGCAAAACCAAGCAATTCTTTTAGTTCATTTTTAATTTCATCAATACTTTGATCATTTGATAATTCTTTCAAGACAGCCTTGAAGGGTCTGTCTGATTTTATATCATATGAATAAAATTTATGAAGTTTTTCGGACAAATATCGAATAAGACGTTCGTAATCTTCCAATCCATCCACCAAGACTCGACATTCTCCTCTTCGTCCGATTTGAAATAAGACTTTTACTTCCGGGAGAAAAGTAGAAAGCTCAGTACGGAATGCTTTGAAGTCGGAAATCATCACCGTCACTGGTGGCATAGATTGATGTTTCTTCCCCGAACGACAAGCGTCCATTTTGGGAATTTTTGAAGAATTTTCTTCTATGTCGCTACAATCGGATTCAGGAAGAATCTCGTAAATATTGTTGGACGGCATAGGATCAACGGAAGGGAAATCCGTCCGTTGTCTTTTATTTTTACATTCAGATTCTATAAGATCGTGAATGTTATTAGAAAAATGTTGAATAACGGATTGTGATTTATTCCGTATTGAATTATTTTTAGCCTTAGGCTTGTTGCCTTTCCGGTTGGACGCAGGCATTTTTGAAATTAATGAAATTTTAAATTAAATTAACTAGGCTAAATTATTCTTCGATTAGACTCCTAGCTAGCCTTAAAAAAGGCTGATTAATTTCTTAGTCACTCTAATATCACTCTTTGTATCACTTAGTCACTCTAATATCACTTTTTGTATCACTTATTCACTTAGTTAGTGATTCAGGTAGCCTTGAAAAAGACTGAAGCCTTGAATCAATGAAACTCTAGGTAGCCAGAAAAAAAATTCCAGGAGCCAAGAGCTATACGCGTGCGGTGCGAACGACTGTTCAACACCGACTGATATCACGTCACTATACACAGTATGTATCACAACAACACTTTTAAAAACATGTATAAAAGACGTCACGTCACAGATACGTATTTCGAATGCTACTTACATTCTTCACCAGTGTATCAGGTTTGAACAGGTTGTCAGGTTGAACGAATGTGCATTTTTTGCATAAATATCTGTTTATCAATCTTATTTTTATGTATTACATTAACATTTTACAGTACAAGTGTTTTGACCCTTTGGCCTTTCATCTCTGTTGTTCATACGATTCGTTATTAATAATAGTTGTTTTAGTTACTTTTGTTTTACATACTAATGCTTAATCATAATATTTATTTTAATTGTTAATAAAATATCTACCTACTTATAAATATCCCTAACCTAATACGTACTAATTTTGAACTATTTGTATTACAGAGATTGAGCACCTCTCTTCAAATTTCGTGCAGTATTGTTCGAATTTTTGTTCTAGTATATCCAGGGAGACCATCTCATGTACTTCACTAGTCCTTGTCCAAGGGGGTAGATTTAGAATCATCTCTAAGACCTTACCTTGAATGCGCTGAAGCCTAAGTTTGTGCGTTCGTGCACAGCTTCGCCAAACAGGGACTGCGTATTCAATTGCGGGGTAGATGATTTGTTTATAGACAGCCATCTGATTCTTCAGGCACATTTTAGATGTTCTACAAATCAGCGGATACAGAGACCTAATGAGTATGCTGCGTTTTTGAACGATTTTGTCAACATGTGACCTGAATATCAGATGTCTGTCAAAGGTGAGTCCTAGATAGATAACTTTGTCGGACCATTGGATGACCTCATCACCAAACCGTATTCTTGAACGAATGTGGCAATGTTGTTCCTTTTGTATGAAACGGAGGTAAATAGATTCTTAACAACAGGTAGAAATACCTTGAAAATTGTTTAGGGTAGAAAGAGGTTAAGTGTTTGCTATGTTTGTTTGTCCCCTGTGTATAGGTAGTAACTTAAACAGCCAGGAAGCCATATTTCCTTGGTTTCTTTTTAGTAAGGAAGTGGAATTATGTTTGAAAATTTCTAAACTTTCAGCTGTATCTAATTTCCATGGGTTAGAAATTTTTCTTAAGGTTTCTATGTCATTAGTATTGAATTCGTGGTTTTCGGAAAAGGCATGTTCTGCTACTTTTGACTTGAAATGGTGGGATAATCCTCTTTCCAAATCCTTAGATGCTTTCCCTAGTTCTGCTATGTGTTCCTTGAAACGGGTACCTAATGTTCTCTTTGTTTGTCTAATGTTTAATTTATCACCATGAGAACACGAAATTTTATATACCCCAGATTTTTTCAATTTATCAGTAGGATCTTTTGTAGATCCCAGCAAAGTTTTCAATTGGTTGTTAGTAGTACTGAATACTAAATCCAAGCCAAAGGGTTTTAATTTTGATATAAGTGGATATGCAATATTTGTGTTGAAGGCCACCGATATACTTGTCAAATTTTTTGGGGTAAATTGTGCAAAAAATTGTGAAAATAAGTGCACTAACTTTTCTCAGAGATGGCTGAACCGATTTTCACAAACTTAGATTCAAATGAAAGGACTTGTAGTCCCATACAAAATTCCTGAATATTATTCGAATCCGATTTCCGGTTCCGGAGCTATGGGGTAAAATGTACAAAAAAAATGAAAATATGTGTTCTAACTTTTCTCATAGATGGCTGTGGTCCCATACGTAATTTCTAATTTCATCCGGACCCGACATTTGGATCCGGAAATATAGGGTAAAGTGTGTTACAAATTTTATACCATCACTGAAAAGGGCTTTTCGTAAAAAGATTTCTAAATCGACTTCAAATCTTCTCCAATTGTCGGTCCAACAAACCGATTTCGGTTACTTTTTTAAGAATGGAAGAAAATTATTTTGAAGAATACCACAGTATTATATACGATAGTATGATTGATATGAGAAAGGCATCCTTACACCACTAGGTGGATTAAAACAGATTTTTACTGCTCTTACTGTTTTACTGTTTTACTGTTTTACTGTTTTACTGTTTTACTGTTTTACTGTTTTACTGTTTTACTGTTTTACTGTTTTACTGTTTTACTGTTTTACTGTTTTACTGTTTTACTGTTCTACTGTTTTACTGTTTTACTGTTTTACTGTTTTACTGTTTTACTGTTTTACTGTTTTACTGTTTTACTGTTTTACTGTTTTACTGTTTTACTGTTTTACTGTTTTACTGTTTTACTGTTTTACTGTTTTACTGTTTTACTGTTTTACTATTTTACTGTTTTACTGTTTTACTGTTTTACTGTTTTACTGTTTTACTGTTTTACTGTTTTACTGTTTTACTGTTTTACTGTTTTACTGTTTTACTTCTTTACTGTTTTACTGTTTTACTGTTTTACTGTTTTACTGTTTTACTGTTTTACTGTTTTACTGTTTTACTGTTTTACTGTTTTACTCTTTTACACATATTTAGTCGAAGAACCATGTTTCAGTATGGAGAAACTCCTTTTATTGAAAAAAATGTGCTTAATCCACCTAGCAGTGAGATGATACCTTTTTTTTATCAATCCGCATGTGTTTTTTGCTTGAATATTCTTCGGTGTTTCAGTTTTCATGACATTATTTGAATGACCGTCGTTTCAAGCTGCAATTTGACATATTACTCTATCTAAAAGTGGGACAATCGATTAATCATTCCATGATATGTCTAAGTAAGTTCCACTTTAGAGTTTACAGTAATTTAAGGTACTTCCAGAGCCGGTATTCAGGAATTAGCATAACCCAAACCGATTCGTATGGCCATATGACGAATAAATTGCAATAGTTTTGAGTCTAACTTTCAAGCTTTTCGGGATTATCAACTTCTAAATAGGGTTGAATTTTAAAAAGTCAACCTCCTGTAATTCCAGAATCGGGAGTCAGCATAGGATAAAATTAATTAATTTTGTATGGGACTATAAGTTTATTTTAATTTGAATTTTTGTTTCTGAAATTCGATTAGGCTTTATTTGAGAAAACGATTGAGCTTTGTAAAACGATTCGATACTGGAGCCGGAATTCGAAAATCGGTGTAGCCGAAGTCAGACAAATTCACCTGATTAGTTTACATTTGTTTCAAAATGTTTGCAAATCAGTGTAGACATCTTTGAGAAATCGTAGTACGAGTTAAACTGTTGGGTGCCTTCCGAATCGAAAACTGAATACCACTAAAACTGAAATACGTTTATTTGGTTGTCGACTATTCCAATCAGCAAATCTTAGATGATTCTTAGATTTCATTTGAATCTTAGATCGGTTCAGCCATCTACGAGAAAAATGAGTTACACAATTTTAATTTCGTTTCACATATCATCCTGTAGTTCCGGAACCAGAAGTCGGATCCAAACATAATTCAGGAACGTTGTTCAGGAGCATACGAATTTTCATATGAATCTGAGTTTGTAGAAAACGGTTGAGTCATCTTCGAAAAAAAGGTAAAAAATTGAGTGAAATTATTTGTCACATACGCATTTGCTGATCTCGACGAACTGATTCGAATGGTATATGAGTGTTATGTTCTTCCATCATTTATTGCTGTAAGCAGTTTAAATCAATATAATTATGAAATTGTTCTGAAGTAGGAAGTACTGCCATCTTTCCAATATGTCATATTCGAACGATTATGTTGCCAAAAACGAACCGTGCTAAAATCGGTCCCAGGCAAAATGTCATGAAAAAGGATGCTGTACACAGTGTTTTTGGTACATAGAAACAATTGTATGTAACAATATAAAAAATCGTGTTTCACGTTGCTCCCAAGCATTGCTTTGTCATACAATGCACAAAATTCCTACTGCTGGAATAGGGGGAAAAGTCGCTTACACAAAAATTTCGATATCTCCGCTAAAAATGGACGGATTTTAACAATCTATGGCTTGTTGGATAGTTATTACCGTGCGGAATCTAAGTCTGAAAACATATTCTGTTTTCAAGGTCAATTGTGACAGATACTGTCAAAAAACTGAAAATTTTGACATAAAACTTCGTATAACTCAAAAAGTAAACATCCGATCTCAAAACCATTCAATAGCGTTCTGGGCGACGGGGAGACCTTTCATTTGCGACTAGTTTGATCAAAATCGGTCCAGCCATCTCTGAGATCTCGACCTCTTTGTTGACAACACACACACATACACACACACACGGACATTTGCTCAGTTAAAATTCCACGTAGATCGCTTGTCCCGTACGACCATCAGCTGGCTGTATGTCAATATTGTTCGAAAGTCGCTCACAACAACAAGCCTTGCGATAAACTGGACAAGAAGTCATTTACACTCAAGGACAACGGTACTTCCTCTACATCGGCCCCAATTAATCCCAACACTTCTATACCAACCATCAATAAAAACGCTATAACCGAACCCTACACCTGGACAAATAATAGCTATTAAAGAGGAAAACCCCGCAACAATGATTCCAGTAACAACAGTGACACCAAACCAATGAACGAGGACGTGAACTAGTGAACCATTGCCCCTCCTCAACTCTCTGGATAGCAATGAGAGTGTCTCCCCCCCAGGAAGATCGGCCACGCAAAGCTTGGTTAAATAATTCGGGGTTAAAATTGTCTTTTAAGAATGGAAATAAGTATGAATTATGTATTCGTAGGTTTCGTTCAAATAGGTTGTATTCGCATTCCGAAAAGTTTTACCGGTTAAGTGTTTCCTTCATTGCCGTTTCAACCTTCCGAGCGAACGGACGTGCTTTGTGTTTACTGCGAAAAAAACCAGTGCCGTGTGTGATAACGTGACCGGACGATCAAAACTAGATTATATCGCTATTGTGTAATAGACAATAGTGCTTTTTTCTGTGAGAGGTTTTTTGTACATTATACACTGAAGCAGTGCATTGTTGTGAGCGGACGATCGAAACAGTACCGTTAGCCGGTGATTGTTTGATCGATCAAGGCCAGATTTCAGTGGCCATTGTGATTATACTGTGCGGATTATAAGTGAGTGTGCTTTTTCCTCTCGGAGGTTTTTTGCACACCCTCGAAGCGGCGATACGCCGATCGACGAGGGCTTGGCCTTGGTGGCCCCCGTTGGATTAAAAGTTAAGTACTATTATTTTGTATATTTTTTTTTCTTCTTCATTCGACCGTTCATTACCCCCCCCCCCCCTTTCGAATCATTTATTTCTGCGCGGAGGTAGCTCCGCGACATGTCAAATTTGACTCCCGACCCCTCCGTTCTCGATGATCAGATGGAGACTTCTGTTGGCAGCAATAAGTCTCGCATAAAGAGTTATCCCGATGGGCTTGCACTCTCGGCCGGGCCTTACTCGGTTTATTTCCGGACCAAGGCTAAAGAAAAAAAATTGAATGTTTTGAAAATATCGCGGGATCTGTCCTCGCGATACAATACTATAAAAAGTATTGATAAAATACGACCAGATAAGCTCAGGGTTCTGTTCACCAGCTCAAAGCAGGCAAATGAGCTCGTTCAAAATGACCATTTTACGCGGGAGTACCGCGTCTACGTGCCAGCTCGCGAAGTAGAAATCGACGGTGTGGTCACCGATTCGAGTTTGACTTGCGAGGACGTTCTTAAGTACGGAGAGGGCTGTTTTAAGGACCCCTCACTTAAGAACGTCAAGATACTGGACTGCAAGCGATTGCATTCAGTATCGATCGCCGGGGATGGAACAAAGTCTTATCCCCAATCTGACTCTTATCGTGTGACCTTCGCCGGCTCTGCTTTGCCCAACTACATCCTCTTGGACCGGGTTCGTCTGCCTGTTCGTCTTTTTGTACCTCGAGTAATGAATTGTACCAATTGCAAACAATTGGGGCATACAGCTTCTCATTGCTGCAATAAGCCCCGGTGTGCTAACTGTGGGGAGGCTCATGCGGATGGCTCTTGCGGTAAGGATGCTGAAAAGTGTCTCTACTGCAAGGAGGGTCCGCATGACCTAATGGCATGTCCTGCGTATAAGCTGCGAGGAGATCGGATGAAGCGTTCCCTGAAGGAACACTCCAAGCGTTCCTTTGCCGAGATGCTTAAGAGTGCCACCCCTCCTAAACTGACAACGAACCCATATACCTGCTTGTCAACTGACGAGAGCGATTCTGACGACCCTTTGGAAGGTCCATCATCGGCGGTCCCTCATAGCTGTAGGAAAAGAATGAATAAATCCTCTCATAAGCTACCTAGTAAGGGCTCGAAGGTGTCTTCCGAAGGGCTTCGAAAAGTTACAGCTAACGGGAATCGGGACAAACCACCGAAGCAAAAGGCTCCTGGTCTCGGAAAACTCAGTTCCGAGATGGAATTCCCACCACTTCCCGGGACAACAAAATCCCCAAACGTCCCTGAAAATCTATCAGAGAACCAACTAGGTGCTGGACTTATCAAGTTCTCTGATGTTGTGGACTGGATTTTTACAACTTTTAATATTTCTGACCCTCTTAAAAGCATTTTAATTGCTTTCATGCCAACAGTAAAAACATATTTAAAGCAGTTGACTGCAAATTGGCCCCTTCTCTCAGCGATTGTATCCTTCGATGGCTAAATCATCCATCGAGGTCACGGATCTAATCACTGTTTTACAGTGGAATTGCAGAAGTATTATCCCAAAAATAGATTCCCTTAAATTTCTAGTAAATAATCTGAAATGTGACGCATTTGCATTGTGCGAAACTTGGCTAACTTCTGAAATATCCTTAAACTTCCACGATTTTAACATTATTCGCCTGGATCGAGATGATCCCTACGGAGGAGTACTTTTGGGGATCAAAAAGTGCTATTCTTTTTATCGAATTAACCTCCCCTCGATATCAGGTATTGAAACTGTCGCATGTCATGTTACAATCAAAGGCAAGGATCTTTGCATTGCTTCAATCTATATTCCCCCAAGAGCCTCGGTTGGGCATCGGTGGCTCAGTGATATCATTGAGCTCCTTCCCGCACCGACGTTGGTTTTAGGAGACTTTAACTCACACGGTACGGGATGGGGCTGTCTTCACGACGATAACAGATCAGCTATGATCCATGATATCTGCGACAACTTCAATATGACAATCTTGAATACGGGAGAAATGACACGGATTCCTGCACCACCAGCAAGACCAAGTGCGCTGGATTTATCACTTTGCTCGACATCGCTACGGTTGGATTGCACGTGGGAGGTAATTCCTGATCCCCACGGTAGCGATCATCTACCGATCGTAATATCAATCACCAGCGGCTCAAAACCATCGAAGACAATCAATGTTTCCTATGACCTCACACGAAATATTGATTGGAATAGCTATGCGACCGCGATATCTGAGAAACTTGAAAGAACACAACAACTTCCTCCGGAGGAAGAGTACACGTTTTTGGCTGGCTTGATTCTCGACACCGCGACTCAAGCTCAGACGAAACGTGTACCCGGCGCAAAAACTAACATCCGTCCTCCCAACCCGTGGTGGGACAAAGAGTGCACAAATTTAAACGCGGAGAGAGCCTCCGCGTATAAAATATTCAGAAAAAATGGAACACCTGATAATTACCGGAATTACGCGGCGTTAGACGTTAAAATTAAGAACTTGATTAGAGCTAAGAAACGCGGTTACTGGCGTCGGTTCGTAGACGGCCTAACAAAAGAAACATCTATGAGCACTCTTTGGAACACAGCCCGACGAATGCGCAATCATAACACAACGAATGAAAGCGAGGAATATTCTAACCGCTGGATATTCGATTTCGCTAAAAAAGTATGTCCAGACTCTGTTCCGGAACAGAAGATCACCCGCGCCGCGACACCAAATACAAACGAAACATCGTTTTCGATGGTAGAGCTCTCACTTGCGCTCTTGTCATGTAACAATAAAGCCCCGGGATTAGACAGAATAAAATTCAATTTGTTGAAAAATCTGCCTGACCCCGCCAAAAGGCGCTTGCTGAGTTTATTCAATAAGTTCCTTGAGGACAACATTGTTCCACATGACTGGAGACAAGTGAAAGTGATATCCATTCAAAAACCAGGAAAACCAGCCTCCGATCACAATTCGTATCGGCCGATTGCTATGCTTTCCTGTATCCGGAAATTGTTCGAAAAAATGATTCTGTTTCGTCTAGACAATTGGGTCGAGACTAATGGCTTACTTTCAGATACACAATTTGGTTTCCGCAGGGGCAAAGGAACGAACGATTGTCTTGCGTTGCTCTCAACCGAAATTCAAATGGCATTTGCTCGTAAGGAACAAATGGCGTCAGTTTTCCTAGACATCAAGGGGGCTTTTGACTCAGTTTCTATAAATATCCTATCTGAGAAGTTGCATCAGCATGGTCTTTCACCAATTTTGAATAACTTTTTGTACAATCTATTGTCCGAAAAATACATGTATTTCGCGCATGGTGATTTGTCGACAATACGATTCAGTTACATGGGTCTTCCTCAGGGCTCATGCTTAAGCCCCCTTTTATACAATTTTTACGTAAACGACATCGATAAATGTATCAACACATCTTGCACGCTGAGACAACTTGCCGACGACAGCGTTGTGTCCATTATAGGACCCAAAGCTGGCGATCTGCAAGGGCCGTTACAAGATACTCTTGCCAACTTATCCACATGGGCTCTTCAAATGGGTATCGAGTTCTCTACGGAGAAAACTGAGCTGGTTGTATTTTCAAGGAAGCGAGAACCAGCACAACTACAGCTTCAACTAGGGGGTGAAAACATAGCTCAGGTCTTCACATTCAAATATCTCGGGGTCTGGTTCGACTCCAAAGGCACCTGGGGATGTCACATTAGGTATCTGAAACAAAAATGCCAGCAGAGAATCAATTTTCTTCGTACAATAACCGGAACTTGGTGGGGTGCCCACCCAGGAGACCTGATCAGATTGTACCAAACAACGATATTGTCCGTTATGGAATATGGATGCTTCTGCTTCCGATCCGCCGCGAACACCCATTTCATTAAGCTGGAAAGAATTCAGTATCGTTGTTTGCGTATTGCCTTGGGTTGCATGCAATCAACTCATACGATGAGTCTTGAAGTGTTGACGGGCGTCTTACCGTTGAAAAACCGGTTCTGGGATCTCTCATATCGTTTGCTCATTCGATGCGACATTTTGAATCCTCTGGTGATTGAAAACTTCGAAAGGTTAGTTGAGCTTAATTCTCAAACCCATTTTATGTCCTTGTATTTTGATTACATGGCTCAGAATATTAATCCTTCTTCGTTTGCTCCCAACCGTGCTCATTTCTTGGATACTTCTGATTCTACTGTGTTTTTCGACACATCCATGAGAGAAGAGATTCGTGGAATTCCGGAACACGTACGCCCTCGAGTGGCCCCTAATATATTTTATAATAAATTTAGAACAGTCAACTGTGAAAAGGTGTTTTACACTGATGGATCAAACATCGACAGGTCCACAGGCTTCGGCATCTTCAATCAAAACATCACCGCTTCTTACAAACTCAGTGATCCGGCTTCAGTTTACGTCGCAGAATTAGCTGCTATTCAGTACACCCTCGAGATCATTGAAACATTGCCCAAAGACCATTACGTCATTGTCACGGACAGTCTAAGTTCAATAGAAGCTCTCCGGGCAATGAAGCCAGGAAAGTATCCCCCATATTTCCTGGGGAAAATACGGGAACACTTGCGAACTTTATCTGAACGGTCTTATTCAATATCGTTAGTCTGGGTCCCTTCGCATTGTTCCATTCCGGGCAATGAAAAGGCAGACTCATTGGCTAAAGTGGGCGCATTAGAAGGTGATATTTATGAAAGACCAATCTGCTTCAATGAATTTTTCAGTATTTCTCGTCAGAAAACTCTCGAAAGTTGGCAAACTTCATGGACGAATGACGAACTGGGACGATGGCTACACTCCATTATCCCTAAGGTATCGACGAAACCTTGGTTCAAGGGGATGAACGTGAGTCGTGATTTCATTCGCGTTATGTCACGACTCATGTCAAATCACTATACATTCAACGCACATCTCCGGCGTATCGGGATCGTGGAGAACGGGCTCTGCACCTGTGGCGACGGTTATCAGGACATCGAGCATGTCGTGTGGTCGTGCGTAGAGTATCGCGACGCCAGATCGGAGCTATTGGAATCCCTCAGGGCCCGAGGTAGACCGACTGAGGTTCCGGTTCGGGATGTGTTGGCGAGTCGGGATAGTTCATATATGCTTCTGATATACCAGTTCCTCAAACACATTAATATACAAGTGTAATCTGTTACATCTTGCTTAGAAAGTTCCTCCTATTTATCGACGTTATTTCAACTGTGGCTAAGAATTATTTTCACCTGCAGGCTCGACACTAACTTCCGCCGATTATCCCGATTCCTCATCTGTCCACCATCTTCATCGGAACTAACAAGATCTTTTTGCTGGCACTAACCTTTTCGCTTCCCCCCTCCCCGTCTCTTCTCCATCTCGATGTCAACTAATTAGATCTCTGTCGTTCTTAGTCATTTCGTTCCCATATCCCCATTTTACTTCGTTTTCCGCAATATTTACTTCTCTATATTTTTTCGTTATATTTACATCACCATCATCGCCCACGGAATGTCGCTCTAGTCATGCGGGCCACCCGCCGGGTATTCGTAGCCTGGGGGTGTTTCCCGCGGACCCACACAGACCGAGGGATGCGGCCAACGTCATCTGGAAGACTCATGATATATTCCACCCACCGGCCGGTGCCGATCGCCAGCTGAAGGTTGGATCTGCCAAAGTCCTTGGCACCTTAGAGCTAAAGCAGTGTACCTTAAAAATAATTATATTATTGAATAAAAAAAAAAAAGTGTTTCCTTCGGATAGAATAAGCTCTGTGCTATTTTTTTTTAATTTCAGTTCCGCAGTCTGTTTTCTCGTTTAGTACTGATAAAAAATTAAATATAGCTCAAGACATTTTTACAATCGAAATAAACATCTAAAGGTTTGGTTACACGTAACCGGTATGTACTAAGCATATATGACTATTAATTTTTATTTTTTTGTTTCGTCTCGTCAGTTCATTTACTTCAGGACAAGTAAAGTTTAACTCAAGTAAAGTAGAGTGCTTAGCGGCTAATGTTAAAATGCTGAGTAGCTTGGCAATTCAACACGAACCGCTAGGCACTGATGAGTTGAAGGCGAAACGTAAAAAAACACAAAACAAATTTAATCGATAATTCCATAATACGTAGTCGAAACAATCAGAACTAGAAAAAACAACTACATTTTTACAACTTGTGACAAATGGTGACTTTCGTATTAAATTCTTCCAATAATAATCATTATTCTTGTTTTGATTTCTTCTAGTCAGCATTTCCGGATCCCATTTCTGTACTGATTTCTCTTCCTTTCCCTCTAAAGTATGCTATGCTGCTCCTCCTCTTCCTTTCCCACTAAAGTATGCTAATAAAGCATTTCTACACGCTTGCAATCTAATTCCTTCATCGGCAATAAAATCTTAATTGCCTTAAAGTATGCCAATGATTTGCAATTAAAATTTTCTCTTGTGTCATGTTTCAGATGTGCTTCAATAGAACTTTTACTTCTCATTCTTCCATGAGCACGACTGATCGTGTATAAACGAGATTCTACCCGTTCAATAAACGATCGTCAATAGAATCAACCGCGCTCCAGTGGCCCCCAAACTACGGCAATTAGATCAACTAAGCGGCCGGCATGTCCCCGAGATGATTTCACTTCGATTGAAATCAGCACTTGGCAGCTCCGGAGGTTGCAGGTGTGTCATCCGTCCACCCATAAGTTCTACGCTACCACGTTCCTGTGCTCATTAATGTTAAGGTAATAGAAAACCCCGCACGTCACTCCGGCCTGTTCAAATAGGTTGTAAAACAAATGAAATTCCATACAAATTGAGACGGATGATTGTATGTACAAACGTACGTACGTTCTAACACCAGACTCGGAGAAGTTGAATCAATGCCGGCCGTTCTGAGCGGCCGGTTGTCGTACGGCACGCGAGTGGCTTCGGTAAAAAGGAGTGTTCACTGCTAACGCGGTGGAAGAATGGCGAAAAACGAGCTAATTGACAGCCGGGAAGGCAATCGCGAAGACGGCACAAGGATTACCGACCGGGGTCTCGGTTTCTACTCGGCGGGAAGGTGAGCTACATACCGACTTGCCATGCTTGAGCCATATTAACAAAAAATATCTACTCTCCAGGATCAGAACATTGCCCATTTGATTGGCAGACAGACGCTCCCAGCTAGACGGATCTGTCATAAGCGATCGGAATCAATCAATCATAGCTGCCATATTTGGCGATTCCTGCTGTTGCAACACCACAGACAATGACTACAAAACTGCGGCATTTGAAGTAAAATCTCACGCATCCTTCAGCTATTACTAATGTATTGCAAGATTTACTGGGGCCGAAAGTAATTTAGTAAACAGGAAAATCATGGAAGATGTTATTTCAGGCTTCTAACAGTTGTCATAAATTCTACCTGTCCTAGCCGAAAATTCGTGCAGCCTAGAGCAGAATTGTTGCGCTAGGTATCACGTCCAATATCCATAAATTCTAGTCCTTTCAGCCATTCTAACCCATTATCGACGCTTTGGCAAAAGTAATGACCCTTCAACGCAGCATCCAGTGGAGGTCAATAATTTGCGCCAGAGTTGAGATCTGGTCGGTCGCATAAACCGGGGGGATGGCACACAACAAACGGAGCTCCATTAATATATTTTAATTAATTATCTTAAACATATAACACAACGTCCAGGTTCAATTAAATTAATTAATAGCCTATCGGTGCGGTATTACTGTGCTAGCCGCAGTGGTCGATGATGGTTTCAGTGGACACCGGGCTGGTCACCGGAAACAACGGGTGCGAATTCTGGCATCCCCCCATCAGAACAACAAGCGGCATTCTGGGGCATAGGAAGTGATAGCCAGCAACAGGATTGCATTGTGAAGTGATAAACAAAGGAATCACGGGTTGGTAAGCGAGAAACATACTTTATTTGAATAGAGTTAGTGCTATTCGAATGACCAGTGCTGATTCGAGTCTAGTTTTGTTTAATAGCTTACGTAAGCGGATCTCAATCTTTTGTATACTACGGATCCCCTTGGAACCATATTGGATCTTCACAAAACCTGCATGTTAATTAATACCATGTTACAAATGACACAATCGTATTTAAAGTTGATAGCGCCCAATTAAGATTTCAGTGAAATTTTCTGAACATGTCGACTTTTCACAGGAAACCGTTTCTGTCTAGACCAGTGATCCCCAAATTGGTCCCTACTGCCCACCACTGGGCGCAAGGTCAATTTTAGTGGGCAGTAAACTTTGTATGGTCAACAGGTGGACAATGAGACGTATATAGTGGGCTTCGAAACTTGGTCGACAAAAATTCTGTGAGGGCATACCTGAACAAATGAATCTTTGATAAGCTAATATAGGTATGATAGCAAATTCTCGATGTCCGTAGGATCGTATCACATTCAATAGTCCTGTACACTTACGTACGAGTCGGATGCGAAGTCTGTTGAAACAGAAGGTAAAGTTTCACATCGAAATGTAGTCTCTTGTCTCTGCTTTGTGTGTGCCGAATGAAAATTAAATGGAATGAAACAATTGTAATTTTGATAACTTGAAGTAAAGTAAACCCTTTCCGTTATTCTGTTAAGACTTTCTCTGTTATTCACAGATTTGCGTCTTGTTGCGTCTTCTTATCATTTTTTGAAATTGACAAAGGGAAATAAGGAACGATATGTAGGATCATATCTCTGAGTTGGTTTTAGCCTTCCTAACAACTCTCGAACAATGCTGGAAACTGCTGGGATTGAAGATTTATTGAATGTTTTGTGCATGGGAACTTTCATGTTGCCTGCCATCAATGCAAAAAGACAATTTTCGAAAAGCTTTCAAATATTAATTGGATAAAAAATTAAAGTCAATATTGACAAAAAATTACTAGATTCGGGTATTTTAAAGTTGCATAGGGTTGTCAACAAATAAAATTTTGTAAATATTAACTAGATGAAAAGGGAAGTCAATGGTGATCGGAAATTCCTATATTAAAGTATTCTCCAGGTTCATAGAGTTGCCAACCAATGAAAATTAACCAATTTTTGAAAACATTCATATATTATTTGGATGAAAAGATAAGTCAATAGTGATGAATAATCTCTAGAATAATTTATTTTCAATTTGCAAGGGTTCCAGACAAGTTTTCAAAAATTTGATGCAAAAGGAAGTCTATATTGATTGAAAATCACAAGATCCAGTTATTTTAAGGCAATTAACAAAAAATGGCTTATGGAAAATACAAAACATAATTGAGTAAAAGAGTAAAAAAATACAGGATTGATAACGAAGACATTGAAAATGAAATGTTCAAATCCATTTAAACTTGAAAAATTTACTTTTGAATTTAAAACACCTTCTGCGATATTTGTTGCGTTCAACATGGAAAATGTTGCATATGTTATGAATTTTCATAATCAGAAAAACATTTTTGAGCAACCAGAAAGTTTTAAGAATATTTGATATTTTATGTGCTAGCGCCGCATAAAACGTGCACCGCTTGAACGAAACGGCAGGGCTCGGTAGGGTGCGACCATAGCGAGCTGCGACACGTTTTGACTTGTATAGAAAAGGCATGCTACTATCAAATTATTTATTTATTTCAAAATTTATGATGGTGTATTACATAGTGTTACACGCTTGCTTCTAGATTTCTTTTTTATTTGTGTTTGAAACAGAACATTGGCTACAGATTTTGTGTCTTCTGAAAAAAATGTACGTTGTATTTGTCCTTCGTTTATTGGATTGTAATGATGGAATGCACGCGTATTTTTAATTGTCAATGCATTTTCGTCAGTCGTATAAAAGGCAAAAAAGATTTTTTTGAAGAACGTTTGCGCCCACTGATAAAGATTTTGTGCGGTCGTAATACGATTTTTATTGACTCTCTGTAAACTAGCTCTATACGCCTGTCTTTTAACGCTTCCTCCGATACCATCACAAGCACCTTTTCCATGTGACGACGTAAAAAAATTCCATTCTGCTTTTATTCCGAAATCTTTTTCATGAAGTGACAAATTAATAAAAATATACTTGTTTTTATACTGCGTAGCAGCTCCATCGTAAAAATAATAAATTTTTTGATATCATAATTTGGTAATGCAGATTTTAAGTAATCAATTAATTTTTAATGAACAAATGTACGGAACTTGTGTCATGAGAAGTTTTCTCTGATATTATCACAAAATTTAGATTTTTTACTTGATCGTCTTTGCGATAGTAGATAATGAACGGATGCAAAGTTGCCTGGTTTTTAGTCCAATGATGAGACTGGATTGCGTTTTGAATGTAGAAAGAATAATTTTCGGCAAAATCTAAACTGACAACTAATTCCCCTTCTTCTATTTTTTCCTTCATCCTTTTGAAATAGGATGCTTGTGACCTCGCCAAAAAATCATGTTTCCACAAAACAGGCATTTCTAGCTGAATTTCATTTAAGAATTCACCAACTGATTTACTTTATTTACGGTTATTTCACACCTGAAAAGATAAGTTTAACGACGTGAACATTAATAGTACATTACATAACTAGGACTCAAAGTGCGAGATTAATTTTCAAGGTGAAACCGAGAAAATATATCACACGAAAGGAAATTCATCTTTGCGTCCAAAGCACGGACGATATTTTGTGTGTCGGCAGCGAACACTTCGGCATGCAAATTGCAGTTTTCCATCGCGAGGCATAAAATATCATTTAAACCCAAATTTGCAGTGATTAAATTACCTATATGTGCTATTCCTAAAACTGTATTTTATCATCGAAATACAATTTTCTCGAAATAATTGAGACAATTCTTTTGTGATAACTTCACTTCCAGAACATTATTCGCAATCAGAGAAAAAGCAGTTCGTATCAGGAATATTGCAGACGGATAATTGAATTAAATCATAGTACTTCTTGGTGAAAGGGATTTGAAATTTTTGTGTGTTTTGCAAACACATACGTTGTGCGTTCCCCTCTGCCCTGCTGAAAAGATGGACGCAGTTTGCGGAATTTGGAATGAGAAATTTTAGCTTCGGGATAAGCGACCCTTACACGAGTCATTAAAAATGTCATTACTATAAAATACTATCATTTTAATGAACGTGTAATGGTGTACTAATGACGAGATTTCTAACAAATTTGAAATACATCATTACTAAGTTACATTAAAAATGACATTTTTAATGCTCGTGTAAGGGCCGCTATAGTCTTTCCTGAATTTTTCATGCATTTCATTCAAATTAAATAACAGCAATTTTTTTGCACATGGATACGTGTACCGTTTTCAACAACCGTAACGAAATCTGCCATTTCTGGCAAGACACGATTATTCTCTTCGAATGAATAAAATGCTTAGACATTTTCAACTATCCAATCTGGTATTTTCCTGCCTCGTTTTTTAATAGGTCGTGACCGTCATTGATCGTTAGTTTTTTAGCACGACGTGCCATTCGGCGTGAAACTTGTAATTATCTTTACATTTTTTTATGATCCAGTTTGGCGGAATTGTATTTTGTCTAAATTTGTATTTGCCTCCTTCTTTGATATTATTGTTACAAGTTTTTGGTCCCGTTCTGAGGTTTGTATAATTTCAGGAAAATTCAGTTTATTATCTGAACATAGTTTTGATAAGCGCGAGATTTTAATTTTCGGTTCACCAACTTCCGCCAAAAACGTATTAATTTTTTCCATTTTCATATTCTTCTTTGGAAAGATTAAAAAGTTCGTCGTCACAAAGCTCTTCTTCTACATCGACAGGATCAATCTTTTCTTCTTCTAGAGGCGTATCAGGAAAAAAACTGCATTATCACTTCTGTATATATCCCTCCGACTATTATTGCATATATGCAATCCCACAAGATGTTTAAATTTGTTGTTCCATTTGATTGAAACAATAAGAAGGGTTTTCGTATGCATTTGTGATCTATTTTACGCAGGGGATTACAACACTTGTTAGGACGACCCATCACATCGGTTGAAAAAACGTAAAATAAAGTAAATCGATTTCCTAAAAATATTACACAGGGTGACCCCTTAATACAATCAAATGCATGAATTTATATTTTACCTGAGACTACAGAAAAATCAATGTTTATTTCATGCTTTACTGCACTTATTTATAATGCGCGAGCAAAATTCCATGAATAGTTTCTCAGTAATACAAATTAATGACACTTAGAACAAAGAAACAAATTGTAATGTGCACGCACAAGAGATTGCTGTGAGACTAACTGACTAGAACTCGTCATCAGGGAATTGTGTTGGAATATATACAAGTCAAAACGTGTCGCAGCTCGCTTTGGTCGCACCCTACCGAGCCCTGCCGTTTCGCTCAAGCGGTGCATGTTTTATGCGGCGCTCGCACACAAAATATCAAATATTTTAAAAACTTTCTGGTTGCTCAAGAAATGTTTTTCTGATTATGAAAATTCATAACATATGAAACATTTTCCATGTTGAACGCAACAAACATCACACCGAGAAGGTGGTTTATATTCAATTTGTTTAAAAAATGTTAATAAAAAGTTAGGTAAAATTCAACATATAAAAAAAAAATTGGACAAAAACAGTTTTTTATCAACTCGCAAAGTTTCGTACAACTCGAATAAAAACTCTAGTGTCAGAACGCATTACAATAAAAAGTTGTCTAAAAGTTTATATAACTAAAAAGATTATAAAAATTGCGAATATCGATGAAATATTTTACGAATACGTTTGTGGATACTAGAGCTATAAAATAAGAACACTTACTTCAAAATCCGTTACGTTGCGAAAAATGGGGGGGATGCATACATTTGGGAAATTGGTGTAACTTCGTCGGCTATAAACAAATACAAATCAAGAAAAACAATGTTTGGTGTTGGTTCCTAAACAAGATCAATCTAATAAGACTCTCGTGCAATCGCAGATTCAAAAGTTTGACGATTGATTGAACTGTTTAATTGTAGATCATCAGAAATTTTGGTTGCCTTGTTCCACATCAATGGCTCGAACAACTCTATTGGGCTGATCCTTGTAGTTTTTGGGCAAATCACCTTATAAATCCGGAACTGGAAGTCGGATTCAGAAACCATCTTTCAATAAATAACTTCAATAATGCTAAAGTTCTGGATAGTTTTATATAAAACCATGGTTACATTTCGCACTTCTAAGAAGGGGAACGAGTCGGAAGCAGTACAAGAGACTCGTTACAAGGACTAAGACTTAGATTTTTATTACAGAAATCATACAAGAGAGTGATAGAAAATGATAGCGAACAAAGATACGCTTATGCGACCTAATTTATCTTCAAATTCCGTAGTAAATAGCCTGTGGAAACAGTTCAAAAAGCCATGAAGTTTCTTTCACTAGATGAGAAAAGGTTTTAATGGACTGCCATTTTAAAGCAGTTTAATGCACAATCCAGTAAAAATTATTTGATTCATATACTGCCCATACTCGCATATCAGTCTCATATCGATTTTCGCCAATTTTGAGTTAGCTTGAGGAATGGAGTCTTTCCTCAATATACTCTCAGAAATTGCAATGAAAGTTGAGGGTTTGTTCAGTAAAATAAAAAAAAATATCAACTCATTTCTGTGTCCCATATGCTAAAGTACCCGCATATCAGTCCCATTCAGTGCAAAATTTCAATAATTTCATTTGTTGCAATATTGGAACAGCAGTGTATTACCGATATTTCATGTAATAATACCAAGATTTAGCATTAGGGAGCAAAGCAAAGTCTTGGCATTACATTTCTTTCGTGGAATTTGGCCTTTCTGTTTCAACAGACTTCGCAGCCGATTCTTAGCGTACAGAATCATTGCATGTCTAGTACTATGGATGCTACTGACACTAAGAATCCTTCCAGGTCGGGGCTCGAACATACGACAGCTGGCTTGTAAGACCACCGTCCTATGCATTGAACCGCCAACCCGGGACCAGCGTTAGGGAGCACAATAAATAAAAAAAATCGGAAATAAACTTTTGATCGTCTTTTTCTCAACATGCCGATTTCCCATATGGGACTGATATGCAAGTATGGGCAGTATATAAAATGTAGTGTAGTACTCATATCACATTCAGATACCAGAAAACTATTATTTTAAATATTGGTTGGAGATTTTCAAAATTTTCATAAAAATCATTAGGATTCTTACCATAAAAACATGAACATTTATTTCAGAAAATCTGCATAGAAGTTCTTCTTATTCTGCACTTCTGGGTGGTGTCACCTCACTTGAATTGACACCGATTGATGGCACAGCAAGTTGGGCTATATTGTTAGTTAATTTTCGTTTCTTTTCACTGGACTACAAGAGAAAATCTCGATGCGTGACAACCTGGAGTCGCAAAAGTAAGGGTGAAAATCTTTTCTCGCGAAATACTCAAATTTTCACCGTGTTCACTCGTTGAGGGTTCCACCGGTTCAATGGCTGTAAAAACCACCAGCTACCGATAACATCGTGGGTGTGGCTTTGTGAGGCTTACAAAACGGGCATAGTTGACAGATTAATTTAAATCAAAATCATAATTCATTTTGCTTTGTAGTAAAAAATTGTAACCAACAAAATTTCCTACGAATGTTCAAAATTGAATTTTTCACACCGGGAATACACGTACATTGTTTGATTCTTTGGTCAATTCACGTAAACGAACTGATAACACACTATTCATTTTAGGGGATGTTCGCATAACATTCATTTTCGTCACGTATAATATTCAATTTGACATTTGGAACTATTTTACGTGATTTTACAAGTGATTGGAATGTGAATTTTTATTTGTGTGTCAAGATAATGAGCACGCTTACTTGTGGTTCTAAAGAATTGGATCAAAAGTCGCACTGTTTCGTAAAAACCATACCTGCCCAAAATTGAATACAACGGGTATTACGACATTTTGGGTAAATATGCTTCTCGAAAAGTTTGAGTGGATATTACTCCCTTTTGTTGACATTTGTAAATGAGTATAAAGTACCAAAGACATTGAAAATCTACAGGGTCCGCCATCTAACATTTATTTTTGAACTAGCGGTTATTTCGACATTGGTAACCTCAATGTCACTTCTGATTTGACAGAAACTTAGTTGTATCCTTAGGATCGTATCACATTCAATAGTCCTGTACACTTACGTACGAGTCGGATGCGAAGTCTGTTGAAACAGAAGGTAAAGTTTCACATCGAAATGTAGTCTCTTGTCTCTGCTTTGTGTGTGCCGAATGAAAATTAAATGGAATGAAACAATTGTAATTTTGATAACTTGAAGTAAAGTAAACCCTTTCCGTTATTCTGTTAAGACTTTCTCTGTTATTCACAGATTTGCGTCTTGTTGCGTCTTCTTATCATTTTTTGAAATTGACAAAGGGAAATAAGGAACGATATGTAGGATCATATCTCTGAGTTGGTTTTAGCCTTCCTAACAACTCTCGAACAATGCTGGAAACTGCTGGGATTGAAGATTTATTGAATGTTTTGTGCATGGGAACTTTCATGTTGCCTGCCATCAATGCAAAAAGACAATTTTCGAAAAGCTTTCAAATATTAATTGGATAAAAAATTAAAGTCAATATTGACAAAAAATTACTAGATTCGGGTATTTTAAAGTTGCATAGGGTTGTCAACAAATAAAATTTTTAAATATTAACTAGATGAAAAGGGAAGTCAATGGTGATCGGAAATTCCTATATTAAAGTATTCTCCAGGTTCATAGAGTTGCCAACCAATGAAAATTAACCAATTTTTGAAAACATTCATATATTATTTGGATGAAAAGATAAGTCAATAGTGATGAATAATCTCTAGAATAATTTATTTTCAATTTGCAAGGGTTCCAGACAAGTTTTCAAAAATTTGATGCAAAAGGAAGTCTATATTGATTGAAAATCACAAGATCCAGTTATTTTAAGGCAATTAACAAAAAATGGCTTATGGAAAATACAAAACATAATTGAGTAAAAGAGTAAAAAAATACAGGATTGATAACGAAGACATTGAAAATGAAATGTTCAAATCCATTTAAACTTGAAAAATTTACTTTTGAATTTAAAACACCTTCTGCGATATTTGTTGCGTTCAACATGGAAAATGTTGCATATGTTATGAATTTTCATAATCAGAAAAACATTTTTGAGCAACCAGAAAGTTTTAAGAATATTTGATATTTTATGTGCTAGCGCCGCATAAAACGTGCACCGCTTGAACGAAACGGCAGGGCTCGGTAGGGTGCGACCATAGCGAGCTGCGACACGTTTTGACTTGTATAGAAAAGGCATGCTACTATCAAATTATTTATTTATTTCAAAATTTATGATGGTGTATTACATAGTGTTACACGCTTGCTTCTAGATTTCTTTTTTATTTGTGTTTGAAACAGAACATTGGCTACAGATTTTGTGTCTTCTGAAAAAAATGTACGTTGTATTTGTCCTTCGTTTATTGGATTGTAATGATGGAATGCACGCGTATTTTTAATTGTCAATGCATTTTCGTCAGTCGTATAAAAGGCAAAAAAGATTTTTTTGAAGAACGTTTGCGCCCACTGATAAAGATTTTGTGCGGTCGTAATACGATTTTTATTGACTCTCTGTAAACTAGCTCTATACGCCTGTCTTTTAACGCTTCCTCCGATACCATCACAAGCACCTTTTCCATGTGACGACGTAAAAAAATTCCATTCTGCTTTTATTCCGAAATCTTTTTCATGAAGTGACAAATTAATAAAAATATACTTGTTTTTATACTGCGTAGCAGCTCCATCGTAAAAATAATAAATTTTTTGATATCATAATTTGGTAATGCAGATTTTAAGTAATCAATTAATTTTTAATGAACAAATGTACGGAACTTGTGTCATGAGAAGTTTTCTCTGATATTATCACAAAATTTAGATTTTTTACTTGATCGTCTTTGCGATAGTAGATAATGAACGGATGCAAAGTTGCCTGGTTTTTAGTCCAATGATGAGACTGGATTGCGTTTTGAATGTAGAAAGAATAATTTTCGGCAAAATCTAAACTGACAACTAATTCCCCTTCTTCTATTTTTTCCTTCATCCTTTTGAAATAGGATGCTTGTGACCTCGCCAAAAAATCATGTTTCCACAAAACAGGCATTTCTAGCTGAATTTCATTTAAGAATTCACCAACTGATTTACTTTATTTACGGTTATTTCACACCTGAAAAGATAAGTTTAACGACGTGAACATTAATAGTACATTACATAACTAGGACTCAAAGTGCGAGATTAATTTTCAAGGTGAAACCGAGAAAATATATCACACGAAAGGAAATTCATCTTTGCGTCCAAAGCACGGACGATATTTTGTGTGTCGGCAGCGAACACTTCGGCATGCAAATTGCAGTTTTCCATCGCGAGGCATAAAATATCATTTAAACCCAAATTTGCAGTGATTAAATTACCTATATGTGCTATTCCTAAAACTGTATTTTATCATCGAAATACAATTTTCTCGAAATAATTGAGACAATTCTTTTGTGATAACTTCACTTCCAGAACATTATTCGCAATCAGAGAAAAAGCAGTTCGTATCAGGAATATTGCAGACGGATAATTGAATTAAATCATAGTACTTCTTGGTGAAAGGGATTTGAAATTTTTGTGTGTTTTGCAAACACATACGTTGTGCGTTCCCCTCTGCCCTGCTGAAAAGATGGACGCAGTTTGCGGAATTTGGAATGAGAAATTTTAGCTTCGGGATAAGCGACCCTTACACGAGTCATTAAAAATGTCATTACTATAAAATACTATCATTTTAATGAACGTGTAATGGTGTACTAATGACGAGATTTCTAACAAATTTGAAATACATCATTACTAAGTTACATTAAAAATGACATTTTTAATGCTCGTGTAAGGGCCGCTATAGTCTTTCCTGAATTTTTCATGCATTTCATTCAAATTAAATAACAGCAATTTTTTTGCACATGGATACGTGTACCGTTTTCAACAACCGTAACGAAATCTGCCATTTCTGGCAAGACACGATTATTCTCTTCGAATGAATAAAATGCTTAGACATTTTCAACTATCCAATCTGGTATTTTCCTGCCTCGTTTTTTAATAGGTCGTGACCGTCATTGATCGTTAGTTTTTTAGCACGACGTGCCATTCGGCGTGAAACTTGTAATTATCTTTACATTTTTTTATGATCCAGTTTGGCGGAATTGTATTTTGTCTAAATTTGTATTTGCCTCCTTCTTTGATATTATTGTTACAAGTTTTTGGTCCCGTTCTGAGGTTTGTATAATTTCAGGAAAATTCAGTTTATTATCTGAACATAGTTTTGATAAGCGCGAGATTTTAATTTTCGGTTCACCAACTTCCGCCAAAAACGTATTAATTTTTTCCATTTTCATATTCTTCTTTGGAAAGATTAAAAAGTTCGTCGTCACAAAGCTCTTCTTCTACATCGACAGGATCAATCTTTTCTTCTTCTAGAGGCGTATCAGGAAAAAAACTGCATTATCACTTCTGTATATATCCCTCCGACTATTATTGCATATATGCAATCCCACAAGATGTTTAAATTTGTTGTTCCATTTGATTGAAACAATAAGAAGGGTTTTCGTATGCATTTGTGATCTATTTTACGCAGGGGATTACAACACTTGTTAGGACGACCCATCACATCGGTTGAAAAAACGTAAAATAAAGTAAATCGATTTCCTAAAAATATTACACAGGGTGACCCCTTAATACAATCAAATGCATGAATTTATATTTTACCTGAGACTACAGAAAAATCAATGTTTATTTCATGCTTTACTGCACTTATTTATAATGCGCGAGCAAAATTCCATGAATAGTTTCTCAGTAATACAAATTAATGACACTTAGAACAAAGAAACAAATTGTAATGTGCACGCACAAGAGATTGCTGTGAGACTAACTGACTAGAACTCGTCATCAGGGAATTGTGTTGGAATATATACAAGTCAAAACGTGTCGCAGCTCGCTTTGGTCGCACCCTACCGAGCCCTGCCGTTTCGCTCAAGCGGTGCATGTTTTATGCGGCGCTCGCACACAAAATATCAAATATTTTAAAAACTTTCTGGTTGCTCAAGAAATGTTTTTCTGATTATGAAAATTCATAACATATGAAACATTTTCCATGTTGAACGCAACAAACATCACACCGAGAAGGTGGTTTATATTCAATTTGTTTAAAAAATGTTAATAAAAAGTTAGGTAAAATTCAACATATAAAAAAAAAAAATTGGACAAAAACAGTTTTTTATCAACTCGCAAAGTTTCGTACAACTCGAATAAAAACTCTAGTGTCAGAACGCATTACAATAAAAAGTTGTCTAAAAGTTTATATAACTAAAAAGATTATAAAAATTGCGAATATCGATGAAATATTTTACGAATACGTTTGTGGATACTAGAGCTATAAAATAAGAACACTTACTTCAAAATCCGTTACGTTGCGAAAAATGGGGGGGATGCATACATTTGGGAAATTGGTGTAACTTCGTCGGCTATAAACAAATACAAATCAAGAAAAACAATGTTTGGTGTTGGTTCCTAAACAAGATCAATCTAATAAGACTCTCGTGCAATCGCAGATTCAAAAGTTTGACGATTGATTGAACTGTTTAATTGTAGATC
The DNA here is from genome assembly GCF_030247185.1 of Malaya genurostris. Taxonomy (NCBI): domain Eukaryota; kingdom Metazoa; phylum Arthropoda; class Insecta; order Diptera; family Culicidae; genus Malaya; species Malaya genurostris. The sequence goes on from NC_080572.1 coordinate 51,406,159, forward strand.
ATCAGAAATTTTGGTTGCCTTGTTCCACATCAATGGCTCGAACAACTCTATTGGGCTGATCCTTGTAGTTTTTGGGCAAATCACCTTATAAATCCGGAACTGGAAGTCGGATTCAGAAACCATCTTTCAATAAATAACTTCAATAATGCTAAAGTTCTGGATAGTTTTATATAAAACCATGGTTACATTTCGCACTTCTAAGAAGGGGAACGAGTCGGAAGCAGTACAAGAGACTCGTTACAAGGACTAAGACTTAGATTTTTATTACAGAAATCATACAAGAGAGTGATAGAAAATGATAGCGAACAAAGATACGCTTATGCGACCTAATTTATCTTCAAATTCCGTAGTAAATAGCCTGTGGAAACAGTTCAAAAAGCCATGAAGTTTCTTTCACTAGATGAGAAAAGGTTTTAATGGACTGCCATTTTAAAGCAGTTTAATGCACAATCCAGTAAAAATTATTTGATTCATATACTGCCCATACTCGCATATCAGTCTCATATCGATTTTCGCCAATTTTGAGTTAGCTTGAGGAATGGAGTCTTTCCTCAATATACTCTCAGAAATTGCAATGAAAGTTGAGGGTTTGTTCAGTAAAATAAAAAAAAATATCAACTCATTTCTGTGTCCCATATGCTAAAGTACCCGCATATCAGTCCCATTCAGTGCAAAATTTCAATAATTTCATTTGTTGCAATATTGGAACAGCAGTGTATTACCGATATTTCATGTAATAATACCAAGATTTAGCATTAGGGAGCAAAGCAAAGTCTTGGCATTACATTTCTTTCGTGGAATTTGGCCTTTCTGTTTCAACAGACTTCGCAGCCGATTCTTAGCGTACAGAATCATTGCATGTCTAGTACTATGGATGCTACTGACACTAAGAATCCTTCCAGGTCGGGGCTCGAACATACGACAGCTGGCTTGTAAGACCACCGTCCTATGCATTGAACCGCCAACCCGGGACCAGCGTTAGGGAGCACAATAAATAAAAAAAATCGGAAATAAACTTTTGATCGTCTTTTTCTCAACATGCCGATTTCCCATATGGGACTGATATGCAAGTATGGGCAGTATATAAAATGTAGTGTAGTACTCATATCACATTCAGATACCAGAAAACTATTATTTTAAATATTGGTTGGAGATTTTCAAAATTTTCATAAAAATCATTAGGATTCTTACCATAAAAACATGAACATTTATTTCAGAAAATCTGCATAGAAGTTCTTCTTATTCTGCACTTCTGGGTGGTGTCACCTCACTTGAATTGACACCGATTGATGGCACAGCAAGTTGGGCTATATTGTTAGTTAATTTTCGTTTCTTTTCACTGGACTACAAGAGAAAATCTCGATGCGTGACAACCTGGAGTCGCAAAAGTAAGGGTGAAAATCTTTTCTCGCGAAATACTCAAATTTTCACCGTGTTCACTCGTTGAGGGTTCCACCGGTTCAATGGCTGTAAAAACCACCAGCTACCGATAACATCGTGGGTGTGGCTTTGTGAGGCTTACAAAACGGGCATAGTTGACAGATTAATTTAAATCAAAATCATAATTCATTTTGCTTTGTAGTAAAAAATTGTAACCAACAAAATTTCCTACGAATGTTCAAAATTGAATTTTTCACACCGGGAATACACGTACATTGTTTGATTCTTTGGTCAATTCACGTAAACGAACTGATAACACACTATTCATTTTAGGGGATGTTCGCATAACATTCATTTTCGTCACGTATAATATTCAATTTGACATTTGGAACTATTTTACGTGATTTTACAAGTGATTGGAATGTGAATTTTTATTTGTGTGTCAAGATAATGAGCACGCTTACTTGTGGTTCTAAAGAATTGGATCAAAAGTCGCACTGTTTCGTAAAAACCATACCTGCCCAAAATTGAATACAACGGGTATTACGACATTTTGGGTAAATATGCTTCTCGAAAAGTTTGAGTGGATATTACTCCCTTTTGTTGACATTTGTAAATGAGTATAAAGTACCAAAGACATTGAAAATCTACAGGGTCCGCCATCTAACATTTATTTTTGAACTAGCGGTTATTTCGACATTGGTAACCTCAATGTCACTTCTGATTTGACAGAAACTTAGTTGTATCCTTCCGCTGAACGAAAATGGTTGTGTATACGCTTGAGGACCGCGTGAAAATAGTGCAGTTTTACTTTCAAAATCATGGTAATGTTGCGGAATGTGTGCAAAAAAATCATCTTCTCGGATGAGGCACATTTTCATCTCGGCGGGTATGTTAATAAGCGAAATTGTCGCATCTGGGGACGGAAAACCCGCACGTCATCATGGTGAAGCCGATCTCAGAGAGTGACGGTTTGGTGCGGATTTTTGTCTGGCGGCATCATTGGGCCTTTTTTCTTAGAAAATGAGGCAGGAGCCGCCGCCACGGTCAATGGCGAGCGGTACCGCGTCATCATTAGCGATTGGTTCTTCTCGTTACTTGAAGAGGAGGACTTGGACACCTTTTGGTTCTAACAAGACGGCGCTCCGTGCCACACAGCCAACGCTACGATCGATCATCTGTGCACAGTCTTCGAAGATCGAATTATCAGTCGAAATTCGGATGTCGTTTGGCCGCCTCGGAGCTGTGATTTGACACCGTTAGACTATTATCTTTGAGCGGCTGTCAAAGATAAGTGTTATGTGGACAAGCCAGAGACAATTCAAGCCTTGAAGGATAAAATTCGTGCATTCATAGCTGAAATAAAGCTGCATACAATCGAAAATGTATTAAAAAGCTGGACCGACCGTATGGCGTACTGCAAGGCCAGCCGAGGCAGCCATTTGAATGAAATAATATTCCACAATTACCTGGAAGGATTGTACTTTAATATTAAAAACTATATTTTAAATTCGGATGAACCGTTTGTTTTTTTTTTTTGCATGTTTAAAAAAAAGTTACATTACATTATTCATACTTCACAGTGTATTTATATGTTTAAAAGTAAACAAGCATTTTAATGTATTTTTCTTACCAACTAGAGCCTGATACGGCTCGATATCTAAAACACTTTATTTTTTCCATACTGAATTTTGGAAAAATTTTTACTACTCATTCGGGTCGGGCACGGGTACAGGTAATTTTTAATCGGGTACGGGTCGGGTAGGGGTAAAATTTTTTATTTTTTTTCGGGTACGGGTCGGGTACGGGTAATTTCTTTTTATTATTGATCGGGTACGGGTCGGGTACGGGTAATTTTTTAAATTTTTTATCGGGTACGGGTAAATTTTTTTGCTGATCACTCGGGTACGGGTCGGATTCGGGTATAAGAATTTCTATACCCGACCATCTCTACTACACAACTCCCAGCGAACTTTGTAGTATTCTACGATGTTTCGTGTTTTTACAAAATCTAACGATCATCAAGGATAAATCTTAAATATTTGTTGAAATTCACCTTGTGGTATAATGATGCCTCATATGACTAATACTCTAATGAAAAAGCTCTTCAAAAAACTGTTCATTGAACAGAAACAGGAAAGTTTGTTCGGATGTAAACTAGCATAACCAACAAATCGGAACAGTTTTGAGTGCAATTGCACAGTTTTCTTCCCAAATTTGCATCGCCGCTCATAAAAATCGTTTGAAATTTTAAACACTCATCAACCTGTAGTTTTGTGATTTCCGTGAAGGACCGTAAGACCTTTCATTTGAATCTAAGCTTGAACAAAAGTATACGGTCTTTTGATCCATAGATTGCGAAGAATTTTATTTTAATTCGATCTCCAATCTCCGATTCCGAAATTATAAGGTGAAGAAAATTTAAAACACCCATCCGTCATGTGATTGACGCGGGAAAAATGTAAAAATTTAGCGAAGCATAGTACCTTCAGTTAGCGAAGCATAGTTAACTTCCATTCAACAACACGATATGAATACGTTATTTGCATTTGAATAACTGAAACATGTTCATTCTGGGCTGGAAACATACACAAAACTCGCTAGTAACTGTAAAAAAGGCAATACAGTGCTACTTTGTATTAATTATAGTAGAAAATTTCTTTAGTTGAGCAAGCGATAACTTTCTTTGTCCGCCTAACTTTGAAACAACCATCAGCGGAAGCGAAATGATGGATCACCTTCGGTGGCTAGGAAAAAACCTCTTACCCATAATGGGACAAACTTATAAGCCCATTCATTGTTCCTCGTCTATTGCCGTAAACATCAATTATCGCCTCATTCTGGCGTGGCAGCTTACCTACATTTAGTGGCAGGAGATTAGCTGCAGACGGTCTGCTCGGTGCAAAGTCTAATAATAACATTATAAATGTGTTCAGTCCATTATGATCAACTTTTTTTTCATTCACCCAGTTCGCTCAGTGAAAGTTATTTACCTACTCTAAGTAGGATGGAAGTAATTCAATTTTCCTAATGGACCTAAAGCTGACGTTCCACTTTACCAACTTGTCAGTCTCAACTTACTATCCTCTGGCTGACAATTTTAGTGCACGGGGAATCTGTTTTCATTTTGCATTTCATGACATTTGCATTTTGACATTAGTTTTTTCTCCGTTCCGAAAATAATATAAATCAACAAATCGTTAAAAATTATTTTAAATTTTAGATAGTGAGAGCCTTCAAATTACTAATATCTCATCGTCTAGCGCGTTAAAAACTATAATAGGGGTAGCTGATGAGAAAATGACTGTGGAGCGAAAATGGCCACTCGCAATAATTCGAACACTAAATGTAATATCCCATCCGATAAGCATTCATTTCATTATTTCTTTCTGTGTACGTTTTTCAAATGTTATTTTCTAGTTGAGCAGTTTCGCATCATACGATTCACAACGTATTTCGTCAACATACATAAGAGTTTGTTAGATTTACGCAAACAAAACCAGTAATCTGTGAGTAATTTGTCCTTAAGCATGGTACTTTGTATATCTACAGTTACTCATAATTATAAATCAGGCTTTGGAGCTTATTGAAAGTTTCGTAGAATTTTCCTGTACTCAATTAGAGTTCTCGACACTGTACCCAAAGGTAACTGTAGGTCAAATAATACCGCATATTTCAGTTCCGGTTTTGGTATGTTTTATTTCTCAATTAAGCAGTTCTATTAGATCAGGTAACATAACTCTAGAACAATTCATAACAACTTAACTATTCAAATGATGCAATATTTCATTCGTGCAGAATTTTACAGGCTCCGAGTGTAATTTGCACGTGGCAACCAACTGCCTCTATATGGATTTATATGTATCAATTATTCATTAGACAGATATGCGCTTCTGTCGCTCAATCCATTAACTGACGTGCTTTGTGATCTGATGTTTCTCGGTTCAAGTCGCGTTGTTGCTATCGATATTGTGTTTTTGCCTTTCTCTATAGAAAGGTATTAGAATTGCTGGAAAAACCGACTGTCGAACGGAGCCTCGGAGACTCATAGTGTTATATACCATTCGACTCAGTTCGACGAGATCGGAAAATGTCTGTGTGTGTGTGTATGTGTGTGTACACTTTTCGAAGATATTTGAACGCGCTCAATTTTCTCAGAGATGGCTGAACCGATTTTATCAAACTTGGGCTCGTTTGAAAGCTACTGTCGGGCCATTGATCAAGTTCGAAGAGCAAATGGCTGTGACTTTTGGTTCCGGAGATATGATTGTATAAGTGACGTAACCGACAAAAAGCGTTGTATTTTAACGCGCTCAATTTTCTCAGAGATGGCTTAACCGATTTTAACAAACTTGGGCTCGTTTGAAAGCTACTGTCGGGCCATTGGTCAAATTCGAAGATCAAATGGTTGTGACTTTTGGTTCCAGATATATGATGGTATATGTGACGTAACCGACAAAACACGTTGATTTTTACCGCTCTTATATATAAGGGTGCCAAAATTTTGGGATCACCTCTATTTACGTTAAGCTCTAGTGCTCAAAAGTTTAGGCACCTCGATAAAGCCTTCATGCAAAATTTGAGCTAAATCGGACATGCGTAAGGGATGCTGCCTGGTGGTAAAGGTTTGACAATTTTCGATCTGGAAAAAGCACCATGTGGTGGTGATGGTGATTTTTCAAGATATATGAAAATTCCACTAAGTGGACTGAGAAGGGTTTTTTTAGATTAGCATCACTGTTCTCATACAAATAAGCAACGCAAATATCAAGCACTAGTTTGGAAAAATGATGCTGACTGTATGACATAAAAACTGAAGCATGCTTTTGTGAACTACTCGAATCAATCTAAATCAATTGGTGTCAAAATTAGTATCCGAAATTATTTAATAAAAGTATGAAATATATTTTCATGAGACTGTTATGAAAGAAGACAAAGGCATTATCACACCACTAGGTGGATTAAGAAGGGTTTTTTTTTCTTTTTGTTTTCATTTTATTTCAAGATTTTCTCAAATCACACAATTCTACATGTTCTTGAATATAAATATGTGAAACACGACACTTCTTTTATGTGCATCTTCTGAGATGTAAAATTACAAGATTTTATCGAGCTGCACTCCAAAAAATTTTGAATTTTACAGGTGACTTAATCCTTCATACGATGTAATTCATAAAGACCTAATTTGTCAAATGCCGGAAAATTTTATTTGTAATGACTTAATGTTAGATGAGCTTGAATTTTACTGGTTTCGACTGCAACTTGCGTTCTGCTAGCAGGTTCGACTGTATAAATTTAAATGCACCTTTCACCAGCCAAACAGATGCATGCTTCTGTGGCTCAGTCGATTAACAGACGTACTTGCGATCTAATGATTCTGGGTTCAAGTCGCGGTGGTTTTGCTATCCAGTATTCTTTTTTTTTTATTTCAATGAATATCATGTCATGGAGTCTTAGACACAATATTAAATGTTCTTTGACGTAAATTTGCGTGAACTGCGACGCTCCATTTATGTGCATCTAATAAGATGTAAAATCACAGGGATTTTTTTAAGTGTGTAGCCAATTCCACAAGAAATGCCGATAGGCGTAACTTCATAATTCACGCAAAGAGTATAGAAATAAACACATCGAAAAAAGGCATAGACGACGACATGACCTGTCACTCGCCTATAAAATTTGTAATTTAACTTCCCCTCAGTACCTTGTGTCAAAAAAAAATCTCTTGAATTTTGTTGGAAACTGGTAACCAAAACAAAACTAATGTTGTTTTTGAATAAGTTTTTGAATCCTTCACCGTGATTACCAGCTTCGATCATGAAAACGAGACGAATAATCGAGTGAACACGTTGTATCGTGTTAGTAGGGTGAAAAATTTAGTATTTCACGAGAAAGAAACGATTTTTATCCGTACTTTGGCGACTCGACGTTGTCACGCACCGAGGTTTTCACTTGTAGTCCAGTGGAAAGAAAGTCAATTGGGCTATAAATGGAAATTACACACCCAGAAAAAAATCGTGTAAATATACGTCTTCTGAGACCGACATATATGAGCATCAAAAATGACTCAATTTTACAGGAAATATAACTTATATTTAAAGTATTCTGACACATTTTTTAGTGCTAAAACATGTAAATCCACACGTTTGTTTGAAAGGAGAGGAATGTTTGACGAATATTTATATTATTATTGTAAAATTCAGTCGTTTCGTGGATTACGTTCTTATGAATTGTGTCATATGCAGATTTACGTCATCTGTAAATTTCATAATTTTTTGCTGTGTAGTTTCTCCCTAGGACTGAACCTGAAATATGTTAAAACACTTTGCGAGCCAGTTTTGGACCAGATCAGGATTGGTTGAAAATTTGATAAGAGTGTACAATGTAGAAATTAATTTTACTGCAGGTTGATAAAACCTTTAGAACTAACATCTGCTCAAAACAAATCCAGAGCTATATTTGATACTGAATTAAAAACAATCAAAATGTTTTGAAATGAGAGAAAACTACATTTAATACGGAGAGGTGCTTTTCAGACCGCATAACTAATTCTATTGGCAATAGTGCTCGCAAGGATTGTATTATTCATAATAGAGAGCAACCGGAATAAAAAGACAAATATTTTTTCTGAAAAAAGTTATCGGTTGTCAGATCCTGTCCTACATACTAAAACAAATCCTGTGAATCTACATCTTATTAGATGCACATAAATGGAGCGTCGCAGCTCACGCAAATTTACGTAGAAGAAAATTTAATATTGTGTCTAAAACTCCATGACATGAAATTCATTGAAATAAAAAAAAAATAGAACACTGATAGTAACCGCCGCGACTTGAACCAAAAATCATTGGATCGCAAGTACGTCTGTTAATCGGCTGAGCCACAGAAGCATGCATCTGTTTGGCTGGTAAAAGGTGCATTTAAATTCATACAATCGCACCTGCTAGCAGAACGCAAGTTACAGTCGAAACCAGTAAAATTCAAGCTCATCTAACATTAAGTCATTACAAATAAAATTTTCCGTCATTTGACAAATTAGGTCTTTATGAATTGCATCGTATGACGAATTAAGTCACCTGTAAAATTCAAATTTTGTAGAGTGTAGGTTTCTCCTAGCAATTAAAGTATCGCTCTGTTTGTTGGCTTGCAATACTAAGAGCGAAACTTACGATAACAAACGGAATCATAGTTTCGCCTTTCATAATTTTCTGTACTACCAAGATTGAGATTTTCACAAAATCAAAATTTGACGACTAAATCGTTTGATTTTAAAGCATTTGTCTGTGGAAAATAAAAATTCGAATTAATATTTTGCTGGTTTATTGATTCTTTTCGGTGAGAGTTAAAAAACCTTCATTTTTGATTTTTGAACAGCATAACATTTCGCCTTACTGTTCTTCAGTCATCGTCGGACGCATTTACTAAAATATCCGTATCAAACCCGAGTGGGCGAAAAATGTTCATTCAAAATTCCATGTGAAATTCAGTTTGAAATCAGAATCAATGCGAACTCCAGTGCAACAACTGATTCCCAATAAATTTCACCTTCAATCGATTGGTTTGAAAATCTGTACGAATTGAGTGAGAAAAAGCGAGCTGAATTGTCAATTCGTTTTCTTCTTCTTCTTCTGTCACAAGATGATCGTTAATCCCTATTATCTTTCTCCGGATAGAACCACCCTACATGTCGTGTGAATTCCGGCTAAAAATCATAACCAAGAATAGATCCACTGGGTTCCTAATTCCATGTCTTTAAAGGCGATAATTGCAGGATTTTCTTTTTTCCCTCAGTTATCATCTTTATTTAGCAGGAAGTTTTTTTTTCAAATGAATTTTATCATAATTTTACGGTAAAATTTCTTTTGTCTATTTCCATCTAGAACTGAGAAAAGTTTCATTCGGTTTTTTTTCTTCTTCAATGTTATTGCTAACTCCAATGGAAAAGGTTACGTATCACACTTTCTTGGCAGCCGACTGCCCAGATCTACCAACACAACCAATTAACTATTTTTCGTGGTAAATATTAATAATATAATGGAAGTAGTATACAATTAGGACACGCATGAAGTCTGCAGATATTTTTTTTAGTTATTTAAAATGGTTTAATATAATCTATAGATTACTGAATACACGTACATTATCGGTTAAATAGAGCTTTTGGATGATTTCAATATGTTACCATAATAATTCAACTATTTGGTCTAAATCCTATTCACTCGTTTATTCTGTAGCCATAAATATCGTTTAGAAAAATTTAGGGAAGTTTATTTCGTTCCGCGATACGGTTTAAAATTTTCCTTCAGTTTCCAAAATAAGAACTGTGAATCAAAAGGGAGCGGGTCATATCGCCGAAAGCCATTTCGCCGAAAGTCGTTTCGCCGAATGCCATTTCGCCGAAAGTCGTTTCGCCGAATAGGTCATTTCGCCGAAAGTCGTTTCGCCGAAAGGGTCATTTCGCCGAAAGGGTAATTTTGCCGTAAGGGTCATATCTCCTGCATGTTATGTCTCCTGTATAACTGATGTGGCGCAGCCACATAACCGAAGCCAGCTGAGTCGGCCGCCGACCCGCCGTCGGAAGCGGCGGCCTCTTGCATACAAACCTGTAACCGCCTCGTTTGCCCGGTCTACTCAAAGCTAGGTTTCTTTGCTTTAGTTAGGTCCGAACGAGCGGTAGCGAGGTCGGACAGAACATGAACTAAAACGATGTGGCGTAGCCGCATTAGTATTTTATCATTTTCACTTAACAAACGGAAAATACCACCTACATTTGCCTGGTAGATACACCTATGCTATTGCTTTGATGCTTACTAGCTAATAGTCAACAAGTTTTCTTGGAAACTACTTTCTGAGGTTCATGAATCAATCCTTATTCAAGAGTACAACAATCAATCATTATTCAAGAAGTACAATGGTAAGTTAACAAAACGGGCGTTAACGCTATCATCTTTCGTTTGTCTTTAATTTAAATCAATTCTAATTACGATTTCAAGACGATTTCAGGATTCGGCGAAATGACCCTTCCGGCGAAATGACTTTCGGCGAAACGAACTTCGGCGAAATGGCTTTCGGCGAAATGACCCTGATCCAATCAAAACATTCTGGGACTTCAGTATCGGATATAGTTGAAACTTTCACTCGGGAAGTCCATAAGTTTTTAAACTGGTACATGCTAAGTCGCGCGCGTATGCCACCAATATTGAAATTTAAACTAACAAATATCCTTCACCCGTGACACTTTTGGAGTGTGCAATAATAGATACGGCCTCTAGTAACAACAAATATTGGAATAACATCCCTTCCCATTCCTTAGGAAATCTAGGTTCGGGCCTGGCCGGAAGATTTTCAATATATTTAAGTTTATTTGCCTGTAGTACAGTAATATCGTACTGGTGATGTGATGATGTTAATGAAAACTTCAAATAACATTTACATGCATCGATGCAAAGAGAGGAATTGATTCCATTCAATTCCTCTATATTTAGAAGTCTGATATTTCGCCACAAATGTCACTTGGAATTAAATAGAAATATTTTTTCTTAAAGACAGTAAAATGAACATAAAACAAAATCTCGTCGGCGGCAAAGTAGAAGGGATAAAAGAGACTTGTGATCAGTGTGCGTGTTCTGTTGAATTTGTTTCCGTATATATAGGACTGTAAGTAAATGCCGTGGTGACCAAGTACAACGAAGCATGCTTGGTTTCTTCTAGTTAATTGGACTTCCTCTTCGTATCATATTAGTTTAATTAATTGATGAAACAATTTCTCCGGCAAGGAGTTAGCAATGGGCTCGAGTCCCGTCTCTACGATAATATTTTCGAGGTTTTCATTACATAACGAGGAAAGAAGATTGGAAAATTGACATATGAATGCAATGTCAATTTTTCAATCTTCTTTCCTCGTTAGATTTTGATCATATTTGAAACTAGATCAAGAGGTGTTAACAAAGTCTTAAACACGAATCTTAAAATTTTCGTTTTAAATCGAATCAAGTTCATTCCACTAATTGCTTAAAGAAGTAATTTTTGATGTACATACATGCTGTGACCAAAATTAAAATAAAATTAAATCTCAAAACATGGTAACTTAACTGGTCGCATTTCGATTGAAATAAATAGCTTATTATCCTATTGAATAAAGTTCGGTTTTATTCGGGCCCATGCACAAAATTTTCAAAACAGCTTGAAAAACTAATCGAACTTGTAGGCTATACACAGTTTTTCGAAATGTCCAATATGATACTTGCATCGATTTCTAGTGAAAGGTGAATGAGAAAGGCACCATTACACCACTAGATGGATTGAAACAGTTTTAAGATTAGTTTCTAATTTATATAAGATGAACTCGATTAATAATGAGAACAAATTTATCGCTTCAACCGAAATCGCAGAATGGTAGTAATGGTAGAGAAACTTAACGCTATAAAAATAACTACGTGCATCCAAAACTTTAACACAAGTTTAGCGAAGAGAAGAATATCGAAATCCATAACTTCAGTATGTACAATGATATAATTGCATACATTTGGGATATTGATGTAATTTCGTCGGCTACACAACAAATACAAATCAAGACAAACAAAGTCTATATTCTGGGTTCGCGTGTTCGGTGTTGGTTCCCAATAAAGATCAATATAAGCAGACTCTCGTGCAATTGCGGATTCGAATCATTAAAAATTTTGGTTGCCTTGTTCCCCATCAATGGATCAAACAACTCCATGGGGCTGATCCTTGTAGTTTTTATTGAAATCTGTTATTGATAATTTCCTAAGGCTAGAGTCAAATCTAATTAAGCACTTATGGTGCGAAATATCCTTTTTGATAATGAACTACGCGTTTGCAAAGTTTGACCAAAATCAAAATATACAAAAATTAAATTCAAGTAAATTATTGCTATTTTCGGCGGATCGGACTTTTTCAACCGTCTAGTTTATTGTTCGCATTCTATTATGTAAAGTCCAGAAAACCTACGTAGCCTTTCTCAATTTGTCCGATTTTCATCGATAGAACGATATTTTTGTGCATGTCCTCGTATCGGTTCATACAACAGGATGGTTATTTTTTAATATTTCACTTTACAGCCCACCGTCTGCTGCAACTTGCCATGAGTGTAAAACAATTTAATCGTTCCGGCAGCACATACCAACAGCCATCTAGAGCTAGAGTGAGACAACCACTAACTGTATGGTTTTGGGCTACTGTCGTGCACACAAATAACCAGTAGCCGAAGGAGGCCGGTGCATGTTCAATAACCTTGCATTGCATTTTTTTCAGTGCTGTTTTGCAACTAGAACAGCTTGGCATGGGCTGCCAGAGAGGGCGCTCAAAACCAGCCGATTTGTTGGCGATATTTCCAAATTTCCCTCTAATTGAAGTTTGTAAATCATTTACTTTACCCACTGCCTGGCCGGGTTCGAAACACGTAACACTGGTGCTGCTGCTGCTGGTGCTCGGTAGCGGCTAATGATCGTGCTGGAATTTGCGAATTGGGTCATTTGGCAAACGGCCACCCAGTGCCGGCGGTTTGGTTTCAGTGTTGGAGTGGTGCACCTGTGCCCAAACTAGTGAGCTCTAGCTGGATCAGCCCGATATGAAGGCTAAATGGGTTCTACGGGGTTCTACGAACCAAAATGCACGATAATCGATTTCTGCTAACTTGATTATTATATAATTCAGAAACGGAAGATAATATTGTATGGTATTTGGCTACTGTAAATGTACTTTAATAAAGCACGAAGAGGAATTGGTCATCCAGTCTACGTGAGTCAAGGAAAAATACAGAGAACTTTCTGCAAGTCCCTTTATTATCTTTATATTTGAAAACCACTATATGAAAAAATACAAAGTTGTGTACAAGACACGACCGATTGCGATGACATTAAAAATTTAGTAATTCGAACAATTACGAAATCATATTAATGGTACAGTTCACGATAGGTTCTTAACACGAGGAATAATATTTTCACATAATATTTCTACTGATTCGTAAAACAACTTTAATTTAGATGCTTTTTTTATGCATGCGTCATTCTAAAGAACTATTTCTATTATTTCCTATACTTTTGTTGTATCACATTGGTCTTATTATTAGTATTATGATTATAATTTTAATTATTGTATGTCTTTTACTAAGCCCAAATTTTAATCTGTATTTGTCGTTCGCAGGAGCTGATATCATGCTTTATAAGGGTCACAGTTTCAGTTTCAGCGAGCTAATGTTATTCGTATTCACAACGATCCGGTTATGTCTCTGACATCGCCCACCCGCCTTCTATCCATTTCACAGTTAGTGCCGTGAAATTTCCCTGGCCCTGTCCTGCGGTAATGATAGGTCCAGAAAGATATCGTTTCGTTGAATTAAATCCATCAGTAAATGTCTGAGTAATCATCGTTCGAAATTATGTTAGTCGCTCTGAGATTTTTATTCACATCCGATTTCATCTAGATCTGTTTTATGCACATTTAAGTTAACAATGGAATGGATTAGTGGTTGAAAAATAATATACCAAAATATACACATATATGTCTGGTTTGCCAATAAGTTACAGACGAATTTACTAATAAGCTTTGTTTTACCCTGTCGAGTCGAACGAATAGTTACTGCGAAATCAGCGCGCCCTATTTAATTAAATGGACGCTCAATGTTATGCTAATAGGATCAACTACAATCAAAGGGTGAACGAGGTGGTTCTGATGTTCGGTCGGCACCGGTTTACGGTACCGTCCGGCTTACAGCAAGCCATCCGAAATTGGCAAACAGCCTCGGTCCAGCCCATTGCATGTTGGCTCTAAATTGATACGCATTTACATCATCAACCATTATTCGGGCCCCATAACGCTACAATGTATCGTATCCAGACATCCGGCGGTCATCAGTGAGGGCTGCTGATTGTAATTGGAAGCGAAGAATTTTCCTTCAGCTTTCCACTCAGTTCAGGAACACCCTAGATGAATCTTGAACTGTTTGTTCACTGCAAACATATTGTTGCATGTAGTCAATTATGCTAAAGCAGGATCGGCGCCCACCCTAATGACCGTCCTTATCGCTAATGACTGAGTCTAACGGTCGCAGTGTTGTATCGAAAATCGACCCAAGGTTTGAACATCCTTTCAGCATAGATTAACATGGCTAGGCATAATTGAAAATGGAAAATTTTAACCGCCGGTTCACACCAGGTCGATAAGTAAAAATCCTATTGATTTTGTACTGGTTTAACTGGCACTAATTCTTAGCATTGGGAAAATATAGCATAACCTCAAACGGTAATCTACATTTCGAAAGCTAAGCTGAAGGGTTCATTACGCGTGAAAAATGAGAAACAGCTCGGAGCGTTCATGAAAAAATCTACAGAGACACTAAATAAATAATTATCTCTGAAAAGGAAGTTCGCAGTATGTTCAATCAGACACCGGTAATTGAGTTTTTCTACTGTTGCTAGGCACGGTTTCTACCGGCAGTAAATTGAGAACGCATTTCGATCCTGTTCGAGAGAAGTAAGCTAGTACATTGATTTCCGTTTTTTGTTCGATTTCAGCCTGCCTTATGATATTGTGGCTGCAGAACTACAAACGAACGGTAAAAATAAGTTTCATTCTGCTGAAAATATTGTTCATGTTATTAATCATACTCTTACAAACTCAAATTATACCACACATGATATGACATTAAAGTGCCTTTGTTTACCCACATGCAAAATTGTCAGTTGTCGCATAGCTTCTTAGAAAACCGATGAATATACATCATTCCCCCATTTGAAGCTTTCTCCAAAGCTGGATCGTACAAGTGGATTCATTACTTCCCAAAGCGAAAAGAACGTCATCAGAGTGTTGCCAAAACACACGATTCTCAAAACTAAGTGCCTCCAGTTACGAAATTAGAGGCACCACAATTGCAGCCAAATTTTGCCTACGCAATCACTGTAAAAACCAACTTTAGAACCGAGGTCCGAAGGGCCGAGTGTCATATTTCATTTGACTCAGTCCGTCCAGATAAAAAAAATGTCTGTGTTTGTATGTGTGAGGGTGTTTTCGATTTTCTCAGAGATGGTTAGACAAGTTTCCAGAGACCTAGATTCAAATTAAAATCTCTTAACCAGCTATTGAACTACAGCCGAATATAACTTCCGGTTCCGGAGTAACGTGATGGAGTCCGAGAAAATTGAAAAAATGGGCTCTCAATTTTCTCACAGATCGCTTAAACAATTTCCACAAACTTAGATTCGAATGACAGTTCTTACAATCTCATTGAACCCTATCGAATTTTATCCATATGGGGCTTCAAGTTCCAGGATTACAGGCTGATAAGGCACTAGAAAATCGAACGAAATGCTTTCATCTAACCGTATACCGGATACCGGATACCGTTATACCGGATCCCAGTTCTCGGTTCCGGAAGCACCATAAAAATGGACGTTTATTCCAAATCGCAAATTAATCCGGTTCTTCAGAAACGGTTGAACCAATTTTCATTAAATCAGATTCAAATGCAATATGTTATTATCCCGTAAGAATCTTGTCCAGGCCCGGTTTCCAGTTCCGGAATTACAGGGTGAAGTGTGTTTTAAATTGCAACCTGGAGCAATTTGGAGCGACAATGAAAAAACAAAGAAAGTCTTCTAAGTGTCAGTTGCAGGCCAAAAGAACCGATTTCAGCTATACCTGTTCCCAGCTCTCGAATTCAGAAAAAGGTGAGTGTCGGAAGCCTTCGAATATTTTTCACTTAACATTTTTTTATAAGTGTAAATGAAAGGGATTTAAAAATTTCGCACTCTGGTATTTTAGTATACCTCCTTATATTTGTTGTAATTGTTTTATGAACAGATATTGTAATTTATATAAAATAATGGAACTACAAAATTCGTTGACTTTTGATCGAAGGCATGACGAGTGCCTTGGGTCGTAACTATCATCAACTATCAGGAATCAGAACAAATTGGCTCAAATGGCACGTTCCCCTTGATATTTGGAGATTTGTGCCTTGCCATAAATAAATATATATTTTTTTCAATTGACAAAACTTCGAATAATATTGTGCTGGGATAACAACAAGATTTCGAAAATTTGAAATTTTTCGAAACCAATTTCCAGACAAAAATAAATCATCGATCATCGAAATTCACTGACAAAAAGTTCGCTAGTGTTTTTTTTTTGCAAACGCAATTCTCACTAAAACTGATCTCACATGACAAAAAATCAATCGTAAAAAGCTCACTAGCGAACATTCTCCTCGATGATATTGAAGAAAAATGTTCGCCCATTGAACATATCTGATGTAATTCTCGAACAGAAAATTTTTGAGAAATGAATTTTCATAGCCGTTATATCTCATCCCTTTGTAGAATACATGAACCTTTCTTAAAATGTTCGGTACGCGTGAAAGACATAAAAAAGCTAAATTTTTAGCTCTTCCAATTTGATACTCTGTTGATAAACAATAGTGGTGATGTATTTGGAATTTATTCGAAAGTAATGCCGTCGAGGTTGAGAAAAATCATCAATAATAGTAGCAAGTGCGGTGAATAATAGCATTTATAATGATATAACAAAACCATTAATAAAAACTAATCACAAAACATGTTATGCGCTTGATTAAAAAATAATACCCAATTTAGCTTGAATAGCATACGCAGAAGTAACAGAAGAAACGCTGCGCCTGCTGTGTGTTCTAGACATGCAAAATGCTGCGCTCCAGTTACTTCTATGAACCAATTTCATGCTAAATAGTGTTTTAATGGGTTTAACCTAAATAGAGTAGTTTAATCAACCAGCTGGAATTAAACAACCTTTCTTCGCTATAATAACTATTTAGAATGTGGAAAATATATTGTTGTTCACGATACGTGCATCGAAATATCGCAGTCGTTATTTTTCAATCGCGATTCAGTAGAGATTTTTTATTGATGACAATATAATAATTAAATCTTATTTATTTTTACGATGTTTGTTACGAAAAAGCACCGTTTCTAACAATTATTAGTCATGAAAAGGCCATTTCTGATTCTTTTTTTCTCTTTTCGTGAGTAATGTCTTGAGACTGCCTACTACTTTCTGGTCCAAGTCACCCGATTGTGTATTCTAGGATCTTCATTTATGGAACATTTTGTAATGAAATCTATGAAATCATATTCTCTAATACTCAATTATTCTTGGCAAAACAGAAGAAAAAGATTACGTTCTATAAATTTAATGATAAAAAATCGTGAAATCTAAAATTTACATTGCCATTGCAAAAATGAGGGAAATATTTTTTCCTTTTGGAATAATCAAATATCTTCGATAAAATTTGGATGCAAGTCTCAGAAATTACAGTAAAAAATTCAAATAAATTTCTTCAATACCTTTCGATAAAACACGAGTGGCCCAAGGCATAACGCCGGCTAAAGGGTTTCAATGAATATCGATAAACCGGAAGTCGCCCTATTAAATTTCAGAATTACCCCGAACATTATTTTCTGGCACTCAATCATAAAAGTCGTTCCGAAAATATCAATATTGTAAGGGTTTTCAAGGAATATCAACAAACCCAAACTAACAAAATCTAACAAAAATATGGCTCAATCGGCCACGTAAAGCTTATACGCAAATGTGCCTGAAAGAAGGGAAAAAACTGAACCGCCATTTTGGATTTCATAAATACCTCAAACATCGTTTTCCGGAATCTACTCTTCAAATCCGATTCAAAAATCTCTTTTTACGAAGTAAATTCTTAAAAAAAAATTAACGATATTTGGGATTTTATTCGTGAAGAGTTACGTAAAAAGAGATAACGTAATCAATAGTGTACGTAATCGGAGGTTAAGGTGTATGAAGACGCAGCTCTTTGAATCTGGAGGTAGACATAATTTATTATATTCAACTAGTGTTAGTATTCTTGTGTCGTTTTTCAGCGTTTATTGACACCATTATGTCCTAGCGTATGATATATCATACGCAAAACTTCCTATGTTTTTCAATTCAAATTAGTTACTTCTGTTGTGAAATTCCGAAAATATATATCAAACAATAGAAAATTGTTGTTAACATTTGAACACATGATATATCATACGATGGGATAATGCAGTAGTATTTTTTTCCAAAGCATATCTTTGACCAGTAAACTCGAGAATCAGAATTTTCTGAGTCTTTCGGAAACCTCTTGCCATCAGCAAATACAAATTCATTTTCTTAAAACAATTGAGTTTTTTTATTTTCGTTTACACAAGTTTCAATCTTAAGGTCATTTACCACTATTGACTCGGTGTGCGGAGTTATTGTGCAGTGTCGATATTCAACCGAAGCTATGAAAATCGAAAATGACAGAAAAAGGTTTCACCAGTGTTGGTGATTGCCGAAAATTTGACAGAAGCTGCTATATTGCTATCTATATTGTATACAACATTTTCAATCCGGTAGAAGATGCTTCAAGAACTCGAGTCTCTCAATGCATGAACCGCGAGAGAATTTTTCTACATTTCTTCGCTCCACTTCATACTCTGAGTATTTCACGGCCTTAAAAAAATTTACAGTCTAATAATGATCGTTGCTGTGTGGAATTTCCCAAGAGAGAATCGCAAATTGACAATTATCGCAGAAAATCGAATCGATGATTCAATTTCATGATTCTCATACTAGGTTGCAATGTTTCAAAACCCTTTTGTGGAGCATTCACATACATTTTCATAGACACAACTTATACAAAGGTTATATGCATATAGTTAGAATAAGCGGTAATACTAAAATGATTCTATCGCAATTATCAACTGCCTGTATAGAATCGGATCGCGAAACGAGAATAAGCGACCGTTTGTTACTTCAGAGAGGATCCCCATAGCAGCGTGCTAACCCTTAATTCTCAGAAATGTCATCGAGAGAAATTCGCTCTCGCACTGGTGTCTATTCTATGTTAAATGAGCCATGCTAGTTTTTTTTTTTGTGATGCGATGATATCCGTCTCTCTTTGATGGCACTGATTCAATCGTGTGAAGCGTTGCTGGTGAGCGTTCTTTGATACGATAAAGCCATCCTTGGGTTTCACAATAACTTTTACCTGTTGGTGCTCGAATTTGTAGTAGTTTCGGTTTCCGAAGAGGTTCTGGGATGTAATTACTTCGATTTGTCATATTTTAGTCACTTTTTATAGCCAAGCGTCACAGATTTTCAATACATCGATGAAAGAATGAGAATTGAAATTCTGCTGATGCTCCCTGAAGACGTTAGGTTGGTTTCGTCTTGTCATAGAGGTAAAAGTGACGTTGGCAATTATACTCTCTCTTTTTTCAATGCGAAACGAGAATGCTTCATCTCTCTTCGTTTGTTCTGGTGTCGGTCATTTACGAATGAGACAGTAAAATATTGAAAATGAGGCTGTTGGTTCTAAACAATGAAAAAATCATCATTTTCACGAATTTTTTTCCAGAATTATCGTTCAACAAAAAAAAATTCAAATGTTGAACAAATTGAAGTGAACAAATGAATGCAGCATTGTTAGAGAAGAAGTTTTCCTAGACCCCAACGTTTCTGTTTGTTTTTTTTTTAAATTTTTGGTGTTCAAAGTAAAAATTACGATTTTTTACGAAAAAATCCGCCATTTTGTAGCTGTTAAACTTCCCCAAAGTAACATACAACGAAAAGGTAAACGTTGGGGTCTGGTTTTTTATATGTAGGAACTGAGGTGCAAAATTTGAAAAAAATTGGTGCAGTAGTTTTTTAATGACGATGGACACGGACTTTCAAAACCTGCTTTCGAGAAAAATGCGTTTAAAGTTTTTTTACTATAAAATTAATGGTAACTATTAATTACTCCAGGGAGCCCGTCGGGTCTAACATTTTCAAAACATCATTTTTTTTTCTTTATAATTTATTATAACGAAACATTTTGAGAATGTTTTGTCAAGTTTTGAAGTCAATTGAAGTAGAAATCTTTCCCAACCCCGCACATAGGGTCAGAAAGTTTTCTGGCCCGAAGAGGCGAATGACATTAATGTTAAAACCTCTATAATTGAAACAAAAAAAAAAAAAAAAGTAGAAATCTTGGGCCTGTGCGCCGAGCTCTTGCTTCTTCGTAGAATGAGATAGCCATAGATAAAGGTCCATAACTTCCAGAGTTTCGTTCCAATAGGCTTGAAAATATCACAGAAAATTCCTGAAATGTTTTACTAAAAGGAAATATAAAGAAAATAATAAATAATTTTCAAACGTGTTAGACCCTACCCTAACTAAAACACATTTTTTTTTATTGCGTTTATTTAAACCCGGTTTTAACCATGCAAGGTCGTTCGCCGGGTATAAAATACATTTATTTCGTACATGATCTTATAACTATTTCAGGTTTGTTTGTATCAGTTCATCACTTTTATTCATATAATATAATTGGCTATTTGTTGAACTCGTGGAAGAGAAAGGGGTCTGGAACTCCAATGGACTTAATGAAATGCTAAAGTAGTTTCATGTAAGGAAGGCCACGACAAGCAAGAATGTCGCGAATTGGGACATTGGATAGTCTACCTTGGTCTACGCAAGGAATTAGTTGAGATCTGACATCACGATACTCCTCGCATGTCCAAACGACATGATCAATATCGCGATAACCTTCGCCACAAGCACAATGATTAGTCTCGGAAAGTCCAATTCGAAGAAGATGTGCATCTAACGTGTAGTGATTGGACATGAGTCTGAACATCACACGAATGAAGTCCCTACTCACATTCAGTCCCCTGAACCATGCCTTTGTCGATATTTTAGAAATAATTGAGTGCATCCACCGACCCAGGTCATCTTTATCCCAAGAAGCTTGCCAGCTGGCAAGTGTTCTTTGGCGAGACGCGCTATAGAATTCGTTGGAAGCAATCGGTCTCTCATGAATTTCACCCTCAATAGCACCACGTTTGGCTAAACTATCGGCTCTTTCATTGCCTGGAATGGAGCAATGAGCCGGGACCCAAACTATTGTTATTTAATAATTATTATTCAATATGTTGTTCAGACACTGTTTTATTTTGCCCAAGAAAAACGGTTCATTTTTGCCAGCAGCGTTTGAGTGAATGGCTCATCGATCTTTATATTCGCAAAACTATGTCCCAATACGGAGAGATTCCCTCTGTCGACAAAGAAAAGTGGAAGAACTTTTTCCCCGGTATTCTAAATGGCGTACGTTTGTTACGCATGCGTTTGAAGAGGCCTATACCTTCTTATGTGACTGTCGGTCAAGATACAAGAATCCCGTGCAAATCACTTGTCACCTATGACAATCAGATGGCCATATGTCAATATTGCTAAAATGCACTACGGGAAGCCATGTGATAAACTGGACCCCAAGTAACCCCAGTACTCCTGTGACAGTCACCAACCTCAACGAAACCATCAATATCTCCTATAGAACAAAGTACACCAGCTGCAGTTAACAACTTTTTTTTTTTTATTTTTTTTTTTAAATAACTATTTATTGGTATATGAGTTAAAATTAAATTATTAAGATTTAAATTGGGTGTTCAGCCACAAGTGGTGACTTTTCAGCCCTGTTATATATATATGATTTGGTTATTACCATGAAGACATAATTTGCTTCCGCAATTCTGAGATTTTTGTGTAGGGAAAATTCTAAACCTACTTGTATTGTGTAATGGGGAAAAGGAACTTATATACTAACTTACTAACTAATACAGAGAGCGAATCGATTCAATTGAAGATTGCATCGATTTTTGTCGGAATTTGCTTATAATATTATGTGACATTACATCTAATGGTTCTATATTTGTGAGTCTGTGTAACTCATTTGTACTAAACCAGGGAGGACGCTTCAGAATCATTTTCAGAATTTTATTCTGAATCCTTTGAAGCGTTTTCTTCCTGGTGGAACAACAGCTTGACCAAATTGGTACCGCATAAAGCATGGCTGGTCTGAAAATTTGTATATAAATTAACAATTTGTTTTTTAGACAGAGCTTAGAATTTCTGTTTATAAGAGGATATAAACATTTAATATATTTATTACACTTTGCCTGGATTCCTTCAATGTGATCCTTGAAAGTGAGTTTTTTGTCATACGTTAAACCTAAGTATTTAGCTTGATCAGACCATGTCAATTCCAAGCCATTCAATTTGAGAATGTGATTATTGTTTGGTTTTAGAAAAGAAGCTCTTGGCTTGTGAGGAAAGATAATTAATTGCGTTTTTGCTGCATTTGGTTTAATTTTCCATTTTGACAGATAATCACTGAAAATATTTAAACTTCTTTGTAGGCGACTGCAGATCACTCTTAGATTTCTACCTGTGGCTAACAGACTTGTGTCGTCACAGAATAGCGATTTCTGACAACCAACGGGTAGATTTGGAAGATCAGAAGTGAAAATATTATACAAGATTGGAGCTACACTCGAACCCTGCGGAACACCGGCTCGTACGGGTAGCAATTCAGATTTACAATTCTGATAGCTAACCTGAAGAGTACGATCAGTTAAATAATTTTGAATCATTTTGATCAAATAAATAGGAAACTGGAAATCAGACATTTTTGCTATTAAACCTTTGTGCCAAACACTGTCGAATGCTTTTTCTATGTCTAGAAGAGCAACTCCAGTGGATAACCCAGAAGATTTATTTGATTTTATCATGTTCGTTACTCTGACAAGTTGATGAGTAGTTGAATGTTCATGACGAAATCCAAACTGCTCTGGTAAAAAAATTGAATTCTCATTTATATGAGTCATCATTCTTAACAAGATAATTTTTTCAAAAAGTTTACTGATAGAAGAAAGTAAGCTAATTGGGCGATAACTTGATGTTTCTGCTGGGTTTTTATCATGTTTTAGGATAGGAATTACTTTAGCGTTTTTCCATCTTTTTGGGAAGTAAGCTAATGAAAAACACTTGTTGAAAATTTTAACCAGGAGTCTCAAGGCAACATCGGGAAGATTTTTAATAAGAATATTAAAAATTCTATCATTACCAGGAGCCTTCATGTTTTTGAGTTTCCTAATAATTGATTTAATTTCATCAAAATTCGTCTCAAAAATGTCATCGTGTGATAACACTTGGGTTGAAATATGATCATACTTCAGTGAGACTTCATTTTCAATAGGACTCACAACGTTTAAATTAAAATTGTGGACACTCTCGAACTGCTGAGCTAGCTTTTGAGCTTTTTCACCATTTGTAAGAAGTATTTGATTTCCTTCCTTGAGAGCAGGAATTGGTTTCTGAGGTTTCTTAAGAACCTTAGAAAGTTTCCAGAAAGGTTTAGAATATGGTTTAATTTGTTCAACTTCTTTAGCGAAATTTTCATTTCGCAAAAGAGTAAATCTATGTTTAATTTCTTTTTGTAAATCCTTAACTATGTTTTTCATAGCAGGATCACGAGAACGTTGATATTGTCGTCGACGAACATTCTTCAACCGAATGAGCAGTTGAAGATTGTCATCGATGATAGGAGAATTTAATTTAGTTTGAGCTTTGGGAACTGAAAGATTTCTAGCTTCGATAATATAATGATTCAAATTATCAATTGCTGTGTCGATGTCCGCAGAATTTTCTAAAATAGTTTCATGATCCACATGATTTTCAATGTGAGATCTGTAATCCAACCAATTAGCTCTATGATAGTTGAAAATAGAACTAATTGGATTAATTATAGCTTCGTTGGAAAGTCTGAATGTTACTGGAAGATGATCTGAGTCAAAGTCAGCATGTGTAATCGGTTCACTACAAATGTGACTTTAATCTGTTAGAACCAGATCAATTGTAGACGGGTGTTTCACGGAAGAGAAACAAGTAGGATTACTGGGATGAAGAACTGTAAAGTAACCAGCTGAGAGTTGATTATGAAGTATTTTACCATTACTGTTATTTTGCCTACAATTCCACTGGACATGCTTAGCATTTAAGTCCCCTATTACGAAAAATTTCGATCGATATCTTGTAAGTTTTTGCAAATCGCCTTTAAAGAAATTTAATTGTTCGCCGGTGCATTGGAATGGCAAATATGCTCCAGCGATGAAATAAATTCCATGAATGGTTTCAACTTCGATTCCCAAGCTTTCAATAACTTTAGTATTGAAAGAAGGTAAAATTCGATGTTTAATTTGCCGTTGGACAAAAATGGCAACTCCACCACCAATTCCAGTAAACCTGTCAAATCGATGAACCACATAATGTGGATTACTTTTCAATTTTACATTTGGTTTAAGAAAAGTTTCTGTCACAATGGCAATATGAATTTTGTGAACTTTGAGAAAATTATAAAATTCATCTTCACTCGATTTCAAAGATCGAGCATTCCAATTTAAAATATTCAAATAATTATTTAACATCACTGTAAAATTTTAAATTCATTATAATATTATTTGCAAATTTCCATCCGATTTGAAATGCTTCAAAAAGTGATGAAGTTGAATTCATTTGGATGATCATTTGAAAAAGTTGATCTTGTAGGTAGATCATTTTATTTTCAGTTATATCGCCTAAATCGACTTCATTTAAAGAAGCGAATGGCATTGAAGGAATATTTGTAGGTAGACTGCCATTAGAAGAAGATGATTTGGCCGGTCTACCTATTAATAAATTGTTTTCGTTAGAAGAAGAACTGCAAGGCGGTCCTGTGTTTTGATTATTTACATTAGAAGAAATAGGAGATAGATTTCTACCTAATATACCAGCATAACTGACATTAGAAGAAGATGATGACGAGGTCGATCTACCTGTCAATAAATTGTTTTCGTTAGAAGACGAATTGGCAGGTGCCTTAGAAGAATTTTCAGGTATATTCTGTAAATTTAAGGTCGTTGATTTGACTTGTTGTCTAAGCGAACGAGCGTTTAAAATTTTTTCCCTGACAGGACATTTCAAATAATTGGATTTATGATTTCCATTGCAATTTGAACATGAAAATTTATCAGTGGTTTCATTCATTGGACAAACGTCTTTCGAATGCGATTTACCACAATTCAAACACCGTATATCCATATGACAATTTTTGGTTCCATGACCGAAGCCTTGGCAACGACGACATTGCGTTAAGTTAGCAATACGATTATGCCGTTTATAATGTTTCCAATGAATTTTAATGTGGGAAATGAAACGTACCTTTTCTAAAGTTTTCAAATTGTTTACATCACTTCGATTGAAGTGTATTAGGTAAAGTTCATGGGAAATTCCAGAGCGTGGTTTAGAAGTACCATTCGCTCTTTTTTTCATAAGTATTACTTGGGAAGGGGCAAAACCAAGCAATTCTTTTAGTTCATTTTTAATTTCATCAATACTTTGATCATTTGATAATCCTTTCAAGACAGCCTTGAAGGGTCTGTCTGATTTTATATCATATGAATAAAATTTATGAAGTTTTTCGGACAAATATCGAATAAGACGTTCGTAATCTTCCAATCCATCCACCAAGACTCGACATTCTCCTCTTCGTCCGATTTGAAATGAGACTTTTACTTCCGGGAGAAAAGTAGAAAGCTCAGTACGGAATGCTTTGAAGTCGGAAATCATCACCGTCACTGGTGGCATAGATTGATGTTTCTTCCCAGAACGACAAGCGTCCATTTTGGGAATTTTTGAAGAATTTTCTTCTATGTCGCTACAATCGGATTCAGGAAGAATCTCGTAAATATTGTTAGACGGCATAGGATCAGCGGAAGGGAAATCCGTCCGTTGTCTTTTATTTTTACATTCAGATTCTATAAGATCGTGAATGTTATTAGAAAATGTTGAATAACGGATTGTGATTTATTCCGTATTGAATTATTTTTAGCCTTAGGCTTGTTGCCTTTCCGGTTGGACGCAGGCATTTTTGAAATTAATGAAATTTTAAATTAAATTAACTAGGCTAAATTAGTCTTCGATTAGACTCCTAGCTAGCCTTAAAAAAGGCTGATTAATTTCTTAGTCACTCTAATATCACTCTTTGTATCACTTAGTCACTCTAATATCACTCTTTGTATCACTTAGTCACTTAGTTAGTGATTCAGGTAGCCTTGAAAAAGACTGAAGCCTTGAATCAATGAAACTCTAGGTAGCCAGAAAAAAATTCCAGGAGCCAAGAGCTATACGCGTGCGGTGCGAACGACTGTTCAACACCGACTGCAGTTAACAACTTACCCTCCAACCAACCAGCAACTGCAACCAATGTACAACAAGGTGCATCTACAGCAACTAGCAACGAACTCAAGACGGAAATCAACAAGGAAAATGAAAAGAAAACGGAAATCACACACAACACCGACGATGGAGCGATAAACCGCGGACAAAGTGACCCCCGATTCTCATTGGATGGAAAGGGAAACTCATCTCCCCCTAGAAAATTGTTACTGTGTTGATCCAGGGTATGATAAATAATACATAGGATAATTTCGTTAGGAAAAGATTTTTAATAGCTGGGAGGGTTGCCGCATTTTAGTTAAAGAAATGCTCTAGAGTTGTGAAGGTCAGTGTTAATTCAGTGTTCGTGATACGACAACATAAATGTAACTAAAAGTAGCGAATTATATTTGATCTGTAAATATTTATAACCGATAGTGTATTATTAGTTCTGTTGTGGTGATCGAAACAATTAAATTATTGATTGAAAATATAAACATAATCTATCTTTGAGACAGATAGAACGTTGTCCAAGATATTTATTGAATCACAATTTTTTTTTCATCGTCATTTGGAATTAGGCGGCATCTAAACCTACAAATCAGTAGAGACACCGCATGTAGAAGCAGCTATGGAATAAGTTAATGATGGACAGTAGAATTTTTTTTCCTATAGAAATTCATATTCTTCTAAAGTTTTGATCCAACATTTTATGAAAATGTTTACCAAATTACAAAAATACATTCATTTACATTTTACATGAATATACTTCGGTGTTTTAGTTTCTATTACATTATTTTAATGACCGTCATTTTAAGCGGCAGTTTGAGATTTTCATTACTCATTACTCTGTAATATCGAAACTGCAAATGGGATCTAATTTGAACCTAAACGTGTGACAATCGATTGAACATTGATTGAATATGACGAAAAATGAAGAGTTCTTGATGAGCACAGCACATTTCTAGTAACTCAGTAATGGTTATAAGAATATTCAGAAGACAGAAAGGGAGTAACCCAAGCTACCAGAAGTTTCACAATTACTTAAAACGTCCACTTTCTTGCTGTTTAAAAGTACACGCGTTACTTTTGAGCACTTGAAACTACAGCAGAAGCTCCGCATGAACTCTCACTGGTAATTTTTGACAGTTCGAAGTTCAAAACATTTCCGTGTGAACTTTCTCGCTGCTTAAGAGTACGTGTGGTCCTTTGGCAACTTGAATTTACAGAACGAGTTCTGTGTGAACTTCCTCGCTGAATAATGTATTCTAGAAGCAGCTTAGAAGTTCGTTGGGTTGCATCGCGCGAACTTTCAAGTATGGATAATTACTAAAAAAGCGGATTAATTAGAGTTCTATTCATGAATTTCATAAGCTGCTCAAGCCAAATCAGTCTCCTTTATCCGAACTTTTGGTTATTTGGGAAGTGCCCTTAGCGAAGGAAGGTTACATTTATCTAATGAAATGAACAATGAAACCATACAATCATTGTTCATTATTTTGTAAATCACTGGTTAATGGCGACTCAAATTTACGAGAATATTTGTATTACCTAGATCGTTATTTTCGTTATTCTATAGTACGAATGTAGTTAAAATGATAAAAAGCCTTTCTTTATAAGGGAAATGACGATGACGACGATGATGGCGATTATGACTAGGAACATTAATTTTTTACAAGCACAGATACTTTTTGCTTCACAGAAATTACTAGACAGTTATTTATAGAGAGAAAGGTTTTTTTTATGTTTCGAACAAAAGGGATCAACGATAAAATCGAAGATCTAAGATGGCATACTGGTAATACGCAATCTGAACATGTAGGAAGTACGCAATCAGAGTATTCCAACTGGCAGGACTATTTCTATGATCTTTTTGCAGTCTTGCCTCCACGAAATATTTCCGAAATACGCCAGGTATTTCAGCAAGTATTTTATAACAACACAACAAAAGTGGTCGTACCTGAATTCATCACGTTTATTGAAGTAAATACCCAAGTAACAGTCTGCAATCTTTGAAGATCTGGAAAAAAGTTCTATCTGTCGAATTCTTTTATGAACTAACTCTGAAACAGTGACCAATAAGAAATTCCCACCGTTTAATCTATCCACTGTCAGCCTTGCCTGGAAGGACCGTATTGATCTCGTAAATAACTCTCGAAGTGAAGCTGAACGCTCACCCAACATCACCCCGATGATTCCAATTGCGTACTCTGGGCGCGACCAGGCACTCTATATCGGCTAAAGTCACAGTCATGTTAAGTTCACACTCACCGCCTCCCCTTTTCCATAGAACTACACGCAACCTGAGTGCGATTGACGATTGAGGAAAAACAACAACAAACAAGCGGCAAGAAACACCGCGAACGCGCTCCGCCAACCTTGAGAAGAAAAGGAGTGGTGCCTTATGACTGTGAGGCAACCAACTGTGGCTCGCCTGGCGGTTCTGCTCTGCGTTAAAAGGAGCGCAAAAGTGCAAATGTTTAAGAGATTGTTAGTCGCGGTACTGTGCGCGGAAGCTTTGCGGTGCTGGTGGTGGTTTGTTCTCACGACAAAACTACCGGCGGCCGCTGGCACTGGTCTGTTCCAACCGAGTGAACGGTAAGGAACGGAACGGAGAAGACAGACCTCGTAAAGGTGCTAGGTGCCCCGGAGAGATCCATATAAATGCAAACAGAGCTCGGAACTCTCAACGCCAATCGCGGAGGTGTGCTAATAAATCGTGATTGAAAGCGTGCTGTATCTGATTTCGCATTACGCGAACAGAACAGTCTAGCAGTCAGCGATTGTTGGGAAAGATCGATTTTGGAAGTTTACTTTGCTGCATCAGATACACATTTCGTCGTAAAAGTCAACACACATCGTCAGCCCTCTGGAATGGTAATGCTAATATGCAAAGACCCAATAATACCACTAAGCTGGCCGATATTGTCCGACATGCACACGGTCGGTGGTCTATCGAATTTGTGCTTATTGTCGGTATTTCAGGCACATCTGTTCGGAGGACACCGCATATGGAGGCAAGTACCCTCGAAATGAACTGTGCAACTATCCCATTAAGTGTGAATCTCTCCCGAAAAGAGCGGTCATCCGGTGTCCTACTGTCGATGGAACTGCAATTTCAATAATGACCATTTCGGTGCGGTGCGTATTCCGTGCTGAAACACAATTTGTAATGGAAAGTTAAATTTATGCCAAACTGGCTGATTTCCATAGAGACATTAGCCCGAGGGATGATCTTTGAACATTTCGTAGTTCCCATTTCATTAAATGAACCGATTATATCGAAGTGGAATTCGGAAACTGCCTGGAAGCAATTTGGTTCATCGTCATTTTATGCTATTTGAACTGCTGAACACCAATGTTGGAACTGCCAAATGAAAACATTGCAAATTATATGATATTTTGTTCCCGAACAAAGTAACATTTATTTTTCAGCAACATTAATAGTAATATCGACACACTCCTGGCTCAAAATACGACACGAACAATTAGTTATAAACTTACTATAGCTACACAAAAATTACACAATCACACGGGGAAGTAGTAATCGCTTTCATGTAGCACGCGGTAGCTGCAGGCTTGTCATCGTTTCACGAACCCACCGTAGATCAATCAATGCACAGTTTGCTATTTGCCTACCTACGTACATCTGAGGACATGAACCCACATTGCTTGCTCTCGAAGGGGGCTGAGAAGTGGTTCACCGGTAATCGAACGATCTGTCGATCGACTGACCGAACGAACAGGTAAATGGTTGCCATTAATCAAAACTTTTGCAAGCACTCCCGGTTGAAGGGGAATTGGCAAGTGCCATAATTCAGATAACTGATCATGTTCTGTAGGCTGGTCAACCTGCGCTCCCTGTGGCCATCGAATTGATGATGTACCCTGCAATGCACATTACCGGACAGTAGAACTAGACAACGGAAGCAGCACATTATGCATTTTTTTTTTATATTTTCGACTATCTAATAAAGCTTTAGTCATTTAATTTCTGGACGCAGAAGAACAGATATATCTCGGAATCATGTGAATGGAATAACGATATTGCGTTCTCATAATGGAGGTAATTTATTACACGTTCCAAGAAGAATAAGGAAAAAATTTCTATTTTGATGAAATATTCAACTTTTCATCAAATACCTCTACCATCGGCGGCCATTTTGTTCCACCATCTCTTTATATCTATTGCATTCCACTTTCCTTCAACTTCTGTTTAACAAATGTGATAATTGTGTAATTAAGCGTGGTTGATGCTGTTTTCGAAGAAACCCCGTTGTTTCGTTACTACGGTATGACTTCTGCTTTGTAGTGACAGCTTGCCAAATCAAACCAAAACGTTACCGGTCTATTGTGATAAACAATAAACAGGAGAATACGCCGGACACTCGTACTTGTACATTTTGAAATCCAAATGTTCATCGAGAAAATCTGTTGTCCGCAGCTGCAAATACCTTGCCATTTCCTCGTGAAAAACACATTGAAATTCACTAAGGACACGATCATTGACTTTTTAGAACATTTATTCGGAAAGTTAAACATAATCAACCTTCACGTGCAGGCCACGAGATTCTGCTGTCAGTTTTTATGGTTACGTCCTGTTGTTTACACTCTTTTCTAATCACTTGTGCAGTTGTTTATTCGTTTTCATTAGTTTGTTTCGAAATGCGTGGACTTTCAGCAGAACAAAGTCGAAAAATTGTGTACAAATGGTGCACAGAACGCGGACTGTCACTGACAAAGATAGAAAGAATGGAAGGAGTAAGTGAAAAAGCCGTGCGAAATGCAATCAGGAAGTTCGGTGAGGATAACACCTTTGAGGATAAACCGAAAACGGGTCGAAAAAAAGGTCCTGCTAACCCTCAGTTGGATAAACGTATACTAAAGGCGTTCGAGCAAAATAAGGAAGTCTCAGTTCGGGATGTGGCTAAAAAAGTGGGCATTTCGAAGTCAAATGTTCTTCGTGCTAAAGAACGTTTGAATCTTCGAACCTATAAGAAGTAGAAACAACCAAAACGTAGTCCGAAACAAGAAGCATCGATCAGGCCGAGGGTTCAAAGGCTGTACAATACAATTCTTGCTGGAAATTTGAACTGCATAATCATGGACGACGAAACCTACATGAAACTCGATTACAAATCCTTTCCGGGACCACAATATTATACGGTGCGAGAAAGGCAAGTGTTAAACCAGTCCGAGGCATCGATTGAAGTCGAAAAATTTGGTAAGAAAGCTATGGTCTGGCAAGCAATTTGTAGCTGCGGTAAGATTTCGAAACCCTTCATCACCACTGCTTCAATGAACAGCGAAATATACATCAAGGAATGTTTACAAAAACGACTTCTACCCATGATTCGAAGCCACAAGGATCCTGTTGTCTTCTGGCGAGATCTTGCTTCTTGCCACCACTCGAAATCAACGGTAGAATGGTATACTACCAAAAATGTCACTTTCGTCCCAAAAGACATGAATCCACCAAATTACCCACAACTTCGACCAATTGAAGAATTTTGGGCATTAACAAAGGCCCTTCTTAGGAAACATGTCTCGGCAGCCGAAACCATTCAACAGTTCGAAAAAGATTGGAAAAAAGTGTCAAAATTTGTCGCCAAGAAGTCTGTACGGAATTTAATGGAGAAAGTTCGCCAGCTAGTCTACACTGGCTAAGTAGCAAATGTTGAGAATAATATTCTGTTGTTGTAGTCTAATATAATCAGTATATCGAAAAAAATTTAAATATCTAACACTTGTGAATTATTTACAGCGAAATCAAAGTGCGTTCATACTTTCTGGGACAGTCTTTAGGCAAATTTTTCTAACCGTGCTTTGGCTGACGTTTTATTTCTTGATGATATCATGATCCGACATGGTTTACTCTAAACGTTCTCAACACCTTCAAGCCCAGCTTCCGATTCTTAGTTTCACTACGACACTAGCTGTGATCCTGCCAAACGATACTATTCCGCTTACGTAAATGCTTGATCACGCTGCACAAGGCGGATTTTGCTAATTCCAACGACTTCGTGGTTTTTGAAATTAATTTTGAACACGGACTTTGAAAATCCGACGTGGACGGATTTTCAAAGTGAGTGTTCAAAATTAATTTTCGGTTCGAGGCCTACGTCAAGTATAAGGTTTTTGAAGCGAAATGAATTATGGCGGAATTTATGAACAACATTTCAACATATACTGCTGTCAAAACATTCCAAATCCGACAACTAGAAGCACCATAGTGTGTCCAGATAGATTGCTAATAAATTTTATCCGAATCTGACTTTCGGTTCCATAATTACATAACGACGAGTGTGCGTGGAACGGTAAAATACTATTGACTGAGAATACGATCTCATAAATGTAGTTATGAGATTATTTAAATGGCAAGAGCAAGACATTATCATCCCAATAGCACTCGCAAAATATCCACTGCTTGATTTGACTGATTCATCACACATCGAAACAAGGAATACTGATTTGCTACATCATTGGAATCAGAATCATGAGCATTTATAATTGCTTAACATGCAGAGTTTGATAATACAAGCATTAAAAACACCAATAACCCTAGAAAATAAGTAGTGTTCTACATACAGAATTTATTATATTGTCATTTCACCACAAAAATCGATGATGCATACATTTTTTTACAAAATTGCATGTAATTTCGCGCACAATAAAACGCTAGTAAACCTTGCGTGTATTTTCCATTCTAAAACTCGACGCGCGCATTCAACAGAATCTCACCTTAAAAGTCTATTCCAGCCTTTCCGGTCCGGTTCTGTGACGGCACAGTTCCGTGCACGGACGCCAATATTCTTCTACACGTTTCAATGTGTGTGTTTGGACTTGTCCGTTTCTGTGTCATCATTGTACTGAGCCGAACAAGTATGGAGAAATATTGGCGTCCTTGAACGAAACTTTGCCGGCACCAAACCGAATCGGAAAAGTTTGAATAGACTTTAAGGCCGACCCGCACACGGATGGTCAGGACAGACACGTTATTTACCTTTCTCATATAGAAAGGTTATGCAATCACTTGCAAAACTGACTAGTAAAAATTTGCCCGGAGGGCCAAGTGTCATATACCATTCGACTCAGTTCATCGAGCTGAGCAATGTCTGTGTGTGTGTTTGTAGGTGTGTGTGTGTATGTATGTGTGTGTGAAATAATCTCACCAGGTTTTCGCGGAGATGGCTAAACCGATTTCGAAAAAACTTAGATTCAAATGAAAGGTCTCATTCCTGAATTTCATCTGGATCCGATTTCCGGTTCCGGAGTTATAGGGTAAAGTGGGTAAGGGCAATTTCTAAGCTGGTCTCAAAACTACACAAATCGATAGCCATTATAAATTTTATTCGACTTCCGGTTCAGAAGATATAGGGTAAAGTGTGTTAAATGTTGTACACCGTCACTTAAACTGACGAAACAAAAGATGTTATAAACTGGACTCAAAACCGTTATTCCCAATCTTAGGCTGAAATGAAAGGTCTTATGGTCCTACCAAAAATTACTGCATATATACAACAAAAAATTAAATCGTCTTTTATAGTACGATGGCAAAATTGCATAAAATCTTCAAAATATGAATAAAAACTAGTAGAGTTTGTACGTCATGTTAGTTGGTGACCGTACGAACCGACTTCGATTATACCGGTTCTCGGGTTCCAGTGCCGGAAGTGCATATAATAGTGAACCCACTTCGTTTTCCTAAGGATGGCCTACGCGAGCAAAGAACTGTTTCATTCTGTATGTTATACAGAAAAATTATGAATAAAATATCACAATATTATATAGGAGAAAGGCATCATTACACCACTAGGTGGATTAAAACAGGTTTTTCTCTTCGTCTTCGTCTGAGCATGGTGTGACGATACCCAAAATTTGTAAGGATTATTGAATTGAAGAATGAAAAGTGCGGGTGTGTAATGTCAGAGACATAACTGGATGTCGTGAATACGAATAAAACTGACATGATTTCTTTACACTTTCGAATTCGAATTGATAGTTGATCGATTGTGTGAATAGCGAAACTTTCCCCCTTTTCACTACTAAAATTTTCAACGATTTTTGACGTCGATTATCTCATTTCGGATCATTGAAAGAAACTATCAAGATGCTGTGCAGGATTCATTTATGTTTTTTAGAAGGACCAAATTGTGGAATTCTCTACGATATTTAGCACAGTTCGGAACATTTTTCTCGAACGATTTCCGCACAGCGAAAAGTGCACGAAGCAAATCACTTTATTTTGGATTTTCACTAAACTGATGATTTATACCTTCGATTTGCAAAGAAGCAATCTTAATAGTTCTTTAGATAACATTTAGAGACATTAGAACGGCTGATTTTATATAATGTTGTCCACTTTTCGTTTCTTGTTTTCTTTCTCTCCAATGCAAACCACCAGCAGCTGATGTCATCGTTCTTGCTTGAATTGAAAATAGCTTTGCGTACAAACCGACACATCTGCTCGCAGTGCCAAATGATGCGAAACTGGTTTAATGCGTCTTCTCGCCATGACGACCGGAAGGAAAATGAGAACTACGACCTAAGCGTTTGAGGTTTTTAACCACGCAGAAGGTGCGCTCTCCAATGCCGCTGTTTGAATGCGTCTTCTCGCCCTAACGTCTGCTTTCATCCAACGCACAAGAAGAAATGATCGACCCTTTTATAACGTTCAGTTGAAGATATGCGGCTGACTACCTCAAAATCGTCGTCCTTGGGCGAAAAACCCAAGCATAAGTAAAGAGTTTTCCGCGTTGTTTTGAAATTTTCATAAAACTTAATTTTTGAGTTGTTTGTGGTTATCTCACACTGTTCAAAATATTATCATAAATTCCTGATCATATTTTTGATGAAATAGTGAAAGAATTATGATGCTGCCATTAATACAAGTCGAGATATTCACGATTAAGTTCTGCCCATTCTTCCATATGGCTAATTTTGAAAAGGCGCCCCATAGTAAAGTAAGTCGTATTCACGACAAAAACAATTTACTTACCTAACAGCTATAGTCCTGGGGTGTCCTTTGCTGTATCAAGCATACCTCTCCACATAACTCGGTCCATGGCTGCTCGTCGCCAGCTACTCAAAGCACGGATGCTTCTGAGATCACCCTCCACTTGATCGATCCACCTTGCTCGCTGCGCTCCTCTTTTTCTTGTACCAGTCGGATTAGATTCAAGAACCATTTCCACTGGGCTGTCGTCCGACA
This sequence comes from Malaya genurostris, assembly GCF_030247185.1. Taxonomy (NCBI): domain Eukaryota; kingdom Metazoa; phylum Arthropoda; class Insecta; order Diptera; family Culicidae; genus Malaya; species Malaya genurostris. The sequence continues at coordinate 51,441,797 of NC_080572.1, forward strand.
TCCTTATGACATGCCCAGCCCATCATAGACGTCCGATTTTAGCTGTCCGTACGATGAGTGGTTCTCCTAGCAGCTGTTACAATTCGTGATTAATACGTCGTCGCCACGTTTCGTCTTCCATCTGCACTCCACCATAGATGGTCCTCAGCACCTTTCTTTCAAAAACACTGAGGGCGCGTTGGTCCTCTGCCAACATAGTCCAGGTCTTGTGGCCATAGAGAACTACCGGTCTAATGAGCGTTTTGTAGATGGTCAATTTCGTGCGGTGGAGTATTCTTCTCGATCGAAGCTTTTTTCTGAGTCCAACGTCTCTGAATTTCTCTGCTGGTGTCATTGTCGGCGGTCACCAGTGAGCCCAAATACACGAACTCGTCAACCACCTCGATATCGTCGCCGTGTATCAATATTCGTGGTGGGAAGCGTAGTGTTTCTTCTCTAGAGCCTCTTCCTCTCATGTATTTTGTTTTTGACGCATTTATGGCCAGTCCGATACGCCTAGCTTCAGCTTTCAGTTCGATGTAGGTTTCCGTCATCTTCTCAAGGTTACGTGTCACAATATCAATATCGTCAGCGAAACCAAAAAGTTGTACGAACTTTAGGAAGATCGTGCCACTAGTGTCGATCCTCGCTCTTCGAATCACACCTTCCAGGGCAATATTGAACAAGATACAAGAAAGTCCATCACCTTGACGTAGCCCTCTCCGAGATTCGAGCGTCCCAGATTCTCGGACGTAGAACATCATATTATCCATCATTGCAATCGCGTCATCGATCGATTGAGTCGTATGCCGCTTTGAAGTCAATGAGTATGCGTGATGTGTGGGTACGTTGTATTCACGACACTTATGGAGTACTTGTCTTTTCACGAATATGTGATCCGTAGTGGCGCGGGCTCCAGTAAATCCCGCTTGGTACTGCCCTACGAATTCCTTAGCTATTGGTGATAGACGACAGCAAAGGATTTGGGAGAGTATCTTGTAGGCGGCGTTCAGCAATGTGGTTGCGCGGTAATTGCATCAATCTAGCTTATCGCCCTTTTTGTAGACGGGACATACCACTCCATCCATCCATTCCTGCGGTAGAATCTCCTCCTCCCAAATCTTAGAAATCATCCAGTGCAGCGCTCTAGCCAGTGTCTCTCCTCCATGTTTGAGCAGCCCACCTGGTAACTGGTCATTGCCCGCGACTTTGTTGATCCACAGCTTGCAGATCTCCTAAATTATCGCCGACAGATCAGGTGCTTTGAATCTGTCGTCGGCTGAGCGTGCACCTAGATTGATTCCTGTGTCGTTCTCTGTATCTCGTGCTTCACCATTCAGATGCTCGTCATAGTACTGCTTCCACCTGTCGATCACCTCACATTCGTTCGTGAGAAGGTTACCACTGGTATCTCTGCACATTTCGGCCTGTGGCGTGAAGCCTCTACGTGAGCGGTTCAACTTCTCATAGAATTTTCGTGTGTCATTTGCGCGGTACAGTTGTTCCAACGCTTCGCGATCTTGGTCTTCCTGGTGGCGCTTTTTCCTCCGAAAAACCGTGTTCTGTCTGTTCCGTGCCTGTCTGTATCGTTCATCGTTCGCTCTCGTGCGGTGTCGCAGCATCCTCACCCTTGCTGCATTCTTCTCTTCGACCAACTGCTGACATTCGCCGTCAAACCAGTCATTTCATTTCCTCGATTCGATAACCTCGTGCCTAAAACGGTTGTAGCAGTTCTACTCACGGGGGACCTTATGTTCCTCCAGCAGTCTTCAAGAGTCGCCGCGCCAAGCTGCTCTTCCGTTGGTAGCACTTGCTCCAGTTGTTGCGCGTATTCCTCTGCAGTACGAACGCTACGTAGCTGCTCGAGATTAAATCCCGGCGTTACTGTGCGACGAGTGTTGTGCACCGTCGATAGTTTTGAGCGCATACAAACCGCATCAAGGTAGTGGTCACAGTAAATGTTGGCACTGCGGTAAGTGCGGACATTGATGACGTTGGAGAAGAATCACCCGTCGATGAGAACGTGGTCGATTTGATTTTCCGTATGTTGATCAGATGATCTCCAGGTGGCTTTGTGGATATCTTTGCGGGGGAAGAAGGTGCTTCGAACTACCATTCCTCGGGAGGCTGCAAAGTTTACGCATCGTTGACCATTGTCGTTTGTTACCGAGTGCAGGCTCTCCAGCCCGACCACGGGCCTGTACATTACCTCCCGGCCTTCCTGAGCACTTATGTCGACGACGACGAGTTTTACATTCCGCCGTGGACAGCTGTCGTAGATTCGTTCCAGCTGCGCGTAAAATGCTTCCTTCTCGTCATCGGGTCTCGTCTCATGTTGGCAGTGCACGTTGATGATGCTATAATTGAAGAAACGGCCCTCGATCTTCAATACGCACACCCTATCACTGATTGGCTGCCACACAATCACGCGCTGACGCATCTTACCCAACACTATAAATCCCGTTCCTAGAATACTGGTTGTGCCACAGCTCTGGTAGAAGGTAGCCGCTCGATTTTCCACACCTTCTGTCCCGTCCAACAAAGTTCCTGCAGTGCTTCGATATCGAAGCCGCGGATTTGAAGCTCATCATGCAGCATTCGGTCATACCCTGGGAAGTAAAGCGATTTGCAGTTTCATGTGCCAAGCTTCCAATCTTAGCCCTTTGTTCGTCGCGGTTATTCCGAGTCGTATTTCTTACTTGATTGTGCGTAACATGTGTTTTCCGGGCGGCTTGTTAGGCCTGCATCAACCTCCTATCTCGCCGGAGGGCCATCGTGTCAGCACTATTCAGAGTCCCACACTGACACAAGGACGGTAATCAGCCGGTCCTAACATGGAGAACAGAGGCTGTTTCGAGCCGCCCCAATATGGGGAACAATTTAATATTATCAAATTTCCGGCCACCCTAAAAAAGTTCGGGTTACCTCTTCTCAACCTCAACCCTCCTCCACCTCTCGACGGCCCTGCCTATCGCAATCAACTTATGTTATCTGCAGTCTTTTATCTATAAAATTATAATTGGAGCATCGGACCCATTATCTTGCAAACAATATTTTCTCGCTCTATTATTTTGTAGCTAAATGCACACGAACGAGTGAGAGCAAATTTCTTAAGCCCTCTTATGAAGCAATGAGGAGCATCAATATCTATTGGACTTATATTGTAACCTCTAAGGATTTAAGCTTCTTTTTAGTTTATTCACTGTGCAAACAATTTCGAATGGCATACATTAGTTTTACGATCTTAAAATTTCTTGGATTCAATCCATTCCGAGTGATGGCAACTGCCTTTATGGTAGTCTAGCAAAGTGAATCCGTAGAATAACACATTTTCTGATCTTTATCCTCGCAGATTAAAGCAAAAAAGCTCAGAAGCCGTTACCATTGCCACCATGGCTACTTCTTGGTACAGAAACTATTGATTGGAAAAAATCACAACCATTTAGGCGTTCGGCTCTAATGCATTCATGCACTGATTTGGCTAGTAAACATGTAGGTTTCGGTTACTACACTTGTTCGACATTTGCAGCATAGATAAATTGGTTTTCTAGCCAATATTCATGTACCCACCTTGTCTCGAAACACGCAGGTTCACATATTTCGTTCTGTTTTTTGAAGGCCAAGCTGTCCGCTAGGTTTCTTGAACCACACCAAGAACCGCGACACATTCCACGCTCCACCTTGATTATTGCCAGTGACCGAACCTGCGACAGGGCGAGGTCTGCACAAATCCACTCTAGCACCGCTGTACTTTAGGTTCACCGTTGAAATTTAGATAACATTCAATGTGATTAATGAAGCAAAAACGGTCCATTTGCGCTAGCGATTTAAAGGCAACCATTGAACGTTCTAGCATAAAAATTTTTGCCGGAATTAGGTGACGGTTGGTACCGCAACACGAACAGTACGGCACTTGAAAATAAAAACCGACTGGGGCAAGGTTAGATTGCTATCTTGAGATATGACAACGGACTGAGTTTATGGATAGACCCCACCTCCCAGGTTGGCTCCCCCGTCCTGCGGTACCACCGACGTTGATGTGCCAATGAGTGAGCAGCACGAAAACGGAACATTAAATCCTATTCGATCATGACCAACCCGACCCAGCTCACACGGATCTGTTGACAAGAGGCTAGATAACTAGAAGGATTACACAACTCTTCAGAAGATTCAACACAACATCGAAGCTATCGTTCAAAAAAAAACAGAATACCAGAACTTCAGTCGTCGAAAGTGCAAAGTAAATTTTCAGAACCATAGGAAAGATACACTTGCCTTAAAATGATCGGACATTCTCAAATAGCACTATTAAACCAAAACCATTTTGATTCAAGCAAACTGAACTGCTAAAAGGTAATTATTTTTGACATTCGATTCGGTTCAACGGTACCAAATGTGCGCACATGGCGTCTAGCCGAATGGCGGTGGCTGAATGCGTAGTCACATGCAGGCCGCTCCAATACTCGGTAAGTATCACTATTCGACGGTTTCCGTTGTTACTCACGATACGGGGCCCTAACCGTGTATAATCGATGCGGTCTGCAAAGAGATCGCTTTACCTAACTAATGTCTTTGGTGGGATAGATGGAGAAGGGGTGGTACCGCGCAAAGATCGCGCGCGTGAGTGGGCAGATTGTTTCGGCACGAACTGACCGTCGGTTTGGAATTCCTGCCAGAAACCGTGAACGATTTCACCGTTCACCGTTCCTAGCGGTGCAATAGAGTAAATTGACGGATCAGTTTGAAATATGACCCGCGCGATAAAAGTACTACACTTCAAGAGCGAAATATATGTTTATTTTAGATTGGCATTGATTCAAATGCTAGTGCCATTAAAATGTTACAGGTACGGGCTTAGCAGTAACCGAAAACAAACCTTGGAGGGTTCTAATTGTTAGCCACATAAAACTTTGCTTAGTCTACTTAAAATCTCCTTACGACAGTATTTTAAGGGTCGACTGTGCGAGCTTACAAAACGGTAGAAAAGCATGCAAATTCACTATGATTCTTTCAATTTAGCGAATGGAAATGTCCTAACTGTTGGAGTGGAACACACAATAGGATTGTGGCAACAATCGCGTATTGCCAGCAGTTCTGGTCTGCTAGAAAGGCTGGTAGGTAAACTGTAACAGTTAATAGTCTAATAATCAATTATCTCTTTTATGGCGAATTGATTCTGAACGGAAAAAAATGTTTTAATCCACATAATGGTGTAATGATGCCTTTCTCATTCATAATACTGTGATGTTTCTCTTCGATTTTTGAAAGAAACCAATGGATTGTTTGTGTATTAACTAGTCTAACATAGAGAATGAAACAGTTCTCTGATCAGTTGGGCCATCCATTAGAAAACGAAGTGGGTTCACTATTATATGTACTTCCAGCACCGGAACCCGGGAATCGGTACAATCGAAGTCGGTTCGTACGGCTACCAACTAACATGACATACAAACTCTACTGGTTTTTATTCCAATTTCGAAGATTTTATACGATTTTTCCAACTCTAAACGACGATTTTGATTTCTGTTGTATCCGAAAATATGCAGTAATTTTTGGTAGGATTTTTTTCATTTAATCCTAAGATTTGGAATAACGGTTTTGAGTCCAGTTTAGAAAACTTTTTAAGGTTTTTGTTTCGCCGGTTTAAGTGACGGTGTATAATATTAAACACACTTTACCCTATAACTCCGGAACCGGATATCAGATCTGGATGAAATTCAGGAATTCCTTATGAGACCGTGAGACCATTCATTTGAATCTAAGTTTATGGAAATCGGTCAAATGCATTAGAAAAGTGAGTGAGATCCATTTTGTAATATATGACCACTATGTATTTCCGGTGCTTCCGGAACCGAAGACCGAGAACCAGGATAGCCGGAATCGCTTTGTTTAGTTGTCTACTTTTAATGGCTATCGATTTGTGTAGTTTTGAGATCAGTTTAGAAACTTTTTTACAGTTTTTGTTTCGCCGGTTCAAGTGACGGTGTACAATATTGAACACACTTTACCCTATAACTCCGGAACCGGAAGCCAGATCCGGATGAAATTCAGGGATTCCGTATGGGACCGTAAGACCTTTCATTTGAATCTAAGTTAGTTGAAATCGGTCCAACCATCGCTGAGAAAAGTGAGTGAGATCCATTTTCAATATATGTCCACTATTTCCGGTGCTTCCGGAACCGGAGACCGGGAGCCAGGATAGCCGGAATCGGTTTGTTTAGTTGCCTACTTATAATGGCTATCGATTTGTGTAGTTTTGAGACAAGTTTAAAAAAATTTTTACGGTTTTCGTTTCGCCGGTTTAAGTGACGGTGTACATTATTGACCACACTTTACCCTTTACCCTACTCCGGAATCGGAAGTCGGATCCGGGTGAAATTCAGGAATTCCGTATGGGACCGTGAGACCTTCCATTTGAATCTAAGTTTGTGAAAATCGTCTAGGTCATCTCCCAGAAAACCTAGTGAGATTATTTGACACATACACACACACACACACACACACACACACACAGACATTACTCAGCTCGATGAACTGAGTCGAATGGTATATGACACTTTTTATTTTTTTTGCTGATGACTCAACCGTTTTCTACAAACTCAGGTTCATATGAAAAGTCGTATACACCCAAACAAGGTTCCTGAATTACGTTTGGATCCGACTTCTGATTGCGGAATCACAGGATGATATGTGAAACGAAATTAAAATAATGCAACTCATTTTTTCTGGTAGATGGCTGAACCGATACAAGATTCAAATGATATCTAAGATTCAACTGAAAAGTCTTAAGATCGTATAAAACATCTTGCTTTTTAGTCAGATCCAACCTCCGGTTCAGGAGATACAGGATGATTAGTATAAAAATGTCGGATGTTTTTTTGAGTTTATATCAAAATTTTCAGTTTTTTGACAATATCTGTCACAATTGACCTTGAAAACAGAACAAGTTTTTAGACCTTGACAATAAGCCATAGACAGTTCGTGCTCGCATCTCACCCGACACAATCGAAAATCGTTTACGGTCGAGACGATAGAAACAAAGACAATACAGTTTAGTAAACAATAGAGTGTACGAAATGGGCAAATACGATTTAACAAAGCCTAAAACTCCGAGAAAATTCATATCAAACGAAAAAGTATTAATTTTTAAAGAACTTACATTTTTGTAGAACATTATAGTAACGTAAAAGTTCAAACTTAACCTGCGCATGAGAGACAGAAATTTTCTATCTTAAACAAATTTTCTTTAAATGCTTTAACAAGAAATAAAACTTTTATTTTTTAACTTTAACTTGCTTTAACAAAAAATAAAACTTTTATTTTTTCAATCTGAATTTACCCTTAAGGAAAAACTTTTGGTACAAAAACGAGGACGTTTCATAGTGTAACTTCGTGGAAGTAATCAAAAAGCTACACCACTAACATTTGATTCCTTCGTTCGGTAATTTTTTTGACGAAAACTTTCGGTAATCAATAGAAGTAACCGATATTTCGTAATGTTAATTTCATTTTACAAAAATTATGCAATTTTTTTCCGGGCGAACAGTTTTACGCAAGGTTTCATTACGGAATTTTGTAAATAGATATACAATTCATACGGTAATCCTGAATAATCGCCGAGTACGGTGAAAATCGTACTGTTCATATGATAAAAATATCTTCCAATGACCAAACTTGTGTAAATACGGGTTGTCGTGAAAACTAACTGTCAAACAATTATTAAAATTTTCAGTAAGTGTCTTTTTATTGACCAAACGAAAAAAATCTTGGGTTAGTCGAATGAATTGAGGTACTTGTGCACAAGTTTTTGAAATATTAGAACTACTCAAAGCTTCTTGTTTACTTATAGGGAGCGAATAATTTTATATCACTCGTCCACCTACTACCAACACATATCGTTCAATGTAAGTTGAAAATTTGTGTTGTTCTTTGAAATCCGAAAATCCATTCAAATCCATAATTCTAACCCAAGAAAACAAACACAAAAAAATTATCGAACCCTTCGTTAGATCCATTTAATTTTAGGGAGATTGTTCGGTTACCGGCACCCTTTCCTTTTTAGCTCTTAACTTCTAACTTAGTGCACATTATGCGGACATCTATACATCAATGGAAAGCTAAAGTTCCTGGCTAACAACTGATTAAGAAACTAAGTTGATGCATTTGATTGAAAAAAAGTTGTTATCGATTTAGTAAAGCGATAAATTTTGGCCATTTTAAAAAAGGTATTCGGTTACCGGCACCCCAAGAAATTTCGCTAAAAATGGAAAAATATAAGTAAAGACTGCAGCTATTCAAAGAGAAAACAGAATTTATTCTTTTTGGAAGCGTTTTTGACAAAAGTCTTCATTATCTGATTGCGACTTCACCTTGGTACTAACAATTTTTCACGATTTGTCGCAAAAAATGGGGTGCCGGTAACCGAAATTGGTAGACATGACATGGAAAATGACAAAAAAAATCTTTGGTTGCGAAAATTTTGATAGCATCCGGTATTAAATCACGAAATAGATCTATCTCACCACATAAATATTCAATCTACTCACCTTTCCGATTGATGCTCTTCAATTCATGATACTCTAAAAAAAGTCAGAAAAAACTTTTGTGTTGAGATTCACGTAATTAAAAGTTATTTTGAACGCAGCCAAAAGTACAAGTGACTGTTTGCTTCGGCACAAAAATGAAAAATGATGAAAATTCTGTGAAAATTACCGAATTCTGCGAAATTTTCTAAATGTGTACATTCAACACTTTCGTCATAAATTCGTTACTCTATAGGGCCCCCATACACATTCAGTTTTACGGCTTCAATTCCGCTGTTTTTCAATGGAGGGCACACAAATAACATTGACAGCAAATAGAGGAAAATATCGATGAATGTTTCGACTTTGGTTTCAGTTTCTATTTAGAAATTATCGTATATTCTCAGATCAATTTTGATAAGATGATAAATTGTTTATTCATCTTTAAAAGGTATACAAAATTTTCCACTTTCCTTCTACAGCCACTGAATAAATCAACATAAAGAGAGTTTCGCCCTTTTTCGGTTTGTGAATAATGGAGCTACGTTCTCTTACATTGTTTATGAAATTGGTTGGTTTTCGCGATAAAAAAAATATCATTTATTATTTCCAGTAGTAAAAAGTTCGGAAACCATCTAAAATAACGAAAAGTAAATAGTTTCACTCTCCCTTTTTAGCAATTGATGTATCGTCCTCCTGGTTTGTATTACTAAGCTTCAGATTTTTTTAGAATCAAAAGTTCTAGGCAACATTGTAGGATTTTTAAGCATTTGTGCGTAGATTCTCAATTCGATTGCTTTTGTAAGATTCACCATTTTTAAAAAGCAGCTGAAATCAGCCTTAGGCGGAATGAATAACTGACCGATCAACTGAACTGAGCATGTGTGGCGTAAACTTAGTTTTGCGTTTTGATCCTTCAGTTTTGATCAGTTTTTTATTGCAGAATCTCGCGTTATGACTGATAATTGTTTTTGCAGATCTCATTATTTCGGCCAAATTTCGGCAAGGGGTACGCTTCCATTATTGACAAAACGTGTTCTTGTATTGAAACACTCATTGTACTAGTTAAAAGTAAACTGCCTGAATGAATGATTAACTGAATTAATTAATTGGATTAAACTGAACTCAATTAGGTTTTCCATAACCACACTGAACGACCAAAATTAGCTTTGCGCCTAATTACTGTTTTTGAATTAGTTGATTTTAACATCAAAACTGCCAAAATAACTAATAAATTGGTTAACATTCAGAATTTAATTTGCTGAAAAAAGTTATTTTTTTAGCGAATATATTTAGATGGCGAAAATCCTGGACACAAACCAGCAACATTTCAATCCCAAACGAAATTCTCGTTGTCAACTAATTTTGTTGTTAAAATCAAATAGTTTGACGCTGTTTGGCTGTCATCATCACTGCAGAAAGACAGCACAAAGAAAACAAGAATGCAATTGGTTTTATTAACAAGTTTATTAGTCAAAAACTCATGAGAAGTGTCAAAGCAACACAATTCGTTGAAAAACAAAACAGGATAGTCTTGTTGAAATTGTTTTGATATATTTTATATATAGATTTTGAAATTTCTAACTGACCGATATGTAAAACTGCTGTAAAGTGGCTTGGTTTAAGTTTATTTGTGGAGTGCTTTCAGCTATCAGTGAATTATTAAAAGATTAACTAACAATCATTTCTGTGACCAGTGCAGAAAGTACATGTTTATTGCATATTCTATGCTTGCTTTCCGACTTCTATCTCTGAACTTTCTGTATGAGACGACATCTGAATGCTTTGGTTTCCGCTTAGTACATGTATATAAATAAACGAAAATATACTCGTTTAGTCGCTCAATAATCAGAAAAGAAAGTAAACAAATCGAAACTGACACTTCCCTGTACGGTCATTTGAAAATTTACCGTGATGTTACAAGCAGCATCTACAACAATAGAGTAGGACACATGAATCAAAGAGCTACTATCCGAAATGGTAAGACATTTTCATTGGCCATTCATTACATTCCGTGCCTAACCAAAACAGATCGTTTGTAATTACGCTTCGTGATTGTAAGTGAGAATTTACAATGAACAAACAAAATGTTGCTTTGGAGAAGCAAATCATTTTTACAGTGCATAAGAATTTAACAAATTAGATAAAATGAGTTATAATCAGGACCATACCCATATGTATTGTTTCTTTTGTTAAGAGGCCTTTTACAAACTTAGGAAAGCAGCTATTAGTTTATAGTGCAAAATCAATTATTCACATTATAAACAGAAATAAATTTATAAAACTCAAGAAAGTTTATTGATCAAATCAACTGACAATTCCAATTAAAATAAATTAATTAATTGGACTCGTTTTGGCTGTAGCTAAAATTAACAGTTCGCAGTAGTTGGAATCAGTATATATTTTACTTAACTAAGGTTTATTGTTATTATTAACTGTCAATTTTCATTGAAATTAACAACAATATCACTTAATTCAACAACATTTTTTACTGAAATCAACAATAATTATTTGTTAAAATCAACCATAGTTTTGCTGATTTTGCTAAAAATATTAGTTGAATGAAAGTGGAGCGTGTCTTTGCTAAGAAATGACAGCATGTAGTATATGTTGCAAAATCAACTGAAAAATTAGCAAATTCAACCAACTTTTTAGCATTATTAAGGGGTTCAAAAATAACAAATCTGAATTAGCAAATATAAGAATTTTTTAGTTGTCCTAAAAAATAACTAACTAAAATCAGCAAATCAACTAATTTTTTCGCCAACAAGCTGATTTCGGTCTTTGCTTGCATGACATTACCTCACAAAATGAGCTGAATGAACACCGTTTGACAGCTATCAGTGGTTTGTGTATGTGTTCATTCTAATTTGAATACGTGTTATTTGAAATGTAGACAAACCACCAATAGCTATCAAAGATGAATTTGACAGTTAATTTGTGTCGTCATCGTGCGCTTGGCCGGATGAAATTAATAGTCATATCAGTTAATCGTTCAGGTATCACGTCACGAATACTAAGAAATGTTGTATGGGTAAATCATTTGCTTGAATTTCATGTTGTTATAATTCAAAACAGTTAAGTTAACAGTAGATTAGTAATTCTGCACTCGTCAGTCAACTGTTAACTTATCGACAGAAGCTTTCTACTCATGGACCACCCAAACCGATTCATCATAAAAGAAATCAACACTCGGAAAAACTTTCCTCATTTCATTTGTAAACGGTTGATTTACCTCTACTAACAGGCTTATATGGCAACTTAGCACCTTTAATCGGACACCGGTTTCACTACGTTAGCCAACGGCTAGATTCGTGTGAGACAAAAAAGGCAAGAAATAATTCCTTCAAACTGACACCTCAGCTTACCGGTGGGCTGCCTATAACTACCACCCGGGTCTCTAAAGCACTCGCTGCCGCTCGCCTCTCAGTGTCCTCTTGAAAAGCTTAGGCTTGATGCAGCGACACGATGACGATCGAGTGCGTATCAATCATTTCACAGTTTTGCTACCAACCTCCTCCAGTGACTCCTACAAACGTTCAAATGGTGAAACTGTAAAAATTGAACGACAATTACACAGAACTCATGTCTTATAGCATACATAATCGCATGATCCACTGAGTAAGAGAGGAGTACTCTATGCAACTGCTTGTTGCATATAATCTAGCTTAGTGCAGATAAGAAAAGTGAAATTAAGTTGTTTACCAGATGCAAATGAGTGAATTGATAAGAGGCTGCGATTATTATCATACTGGGCTACATTCAAATTCAGTCGATTTGGTTAAGTTTTTTTTATATCAGAGCAGATGCCCTAAGTCTACCGGGTTTGGTACGAAGTTGTGAAATGTTCACAAAATCAATGTTGACGAGAACGAAAAAATAAGTGCCCCAAAGTGATAGGCATATATTCATTATAATGTAACTTCAAATCGCAATCTCCGCTCCAGTTCTGAGTCTATATTTTGTGACAGTCTTGCGTCATGGCGACGGTGGTGTAGATGTCATGACATGTGTGCCGCAGCGGTGATCGCTTTGTCAAAGAAATTGCAAAACATAGAGTTCATTTACTCCAGTTTTATCGATCGATCGATCGATTCGCGAAGTTGACCTATGACAATCGCCATAGACAATGGTCAGTTCAATGTTACCGCCCTAATTCGTTACTGGCTGGACATAAGTTGTACGGACTTTGGAGGCGGCACAAAAACGTGAACTCTTGAAGCACTGATCATGGCTAATGGATGCATGTTGATAGATTTTCACGTATGTATGATCGAGCTGACCCAAATCTAGAGATGTTAAGTTATTTTACAACCTAGGAATATTTGAAAACAAGCTTTTCGTATCTAGTGAAAACATTATGTTGTGTTTTATGTTTGCTCTTAAAAAGGAAACCAAAAAAAATAACAAGAAAATAAAACATCGTACAAACGATTTATGAAATAATTAGAATTCATCAAATGACATATATTATAATTTAAAACTTATTTGCTAAAAACGGTTCACTGCCTGACCTAATCTGGCTCCGATACAACAATGAGAAAATTGAAAGGCTATTTTATGCATTTTGGTTTTGTTCTCCTTCGTGTTTCCTCTTCGACTCGTCAGTACAACTCAGTTCAAAACATAACAGGTCAGAGCCTTAGTGAGCGTTTCTGGCGCTCGAGGCAAACTCTAAATTATTCGCCCCTACCAACTTTTTTAACAAAGACCATGAGGATGAACGCACATTATTAATTTTAGTTTTGCCTTTCTCTATAGAGAGGTATTAGAATTGCTGGAAAAACCGACTTTCGAACAGTGTGTGTGTGTGTATATGTGTGCACTTTTCGAAGATATTTTTACCGCTCAATTTTCTCAGAGATGGCAGAACCGATTTTAACAAACTTAGGCTCGTTTGAAAGCTACTGTCAGGCCATTAATCAAGTTCGAAGATCAAATGACTGTGACTTTTGGTTCCGGAGATATGATGGTATAAGTGGCTTAACCGATAAAACACATTGATTTTTACCGCTCTTATATATATGAGGGTGCCAAAATTTTGGGATCACCTCTATTTTCGTAAAGCTCTAGTGCTCAAAAGTTTAAGCACCTCGAAAAAAGCCCTCATGCAAAATTTGAGCTAAATCGGACATGCGTAAGGGGAGCTGCTCGGTGGTAAAGTTTTGAAAATTTTCAATCTTGAAAAAGCACCATAGGGGGAAGTACATGAAATTTCCAAAATCGAAAACTTTTTTGATGCCAAAAGTCTCAAAACTGCATAAAACGTCGACATTTAGTGTCATTTAAAAAATATTTTTTTTTGAAAAATCAACTTTCTGGGACTTTTTAGTCCCAAAAAGTGGATTTTTTTCAAAAAATTTTTTTTTCGAGATGACACTAAATCTCGACGTTTCATGTAATTTTTTTTCGATTTCATGCTTTTTTTTATTTCGTGTAGAATCGACACCAGTGCGAGAGCGAATTTCTCTCGATGACATTTCTGAGAATCAAAGGTTAACACGCTGCTGTGGGGATCCTCTCTGAAGCAACAAACGGTCGCTTATTCTCGTTTCGCGATCCGATTCTATACAGGCAGTTGATAATTGCGATAGAATCATTTTACTATTGCCGCTTATTCTAACTATGTGCATATAACCTTTGTATAATTTGTGTCTATGAAAATGTCTGTGATTTCTCCACACAAGGGTTTTTTTATTTAAAAGATATTTTATTCAGGCCTATTTGCGTACAAGCTTTACGTGACCGATTTAGCTGAGTTTTCAGATATTTTTTTTTGTATTGAATCTCGTTGTCACCCGTTTTCTAGGGAGAGAGGAGCTTCCATTTTCCTCCTGCGAGGATTGAGGGGCAGTTTGTTCGCGGTTGTACATTGTTTGCAGTTTCTGGTTGGTTGTATGGTAAGTTGTTAACTGCAACTTGTTCTCTAGTGGATACGTTGGATGATTTCGTTGAAGTGGATGCGTAACTCCTCAAGCGCATGCGTAACAAACGTACGCCATTTAGAATACCGGGAAAAAATTCTTCCACTTTTCTTTTTCGATAGAGAGAATCTCTCCGTATTGGGACATAGTTTTGCCAATATAAGGATCGATGACGCTTGAGGGAAGATCATGCACACGCACTTCTATTGCACTATTTTCATGCTCCACATAGTGCGTTCTACTATGTCTAGCTGGCGTTTTAGAGTGACTATAACAGGATTCAGAGTGGCGAAATGGTAGCGCGTATGCACGGAATGCATAAGAACGCAGTTTCGAGTCCTGTCTCTGAGGGTAGCTTTTTCCAAAAAATCATCTTTTCTGTTAAGTTTTTTCGTTCATTTGGCTTCCCCAATATATGTTTCCGCTCAGTTATTGCAAAAACTGTTCCATTACTTCTGGAATTTCCCTTGATTTGATGTCTGGCATTTATATCGCCGGTGATGATGAATTTATTTCGTCCTCTCGTCAGCTTCTGCAGATCATTTCTTAGTTGTGATTGAGTTCCTTGGTTCGATGAGCACTGTCTAGGGCAGTATGTTGCTCTCCAATCCATCGTATCCAATTCGACACCTAGCGATTCGATGAATTTCGTACCAAGGCTAGGAAATACAGCAAACTTCACACTGCTTCTGACTGCAATCGCAACACCACCGCCCCTAGAGTGGGTTCGATCCATGCGAATGATGACGTAGTTCGATATTGAGAAGGACATCTTTGGTGACAAATGTGTTTTTTTCGATGAATTGCCATAGCCGGTTTGCCAAGATCTGATAAGATGTCCATCAGTGACTGTTTGCTGACCACAGCTGACCACATTTCTACATGTATTTACATTTGAATTTCTAATTTGCACCCCTATACAGAAAACTAAGATGTGTTCCAAATCAAAACTGGGAATACCGAGTGCGTACGTGTGATAGTTGCAACTTTTAATTACAAGCTTTTGTTGTTCCATATTGAAATTGAAAACTTAGTAATTAAATTCAACGCATAGTATCGATGGGAGAGGTCAGTAGGAACAAATCAGTTTGCATTTTAAGCATGCTCAAATACGGGGAATCTGTTATTACAACTGCCCTGTCAACAACAGCATTGAAATGTAAAAGCTAATGAGCTGTATTTGTATTCGTAATAAATCAGTATTACCAGAACATATTTTTTAAATCAAGTTCATTGATGTGAATACTGTTTCATGTTTAATTAGGTATCAATGATGATTGAGCCCGGGGGTTGAAACACAGCCATATTCATTCCGTACCATCTAATTAAAAATTATTTCCTAGTGCAGATTCGAAACGTTTTATAAGGCTTGTTCGCGACGAAATTTGGACAGATTAAATTTGGAATAAAACAAGTTTGCTGTTAGTTGAACTCAAGATGCATTTATTATCCATTTAATTATGCATTATTAGTCATCTTAAAACTGATTCCAGTTACTCAATAAGGCTTCATAAAGAAACTACGAAATTTCAGTTTACTCTAGCCATTAGGGTCTGTGCAGGCTTTTGCCCAAGATTATTCGAATTTTCGCCTTTCTCACATAGAAAGGCTGCGTCAGCACTGTAAAAACCGACTTTTTAACCGAGGCCCAAAGGGCCGAATGTCGTGTCTGTGCAAATGACTTCCGGCTCCGGAATTACAGGCTGATCAGTATAAAAAATATTTTTTCAGGAGCGTGTTTTTATACATGACACGGAAAAATCGAGCCAAATACATTCAAATAGTCGTATCATTCTTCAATTTATATGTTCTGCTAGTCTCTGGCCAAACGGACCGATTTCTCAAATAATAGGGTCAACGTACATAAAAGTAGACTACATTTGACCTTTGTTCGGATCACACTTCCGGTTCCGGAACAACGGGGTGAGATGTGTTTGAAATGTTTAAACCGTCATTTAGAGCAAAACACAAAGAATTCCTATTAACTTAAAAAAAACTAAATAGTTTTTTTAAACTATTTAAAATTGAAAAGGTTATGCTAATGTATGCCCAAAAAATTTGTTCCTATTTTATATTCAAAGAAAAATTGAAGAATCTCTTAGTAATATTAATGAAAACATGAGTTATATAAGAAAGGCATTATATAGCACTAGCAATTAAAACAGGTTTTTCTATAGTTGTAGCTTGTTATTTATATTGATAGAGTTCTCTCTTCATGAGAGCCCAATATCGCTCGATAGGTCGTAACTTCGGGCAGTTAGGTGGATTCGCTTCTATCGGTACAACATGGACTCCATTCGCTATGGTGTAGTTGTCAAACGTGTATCGGAAGATTTATGGATGGACAGTGCTTGCAGGAAAACCAAGCTTTTATTACAGAAAGATCCGGATTTTCATTAGGACCGCACACAATTGCTTTTCGCATTTGGTTACCTTTCATCTTCGTCATCTTCGATCTAAAATCATATTGTATCACCAAAGATTGATTTCACACAAGGAACAGACATAAGCTCATCGGTCTACGAAATGTTTCACGCGTTGATGTTGTTCTACCTTGATCAAAAAGATCCCGGAATTTATTCCGAAAATTAATAATACAAGATTATCAATCAAATTTGATATTGTCCCCTTCAAAGTACTCACTCCCTATCGACTGCAACACACTTATGTCAATCCACAAAACATTTTTTGTATTCAGTTTTAGGTATGACCATCAAAGTTATCTGCGGTTTTTCCATTATCTCATCTCGGGTGCTGAAACGCGTTCCACGGAGCGGTCTCTTGAGTCGACCGAATAGGAAAAAGTCGAAGGGAGCCAAATCAGGTGAATTTGGCGGTTGCTGAATGGTATTCGTTTCGTTTTTAGCCAGTTGTTCACGAAAAATGATGGCATTGTGTGATGGTGCGTTATGGTCGTGCAAGATTCACGAGTTGTTTGACCACAAATCTGTTTTTTTTTCGACGAATTGATTCACGCAAATGTCTCATAACGCTTAAACAATACTTCTCGTTGACGTTCTGGCCTTGTGGAAGGAATTCATGATACACAACACCCTTATAATCAATGAAAACTGTGAGCATCGCCTTCATTTTTGACTGAAAACGACTCACAGACGCGTGAATTCATAATGATCGGGTCATATATTGTTAGTTTTACGGTTATGTATTTGAAAAATACAAATCTCCAAAGATTCAATATATGAAAGGGTGACGACACTCCACAGTGGTTTGAATCGACAATAACGTGAACCTTATTCTCTAGCTGCTAAACCGTTGATCCGATATGCATAGTTCCTTTGGAGAACTCATTCACAAAAATATACCTCGTGATTTGATCACAATTAGGTTTTGCACGATGACGACACAAATGAACTGCCGATGAATCAAGTTCATTTTTGACAGTTGCCGTGTACTTGTTTTGTTTTGCGACTGCAAGTTAAAATTGGAAAAATGACGAAAAAGTGCCTGATAAAAACGGAATCCAGAGTGAAAATAACTAAATGTACGTGTTTCCAGCATCAAGGAGCGATATATGCATGAATCTGTTGAGTGTGAGGCGACTTGCAATCTTTACATTCGAACGATGAATTTCTGATGAACTTTTAAACTGTAAACAAGTACACGTCGACTGTCAAAAAAAGTTCATTCTGTTCATTTCGTGAGGTTATGGCATGTTCGTGCAAAACCTAATAAAAAATGTGCAAAGCCTACTACGATAAAAGTTCATTTCAACAACTTTTTTTCCTTAAGAGATAGAAAAATGATGTCTTCTACGAAGTTTTAGAACTTCTAACGAGAGAAAACTTTGCCGAGAAAGCTATAGATCTAACACATATAGTTTCGGATATATGAAGCATTTTCGTTTGAAACCACTTAAAATCAATTTTTTGTACATAACTTTTTTCGCAATTATTTTCAGTGTCTACTATGTTGAAGACAATTACTTGAACCGTAAAATTACATATTTTTGTTGACGGCTGTGCACGGTTTAGACTTTTCCTTAAAAAGGTATTTAACATTTAAACTTTTATATACACTAATTTTAAATCAAGTACTATAAAGATACGAAGTGAGTAACGTGGCCTTTTTAAATTGTGTAAATAAGACAACGAAATAAAGAATGCTTTTTTGACTATTTTCTTAGCAAAAACATTTACTAAAACGACTATTTTTGGTTTATTAAAAAGAGCTTTGTAGGAAATGTTCAATGGTGTAATGATTGAATATAATTTGATATCTTACACCATTACCAGTACGCCCAAAAACATAGTTTAAATTTAAGTCTTCTGAGATTAATTTTTATGTGTTGAAATGTGTAAGTGTAGCCTGCTTGACAGGCTGAAAACTTTTTGTAAAATCATTCCATTCTACGAAATACGTTCTTATGAATTAAACCATACACTGAAAAAAATAATGAAATTCACACGATTCCTAAATAAATAAAGTACCATGAAATGGACATCAGTCGAATAAAAAATTCGATTCAAAACCATCCTCGATGTAAAACTAAATTGGAATACATTAATTTCAATGAATATGACCATTTATTTATATTGACGATTAGTTTTACTTTTAAGGTATATTGAAAAAATAAGCACAGTGATGTAACTTTATATTAAATTTCCTGCTCCAAATATGCACTGTTGGTGTTGGTGAGAGCAGCACTGCATATTATTTTTACGAACACAAAAGAGTTAGTTAATAATACAAATGCTGGAGCATTCGGTCGATGATAATATTACAATAAAATGCGTGAGTGGTTCAACGTTACATACAGGCATACACAATATTGTACACCGTCACTTAAACCGGCGAGGCAAAAAACGTGAAAATTTTTCTAAACTGGTCTCAAAACTACACAAATCGATAGTCATTATCAGTAGGCAACTAAACAAACCGATTCCGGCTATCCTGGTTCCCGGTATCCGGTTCCGGAAGTACCAGAAATAGTGGTCATATATACCAAAATGGATCTCACTCACTTTTCTCAGCGATGGTTTGACCAATTTCCACAAACTTAGATTCAAATGAAAGGTCTTCCGGTCTCATACGGAATTCCTGAATTTCATTCGGATCCGACCTCCGGTTCCGGAATTATAGGGTAAAGTGTGTTCAATATTGTACACCGTCACTTAAACCGGCGAGGCAAAAAACGTGAAAATTTTTCTAAACTGGTCTCAAAACTACACAAATCGATAGTCATTATCAGTAGGCAACTAAACAAACCGATTCCGGCTATCCTGGTTCCCGGTATCCGGTTCCGGAAGTACCAGAAATAGTGGTCATATATACCAAAATGGATCTCACTCACTTTTCTCAGCGATGGTTTGACCGATTACCACAAACTTAGATTCAAATGAAAGGTCTTTCGGTTCCATACGGAATTCCTGAATTTCATCCAGATCCGACTTCCGGTTCCGGAATTATAGGGTAAAGTGTGTTCAATATTGTACACCGTCACTTAAACCGGCGAAACAAAAAACGTGAAAATTTTTCTAAACTGGTCTCAAAACTACACAAATCGATAGTTATTATCAGTAGGCAACTAAACAAATCGATTTTGGTTATCCTGGTTCCCGGTATCCGGTTCCGAAAGTACCGGAAATAGTGGTCATATATACCAAAATGGATCTCACTCACTTTTGTCAGCGATAGTTTGACCAATTTCCACAAACTTAGATTCAAATGAAAGGTCTCCCGGTCCCATACGAAATTCCTGAATTTCATCCGGATCCGACTTCCGAATCCGGAGTTATAGGGTGCGTATTAGAAGAGTTTGTGTGTCATGTTAGTTGGTGGCCGTACGAACCGACTTCGATTATACCGGTTCTTGAAGTCCGGTGCCGGAAGTGCATATAATAGTGAACCCATTTCGTTTTCTTAAGGATGGCTTACGCAATCAAAGCACTGTTTTATTCTGAATGTTATGCATAAACAATCACTTGGTTTCTTTCAAAAATCGAAGAGAAAATTTTTGAATAGAATACCACAATATTATATGTACATGAGAAAGGCATCATCACACCACTAGGTGGATTAAAACAGGTTTTTTAAAAGAGAAATGCCTGAACTTGAGTATAGAAACGTGCACAGAATAATAAAGAATAATAACCAACAAAAACAAGTTTATTTGGTTTCAGGGAATTTGTAACTAATCTGTTTCCTAACTGCAATTCTATTACATTTTCTACTGAAGTCGGTAATGTCTCGCGATTTTTTTGTGATAACAATCACCTATCAATATTCTTTTTGAAGAGGAATTCCGAAAGACTCGGTACTCGCTGAGAGTAAGTCATAATAGTAAGCTATAGTGAAAAGTCTTCTCTTTCGTCTGGTGTTAAAGCGAATGCTCTATTTTTTATACCTGGCCTGCAATTTCTTGCAAAAGTTTTTGCCTAAAGGTAACTTATCGGTCGATATCACAAATAACGCGAGATATGAAGATAAACACTTTTATTAATGTACGTTTTTCCTAAGAAAATTGTCAAAAAAGCACTCTATATATTGTTGTCTTATTCACACAACTTAAAAAGGCCACGCTACGCACTTCGTAACTTTATAGTACTTGATTTAAGCATTCCAAAGAGTATATGTATGTGCCTTTTTGTCTGCGACCCTGCTTCCTATTAGTAGTTAAAATTAGTGTATATAAAAGTTTAAATGTTAAATACCTTTTTAGGTAAAAGTCTAAACCGCGCACAGTCTTCAACAAAAATGTGTAATTTTACGGTTTTAGTAATTGTCTCGAACATAGTAGACACTGAAAATAATTGCGAAAAAAGTTATGCACAAAAAATTGATTTTAAGTGGTTTCAAACGAAAATGCTTCATATATCCGAAACTATATGTGATAGATCTATAGCTTCTTCGACAAAGTTTTTTCTCGTTAGAAGTTCTAAAACTTCGTAGAAGACATCATTTTTCTATCTCTTAAGGGAAAAAAGTTGTTGAAATGAACTTCTATCGTATAGGCTTTGCACATTTTTTATTGTGATCAAATCACGAGGTATATTTTTGTTAATGAGTTCTCCAAAGGAACTATGTATATCGGATCAACGGTTTAGCAGCTAGAGAATTAAGTTCACGTTTTTGTCGATTCAAACCACTGTGCACTCCCGACAGACAGCTAGTACTACAAAATGCCAACGCGTTCTCGGTAACCGACTACCCACAGCAATAAACATATGAGAATATCTACTAACAAACTATCCCTTCTTGTGAGCTATCTGTATCCACCAGCAGCTGTCTGTATCCACCATAACCACCCGACCTTGGCCGTTAGGACGAGGGCTGGTCCTCCCAGCAACTGATGTAATTCATGGTTCATACGCCGTCTTTCATCCGCATTTCGCCAGCGTAACACCTTTCGTTCAAAAACACTAAAATACTTATACACAACATAACAAACAAAGAACAAAATGATTTTTTTTTGAGTTATATTTTTTTGAATATTTTAAATCATGCATTTAACGACCATGGCCATTAAAAAAACCTGTGGTGTTATAATGCCTTTCTTTTGCCATTTAAAAAGTCACATTACAACAGTAGTAAAATTCTATCCGCGGTCCTTAGTATTGTGAGCTAGACTTCAAAAAATCGGCTGACCCATCTCTGAAAAAAATAAGCGGTAAAAAACGATGCGTTTTATCAGTTACGTCACTTATACCATATACTTATACACATATACCACTTACTTTTATATCTCCGGAACAGGAAGTAAATTTGATCTTCAAATTTGATCCACAATGTTATATTAGCTTTCAAACGAGCTTGGGTTTGTTGAAATTAACTCAGTCATCTCTGAGAAAATTGAGCGGTACCACGCATTTTGTCGGTTACGTCACATATGTTCGTATATCTCCGGAACCAGAAGAGACAGCCATTTGATCTTCGAACCTAATCTACAATTTAACAGTAACTTTCAAATGAGCCATTTTTGAGAAAATTGAGCGATAATAAAACTACGCGTTTTGTCGCTTTCGTCACTAATACTTTTATATCTCCGGATCAGGAAGTGACAGCTATTTGATTTTCGAACTTAATCCACAATACAATAGTAACTTTCGAACGAATTGTTGTTTAAATCAGCTTAAACAAGTTGTTAAAATCGGGTAAACTATCTCTGAGAAAATTTACCGGTAATAATACAACGCATTTTGTCGGTTACGTCACTTATGCCATTATATCTTCGAAATCGTAAAATTCACAGCCATTTGATCTTCAAGCTTGAGGCCAATAGTAGCTTTCAAATGAGCCTAAGTTTGTTGAAATTGGATCAGCCATCTTCGAGAAAATTGAGCGGTAACAAAAATCAAAATCTCGTCAATCTGAGTCGAACGGTATATGACACCGAGACTCCGTTCGAAAGTCGGGTTTTCGAGCAAGGCACGTAAATTAAGGTTCTAGTATAATTGTATAAACTGTTATGTGGCACGATCCTAACATCGATCATTTCATAATGCAATCCAAAAAATAGATGAACAACTAGACTAATTATGTTAATTTATCGGATTTGTTAAATGTTTCAACTTTACAACTCATTCAATGTTCACTAGCGATTCAAGATTTGCAAACAGCGCCCAATGAAAGCACCAATTCGACGATCAATCCAAATCTTGCAAAAGAGCATCCGTATAAGCACCGCACTCCTGTCCTGACTACACTTAACAAGCTGCGGAAGGCATTCTAATACGTCTACTTCAGTCCAACAATCAAGTCTAATCGAATCGTGAGTAATTAAGACAAGTGATTCATTTCAGCTGCCAGTCAAACCAGGAATCGGATCAAAGTGTACCAACGAAACTCATTAATTTTAATAAGCGTTTCTGTTCCTGTGGTCAACGCCGAGCTTCGACCCACTAACAATAATAATAATACCATTCTAATAGACATGTGAGAGCCGACACTCGACCCTATCTGGGACGAACGCATTCGAAATCTCGACAATTTCCACACTCGGAGGCTATCCATCGCCTGCTGCTGCGCTGCATACAAATATTTCGCAAGTTAAAATAAAGAGATACAGTACACCAGTTTCCTCCATTATTTTGAATAATCATAAAAAAATCAGATCGAGTTCGACCGGGTCTGGGGCTTGGCTGTTCGTTTTCAAAGGAACCAATCCGTCCTCATTCCAGTCCAGTTCAACCGTTGGTTGTAGATCGATCGTCGACCGAACCGGAGTGTGTATAATAACTTTACACACTGTACAGTTATGCTCGGGCTCCGTGTATAGTCACCGAGTCACATTGCCAGGAGGAATCCCGCTCGAGTAACTGCCCATAGCTCAGCTGATGTAGAATGGCACAGTCACGGTTGTCGCGGTCATACCTTGTAAGTTTAGTTACTGTTCAGCAGCTACTACCGCTATCCGTCTCCTCCCGTCCGGGCACACAATCACCAGGGAGTGGCTGAGGGTTATTTTTAAGGTACACCGCGTGCACGATTTCCATACATACGGATACCTACGCTACGACATTTGTGACCACAAACTTGGGCGTCTTGGACCGGGATTGAAGTGGATTGGATTTCGAGCACGATTCGGTGGTTTACCAGTCGAACTCAGCGAAGGTCATCGCTTTGGCCTTGTCATGCTTTCGAGATTTGCTTACGGGTTTCTGAGGCCAGGTCAGAGAGATACGCGAAACGGTTAATTGCCCATGGCGGTTTACGATGGTCACGAGTGGAAGGATGGCGGCAGGAATGAATTAAATGTTTGCTTACTTTGTCATTAATCCAACTATATGATGTAGGTTAGCATAGTCTGAGGTGAATGAGAGCACTACAGACTGCCCTAGAAACAAAGTTTATATTAATAAAACATGAGATAGAGATTTTCACCATTGATTATCAACAGTTCTTGAAAGATTATTGATTCATCTTCGCTATAAGTTCCCGGGATTTTTATCTAACATTCTTCTGACTGATTAGCCACGATTCTACACACTCTTGTTCAACTTCTTTGAAGTTTTTTACTTTATCACCTGGTTGAACATGTTTGCCGAGATACCTGTTGACCCGAACCCAGCGTCGTTCTTCGAGACATTTTCCAGTCCAGCGTGATAACACAAAGACAAAATATTATAGTGATACACAGGCGTGGCAACTATCGAGGGACACAGCACTTTTCGCCCCTCCAAAAATTTATTGGGGTGACCATGCCCCCCAATATTTTGGCAACTGGAATAAATATTTGAAAATTTGCTAGAAATATCTTATTATATAAAACTTTTTTCTGTAATCCCCGTAGTTCTCAGCTATGTTACTATAATTTCAAACAATTTTAGTACAATGTGAAGTGTACTATACTTTACCACTTTCGAATATTGTTTATTACTTGAATAGTAAGGAAAATGTTTGTGATCGTGTCAAAACATTCGGAAGAGAAACTTTTTTTATTTGCTCTAACATCTCCACTCCCTTTATAAAAGTGTTTTATATATTGCAAAGTTTAATGATCTGTAGTAACAATGTTTTGTAACCACATCCCCCCCCCCCTTCCCTTCCCAAATTTTTCATGGAAGTTGCTGCCCCTGGTGATATAAGTAGAACTATGCAAGGATAACGAGCTTACGTTTCTATTAGAACTAATAGTGGGCGTGAAACAGTTCATAAACGGCTTTTGCTTTCAAATCTTAGAAAAACTTTTCAACTTCTCAATACTTCAGCTTGTCATAATGTATGTGTAAAAATGTTGTATTCATGAAAATGTTGACTAAATTCTTCACAGCCTCAAAAAATATTCCTCTCTCGAATTGTTTTGTAAAGCGCCTTTGGAAAAATTACTGTGTAATTCACCTGTAAGAACAAAGGATTGTTATCTCCGCGAATGCAAGAAATGTCCCACATTTTCAATTCTTAAGGAAAGCTTGTTAGAGGAACCATAGCAGAAGATTGTAAATGAGATCACAATGAATAACTACTGATAGATGCAATCTAGGAATCTTAACAAAACCAGTTGATGATTTTGTATGATATTTCACAGAAAAACTTGTAACTCATGACCATATATAAAAAACCCTTCTTAATCCACCTAGTGGTGTGATAATGCCTCTACAAAACAGTCTCATACAAATATTTTTTATCTTTTTATTAAATTATTAGTAACACTAACTTGGGCTCATTTTTTACACCAATTGATTCAGATTGAATCGAGTAGTTCACAAAAGCATTCTTCACTGTTTATATCACATAGTAGGCATCATTTTTCCAACCAAGTGCTTGACATTTGCGTTACCTATTTGTATGAGAAGAGTGATGCTAATCTAAAAACGTGCTTAATCCACCTATCAGTGAGATGATACCTTTTTTTATCAATTCGCATGTGTTTTTTTTCATGAATATTCTTCGGTTTTCATGACATTATTTTAATGACCGTCGTTTTAAGCTGCAATTTGACATTTTAATCACTCATTACTCTATCTAAAAAGGTTACAATCGATTAAACTTTTCATGATATGTCGAAGTGAGTTCCACTTTAGAATTTACGGTAATTTAAGGTACTTCCAGAGCCGGTATTCAGGAACCAGCATAAACCAAACCGATTCGTATGGCCATATGACGAATAAATTGCAATAGTTTTGAGTCCAACTTTCAAGCTTTTCGGGATCATCATCTTCTATATCGGTTTGAATTTTAAAAATTCATCCTCCTGTAATTCCAGAATCGGAAGTCAGCATTGAATAAAATTAATTAATTTTGTGTGGGACTATAAGTTTATTTTAATTTGAATTTTTTTCTGAAATTCGATTTGGCTTTATTTGAGAAAACGATTGAGCTTTGAGAAACGATTCGATACTGGAGCCGGAATTCGAAAATCGGTGTAGCCGAAGTCAGACAAATTCACCTGATTAGTTTACATTTGTTTCAATATGTTTAAAAATCAGTATAGACATCTTTGAGAAATCGTAGTACGAGTTAAATTGTTGGGTGCCTTCCGAATCGAAAACTGAATACCACTAAAACTGAAATAAGTTTATTTGGTTGTCGACTATTCAAATCAGCAAATCTTAGATGAATCTTAGATATCATTTGAATCTTAGATCGGTTCAGCCATCTACGAGGAAAATAAGTTACACAATTTTAATTTCGTTTCACATATCATCCTGTAGTTCCGGAACCAGAAGTCGGATCCAAACATAATTCAGGAACCTTGTTCTTGAATCTGAGTTTGTAGAAAACGGTTGAGTCATCTTCAAAAATAAGGTAAAAAATTGAGTGAAATTATTTGTCACATACGCATTTGCTGATCTCGACGAACTGAATCAAATGGTATATGGGTGTTTTGTTCTTCCAGCATTTATTGCTGTAAGCAGTTTAAATCAATATAATTATGATATTGTTCAGAATTCGGAAGTACTGCCATCTTTCCAATATATCATATTCGAACGATTATGTTGCCAAAAACGAACCGTGCTAAAATTGGTCCGAGGCAAAATGTCATGAAAAATAATGCTGTTCACAGTCTTATTGGTACTTAGAAACTATTGTATGTAACAGTATAAAACATCGTGTTTTACGTTGCTCCCAAGCCTTTCTTTGCCAGACAGCGCTCAAAACTTCTACTGCTGGAATATGGGGGAAAAGTCGATTACACAAAAAATTCCGATATCTCCGTTAAAAATGGACGGATTTTAACAATCTATGGCTTGTTGGATAGCTATTACCGTGCGGAATCTAAGTCTGAAAACATATTCTGTTTTCAAGGTCAATTGTGACAGATACTGTCAAAAAACTGAAAATTTTGACATAAAACTTCGTATAACTCAAAAAGTAAACATCCGATCTCAAAACCATTCAATAGCGTTCTGGGTGACGGGGAGACCTTTGATTTGCGACTAGTTTGATCAAAATCGGTCCAGCCATCTCTGAGATCTCGACCTCTTAGTTGACAACACACATACAGACACACACATACACACACACAGACATTTGCTCAGTTCGTCGAGCTGAATCGATTGGTATATGACATTCGGCCCTCCGGGCCTCGGAAAATTTTTCGAAAGTTTGAGCGAATTCTATACCTATTTTTTATATATATATAAAAAAGGTAAAAACCCTTCTTAGTCCACTTAGTGGAATTTTCATTGATCTTGAAAAATCACCATAAGGGGGAGTACATGGAATTTTCGAAACCGAAGAAAAATGTTGATGCCAAAAGTCTTAGAATTGCATGAAAGGTCGGGATTTAGTGTCATCTCGAAAAAAAAAATTTTTAAAACCGACTTTCTGGGACTTCTAGGAGATCAAAATTTTTCCGAGTCCCAGAAAGTCGATTTTTTCAAAAAAAAATTTGTTTTTTTAGATAACACTAAATCTCGACGTTTCATACAATTTTAAGATGTTTTCGGAAATTTCATGTACTCCCCCATATGGTGCATTCTCAAGATCAAAAATTTTCAAACTTTAACCGCTGGGCAAAGTTTGCATGATGACTTTTTTCGAGGTGCTTAAACTTTTGAACAATAGCGCTTTACGAAATTAGAGGTGATCCCAAAATATTGGCACCCTGATATACATTAGAGCGGTAAAAAACAACGTGTTTTGTCGGTTACGTCACTATAGTATTATATCTCCGGAACCAAAAGTCACAGCTATTTGATATTTGAACTTGATCAATTGCCTAATAGTAACTTTCAAACGAGCATAAGTTTGTTGAAATCGGTTCAGCCATCTCTGAGAAAATTGCGCGGTAAAAAAACAACGCGTTCTGTCAGTTACGTCACTTATACCATCATATCTCCGGAACTAAAAGTCATAGCCATTTGATCTTCAAACTTGATCAATGGCCTAACAATAGCTTTCAAACGGGCCTAGACTTGTTGATATCGGTTCAGCCATCTCGCCATCCGAGAAACTTGCGCGAAAAAAAACAACTCGTTTTGTCAATTACGTCACTTATACTATCATATCTCCGAAACCAAAAGTCACAGCCATTTGATCTTCAAACTTGATGAATGGCCTAACAATAGTTCTAAAAAATGCCTAGGTTTATTGAAATTGGTTCAGCCATCTTCGAGAAACTTGGCGGAAGAAAAATCACACGTTTTGTCGGTTACGTCATTTATACCATCATATCTTCGGAACCCAAAGTCGCAATCATTTGATCTTCAAACTTGATCAATGGTCTAATAGTAGCTTTCAAACGAGCCTAAGCTTGTTGAAATCGGTTCAGCCATCTCTGAGAAAATTGCGCGGTAAAAAAACAACGCGTTTTGTCAGTTACGTCACTTATACCATCATATCTCCGGAACCAAAAGTCACAGCCATTTGATCTTCGAACATGATCAACGAAATAACAATAGCTTTCAAACATGCCTAGGTTTGTTGAAATCGGTTCAGCCATCTCCGAGAAACTTGTGCGGAAAACTAAAAGTCACTGCTATTTGATCTTCGAACTTGATCAATGGCCCGACAGTAGCTTTCAAACGAGTTTTCGGTTCACCAATCTCTGAGAAAATTTAGCGGTAAAAATATTTTCGAAAGGTGCACACACATACACACACACACATTTTCCGATCTCGTCGAACTGAGTCGAATGGTATATAACACTATGGATCTCCGAGGCTACGTTCGAAAGTCGGGTTTTCCAGCAATTCTAATACCTCTCTATAGAGAAAGGCAAAACAATCTCAATTTTTAAAAGACACAAAAATATTTTTAACAGAAGGAGAAGTAGTAACAGATCGGCTGAAAAGTTCGTATCGTTTCTATGAGAGGGTGCCACTAGAATTAAATCCATACCATTTTCAATTAGTACCAACCTTCAAAAGATACGTGCATAAATTTGACAGCTGTCTGATTATTAATTTGTGAGATATTGCATTTTGAGTGAAGCTACTTTTGTTATTGTGAAAAAAATGGAAAAAAAGGAATTTCGTGTGTTGATGAAACACTACTTTTTGATGAAAAAAAGTGCCGCCGATACCAAAAAATGGCTTGATGAGTGTTATCCAGACTCTGCACCGGGCGAAGCAACAATTCGTAAGTGGTTTGCAAAATTTCGTACTGGTCATATGAGCACCGAAGACGATGAACGCAGTGGACGTCCAAAAGAGGCTGTTACCGATGAAAACGTGAAAAAAATCCACAAAACGATTTTCAATGACCGTAAAGTGAAGTTGATCGAGATAGCTGACACCCTAAAGATATCAAAGGAACGTGTTGGACATATTATTCACGAGTATTTGGATATGAGAAAGCTTTGTGCAAAATGGGTGCCGCGTGAGCTCACAATCGATCAAAAACAACAACGAATTGATGATTCTGAGCAGTGTTTGGAGCTGTTATATCGAAATAAAACCGATTGTTTTCGTCGATATATAACAATGGACGAAACATGGCTCCATCACTTCACTCCGGAGTCCAATCGACAGTCAGCTGAGTGGACTGCACGCGATGATGAAGAGGTAATCGCTGAAACTGAGGCCTATTTTGAGGCAAAGGACAAATCGTACTGCAAAAATGGTATCGAAAAGTTGGAAGATCGCTATAATCGCTGTATCGCCTCTGATGGCAATTATGTTGAATAATAAAAGCGAATTTTGGCTAAAAAATATGTGTTTCTATTAAACGATACGAACTTTTCAGCCGAACTGTTAGTAATTTGTGATTCAGAATGCTGTTCAAAGTCATCATTGGAACAATGGCAAGCTACAGTTCATCCATTTGTAATATATTATAAAGAATAAGATACAATTAAAAATTTGAGTTTCGTTATAATTTCAGAAGTCTTGAAGCTGTGCACAATTGCTGTGCAAGTTTTCATTTCCAAATTAATAAAGTTTCTAAAACTATAGATTTCTAGTTATTATTGTTTGAAAATAATGTGGTTAAAAACACATACGCCCTTTTCAAAAATTAGTCTTGAGTGTAAAAAATCTCTAGACCCGTGAAAAATACTCCATTTGCTATACCAATCACATATGTAAAGTCTCATGCATAGCCATGGGGGCCGTGCCAGAATTTTGCCATTTCTGGACGATTTGACGTGGAATTGCTCTTATGCCCTACAAGAACTAGCCTGAAGTATGAACTCAATCACATTCTCGGAATTTTTTAAACGAGTAATGCATTTCGACTGACATGAAACCACAAAACACCACAATATGAACGGGTGCTTCAAATAATAGTGACATTTATCCGACATTTCGCCCTGTCAGAAGAGAGGTACTTACGTTACCCGATTGACAGCCGCACTCATTCCCGCAGTAAAGCGATGCCCTCGGACCACGGTTTAATCAATCAATGTTTCAAAACTCAACTCGATTTCAGGTACAAAAAGGCCCCCCGTCATGACGCTGCAAAATCAAACAATGTCTAGGACAGGAGATTCAAGCTGAACATAATGCCTTTTCAAGAAACAATTGTACCGAGTGCATGTGCAATTATAATGCAACGAATCGCTTTAGCAAAATATCAATCAAAGGGCTCTCCCTGCTTTTTACCTACTGCGATTGATGCCGTAGATGGAGGTTAGGAAATGTCACCCCTTCTCGCATGCGGCGTTCGTCGGCGTTGTCTTTCAAGTTCGAAAGATGCGCGGACATGCAATTGTCAAGGGCGCGTGCATTGACTGAATCGACGGGACGCAAAGCATGCATAAATCAAATTGGTTTCTAATTGAATTGAACATTCAGGAGAATGGTATTTATGTGATTGATTTGTGTTCGTGAAGAATCAATATTTTTGAAAGCTTGGATTGATTCGATTGCAATTCAATGCAGAATGATAATGAATGAGATAATAATAATTGCTGCATTTGGTTATATTAAGTACTGAACAAATTTATGATTAAAAAAACTGCTTCAAAGGAACAGTTTAATGAAAATCTGTCATACCGTTACATTCAAATGTTTCTGTGAACTAGTTGAATCAAACCAGTAATTTGCAAATGGTTACCGGTTCGAGTTCTGTTTACGGGGAATTTGTTGCTGTGAAATTATTATTTCATCACTTACCTGTCGGTTTCAGAATCGATAAAAACTTCAAAGAACCGTTGATAATTAAAAAAAGGTACTATCGAAGCTGTCCTTCTTTCATCTACATTGGTGCATAATATATTACTCATGTTAATTATTTTTATCAATTGCATTCAATTACCAAATGAAGCCGTGAGTACCTAAAAATAAAAAAATATTTCACGCAGCTTTCGAAATTAGTAGCAGACGAGTGCAGCAGTGAACCAATCTTCTATTGAATTGTTCAGCAAGAAACCTCCAATCGAAAGTGACAACCAGAAAGATCTGCGATTTGATCTCAGCTTTGCTTCAGTTGTCACCATCCACGTGCCGTGCCGAGTCGTTACTTCTTAGCGAGCATTAGACCATGGGTCCCAGGTAAGACGGACTCGTCCGGTACGAACCTTAGCAATGGAATTTAGTAGGAAAAAAATAGAAGAAAATAAACAGAACTGACACACACACCTCTGCCGAACGCGCCCAGTTGGCGATATATCGCGCCATATCACGACGTGACATCACGTGGATTGATTGACGTAATAATGAAAACAATTCGCCTCGATCGATTGGAACTGGTGACAAGGAAGGAATGCTATAATTCACCTGTGGCTTCAGATTTTCGCCAACAATAAAGTAGCAGCACCCTCGGTAACCGATAATTTCGAAATTATGCACTTTACTCGATCGAATAGTTGCTAATGACAGACCAGTATGCTGGTAATCGATCGCACAATCAACCATAGAATGACTGATCTTAGTGCTAGATCGAATTGCGTCTCAATCGTCAGACGGCGGAATGACAGTAATTTTCAAAGGAGTGATTGAAAGTTAGCACGAATAGATACGGTTATGTTTGCGTTATTATTTGCATAAATTGGGCTGCATAAATAAAAACTTGTTTCAATCCACCTAGTGGTGTGATGATGCCTTTCTCATATCAATCATACTAACATATCATATATAACACTGTGGTATTCTTCCAAACAAATTTCTTCGATTCTTGAAAGAATAACCGAAATTGAATTGCTTGGCCGTCTACTGATGATGACTACCCTCCAATCGGTAGTTTTGTGGTCGATTTAGAAAATTGTTTACGCTTTAAGTAATGGTAGAAAAGTTTTAACATACTTTACGCTATAATTCCGGAAGTCGAATTCGGATGAAATCCAGGAACCTTCCATTTGACTTCCTCAGTTTGTAAAAATTGGTAAAACCATCGCTGAGAAAAGTCTGTGAGATCCATTTTGGAATATATGATCACTATTTCCGGTACCTCCGCAATCGGAAACCGGGAACCAGGATAGCCGGAATCGGTTTGTTTGGCCGTCTACTAATAATGGCTATTGATTGAAATAATTTTGAGTCCGATATTGAATTTTTACGTTCCTTGTTTCGCCCCTTTAAGTGAAGGTAGAAAACTTTTAACACACTATAATATGAAATCGGAATTTTTACACTAACCACCCTATAATTCCGAAACCGGAAGTCGGGTCCAGATGAAATTCAGAAGTTTTGTAAAAGACCATTACACCACTGTAGAAAAAAATAGAGAAGAACTTTTTTGGGGAATGCAGCACTTTTGCGGAAATGCAGCCAAGCCGCCATTTTGTTTTTCAATTTTTAAATAATAATCATTTTTTTGTACTTAAATATACATATTAAACAGTGTTTTATACAAAATTCGGATTACTCCATGTTTTGGAAATAATTCCCGAAAAAAGTCCTTCTCTTTTTTTTCAACAGTGGTGTAACCCCTTAAACCATTCATTCTCATCTAAGTTTGTAAAAATCAACCACGCATAACTCCGGAACCGGAAGTCAGATCCAAACTAAATTCAGAAATTTTGTATGGGACCACAAGAACTTTCATTTTTAATCTATGTTTGTAAAAATCGGTTTAGCCATCTCCGAAAAAAGTTTTTATCTCATTTTACCCTATAATATCCGGATAATAAGCCGGAAGTCTGATCAAAATAACATTCAGAAAATTTGTATGGGATCACAAGACACTTTAATCCAAGTTGTGTGTGTGTGACAAATATTTCACTTTTCTCGGAGATGGCTGAACCGAGTTGCACAAACTTAGATTCAAATTAAAGGTCTCATGGTTATAAACAAAATTCCAGAATTGCATATGTATCCAACTTCCGGTTCTGAAATTGATATTGAAATAGTGCATTAAAAATGTGTAAATAAAATAACTCACTTTTCTCGGAGATGGCAGAACCGATTTTCACAAATTTAGATTCATATAAAAGGTCTTTTGGTCCCATACAAAGTTCCGGAATTTAAATTGGATCCAACTTCCGGTTTCGGAATTACAGGGTGATATGCATAAAAAATGTGAAAATAATTAACCCGAAAAATAGGAAAATAATGCTTTTCACTTTTCTCGAAGATGGAAGTTCTTAAGAAACCATAAGAATATCCCAATTTTCATTCGAATCAAACCCCTGGTTCCGGAGATAGGGTGCTCAGTATGAAAACGCCAATTTCAGTAATACTTTGTTCATAAGCTATATATGTTATATTGGCTAGTGATTTTCTCTAGTTTGCAGACCATGAGACTCTGTAACCAAATAAACCATTGATAGTCCCATAAATGATTTGCTGAATTTGTATAGGTCATATTAGTGCATGGTTGAATGAACCGAATGTCACTATGCCGATATCCAGCTTTTGGTTGCGGAAGTACCAACAATAGTAATAAAATGGAGCTCACTTCACTTTCTCACATATGATTGAATACATTTTCACTTACTTAAATTCAAATGTGGTAAATTAATGTAGCGGTATTATGCAACAGAAATCTTCAAAAATATTTTCTAAACTTTTTTAAATTTTGTTATTTCGTGGAATTTTTTCTGTAATATACAGGAGAAAATGAAAATGAGATAGGCATCGTTACACTATTAGGTGAATTGAAACCAAAAAAGGAAAAAAAAATCCCACAAAAATTAATCATGACCGCAGAGGAGCATCTTTCTTTTATATCTGTTCCTGATGATCTGTGTAATTCCAAAATTATTCTGTGTAATGACTTCAACAAATTTCCTAAGATTATTCAAATGGATTCAAAAAGTAAATGTATTATAAACATTTATTTTGTTATGACGGTTTTTCATTTAAAAAATCTCCAAAATAGGTTTCAGAAACGGCGTTAACGCTAGCGGACCTCCTTAACCATGAGACGTGATCATCGAGTCATATATTCTCAAACCGTTGCTAAATCATAAGCAAAATGAATTACTCAAAATTTACTCGCGTTTTCTCCAAACACTATTTTTACCAAATTTCTTGCAAAGCGAAATATTATCGATAATGGTCTCAGCATGTTTCTATTGTCGTTTTCGCTTAAGCAAACTGAAACTGACCCAGGGTAATTTGATCAAACAAACACTTTTCACGAAACTATGTTGATTTCACACTTAGCAACGGGGGTTTGAGCATACCTGATATAAAAACCAGGTTCGAAACTGACTCGATTTTCAGTTCAACAACGTTAAATTAAAGTAGAAACTGGGCAATTAAAGTGGAAACTGGGTTAGGTTTGGCATCAAGCGAAAACGACATATGTTTCTATGAAATGAAAAAATGAACGCCTTTCAATAGGCACCACGAATGTGTCGCGGAACGATTATATTTCTTGCAAGGCTTGATTAGTTGTACTCAAGTCACGCACACTTTCAAATAAAATGTTGCAGATTGTCTGAAATTCAGATATCACGAGTGAGAGTAAAATATTTTAACAGCCAACTACGATCAACTGACTGTAGTTTTTACATATTAGTGGTCAAATTATACATAATACTATCCAATAAAAATTTATAATTACATCTGCTCTAACATCTCGTCTGGTCGAGGTTAATAGTGGGATACGTTCGATCAATGTACAAACAGTGTAAGATTATTTAAAAGGATAACTTGTAGTATTACTTGTATGAAGTTTGAATAAGGATAAAATATTTCATTCAGTTTCTGTTTTAAACATGATTTTGACAAACATGACTTTTTCTTAAACTTCTTTGCATAGACGCGCGTCATCTTTAGCTTGTATGAAATAAAGTTGCTGGAAGAGTAAACTTTTGGCGGGCACTTAATTTAAAAATTTCAACAACACTTTCAAAGATTGCTTGTGATCGGACTTACCTCGTGGTTGATTGTTGGTTGTTGCCCCAGTCTTCCCTAGTTCTGTTAATATTTCGGTCATAGCCAGTTTTATAACACACGATAGATAAAATTTCTTTAATCCCGCTTTAAGCATAGGAGTAAGTTTATTTTTAGGAACGGTTTGTTACTGAATTGGTAAGGTTTTAATGATATTCTAAAATATGTTACATACGTCTCTAAATGAATGTACATGTGAAACTTTTATACATGTAGATTTAATCTCAAAAATACACTTTCCCAAAATTATCTAGACTGTCTTTTGGAAAGACGACGACTAATACTCGAAAAAAATTAGGGTGGTTAAAGGGCGTTCTAACACTTTTGAAAAATAATTTATTATTTTTTTTATATTTTCGTATAGTAAAACATTTGAAGAATTTTCTGGTAAATTTTACCTATGACTATCTCATTCTACGAAGAAGCAAGAGCTCGGCGCACAGGCCCAAGATTTCTACTTCGATTGACTTCAAAACTTGGCAAAACATTCTTCAGGTTTCATCATAATAAATTATAAAAGAAAAAATATGTTTTTTTGAAAATTTTAGACCCTATGGGCTCACTGGAGTAATTAATTGTTACCATTAATTTTACAGACAAAAAACTTTAAACGCATTTTTCTCGAAAGCAGATTTTGAAAGTCCGTGTCTTTCGTCATCTAAAAACTACTGAACCATTTTTTTTTTCAATTTTTGCACACATTTTCTACATATAAAAAACCAGACCCCAACGTTTTCCTTTTCGGCGAATTTTTTCGTGAAAAATCGTAGTTTTTACTTTGAACAACCACCAAAAATTTAAAAAAAAATTAAAAAAAATCAAACAGAAACGTTGGGGTTTAGAAAAACTTCTTCTCTAACTATGCTGCGTTCACTTCTGATTAGTCTGCGCTGAGATACAGTGGACACTGCAAATCATGATATATCTCTTCACCGACTTATTTCTCAATATTTTTCCATGAAAAAATTACCCAACGTTTTTCGAATGATGCTTTTATCATGCAAAACATTTGAATTTATTTTGTTGAACGATTGATCTGGAAAAAAAATTCGCAAAAATGATGATTATTTTCATCGTTTAGACCCTAAACCCTACCTAAATAAAAGTGTTTTGATACCTAGCCACCCCCCCCCCCCCTACATCTTGATACGTACCAGCAAAACATATAAGGTGATACTTCATATTATTACTGACATGGAGATTGGAAAATCTGCCTCATTATCTAGTACAACTAACAATTCAATCGTCTTAGTTCGGGTGCATACTAAATAAAAACTATGGTACACAAAGATCGAAGCAATGTGAATGATTTATCAAATCAACATTTTCGGGCTGTGATAGTTGGTAAATTGAATATTTACAATTTTGCTATTATTTAGATTCTAATTATACTCCAACTATACAAAACTTATTCTACTCTACTTAAAATACTTTAAATTTAACTTAACTGAATTATACTACATAAAGTATACTATAAATTCGGATTAGAAATGGTGACACAGCCTAGCTACCATCACGGATGAAATACTGATCAACAGTTGAGTAACGGTACCAACTCCGTAGGCGGATGCCACCACTCCCGAGGAACTCTTTCTGTGCCAACAACCTTCGTTCATTCGTTTTGCCGGTCCCATACAGCCCGCATAGCTCATCACATAGGCAATGTAGTTCTGCTCGAAGGTTCCCCGCACCAAACCGGACCCGGGACCGGCAGCAAACACGGCGACATCTTCACCACCGTGCGTTTCATCATCCAACGGTAGGGCGGATAGGTGGCGATAGCTTATAGCTGAGCGATCCATCGTTTCCACCGGGATCCAGGTTCCATGATGCTTCGGCACCTCAGGATTATCGTTGGCCCGATGGTAACGGAATCCGGGTCCGTTGGCGTAGCTGATAGTTTCGTAAGGAAGTTTGTCCGGACGATTACCGAAGCCTGAAAACAAAATAATACAATTTGAGTCTTTGGTATTCGGTGAAATGGGTAGCAACTTACCCAATATGTCATTGCCTCTGTCGGGATAACCGTTGAAGGTCATAGCATGTGAGTGGTCTGCCGTTACGATAACCAACGTATCCTCCAGATCAATCAGACCCAGTGCTCTTTCTACTGCTCTATCAAGTTCAACAAGTTCACTAAGCGCCAACCGAGGGATATTCTGATGATGACCATGGTCTATTCTGCCACCTTCCACCATCAGAACAAAACCATTCGAGTGTTTGCGTTTCAGGACTCGAATAGCTTTCTCAGTCATATCAGATAATGAAGGTTCGCCACCACCAGTTTTATCACGTAGCCTGTCGTAGGACATGTGTTCGTTAGCAAATAATCCTAACAGGTAGTCTATTTCATCAACATCTGTGCTTAGAAGTTGCGATGTATTCATGACAAAAGCAGCCGGTAATCCTTTTTTGTCTTCTAACCAAGTGTTCACCAGGTTCCGACCATCCGTCCGGTTGCACGGTTTGTCCATTGATCCGTTGATCTTGTTATCCGTATTCATGAGGTCAGGCATACTAACTCCAAGCTCGCTTCTGCCACCACCCAGTATGACATTCAATTTATTCCCGGGTGCGTTTTCAACCAGCTGGCGAGCAATGTCCTTCGTCTTATTCCGCAAATTGTCAGGTATTTTTATGTTACACTCCCAGTTCCGGTTGAACGAGTGCGCATAGGTCGCTGCCGGTGTCGCATGTGTCACTCTCGTTGTGGTCACAATTCCAGTGCGCTTCCCGGCCATCTGTGCCCACTCCATGATATTGGACACGCTAGCACTCAGCTCATTCGTCTCCGTCACCGTGTAATCGACTCCGATTACGCCATACTTGGTTTTGACACCGGTGAACAATGCCGTTGCCGTTCCAGCCGAGTCGGGCACCTGTCGATCGGTGTTGTATGTTTTCGCAAAGCCCGTGTACGGGAAGTGATCGAAAGTCAACGATTCCTCCTCACCGGACCGACCGGCCATCTGACCTTTGAAGATCCGACCGGTGGACAGAGTCGAAACACCCATTCCGTCACCAACGAAAATAATGACGTTTTTCGCAACCCCAATACCATGCTGGTGGCTATCGTATTGAAGAACCCGCTTCAGATAGGTCTCCGCATTGTTCCTCCAGTAGGTGGCATCTGTGTCGGAGAGTGAAAGAGTGAAAAGAATGATTTATATTTTTGTATAGATTTATTGTAGATATATATTGAATTCATGTAGATATATGTGCTATTTATTACTTTGACTAGAAGTTTTTATTGTAGTTTAAATAGTTGCAAATATACGAATACTCGTGTTTTTCCATGTCAACTAGTAGCTAATACAGTGCTGTACGAAATTGTAACTTGCATTCGATTTGCTTTTTTCATTAACTTTCTGTGTTTGTCTACGTCTAGTCATGAATAATAAATGAAATACTCGGCCATGAGGACTGCTCTAAAAAATAGCAGCTCTAACACAGAAGTTTTCTTCAGCCAGCAAAGTTGTGAAGATACATTGTTCAAATGGTGTTTTATTTATTTAGGTGGTATTCTTGGCATCTCTCCCCGGTAAATGACTAAATAGTTAAAACCAGGGTAAAATAAACGACATCCAATCTAATCTAATGCTTGGCATCAACTAGAAAAACATCAGTACTGTACTCCGAAATCTCTCCGTAACGTTTACATTAAAAAATGAACAAAAATTGCCGATTTTTCATGAGTTCACCTTCACCCGCACTGACGAAACTACCCATACAGCAGCTATCATAGTAACCCACGAATCAGCAGACAAAATTTGACAGCTCTCTTTTTGTTCTGGTCACCGCAACTTTGTTCAATTAGAGTAACAGAGGTATTTTGGCCCGCTTTAGGATCGATTTTATTTTGGCCCACTTTGTAAAAATATTCACCAAATGTTTTAATATCTTTGAAAAATCCTTCCGCAATAGGTAATTTAATGTGATTAGCTTCAAACTGATGCAACATGGGTTACCAAAGATCGATTGAATCCATATAGTTTGTTAGGTGGGCCAAAATATATGAAGTGGCCAAAATACCTCTGTTACCCTATGGTTATTTGTTGATTTTTTTCGGTGAGAATTGAAACACTGTTCTTAACGTTTTTTGTTCAGCATAACGTTTCGGCTTACTACTCTTCAGCCATCGTCGGACGCCTACAACATATATTTTTCGTCATTAAGTACATACATTTTACAATTCAAATACAAATTTACATCAAATAACAGTCACAAGAAAAGCAAACAATCGACTTACATTCAACAAAACTTTTACAATATTTAATCACTCCATTCGTTCACTCACTGCCGTCGGCTGGGTTATCGTATGCTTCTGACCGCCTATCATCCTTACTATTCCAATACTGTCGGAACTTAGCCACCAGACCATTGTACGTAGTGCAGAAAGTTCCACACTCTCTCTGGAGATTGACTGTTCTCTCCTCGCCGAGTATTTTTATGTGAAACATTTCTGCTGTAACTCTGCTCTCCTGGTTCTCGATTCGTTCCAGTATTCGGGTGTTGGCAAAGTCGAACCATGATGGAGGAAAAACAAATACAAATGAATGTGTATCGACGATACGTGGATGACTGCTTCTGTGTGGGAAAAAAGGAACACATTCAGGACATCGTAGAGTCGTTTAATAGTTTCCATAGTAAACTTCAGTTTACTTTTGAAAATGAAGAAGACGGAAAACAACGATCACATCGAACGAATATGGTTACCCAAACAATCTGATGGGAGATATCTGGATTTTGAGTCCGAAAGTCCTTATTCGCACAAATGCAACACTGCGATTGCACTAATAGATCGAGCAATCAAACTATCCGACTGTAAGAATCGTCCATCAGCCATAAGAACAGCCAAGGAAATTTTGCAAATAAACCATTACCCTAAATGGTTTGTTTGCAAAATACTGAAGGAACGTGTCCACAAACACTACAACAGCCTGCAGGAGGAAAAAGAAAAAGATCCAGTGCAGTCGTATGTTGCAGTTCCGTACATCCCTGGACTTAGTGAAAAATTGGAAAGAATTTTAAAAAAGTACAGCACAAAACTTGCTTTTAAACCGAGGGATAAAATTAAGAATCAAATTTTCACTAAGTTAAAAGATCCAATCCCACCAGGGAAACAGACGAACGTGGTGTACACAGTAGTAAGCCGAAACGTTATGCTGAACAAAAAACGTTAAGAACAGTGTTTCAATTCTCACCGAAAAAAATCAACAAACAACCATAATTGAAAATTTGACAGCACTATCAGTCGAACTGTAACCGCGATGGCAAAAACAGTGAAGCAACTCCATTCAGAAATGTGCGCCTTCAAAGAACAGCACCCCACCACGTTTAAAACGGACACCGTGCGGCACTTTGTGAACGCCGGATATGCCTGTTCCGGAATTTACAACAATCAGAGCATCGAAAGAAAGCCTGATTATGGACGGCCGACGACCCAGAGCGACAAGAAGCTCCAAAGAAATCGGAAGAGAAAGACCGAGGGAAAAATGCCTACAGCGCTTTCACACACCAAGTTTCCTAAGAAGGTGCTACTGTGGCTGATAATCAATGAGAAGGGGATGTCAAAGCCGCTCTTCTTTCGCTCCGAACTGACCGAGAACGGGGAAATTTACTGTACGAAATGCCTGTAGGAAGTTACGTCGTTCATCAAGAAATACCATAAGGGCAAGGGTTATGCCCGGATCTGGCGCCAGCTCACTACTAGAAGCGATCGTTGGAGGAGCAGTAGTGGCTGAATATCGATATGGTACCCAAGCCGTCGAACCCGCCCAACGTTCCCCAGCTGTGTCCTATCGAAAATTTCAAAAACGAATAAAGAACTCAAAAACATGTCTGCACGCATGTTTTCGTAGAATTTTTTAGCAAGTAAGCCTAAATAATTACCTTCCCTGGGAAATTTATCAAAAGCAATTATCTGTCTTAGCTTTTATTTTATCACCATCCGAAAAAAACGTCCATTATTTTTCTAAGCAAACGTTATGACAGGTATCGGGATGTATTTAAAGACTGTCCCAGAAAGCTTGGACGCACTTTGATTTCTCTGTAAATAATTAACAAGTTTTAGATATTCAAATTTTATTCGATATACTGATAACATTAGACTACAACAACAGAATATTCGCCCTTATTCTGATTAACGACCAAAATTCCTCAATTGGTCGAAGTTGTGGGCAATTTGGTGGATTCATGTCTTTTGGGACGAAAGTGACATTTTTGGTAGTATACCATTCTACCGTTGATTTCGAGTAGTGGCAAGAAGTAAGATCTAGCCAGAAGACAACAGGATCCTTGTGGCTTCGAATCATGGGTAGAAGTCGTTTTTGTAAACATTCCTTGATGCATATTTTGCTGTTCATTGGAGCATTGGTGAAGAAGGATTTCGAAATCTTACCGCAGCTACAAACAGGATCCTTGTGGCTTACTTACCAAATTTTTCGACTTCAAACGATGTCTCGGACTGGTTTAACACTTGCCCTTCTCGCACCGTATAATATTGTGGTCCCGGCAAGGATTTGTAATCGAGTTCCACGTAGGTTTCGTCGTCCATGATTATGCAGTTCAAATTTCCAGCAAGAATCGTATTGTATAGCTTTCGAATCCTCAGCCTGATCGATGCTTCTTGTTTCGGACTACGTTTTGGTGGTTTCTGCTTCTTATAGGTTCGAAGATTCAAAAGTTCTTTAGCACAAAGAACATTTGACTTCGAAGTGCCCACTTTTTTGGCCACATCCCGAACTGAAAGCTCCTTCTTTTGCTCGAACGCCTTCAGTATACGTTTGTCCAACTAAGGGTTAGCAGGACCTTTTTTGCAACCCGTTTTCGGTTTATCCTCAAAGGTGTTATCCTCACCGAACTTCCTGATTGCATTTCGC
The DNA here is from genome assembly GCF_030247185.1 of Malaya genurostris. Classification (NCBI taxonomy): domain Eukaryota; kingdom Metazoa; phylum Arthropoda; class Insecta; order Diptera; family Culicidae; genus Malaya; species Malaya genurostris. The sequence goes on from NC_080572.1 coordinate 51,484,228, forward strand.
ACGGCTTTTTCACTTACTCCTTCCATTTTTGCTATCTTTTTCAGTGACAGTCCGCGTTCTGTGCACCATTTGTACACAATTTTTCGACGTTGTTCTGCTGAAAGTCCACGCATTTCGAAACAAACTAATGAAAACGAATAAACAACTGCACAAGTGGTTAGAGAAGAGTGTAAACAACAGGACGCAGCCATAAAAATTGATAGACTCTGAACCATTGCGAAATGGCAGCGGTTTTTGGTTGCGTCCATACTTTCTGGGACAGTCTTTAATTATGTGGAACTACTCAAAAACTTCTTCCTTTATCAGTGAAGGACTTTCAATGAGACATTTTTCACTTTTTCTCACAATCTGCTGTCATTATTTTATTGAAGTACTAGTCTGATACAATAAATAACTGCAAAGAAAATTAGTGTGGAAAAGTACGTATGCAAGTTGGCGACTTTATTCTCGAAAAACAATTTCGCGCTGCCATTGTTTCGAACAGCACTGTAAATGATTTTTCAGGCATAAACACAAATAATTGCGATAGAAACAGGCACCAATGCTTCGATTAGCTTTTGAAGTACTCTTATGTATGTATGTATGTTCATTAGGTTCTGCATATGAATCGTACGCATCGTAAAATTCATAGCAGTTATATGAAAACTTTTAATATTTAAAATAATACTTTAAATATTTAAAAGATACATCAAGTCTAAATCAGCGTAAGCATAGCGAAACTCATTAAAATATCATATACAATTTAAATTAAAACCCGACAAAACTTATCCTATTATGTAATGTATATTTATTGGATGTGTTATACGGATCGGACGCAGATGACATTTCATAATATACATATAAGGTCAGGGCCGGTGAAAGAGGTGAGTACGGTGGGTAGTACTACCCACCCGAAAATTCCAAAGGTGGGTAATTACCCACCTGAAATTTCTAACGAAAAATAATAGTAATATTAGTATCATTTATAACAATGGAAGTAATTTTATTATAACTGAGAATAATAAATAAAATCAGAATAATAAAATGCTAGTACTCAAGGTAGAGCAAGGATGTGAAGATATACAACAAAAAGATGAGGCGTGACAATGGTCATTTGAGCATGCTGAAATCTTTTAGTGACTAGGGTCGAGTTTAAGCATCTCATTCATGCAAATCACTCGAGTATCTGGTATGCCGGAAAGTACCGAAAAAGGTCTTCTGAATGGATATTTTTCTCAATCTCTCGTTGAACATCAGAATGAAAGCTTTGTTCGAACTATTGCTTATGCCCCCAGAGTCACAGCGTGATGGCTGTTTCGCCTAGGTTGTAAGCGGTACTCAGTAGCGCTGCACTCACCGTTACCTGATGAAAACCCATCATGCTATTTTTACTTTTTAACTATTAGAGAAAGTAACAACTTCTGATAACTATTCTTTTGTCGGTTCGGATAGTAAGTGGTAAAAGACCTTTATCGGTACTTTCCGGCATACCAGAGACTCGAGTGATTTGCATTGATGAGATGCTTAAGACCAACTCTTCTTGCGAAAGTTAAGTTAGTAAAAGATTTCAGCTTGCTAAAATCAACCTTGGCACATCTAGCCTTTCCATTCTTTATCTTCACAAAAAATGAAATCACTCAAAATCTTTTGACGTAGGATTGCGTTTTTGTTTTCTATACCGGAGTACAGATTCAAAATATAGTACAGATTCAAAATATAGAAGTAAAACCATATAGACAGTGGTTAGGTTTTGAACATCTACAACTCAACCACGAATAATGTCTGATTCTCCCTGTTTTTCAAACCATTCTCATTCCTCTAATTGATATGACGGTTTCGTATAGGTTCACGGTTTCCATATGATTTCTGCTCTTCAATGAGTTTGTTCGCATTTGAGAAAATTACTCACAGAAAACCAAATTCAGTATCGAATCGACTTGCACTCTGTGTGGTTCGATACTGCCGTAGAGAAGGTTGCTTCCACATCGTCCAACAAGATCGGGAACTAACTAGGAAAACAACATTACTTGAGCAAAATTTCTTTATTTGTTATCTAAATTTTTTATATCATACTTATAGATCGATTTGTCCATGGCCTTAAAATAGGCTTCAGTTGCGGTGATGACTCTCTCAGATCATCTAATAACAAGTAGTCGCTGGGGCTAGGTTATTGAGAATATGGTGGGTGAAGAAACAGATCGGTGCCCAATACGTTCAATTTGGCCATTATTTTCATTGACTTCAGGCTCAGTGCATTGTCTTGGTTAAAGATGATTTTTTCTGCTTCATATGAGGCTGTTTTTTACGATTCCATACTTCAAACGCATTAATAACTTCTAACGCATTATTAACTAAAAACGTTTGTTGGTACTTCCTTTTCAAGATAGTCGACGTTAATTATACCTCGAGTATCTAAAAACTGACGCTGTTCGTCCACTGTTTCATACCAACGCAAAAAATCCTGTTCATTGCGACTAAACAGTTCTCTGGATTGTTGATGCGTTGACTAAACAGTTCTCTGGATTGTTGATGCCTTGTTGCTTTTGATATGCACCTATTTGGAAAAGATCTTTTTCATGCCCAGATTTTTGCATACGATCATAAAAGCACTTCCAGCTCAGTCGGACTTTGAACTTGTGTTCATCCATAACGATTATCAAAACTTGCTCACATTTTTTTCCGGATGACAGCTTTTGGTCACCCTATAATCAGAATACCACAAATCTTTGTTTTTAATCTGAGTACGAGTAACACTTCTTAAACCATTGCTGGACTTGCCCGGTTTTTCCTTATAGGAAGCAATGTTTTATCAATAAACGGAATTCGTTATTTTTAAGTTTTCGTGAATCAAAAAGTAACATCACTAATATGTCGGTAAGTTCAGTGTTTGTGGTGCGATTGACGTGAAAATTTGACACTTGTCTTCTGAACGATGATGATAGTTTGACATTACAAACGTAATCACAGTCGGTCCCGGGACTATGCACATCAGCGGCTGGATTTGTTCTGTGCACCGTTCGATTCGCCCGGGTTTGCGGTTCAATGCATACGGCGCTAGTCTTATAAGCCAGTTGTCATATGTTCGAGCCCCGACGTGGAATTATTCATAGTGTAGGATCGTAGTACTAGCCATAAAATAATTCTGTATGCTAAGAATCGGCTGCGAAGTCTGTTGAAACAGAAAGGCCAAATTCCACGGAAGGAATGTAATGCCAAGACATTGCTTTCGATTCATGCGAGACATCTTTCACCATCAACCCCAACCAACTAAACGATCAGGGTAACCGAAATTCTCAAAAAAATAATTGTGAAAATTTGAAAACACAAATATGTTTATACGGAACCTAAAAGACTGCTGACTTAATATTTCAAACAAATATTGGCAGAAATTTTGTAGTTTTATATTGTATTTAACCCTTAAATGCGCAATTTTGTTTTACAACAAAATATCGAAAACACTTCAAGCTTCGAATTTACGCGTCTCATGCAAAGTTATATCGAAACAAAATATTATTTAAAAATCGACTAAATAATACTTCAAAATAGTGAGTCGTTCTCCCCGGTACGAATAATTACCCACCTGGGCTTAATATGTTTCACCGGCTCTGTATAAGGTTATAATTTTTTGAAGCTCCACATAAAATCATTAAGTCCAATAAGTTTCGATTCTTCATAACCATTTTGCAATTGATAAAAATATCATATACAACTTAGGCGAAAATTCAATGGAACTTATTCCGGTATAATTTTAATATAAAGCGCTCTAATAAATAAAACTGGAAATTTCATATAATGTGAAAATGATCATTTAACTCAGTGTGCAAAGCCCGATTTGTCGGACTGGTGTTTAACGCTGAAAACATATGATACGATTTGTTTGCAATTACTTTATTCGAATCGAAGCATCACATGTTATGACTGATAATGGTGTTCAAGCTTATCATTTGTTGTACTGTTTTAATTACTGTTACTAAGAGATTCCAGAACTCCGACTCTGAGTCGCTGAATCCAAGAGAGGACTTCAAGACTCAACAACGGCAAAAGAAAATGTCAGAAAACCGCCATGAAAGTTTTGAATTGTATATAAAGGTTGTTAGATTATGGCTGATGCAGCTAAAAGCTAGAATGGCAAGCAGCTGAGACAACAAATAAAACAAATAGTTCCTTCGATTATAGTGCTTCTAATCTAATATTGTAGTTTGTAACACTATTTTTTACACAATCAAAAACACCAAAACAAGTTGATCAATCAATATATTTTCGATTGATCATAGTTCAATGTTGCCGTAACTGGTAACCCTGCTCATAAAATTAAAAACAAACACGACTTTGGCCACCAGAGATGCCAGATCTGCAGATTAGTCTGTAAATCTGCAGGTTTCGTACATAGTGCTGCAGACATTTTTTCTTGTGCAGACTTTTGAAAATCGAGTTTTTCGCAGACTTCCGTCAAAATTTACAGACTTTTGAAATTGTCGCGACTTTTTTTTTTGCTCGCCAAATCAGTTTTGCGTATCATACTTTATAGAGAAATGGCTGCCAGCTAGACATACTTGCTGACTGCAGACTTTTTCAACCCATTTTTTTTTTCATTTACACTTATATTGATCGCCAGGATGGAAATTTCTGGAATCATGCTGGCAAACGATGCTGGGAAAGAAGTTCAAGATGGCGAAAGAATGATAATAACGCCACATTAATAATTCCATATCTCAGACATTCGGTGGGCGAGAGAGCGCTCAAAACAATTTCAAAACAAAAACGCGCATTCTAAATCGAGTTAAAATCAGAATTTCATTACAACAGAGACAGTGGCATTGAATAAATATATATATAAATAATAACCACAGTAACATCACTGTCCACCAGAGGGTTGAATTTCACAATCGGTCCCTTGTTACGATGCCATCTTGATGAGATTAAAATTAGAATGTTAAAATTGTAAAACATTAATAACAGTTGTCTTGCAGAATTTCGGAAAAAGCCAACAAATATTTCAAAATTTCGGCAAACGCGTTTACTGATTTCGGTATAATTGTTAATCACTGATGAGCTCACTTCAAGATTTCGCCAAAACTTGACAAAAAGATGCACTTTGTAAAGTAAACTTGACAAAAAGATGCACTTTGTAAAGTTAGTAAATCTACCAAACTATTCTCGGAAAACATAACATCGATTACTGATACTATACCAAGCTCGAGAATTGGTTTTAAATGTGCAATATTTATTATATATTACAAATCTTTTTTATCGTTTATTTATACCCGATTTTAACCTAATTATGGTTGTTCACCGGGTTATATTACAAATCTGTTCCAACAAGTAGCTAAATATATTGACAAAATCTCGGTGAATGAAAATTGTCTGTCAGATTAAAAATACTGTGGAAGTGGGTTTATTTAAAGTTTGCCGAGATGATTGCCGTTCACTCGGCTGTTCAAATTTCGAAGAAGGTTTACCAAGATTCGGATCAAAAATTTGAGAAATGGAACAACTCTTAAAAAAAGTAACTCCTTAGTTACTAAAATTTTGCTATATGAACTAGAAAATTTGAGCGTAGAAGTTACGTATGATCAATAATGATGACTACTCAAATATTTTATGTTTCTATATATTAATCGAAATTGACAATTACAATACTAAGAGTTGTTCAAACACTATTTTTTACACAATCAAAACACGGTTGCCAAAACAAGTTGATATGTTTTCGATTGATCATAGTTCAATATTTCCCTAACTGGTAACCCTGCTCATAAGCTTTAGAACTATTCTAGACGAAGCAGGCTTATGTTGAGAAGCATAGGTCCTCCAAAGGTCGAAAACAACTGGTATCAGTGCATAATTTTCTTGGTCGAACCCAACTGGTAACAATGTTTAGTCTTGCTCTAGTCTAGTTCAGCCTAGACTTGTCTAATCTAATCTTCACTTACCTACACCTAGCTCATCTAGTCTTGTCTAGACCAGTCATATTTACAAAATCACTTCTAAAAGCGATCTTGAAAAATTATAAGTGTGCATTTCGCTTATCAGTAACAGGATGTGTGCAACATAGTGAATGCAATACACGAGCCCTGCTGTGAATGATCATTATTATCAAAATAATTGCATGAAGCTACTACCTAAAATATTAACATCTCATCAATCTACTTCGCCGGTAGTCGATTCAATAACTATTCTATGTCTCATTCGTGAGCAGCATTACACAAAACAATAACAGAAGCGAAACTGGACAATCTCGTCCCGGATGAAAAGAACCACGTTTCCGGGATCCGTTGTAATCCACCAAACCGCTGATAACTCCGTCGGACTGGGACAAAACCTTTTTGGAAAGGGGTTCCTTTTTGGAAAGGGAAACTCTACGAAACTTGAAAAGTGTAGACGATCTCAAAATTCACAGAATCTAAGAAGTCTATAATTTCGTGGTAAGCTCAATTCCATTAACAGAAAAGATTCCGTGTTCCATCAGGACAACACCAGATCACACACGTATATGGTGACTCGCAAAAACTCCAGGAACTTGATTGCGACGTTTTGATCCGGAGCCACGATCCGAAAACCGATCTAGCCGACGTTGGTTTGTGTGGTTAGTAACTAATTGAATTAGTTTTGAGCTCGACTCAGAAGTTTTTTTTTTCGTTTTTTGCTTCTTCGCTCTAAACGACGATTTGAAATTTTGAGCACTCGTCTCCTGGTAATTCCAGAACCGGAAGTAAGAAAAAAATCGGTTGAGCCATCGCTGGGATATGGAAGCGGGTTTTGTTTTGGGATATTGGGTCCCTAATTCCGGTACTTGCGGAAACTATAGAACAGTATAGTCAAAGTTAATTTATGTGATCACTAACAAGATTGTTACTAACATGCCCAGGAAGAAATCATGAAATTTACATGACATGTAAATCAATAGTAAAATAGAATAGCCATGGATTGAATCGAAATTTTGAATTTTGCATTGAATTTTCAATGAATATAACTGTATCTTTCAATTAACGCTTAGTTTTTCGATTAAATTATATTGAAACCTACATAATTGTAAAATAACTTTATGTTTAATTGCATGCTTCAAATATGTGCATGAAAATAGATGTAAACTCACAAAATATTTTTATCTTTACAAACGTTGTTCTTGAGCTGTATCTCTCAACTCGCAACGATTGTGCGATTGTAAAAGCACAATTTGCTTGTATGTTATGCAACAAGTTTTCAGTTTGATATGTTTCACAGAAATAATATTAAAGTGGAATATGAATATGAACCTGCTCAAATAAACTTATTATACAGTCAGTTAAAAAACGGATGGGTAATGTCAGATTCATAACTGGAGGACGCGAATACGAACAAAACTGTCATGCTTCTTTTATATATTCGAATATCAATAATCGTTCGTATTAGTTGATTGTTGTGTGAATTTTGCAACTTTTACTGCCTCACTTCTAGAATTGTAGCGGTACATCTATACCAAAGTATGACTGGCACTGGACTGCTTAATCTGAATTTTGGAAATTGGAGCTCAGAACTTCAAAATTCAGATCTATATTCTGAATACATATCTTGAATTTTGTTTCAGAACACTGACATTTGTTCCAGAATGAGAATTCTGGATACGAATTCCAAACTGAAATTAAGGCACTAAATTCAGTTCCAAAAATCTAGCTCCAGAATTTAAAATAAAGATTCATTTCTAGAGTCTTAGTTTTAGCTTAGTTTTAACTTCTGGAACTAACTTCTAAATCTGAATTCTAAAACTAAATTCTAAGGAGTGTATCGATAAGTAGTTAGCAACATTCAAACAGTTATTACTCTGAAATGGCTTAATTTTTCGCAGCATGTTTTGCGGTGACATATTTGTTTACATGTCAATAACAGCTGCGCAATCGATTGGTTTCGGTACGGTTTATCGTTCCAATGATGAGTCGAATTGATCCGGAAACGCGAAAGTAAATTCTGCACACTTGATGCTCTGAAAGTGGTGTCACGTACAACGAAATTGCAAAACGGGTGAAAGTGCACCACATCAGTGTCAAAAATATTATCGAGAAGTTCGGTAAGACCCTTTCCATGAAGGATTTGCCCCGATCCGGTAGGAAAACGAGTCCCATTCAGCCCGGCCGGGACTTAAAAGGGGTTGAGTACATCAGGAAAAACCCATCGGTGTCGACGCGGGATTTGGCCAAGCAGTTCAACACCAGCATCGGGATGATTCAACGGATCAAAGTTCGGAACTCCCTGAAAACGTACAAGAAACTGAAAGTGCCGAAAAAGTCCCTGGTACAGCAAATTCAGGCCAAAACAAGAGCGCGAAAACTGTATAACCGGATTCTACAGAATAGAGACGGATGCATCCTGATCGATGACGAAACCGACGCCAAAGAAGACTCTCGTGCGCTGCCCGGACCGCAATATTATACGAAATCGGTGTACCAGGACCTGGACGACGCTGACACCACGGTGGCGATGGAAAAGTTTGGGCAGAAGGTGTTGGTCTTGCAAGCAATTTGTACCTGTGATTTGCGGTTGTCGATTTTCTTCACGAAGGGCATAATTAACGCCCAGGTGTACGAGGAAGAATGTTTGAAGAAGAGAATGCTGCCACTGTACAAAAAGCATAAGACTCCTCCTCTCTTCTGGCTGGATTTGGCTTCAGTCCACTACGCCAACTCCGTTCTACAGTGGTTGTCAAAAAATAATGTACAATTCGTGGAAAAGGACATCAACCCACCGAGCTTCGGCCAATTGAAAGGTATCGGGCAATTGTCAAGCGGCACTTTCGGAAGAAAGGTACAGTGTCGCAAAACATGCAGGAGTTAAAAAAAACTGGACAGCTGTCACCAGGAAAGTCACAAAAGTAGCTGTGCAGAATTTAATGAAGAATGTCAAGTCCAAAGTGCGAGCGTTTCACAGAAACTAGGATTTTCTTCAATATAATATCAGTGAAATACATGAAAATGTAATTTTTCTACAATATATAGAAAACTGATGTCAAAATATGTTTTTTTTTTTCGCTTTTTTATTCAATAATCAATGTTGCTAACTACACACCTTAAATCTAAAATTTAGTCCAAAACTCTGGTGAATCCAGATTCTAAACTCAGTTTTAAAATTCAGTTCCTGGATCCAATCCAAATGAGTCTTTACTAATGAATGGAAGTTTTGGTATTAAAAATCGTTACACGGGGCCGGGTGTCAATGAAAAAATGCAAAACTAGTCGCGTAACCTTTTTCTGTCATTATTTTGAACGATAAGAACTCAGTCATTTGTTGAGGGATTCATATAATTCAACTACCAATCGAAAAATAGATTCAGTTCAAAGGTAGAATGGTTATTCAGTTGTGTTATGAAGATAATCATAAATACTAATTTGTAATTAAATGTGACAAAAACACAATAACCTATCATTCAACTTCAACACATAAAATTTCTACTATTAGGAAACTAAACCATAATCATGTAACCTAATTGATATGGACTGATTAAGCAAAATATTTTGATTCAATGTTCGATAAAAATCCTGCTTTCAAGGATCATATAGAACGAATTCAGGCTACCAAGAATACAATGCTTCATAAGATTCAGAATAAAATTGTTAAAGTTATCTTAAAGCGGCCTCCCACGTTTAGTATAAATGAGGTGCACAGACACACGTTTACAAAAACATCGAATCTAATTTCACATAGTATTATAAGTTGAATACAACCACAATATAGCGAAATCAAATGTTTTCTTAATGATCATAACTTATTCTAGTAGATAATAGAATTGACGGCAGTCATATAAGAATTTCTGGAAAGGGTAGAATCAATTATTATGACAGAACGAAATCGTCAATTTTCTTATTCGCGAACAATCTATGCGCTTTGACTAGAATAAGTTTTTAGTTAAGTGCATCAACCATAATCAAAAATTTATATTTATTATATGAACTCATGAATTGTTTCATTTCCAATGTCATTGTGCTTAGTCGTATATTGTATACAACTTTGTAATTTCTATAAATCTAGTTTCTATGACAAGCAGTATTATCACGTCTTCAGTCACTGATGGTTCGAGATGATTTTTATGTTTTACTCGCGGAAATTCGGTTAAGAATAAAAATGATCCGGTAAAATTTTAACCAACTATTGATACACATTCCGAGAACTCTCCGAAATAGTGTCGCTAAAGCACATAATCGGTCAGCTTTGTTAACCCTTCGTACATATCGTCGAAATTATCGTGACAGTACTTGATCAACATTGAATATCTAAACATTTTTTCGGAGTAATATATTTATTAATATATATATACGTTTATTTATCAAGGAATTTTACATAAGTTTCTCTTCACCGTAGCTGTTTATTTACTTGTTAGGAAATTGTGTTTTTTTAACTACTTCCAAAACCAAACTTATATCAACATTTATTACGATAAATGCGAATGAATCGGAAATACTTGAGAAAATGGTTTGTTTAGTTAAATATTGAATGACCCCCAATTCTAGCAAATTTAAATTGGACCTTGGAGAACCAAGTTTCAGCAAAATATCGAAGGGTTTGTAAGTTCTTTGCATTGTTACTTTAAACGACATTTTGAAATTTTTAACTCGACTCAGAAGTTTTTTTTTTTCGTTTTTTGCTTCTTCGCTCTAAACGACGATTTGAAATTTTGAGCACTCGTCTCCTGGTAATTCCAGAACCGGAAGTAAGAAAAAAATCGGTTGAGCCATCGCTGGGATATGGAAGCGGGTTTTGTTTTGGGGTATTGGGTCCCTAATTCCGGTACTTGCGGAAACTATAGAACAGTATAGTCAAAGTTAATTTATGTGATCACTAACAAGATTGTTACTAACATGCCCAGGAAGAAATCATGAAATTTACATGACATGTAAATCAATAGTAAAATAGAATAGCCATGGATTGAATCGAAATTTTGAATTTTGCATTGAATTTTCAATGAATATAACTGTATCTTTCAATTAACGCTTAGTTTTTCGATTAAATTATATTGAAACCTACATAATTGTAAAATAACTTTATGTTTAATTGCATGCTTCAAATATGTGCATGAAAATAGATGTAAACTCACAAAATATTTTTATCTGTGTGATTCACAAGACGACCCAAGTAACAAACGTTGTTCTTGAGCTGTATCTCTCAACTCGCAACGATTGTGCGATTGTAAAAGCACAATTTGCTTGTATGTTATGCAACAAGTTTTCAGTTTGATATGTTTCACAGAAATAATATTAAAGTGGAATATGAATATGAACCTGCTCAAATAAACTTATTATACAGTCAGTTAAAAAACGGATGGGTAATGTCAGATTCATAACTGGAGGACGCGAATACGAACAAAACTGTCATGCTTCTTTTATATATTCGAATATCAATAATCGTTCGTATTAGTTGATTGTTGTGTGAATTTTGCAACTTTTACTGCCTCACTTCTAGAATTGTAGCGGTACATCTATACCAAAGTATGACTGGCACTGGACTGCTTAATCTGAATTTTGGAAATTGGAGCTCAGAACTTCAAAATTCAGATCTATATTCTGAATACATATCTTGAATTTTGTTTCAGAACACTGACATTTGTTCCAGAATGAGAATTCTGGATACGAATTCCAAACTGAAATTAAGGCACTAAATTCAGTTCCAAAAAACTAGCTCCAGAATTTAAAATAAAGATTCATTTCTAGAGTCTTAGTTTTAGCTTAGTTTTAACTTCTGGAACTAACTTCTAAATCTGAATTCTAAAACTAAATTCTAAGGAGTGTATCGATAAGTAGTTAGCAACATTCAAACAGTTATTACTCTGAAATGGCTTAATTTTTCGCAGCATGTTTTGCGGTGACATATTTGTTTACATGTCAATAACAGCTGCGCAATCGATTGGTTTCGGTACGGTTTATCGTTCCAATGATGAGTCGAATTGATCCGGAAACGCGAAAGTAAATTCTGCACACTTGATGCTCTGAAAGTGGTGTCACGTACAACGAAATTGCAAAACGGGTGAAAGTGCACCACATCAGTGTCAAAAATATTATCGAGAAGTTCGGTAAGACCCTTTCCATGAAGGATTTGCCCCGATCCGGTAGGAAAACGAGTCCCATTCAGCCCGGCCGGGACTTAAAAGGGGTTGAGTACATCAGGAAAAACCCATCGGTGTCGACGCGGGATTTGGCCAAGCAGTTCAACACCAGCATCGGGATGATTCAACGGATCAAAGTTCGGAACTCCCTGAAAACGTACAAGAAACTGAAAGTGCCGAAAAAGTCCCTGGTACAGCAAATTCAGGCCAAAACAAGAGCGCGAAAACTGTATAACCGGATTCTACAGAATAGAGACGGATGCATCCTGATCGATGACGAAACCGACGCCAAAGAAGACTCTCGTGCGCTGCCCGGACCGCAATATTATACGAAATCGGTGTACCAGGACCTGGACGACGCTGACACCACGGTGGCGATGGAAAAGTTTGGGCAGAAGGTGTTGGTCTTGCAAGCAATTTGTACCTGTGATTTGCGGTTGTCGATTTTCTTCACGAAGGGCATAATTAACGCCCAGGTGTACGAGGAAGAATGTTTGAAGAAGAGAATGCTGCCACTGTACAAAAAGCATAAGACTCCTCCTCTCTTCTGGCTGGATTTGGCTTCAGTCCACTACGCCAACTCCGTTCTACAGTGGTTGTCAAAAAATAATGTACAATTCGTGGAAAAGGACATCAACCCACCGAGCTTCGGCCAATTGAAAGGTATCGGGCAATTGTCAAGCGGCACTTTCGGAAGAAAGGTACAGTGTCGCAAAACATGCAGGAGTTAAAAAAAACTGGACAGCTGTCACCAGGAAAGTCACAAAAGTAGCTGTGCAGAATTTAATGAAGAATGTCAAGTCCAAAGTGCGAGCGTTTCACAGAAACTAGGATTTTCTTCAATATAATATCAGTGAAATACATAAAAATGTAATTTTTCTACAATATATAGAAAACTGATGTCAAAATATTTTTTTTTTTTTTCGCTTTTTTATTCAATAATCAATGTTGCTAACTACACACCTTAAATCTAAAATTTAGTCCAAAACTCTGGTGAATCCAGATTCTAAACTCAGTTTTAAAATTCAGTTCCTGGATCCAATCCAAATGAGTCTTTACTAATGAATGGAAGTTTTGGTATTAAAAATCGTTACACGGGGCCGGGTGTCAATGAAAAAATGCAAAACTAGTCGCGTAACCTTTTTCTGTCATTATTTTGAACGATAAGAACTCAGTCATTTGTTGAGGGATTCATATAATTCAACTACCAATCGAAAAATAGATTCAGTTCAAAGGTAGAATGGTTATTCAGTTGTGTTATGAAGATAATCATAAATACTAATTTGTAATTAAATGTGACAAAAACACAATAACCTATCATTCAACTTCAACACATAAAATTTCTACTATTAGGAAACTAAACCATAATCATGTAACCTAATTGATATGGACTGATTAAGCAAAATATTTTGATTCAATGTTCGATAAAAATCCTGCTTTCAAGGATCATATAGAACGAATTCAGGCTACCAAGAATACAATGCTTCATAAGATTCAGAATAAAATTGTTAAAGTTATCTTAAAGCGGCCTCCCACGTTTAGTATAAATGAGGTGCACAGACACACGTTTACAAAAACATCGAATCTAATTTCACATAGTATTATAAGTTGAATACAACCACAATATAGCGAAATCAAATGTTTTCTTAATGATCATAACTTATTCTAGTAGATAATAGAATTGACGGCAGTCATATAAGAATTTCTGGAAAGGGTAGAATCAATTATTATGACAGAACGAAATCGTCAATTTTCTTATTCGCGAACAATCTATGCGCTTTGACTAGAATAAGTTTTTAGTTAAGTGCATCAACCATAATCAAAAATTTATATTTATTATATGAACTCATGAATTGTTTCATTTCCAATGTCATTGTGCTTAGTCGTATGTTGTATACAACTTTGTAATTTCTATAAATCTAGTTTCTATGACAAGCAGTATTATCACGTCTTCAGTCACTGATGGTTCGAGATGATTTTTATGTTTTACTCGCGGAAATTCGGTTAAGAATAAAAATGATCCGGTAAAATTTTAACCAACTATTGATACACATTCCGAGAACTCTCCGAAATAGTGTCGCTAAAGCACATAATCGGTCAGCTTTGTTAACCCTTCGTACATATCGTCGAAATTATCGTGACAGTACTTGATCAACATTGAATATCTAAACATTTTTTCGGAGTAATATATTTATTAATATATATATACGTTTATTTATCAAGGAATTTTACATAAGTTTCTCTTCACCGTAGCTGTTTATTTACTTGTTAGGAAATTGTGTTTTTTTAACTACTTCCAAAACCAAACTTATATCAACATTTATTACGATAAATGCGAATGAATCGGAAATACTTGAGAAAATGGTTTGTTTAGTTAAATATTGAATGACCCCCAATTCTAGCAAATTTAAATTGGACCTTGGAGAACCAAGTTTCAGCAAAATATCGAAGGGTTTGTAAGTTCTTTGCATTGTTACTTTAAACGACATTTTGAAATTTTTAACTCGACTCAGAAGTTTTTTTTTTTTCGTTTTTTGCTTCTTCGCTCTAAACGACGATTTGAAATTTTGAGCACTCGTCTCCTGGTAATTCCAGAACCGGAAGTAAGAAAAAAATCGGTTGAGCCATCGCTGGGATATGGAAGCGGGTTTTGTTTTGGGGTATTGGGTCCCTAATTCCGGTACTTGCGGAAACTATAGAACAGTATAGTCAAAGTTAATTTATGTGATCACTAACAAGATTGTTACTAACATGCCCAGGAAGAAATCATGAAATTTACATGACATGTAAATCAATAGTAAAATAGAATAGCCATGGATTGAATCGAAATTTTGAATTTTGCATTGAATTTTCAATGAATATAACTGTATCTTTCAATTAACGCTTAGTTTTTCGATTAAATTATATTGAAACCTACATAATTGTAAAATAACTTTATGTTTAATTGCATGCTTCAAATATGTGCATGAAAATAGATGTAAACTCACAAAATATTTTTATCTGTGTGATTCACAAGACGACCCAAGTAACAAACGTTGTTCTTGAGCTGTATCTCTCAACTCGCAACGATTGTGCGATTGTAAAAGCACAATTTGCTTGTATGTTATGCAACAAGTTTTCAGTTTGATATGTTTCACAGAAATAATATTAAAGTGGAATATGAATATGAACCTGCTCAAATAAACTTATTATACAGTCAGTTAAAAAACGGATGGGTAATGTCAGATTCATAACTGGAGGACGCGAATACGAACAAAACTGTCATGCTTCTTTTATATATTCGAATATCAATAATCGTTCGTATTAGTTGATTGTTGTGTGAATTTTGCAACTTTTACTGCCTCACTTCTAGAATTGTAGCGGTACATCTATACCAAAGTATGACTGGCACTGGACTGCTTAATCTGAATTTTGGAAATTGGAGCTCAGAACTTCAAAATTCAGATCTATATTCTGAATACATATCTTGAATTTTGTTTCAGAACACTGACATTTGTTCCAGAATGAGAATTCTGGATACGAATTCCAAACTGAAATTAAGGCACTAAATTCAGTTCCAAAAAACTAGCTCCAGAATTTAAAATAAAGATTCATTTCTAGAGTCTTAGTTTTAGCTTAGTTTTAACTTCTGGAACTAACTTCTAAATCTGAATTCTAAAACTAAATTCTAAGGAGTGTATCGATAAGTAGTTAGCAACATTCAAACAGTTATTACTCTGAAATGGCTTAATTTTTCGCAGCATGTTTTGCGGTGACATATTTGTTTACATGTCAATAACAGCTGCGCAATCGATTGGTTTCGGTACGGTTTATCGTTCCAATGATGAGTCGAATTGATCCGGAAACGCGAAAGTAAATTCTGCACACTTGATGCTCTGAAAGTGGTGTCACGTACAACGAAATTGCAAAACGGGTGAAAGTGCACCACATCAGTGTCAAAAATATTATCGAGAAGTTCGGTAAGACCCTTTCCATGAAGGATTTGCCCCGATCCGGTAGGAAAACGAGTCCCATTCAGCCCGGCCGGGACTTAAAAGGGGTTGAGTACATCAGGAAAAACCCATCGGTGTCGACGCGGGATTTGGCCAAGCAGTTCAACACCAGCATCGGGATGATTCAACGGATCAAAGTTCGGAACTCCCTGAAAACGTACAAGAAACTGAAAGTGCCGAAAAAGTCCCTGGTACAGCAAATTCAGGCCAAAACAAGAGCGCGAAAACTGTATAACCGGATTCTACAGAATAGAGACGGATGCATCCTGATCGATGACGAAACCGACGCCAAAGAAGTCTCTCGTGCGCTGCCCGGACCGCAATATTATACGAAATCGGTGTACCAGGACCTGGACGACGCTGACACCACGGTGGCGATGGAAAAGTTTGGGCAGAAGGTGTTGGTCTTGCAAGCAATTTGTACCTGTGATTTGCGGTTGTCGATTTTCTTCACGAAGGGCATAATTAACGCCCAGGTGTACGAGGAAGAATGTTTGAAGAAGAGAATGCTGCCACTGTACAAAAAGCATAAGACTCCTCCTCTCTTCTGGCTGGATTTGGCTTCAGTCCACTACGCCAACTCCGTTCTACAGTGGTTGTCAAAAAATAATGTACAATTCGTGGAAAAGGACATCAACCCAGCGAGCTTCGGCCAATTGAAAGGTATCGGGCAATTGTCAAGCGGCACTTTCGGAAGAAAGGTACAGTGTCGCAAAACATGCAGGAGTTAAAAAAAACTGGACAGCTGTCACCAGGAAAGTCACAAAAGTAGCTGTGCAGAATTTAATGAAGAATGTCAAGTCCAAAGTGCGAGCGTTTCACAGAAACTAGGATTTTCTTCAATATAATATCAGTGAAATGCATAAAAATGTAATTTTTCTACAATATATAGAAAACTGATGTCAAAATATGTTTTTTTTTTTCGCTTTTTTATTCAATAATCAATGTTGCTAACTACACTCCTTAAATCTAAAATTTAGTCCAAAACTCTGGTGAATCCAGATTCTAAACTCAGTTTTAAAATTCAGTTCCTGGATCCAATCCAAATGAGTCTTTACTAATGAATGGAAGTTTTGGTATTAAAAATCGTTACACGGGGCCGGGTGTCAATGAAAAAATGCAAAACTAGTCGCGTAACCTTTTTCTGTCATTATTTTGAACGATAAGAACTCAGTCATTTGTTGAGGGATTCATATAATTCAACTACCAATCGAAAAATAGATTCAGTTCAAAGGTAGAATGGTTATTCAGTTGTGTTATGAAGATAATCATAAATACTAATTTGTAATTAAATGTGACAAAAACACAATAACCTATCATTCAACTTCAACACATAAAATTTCTACTATTAGGAAACTAAACCATAATCATGTAACCTAATTGATATGGACTGATTAAGCAAAATATTTTGATTCAATGTTCGATAAAAATCCTGCTTTCAAGGATCATATAGAACGAATTCAGGCTACCAAGAATACAATGCTTCATAAGATTCAGAATAAAATTGTTAAAGTTATCTTAAAGCGGCCTCCCACGTTTAGTATAAATGAGGTGCACAGACACACGTTTACAAAAACATCGAATCTAATTTCACATAGTATTATAAGTTGAATACAACCACAATATAGCGAAATCAAATGTTTTCTTAATGATCATAACTTATTCTAGTAGATAATAGAATTGACGGCAGTCATATAAGAATTTCTGGAAAGGGTAGAATCAATTATTATGACAGAACGAAATCGTCAATTTTCTTATTCGCGAACAATCTATGCGCTTTGACTAGAATAAGTTTTTAGTTAAGTGCATCAACCATAATCAAAAATTTATATTTATTATATGAACTCATGAATTGTTTCATTTCCAATGTCATTGTGCTTAGTCGTATATTGTATACAACTTTGTAATTTCTATAAATCTAGTTTCTATGACAAGCAGTATTATCACGTCTTCAGTCACTGATGGTTCGAGATGATTTTTATGTTTTACTCGCGGAAATTCGGTTAAGAATAAAAATGATCCGGTAAAATTTTAACCAACTATTGATACACATTCCGAGAACTCTCCGAAATAGTGTCGCTAAAGCACATAATCGGTCAGCTTTGTTAACCCTTCGTACATATCGTCGAAATTATCGTGACAGTACTTGATCAACATTGAATATCTAAACATTTTTTCGGAGTAATATATTTATTAATATATATATACGTTTATTTATCAAGGAATTTTACATAAGTTTCTCTTCACCGTAGCTGTTTATTTACTTGTTAGGAAATTGTGTTATTTTAACTACTTCCAAAACCAAACTTATATCAACATTTATTACGATAAATGCGAATGAATCGGAAATACTTGAGAAAATGGTTTGTTTAGTTAAATATTGAATGACCCCCAATTCTAGCAAATTTAAATTGGACCTTGGAGAACCAAGTTTCAGCAAAATATCGAAGGGTTTGTAAGTTCTTTGCATTGTTACTTTAAACGACATTTTGAAATTTTTAACGTTTTTCTCCCTATAATACTTGACCCACAACTCGGATCCAAATAAAATTATGTAACTGTAATACCTTCAATTTAAGTTTATCGTTGAAGTATCTATATGTGAATTCGTTCCGTTTTACATCAGATCAACCCATTGACCGTCAACTGATCGGTTCAAGAATTACAAGATGTCAGAAAGAAAATTCTTTTTTCAAGAGCGTCATATAAAAACGAACAAAATCATTAGAACTAATCATTAGAAAAATTGATTTCGAATATATAGTTCTTAGTTTCCGGTTCTTGAAGCAATGGAATTAGTGGTAAAAAATATCCGTCATTCAGAGCGACTAAACAAAATAGAGAAAAATACTTAAATTAAGCTTAAATCAAAACTGCTCCAATTTGTAGGTTATGTTAGTTGCAGGTCAAACGAACCAATTTTGATAATATCGATTCAAAAACGAAACTAATTTCACTTGCTCAAAGGTATCGGAAACGATTTCCACATACTTAGACTCAAATGAAAGACATTATGGTCCCATAAACTTCTATTCAATTTAATCTGGATTAGACTTCCGCTTCCGAGGCTACAGAGTGAAGAGTGTTTTAAGCCGACATTTAGATCGAAGATGCAAGAAAAATCTCCTAAACTTGGCTCAATCATAAAAAGTTTCAATTTTGTTCGGTCAAACTTTCTTGTTTTTGTTTAAGATTGAATGAAAAGTTTTTTTGGAAAATACCACAGTAATATTTATGAGAGTATGAGTAAATTCGCAACCCAACTAACCAAAAGTTCTGATAAAAGGGACTGATTTGGCTTAAGCAGCTCTCAAAGTTCATCAATAGCATTCTAAGCAGCCCATTTTAAAGTAATTGTCCACACTTGAATGTTCGCGCGACGCAACCGAACGAACTTCTAAGCTGCCTCTAGAATACTTTGTTCAGCTTCTGTGCAGCGAACAAGTTTACACGGAACTTGTTCTGTACTTTCAAGTTGCCAAAAGTACCACGCGTATTCTTAAGCAGCGAGAAAGTTCACGCGGAACTTGTTCTGTACTTTCAAGTTCTCAAAAGTCAGTTCGCTTTCAGATCTCATCCAAGTCAGTCGATAAAACAAAACCGCTTACGTTCGAGACGGAAGAAACCAAGTACAGTATTGTGTAGTGAACAGCAGAACGACCTCGAAATAAGTGAACCAAACAAACAAAAGCTACCGCCGATACGAAAGAATACAATTATTGTTTACTTCAGGCAGTGCAAAATTCGACCTTCGATACGAGAACTTGAAGGTTTGCTTAAGGGGCAAATGCATCTTGACATTAAACGTGTGCATTTACATCAATGCAATAAGACAAATAATGTTGTTTACATCCAGTTCTATAAAGAGTTTGATGCAATTCAATTCACAAAAGACAATAATGTGCACTATGTGGAGCACGAAAACATTAAGTAAAACATTCCAGTATATATGGAAGATAGTGCTAAAGAAGTGCGTGTGCATGATCTTCCCTCAGGCGTTATCGATCCTTATATTCGCAAAACTATGTCCCAATACGGAAAGATTCTCTCTATCAAAAAAAGAAAAGTGGAAGAACTTTTTCCCCGGTATTCTAAATGGCATACATTTGGTACGCATGCGCTTGAAGAAGCCTATTCCTTCTTATGTGACTTTCGGTCAGAATACAAGAATCCCGTTCAAATCACTTGTTACCTATGACAATCAGATGGCCACATGTCAATATTGCCAAAAAGCTGTTCACTACGGTAAGCCATGTGATAAACTGGACAAGGAGACAACTACACCAAAGGACCACGGTGCTTCCTTCACACCAACCCCAAGCAACCCCAGTACACCTGTGACAGCCACCAACTACAATGAATCCATCAGTATCCCCTATAGAACAAAGTACACCAGCTGCAGTTAACAACTTACCCTCTAACCAACCAGCAACTGCAACCAATGTACAACAAGGCGAATCTACAGCAACTAGCAACGAACTCAAGATGGAAATCAACAACAATACCACCGATGCGGCAATGGATGACGAGACGAGCCACGAACAAAGTGCCCCTCAATTCTCGCAGGAGGGAAATGGAAGCTCCTCTCCCCCTAGAAAAAGGGTGACAACGAGATCCCATACAAAAAAAAATTATTTAAAAAATCGGCTCAATCGGCCACGCAAAGCTTGTACGCAAGTAGGACTGTATAAAAATATCTTTTGAATAAAAAAAAAGTTCTCAAAAGTTCCGCGTGTACTTTTAAGCAGCAAGAAGGTGGATGTTTTAAGTAATTGTGAAACTTCTGGTGGTTTGTGAAAGGCATCATTACACCACTAGTAGAATTTAGTCAGGTTTCCTAATAAATGTCTCATAAAACAGCTGTAATTTCCCTGAAAATTGTTCATGTGTCTCTCAGGTTCGTAGAGCTTGCTATCAGATTACCAAAAAATCTTATTTCAGTTATAACGGATTCCACTTTTCGCTTCCGTTTGTACCGAAAATAGTGGTCCAATATTCAAAAACGGTAATCACTCCGATTTCTTGTAAACATAGATTGAAGAGTAAAAGTTCCGTTTTTGTACATTTTTACCACTATTTTCTGTACTTCCGAAACCGAAAACTACGAGCCAATTTACCAGCAACTGAGATAAACTTCAGTTTGAAACAGTTTTGAGTCAAATTTAGAATAATTTTTCCGTACTTTGTATCGTCGCTCTAAATGACGGTATGAGATTTTGAACATCTGTAATTCTGGAACTGGAATTCAGATCCGGATAAAATTTAACAGCAATCTATGAAACCGCATGACCTTTCATTCAAAGTTTGAGAAATAAAAGGTCATACGGTTTAGGTATCTCTGAGAACATGAAGTGAGTACCGTTTCAGAGTTTTTGACCACTGTTTCGGATACTTCCGATACCGGGAACTTGCTCATAAACTAACGAAACATGCACAACCTAAGTATTATATGACTAGTTCAAAGGACTTAATTCGATTTTATTTTTTCGCTTATCACCCTGTAACTCTGGAATCGAAAGTAATATCCAGATAAAGTTCAAAAGCATTCTATGTGATTGTGAAACCTTTCATAAGAATCTAAGTTCGTAAAAATCGGCTCAGTCATCTCCGAGAAAATCAAGTGCACATTTTTTTCACATACACGCACTTATACACATACACACAAACATTTTGCAATCCCAACGAACTCATTCGAATGGTATACGGCATTCGGACTTCCGGGTCTCGTTCAAACGTCGGCTTCCACGTTGAATGCATATCTTTTCTGCTTGGAAAAAGCGAAAACGTAAAAAGTTTTCTAAATTGGGTTGAAAACGAATCCAATTTATGGATCATGCTAGTTTTTGGCTATTAAAACTAACTTCGGCGACACCGATCCTTTAATTTTCAGTTCCAAAAGTACCGGAAAAAAGAGATGGCTTACACGATTTTCACAAACTTAAATTCATATGAAAGATCTGATGGTGTGATTTCAAACTTCTAACTTCCGGTTCCGGAATTGAAAGCTGTGGATTTTTTTTGACTTCCAAACCGTCGTTCACAGCAACGATGCAAAAAGCAGAAATTAATTTCTAAATTGGGCACATAACTGGTTATATTAGTACGTTATGTTAGTTGGTGGCTATACCGGTTTCCAGATTCCGGTTTCAGAAGTGTAATCAAAAACACCAATATAGAACTCGAATTTTGACATACTAAAATTCTTATGACCCCAAACAAAACTTCTGATTTTTTTTTCGGATCTGTCTTTTCCAGAGCCAAAAGACAGATCCGATGAGTACACGGTGATGAGTGTTTTAAATTTTGAACCGTCGTGTAGAACGGCTGTGCAAAAATACGTAAAAAACATTTCAAATATGACTCAAAACTAATCCAATTAACAAGTCATGTTAATTGATGACCATAAGAACCTACATCGAGAATTTTACTTTTTCCACAATTACATGATAAAGTGGAATTCACTCCGTTTTCTCAGAGATGTCTTATCCGGTCTGAGAGCTGTTTCAGTTTGTAGGTAGGTAATTATACCACTAGATGGATCAAAATAAGATCTTTTTTTTTTTTTTTTTTTTTTTTTTTTTTTTTTTTCCATTCCTTTCGTGACCGTCGTATCGATCGGATGGTAGTTTGCATTAGAGCAGCTGTGCGTTAATCCATTCTAATCCGTTTCAAGGTCATTTAATATCAGATCTTTTGTTCGTGAGCTTGTGCAGTAGATCAATACAGTATAAACAATAAATACCGTTAGACAGTGCCGGGTGCTATTGTGTTAAAACAATAAGAACAGTGAACCGACGTTTAGTGTGGTGCCGTGAACCGGTGCTGTGTGCATATTTATTCTCGGAGGTCGTTGTAACTAACGCTTGGCCTCAGCGGCCGAGTTGCTACGGATCATTAGCTAAGTATAATATTTTTTCCCTTCGTGTCCCTTTATCGTCTTATATTTTGACTCCCCCTATAATTTGCGCGGAACCTCAACCGCGCTATGGCAAGTCCATTAAATTCTCCCCTGCCCCCCGAAGATAAAATGGAAACAGATTTTAAATCTGCCCCAAATAGTAAGACTCACCGGGTTAAACAGTATCCCGAAGAGCCTTCACCCTCGGCCGGCCTTTATGTGGTTTATTTTCGGACCAAAGAGAAGAATAAACCGCTTAATATTTTGAAAATATCTAAAGACTTGGAGTCGAAATATACAACATTGAAATTTATTTCAAAAATTCGTCCCGATAAGCTCAGGGTCTCGTTGACCAGTCTGAAACATGCTAATGAGATCGCTCGAAACGATCACTTTACGCGGGACTACCGCGTTTATATACCAGCTCGCGAAGTCGAGATAGACGGAGTGATCACGGATCCAAGTCTGACATGCGAGGACATTCTCAAACATGGGGTCGGATGTTTTAAAGATCCCTTGCTTAAGAATGTCAAGATACTGGACTGCAAACGTTTGCATTCAGTATCGATCGCCGCGGATGGGACAAAGTCTTATCCCCACTCGGACTCGTATCGGGTGACCTTCTCCGGCTCGGCTTTGCCGAAATTCGTTCTCCTGGCCAGGGTTCGTCTACCTGTACGACTTTTCGTACCACGGGTAATGAATTGCACTAGTTGTCAACAACTAGGACACACAGCTTCCCATTGTGGAAATCGGCCCCGCTGCTCGAAGTGTGGAGAGAGTCATGCGGATGGCGTTTGCGACAGAGACATTGAAAAGTGTCTTTACTGTGGGGCGGCCCCGCATGACCTCACAGCATGTTCTGCGTATAAATTGCGTGGAGATCATTTGAAACGATCTCTCAAGCAACGATCAAACCGCTCGTTCGCAGAAATGCTGAAAATCGCCACACCACCTGAACAGAACCCCTACACCTGTTTGTCTGCGGACGATTGCGACTCTGACGATCCTCAAGAAGGTACATCTTCAACTGTCCCTCGTAGTTTTAGGAAGAGGAAAAATATATCATCTCCTAAACTCCCTAGAAAGGGTTCGAAGATATCTCTTGAAGGCCCTCCAAAAGTAACAGCAGAAGGAAGTGTTGGTAAAAAAAACGAAAAGAAGAAGCCAAAAGCTCCTAGTTCCGGAGACTTGAAATCGGAGAAAGAATATCCAACACTTCCGGGGACACCCAAAACCCCGAAAGTCCCCAAGGAACCAGAAAACACATCAAGTGCTGGACTTGTAAAATTCAGTGACATTGTGGACTTTATATTTTCCGTCTTCAACATTTCTGACCCCCTAAAAGGTATTTTGATGACTTTCCTGCCAAAAGTTAAAATGTTTTTGATGCAGCTGACTGCAAAATGGCCCCTCCTCTCAGCAATCGTTTCCTTCGATGGCTAATTTTTCGAACGAGGTCAAGGATTCGATCACTGTTTTACAGTGGAACTGTAGAAGTATCATCCCGAAAATAGATCCTTTTAAATACTTAGTAAATAATCTGAAATGTGACGCATTTGCATTGTGCGAAACTTGGTTAACTTCTGATGTATCACTAAACTTCCACGATTTTAACATTATTCGCCTGGATCGAGATAATCCCTACGGAGGAGTACTTTTGGGGATCAAAAAGTGCTATTCCTTCTTTCGAATTAACCTCCCCTCGATATCAGGTATTGAAGTTGTCGCATGTCATGTCACAATTAAAGGCAAGGACCTTTGTATTGCTTCCATCTATATTCCCCCTAGAGCCTCAGTTGGATACCACTGGCTCAGCAGTATCATGCAACTTCTTCCCGCACCGACGTTAGTTTTAGGAGACTTTAACTCTCACGGTGCGGGATGGGGTTGTCTGCATGATGATAACAGATCAGCTATGATCCATGATATTTGCGACAACTTCAATATGACAATCTTGAATACGGGAGAAATGACACGAATTCCCGCACCACCAGCAAGACCAAGTGCGCTGGACTTATCCCTCTGCTCGACATCGCTACGGTTGGATTGCACGTGGAAGGTAATCCCTGATCCCCACGGTAGCGATCATCTGCCTATCGTAATTTCAATCGCCAGCGGATTAAGACCATCGGAAACAATCAATGTTTTGTATGACCTCACACGAAATATTGATTGGAAATGCTACGCAATATCGATATCTGAGAAACTAGAAACAACACAAGAACTTCCTCCGGAGGAAGAGTATACGTTTATGGCTGGCTTGATTCTCGACACTGCGATTCAAGCTCAGACGAAACGTATACCCGGCGCGAATACTAACATTCGTCCTCCCAACCCGTGGTGGGACAAAGAGTGCTCATCACTGAACGCGGAAAGATCTTTAGCATTCAAAAAGTTCAGAAAATATGGAACACCTGATAATTATAGAAATTACGCAGCGCTAGATAAGCAAATGAAGAACTTAGTTAAAGCAAAGAAACTAGGTTACTGGCGACGGTTTGTTGACGGATTAACAAAAGAAACATCGATGAGCACTCTTTGGAACACAGCCCGACGAATGCGCAACCAAAACACAACGAACGAAAGCGAGGAATATTCTAACCGCTGGATATTCGATTTCGCTAAAAAAGTATGTCCTGATTCTGTTCCGGAACAGAAGATATCCCGCGCCGCGACTTCGAATACAAACGAAACACCGTTTTCGATGGTAGAGTTCTCACTTGCGCTCTTGTCGTGTAACAATAAGGCCCCGGGGTTAGACAGAATTAAATTCAACTTGTTGAAAAAGCTTCCTGACTCTGCCAAAAGGCGCTTGCTGAATTTGTTTAACAAGTTCCTCGAGGGTAATATTGTTCCACACGACTGGAGACAAGTGAGAGTTATCGCCATTCAAAAACCTGGGAAACCAGCCTCCGATCACAATTCGTATCGGCCGATTGCTATGCTTTCCTGTATCCGGAAGTTGTTCGAAAAAATGATTCTCTTCCGTCTAGACAATTGGGTCGAGACTAATGGTTTACTTTCAGATACACAATTCGGCTTCCGCAGGGGTAAAGGAACGAACGATTGTCTTGCGTTGCTCTCAACCGAAATTCAAATGGCATTTGCTCGTAAAGAACAAATGGCATCAGTATTTCTAGATATCAAGGGGGCTTTTGATTCAGTTTCTATAAATATCCTATCTAAGAAGCTGCACCAGCATGGTCTTTCGCCGGTTTTGAATACCTTTTTACATAATCTATTGTCCGAGAAACACATGTATTTTGCACATGGTGATTTGTCGACAATACGATTCAGTTACATGGGTCTTCCTCAGGGCTCATGCTTAAGCCCCCTTTTATACAACTTTTACGTAAACAACATTGATGAATGTATCAACACATCTTGCACGCTAAGACAACTTGCCGACGACAGCGTTGTGTCCATTATAGGACCCAAAGCTGCCGATCTCCAAGGACCATTACAAGATACCCTCGACAACTTGTCGACATGGGCTCTTCAAATGGGTATCGAGTTCTCTACGGAGAAAACTGAGCTGGTCGTATTTTCAAGAAAGCGAGAACCAGCACAACTACAGCTTCAACTAGGGGGTGGAACCATAGCTCAGGTCTTCACATTTAAATATCTCGGGGTCTGGTTCGACTCCAAAGGCACCTGGGGATGTCACATTAGATATCTGAAACAAAAATGCCAGCAGAGAATCAATTTTCTTCGCACAATAACCGGAACTTGGTGGGGTGCAAACCCAGGAGACCTGATCAGGCTGTACCAAACAACGATATTGTCCGTAATGGAATATGGATGCTTCTGCTTCCGATCTGCCGCGAACACCCATTTCATTAAACTGGAAAGAATTCAGTATCGTTGTTTGCGTATTGCCTTAGGTTGCATGCAGTCGACTCATACGATGAGTCTCGAAGTGCTCGCGGGCGTCTTACCGTTGAAAAACCGATTCTGGGATCTCTCATATCGATTGCTAATCCGATGCGATATCTTAAATCCGATGGTGATTGAAAACTACGAAAGGCTTGTCGAGCTCAATTCTCAGACCCGTTTTATGTCCTTGTATTTTGATTACATGGCTCAGAATATTAATCCTTCTTCGTTTGTTTCCAACCGTGCTCATTTCTTGGATACTACTAATTCTACTGTGTTTTTCGACACATCCATGAGAGAAGAAATTCGTGGAATTCCGGACCACGTGCGCCCTCAAGTGGCCCCAAATATTTTTTATAATAAATTTAGAACAGTCAACTGTGAAAAGATGTTTTACACTGACGGATCAAACATCAACAGGTCCACAGGCTTCGGAATCTTCCATCAGAACATCACCGCTTCGTACAAACTCAGTGATCCGGCTTCAGTCTACGTCGCAGAATTAGCTGCTATTCAGTACACCCTCGAGATCATTGAAACCTTGCCCAAAGACCATTACTTCATTGTCACGGACAGTCTAAGCTCAATAGAAGCTCTCCGGGCAATGAAGTCAGGAAAGTATCCCCCATATTTCCTGGGGAAAATACGGGAACATTTGAGAACTTTATCTGAACGGTCTTATTTAATATCGTTAGTCTGGGTCCCTTCGCATTGTTCCATTCCGGGCAATGAAAAGGCAGACTCATTGGCTAAGGTGGGCGCATTAGAAGGTGATATTTATGAAAGACCAATCTGCTTCAATGAATTTTTCAGTATCTCTCGTCAGAAAACTCTCGAAAGTTGGCAAACTTCATGGAGCAATGGCGAACTGGGACGATGGCTGCATTCCATTATCCCTAGGGTATCGACGAAACCTTGGTTCAGGGGGATGAACGTGAGTCGTGACTTCATTCGTGTGATGTCTCGGCTCATGTCAAACCATTACACCTTCAACGCGCACCTCCGGCGTATTGGAATCGTGGAGAGCGGTCTCTGCGCTTGTGGTGACGGTTATCAGGACATCGAGCATGTCGTATGGACGTGTACGGAGTATCGTGACGCCAGGTCTTTATTAAAGGACTCCCTAAGGGCCCGAGGTAGACCACCTGAAGTTCCGGTCCGAGATGTGTTGGCTAGTCGGGATATCTCTTATATGCTTCTTATATACCAGTACCTCAAACACATTAATATCCAAGTGTAATCTGTTATACCTCGCTCAGAAAGTATAATCTCCACCTACAGGTTCGACACTAACATCCGCTCGATTCTCTCGATCACCGTCCCTGTCCACCATCTTCATTGGAACTAACAAGATCTTTTTTTGTCACTAACTTTTCGTTCCCCCCTTCCATGTCTCTTCACCATCTCGATGGCAACTAATTAGATCTCTGTAGTTTTCAGACATTTTGTTTCCATACCCCCTATTTACCTCGGTTTTCACAATATTTACTTTTTTTATTTTCTCATCTCTTCGTAACATCACCATCACCGCCTACGGTCCTACGCTCCAGACGATGA
Source organism: Malaya genurostris (assembly GCF_030247185.1). Lineage (NCBI taxonomy): Eukaryota > Metazoa > Arthropoda > Insecta > Diptera > Culicidae > Malaya > Malaya genurostris. Next base: position 51,512,597 of record NC_080572.1, read on the forward strand.
CCAGCATGCGGGCCACCCGCCGGGCCTTCGTAGCCTGGGGGTGTTTCCCGCGGACCCACACGAACCGAAAGGAAGCGGCCATATATAGCACCATTTGGAATTCATGCAATATTCAATTCACCGACACCTGCCGAATACCAGCTAAAAGCTTTTTTCAAAAATTCTAGACGACATAATCTAATGATACTATTCTAGTTTTAAGTTAGTCGTTAATTAAGATTAGGAAATACCCTTGGCATCTTAGAGCTTAAGCAGTGTGCCTGAAAATATATATTATACTATTGAAAAAAAAAGATCTTTTTTTTTCGAAATGTCTTAGTTAATAATTTATTCTGAATGACCTTATATTAAACATATGCCCTTCGTTTACTTTTACCCAATAGAAAAGGGAAAATCATTCTCAAACTAATTCAGGAAAAACAAAAGAATCAGGAGACTGGATGTACTAAGGCCGAACACCCAAAACCGCATACTGTCAAATTCGATTGTTTGGCTGCATTCAAATCAACGATAAAACATTTACCAAGCCAATTAACACTTTACGAATTTGTTTCGCGCATGCTTATTTGCACAGCCTAACGAGCAACAACAATTTGAACCAAGAGAAGCCAACCTTCACTTACCGTCTTTGTTGGGTGACTTAAATACTGCCGCGGCCACCCAATGGATATCACAGATTAGTACACACAAAGCACCACTTAACACTAATCGCCAACTATTCTTCGCCCGCGAGGAATTCATACTTTCTACTGTATACTAAGGCTAATCAAACACGTGACACAAAGAGCTATATTAAGCTTTTCAAACAGATCCTGACTGGTGGCGCTAGGAGCTGCACTGAAGTGGTTAGTGGGTCATCCCGGCAGGAACGATCAGCGGCACTTTCAACACGCTCGGTCTATCGATGGAATCGATACACTTCCAGAAGCCTGTCGGCTCCGTTGCTCCGTTCTACTGACCTTCACTGGAAGACTGCTGCTTAAATACTGAACAAAAGCAGTGAAATGATCCGGTATTCTGATAACCGCGCATACCCTGTCTCACTCCGTCCAACCCCCAGCAACGACTGAACGTGATAGCTAGGCTCAATAGCTTCACTGCCAGCATGTATGATCGTATTTACCACTGCTGACAAGTGATTACGGTGTTGGTATTGGTGGATGATGAGCCACAGTGATAACGTGATCAGTCGAATTGTTTTCTCAAAGAAAGACGCGCGCAACATGTTTCCAAACATCGTCTTTTCGTAGTAAATACTATAGCAAGGTCTCAAAACAGCTCTCCACAATTCTGGTCCCGGAGGTGTACGGCGAAGGTGGAGCGAAACTCTCAACACGCATGATAACAATCGCACTTTCCCGCACACTGCTGATAGTGTGGCATCACCATCTTACACGCTAGAACACGCGGATCGGCTGCGGGTCGTTTTGAGCTTACATGCTGTACGCGCTCGCACTTCGATCGAACGGGGACTACAAGGGTACGGGGAACAGCGTGAGATGGCAAGCAGAGGAATGTAACTCATATGCATATCAATAAAAATTAATGCTTTCACAACAGGTTGTCGACTGCGGGTGTAATTATTTGTCTGTTCCGTCCAACACGATAGTTGCACGCAGTGGCAATGCCGATACGGCAAGTAATATAAAGTATAGCTAGAGCTAGCACTACTAACTGACCTAATGATCGTATCAATGTGTTTCTGGTGGAGTACACGTTTGACAAATATTTAAAAGAATACGATTCGAAATGTTGCAAATTATGTTTAGTCACTTATGTTTATTTATACCTATTTTGTTGAACCCTTAGTACGGTATAACGATTTTTTGTTTTTTTTACCTTAGTCTGGATTCCATCTATGCGATTCTTGGAAACAAGATTAGACCAAAATGTTAACTATATCAATTTCTAACAATTCAATTAGGTTACATGATTATTGATTGGTTCAATAATATGGAGTGTATCGATAAGTAGTTAGCAACATTCAAACAGTTATTACTCTGAAATGGCTTAATTTTTTTCAGCGTGTTTTGCGGTGACATGTTTGTTTACATGTCAATAACAGCTGCGCAATCGATTGTATTCGGTACGGTTTTCAATGATGAGTCGAATTGATCAGGAAACGCGAAAGAAAATTTTGCACATTTGGTGCTCAGAAAGTGGTGTCACGTACAACGAAATTGCGAAACGGGTGAAAGTGCACCACACCATTTTGAACTGTATCCTTTTGTGAGCCACCGTTTCACTCGTAAATGGTGATTCCAGTATGGACTCGATCCCATCGACAAATCAATCCATTTTGTGGCGTACAATATCGAAATAGTGATTTCGAAACAAGTTAAATGCGTCTAATCCATCATCATATTACAGAGATACACTTAACTATTCGGTTCTCGGTTTTCATGAAAATGCATTGAAATAGTCAATACTATTTATTACTGATCTCCAAATAATCACACTCGCTGCATTTGAAACCATTTACCATCTCTATTCACAACGTTGAACAGTGGGGAAAACGCGACTTTGCTCAATAATTTTATAAAAACCTAAAGTAAGAATTTTTTTTTAGTAGAATCGATTTATGGTACCTAGTTAGAAGATCCACAAAATTGACATGCCTGTTTTGCTCCAATTCCTTTTTTTCTGATTTTACTTCGAAAACTAACTGTGAAACTCTGGAAAAAAAATTGAATTCGACAAATTAGAAGGTATTCCTGACATGTTCATAAGTAAGATAAATTAATTGTTTTTAATAAGATTGATCGCAAATAGCCGTATTCTGTTTTACCCCCAGTCATCTTCTTCCATGAATTTACAGAAAAAAAAGTTCTACTGATCGGTGTTTGGACCAATTATGGTTAAACAAGACAGTTCTATGTTTCGCATATAACCTCAAAAAATAATTAACAGATGGTCTCCATGATCGCAGGCCTCGCGCTACATCGTTTTACCCCAATTTTCCCACATATATAATTTTATGTTGAATTCAGATTTACAATTCCGAATCAAATCCAATATGATCTACCAATATTGGTTCATATTACGTAGTAAACTACAATGATGCAAGTAAACAATGGGGAATGACAGTACTAGTCCGTTTAACCCTCTTTACCCCAATGTATGTCATAAGTTGTATCTATGAGTGAACTTTCTTTCGTATTTCGAAAGCAGGCTGATAATTGAGCCTTAATATTCTTTCAATTCCGCCTTTTAATCTACCATTCGGAAGCAGATCCAATACAAACTATCAATATTGGTCCATATTACGTAAAAAAACTTCAACGATCCAAATACATTTTATGGTTTATAACTGCCACTGAAGGTTTTATAACAGTTTTAAGGTAAAGTTTTTCTGAATCCTGAAAAGAGTCTGGTCGAATATTATAGGTCGAATAGATTATTGATAAAACAGATTGGTTATATTATACTACCATTTTGTTGAAAATACGCATTGGCTTAAGCAGCTCTTTGAACATTTTCGCAGTAACATGATCAATGTAAGTTGATTCGAAAAATTATTTTAAAAAAATGTTTTTTTATGTTTTTATTCTTTCGTTTTTTTTTTTGCGCAGATAAATTTCCACTATTATTTTATAATCACTCATCAGTATCGTCAGTGTCTTCTGCTGACAGTGATTCGTCTACGGCAGATTGATACGACTTATGAAATAAACTGGGGTAAAACGGTATAACAAGATTCGTGCGGTCATTGAATTTATTTGTAATCTTACTTTTAGGTCTTTCTCCGTAATATCAATCGATTTTCATCAACCGAAATCAGCCTGCTTTCGGTATGCGAAAGAAAGTTAAACAAGAAATACGACTTTGGATATAAATTGCACAGCAAAAAATTCTTAAATTTACTGGTGACGTAAATCCGCATATATCTCAAATGATAAGAACATAATTCGTAAAATAACTGAATTTTACAAGAATGATTTACATATGTGTCGAACATATACTACTTTTGAAGCAAACGTGTAAATTTACATGCTTCAATACTTAAAAATATGCCAGAATGCCTCAAATATGTGTTAGATCTACTGTAAAAATGAGTCATTTTTGACGCTCGTATATGTCGGTCTCAGAAGACGTAAGTTTACACGATTTTTTCTAGGTGTGTGGGGTAAAACGGGTTAAACAGGCTAGTACTGTCATTCCCATTGTGTTTGAACGGATCACAGATGTTTTGTACGTAGTATGAACCAATATTGATATATCGTATTGAATCTGCTTTTGGATTGTAGATCATATTTCAACTGAATATTATAACTAGAAAAAAATGGGGTAAACCGTTACAACGAGTTTTCTGCTGTCAGTAAAACTATATGCAATCGATGTGTTAGACTTTTTTAAATCAGAAAAACTCGATTCGCTCGTCTGAAAGTTCTTCGGTTTTATGTTATATAATTAAGCTTGAATACAAACAGTATAGAAGGGGAACTTGGGGTAAAATGAACATGATAGCATTTCGTGCGGTCCTTCTAAATGCATGGAATCGATTTTACTGACCATTTTACACCGAAAAAGTGCTTTGTGGTCCGCTATATCATGCCTATAAAAAATCGTCGCGTTTTTGGGCCATTTTTCCCCACTGTACGTTGGCTTTAATGGATCACATAAACATTAGGATCGTTTATTGTAGGTCGAGAAAATAATAAAATAGAAAATCTGTCCTGTGTGAATCAATATTAAAATTATTAATATGTTTATAATTGATTACGCCGCATCGCGCCGCCGATATTTTCAGAAAATGGCGTCACGCCGATGCGCCGCCGCCGCCGATGATCAAAAAGACCCGCCGCCGATGTTGACAATTTTGATCGGCGCACAGGTTTAAATTAATTTGTACATCGTATCAAGTTTGTAATTTTAGAAACTATACAGCATTTTCATTGTTAACTAGCTGAATCACGCGGCGTTGCTTGGAAATGTTTCGTGAAGGCAAGGCCGAAAAAAAGTGCTAGAAAGGCAGGACCCCATTGAGATCGTAGTGAAACACAATTTAGACGGCAGCCTGATTGAACAATACTCCGTAAATGTTCAGAATGCGGACAATGTCCCATCTCAGATCTCACAATAATCATAATTTTCACGGTATTCTCGTCTCGTTTGATTCCATTTGCTAGGAACATTTTAAACTCCTTTCTTTCTAGAAATACCTTCCTAGTAACCTCTGAGTTCCAAAAAATATATGTGCTCGTAACGTACTTCAATTAACCTTCCTCGTCACATTCAATCTACAATACCTTACACACTTAGGAAATTTCACAGAATTCGGTAATTTTTTACCGAATTTTCTTTTTTTTATATATCATTTATTTTATTCCGGCTTTAACCATTCACCGAACTTTCAACAGCTGAACCTTTGGTAATCAGTTCGGTAATTAAATTGATTACCGATCGTTCGGTAATTGCTGAACTGTCAAACAACTACCGTAAACTGTAAACCAATTGGATCTAACTGATTGTTGGGTAATTTTTTGTTTGTTTGTTTTCCTTTGTTGGAAATTCTGGATTTTCGGATTTCAAAAAACAAGACAAACTCACAATAACGAATGAAGGAAATTCCAACCTGTTGTGGCTATGATTTTATCCCACAAAAAAACAAGTGGACAAGTGATACAAAATTATTTTCTGCCTATAAGTAAACATAAAGCTTTTAGTTGTTCTATTGTTTTAAAAACTTTTGCACCTGTACCTCAATCCATTCGATGAACTCTTCAAGATTTTTTTTCGTTTGGTTAATAAAAAGACACTTACTAAAAACTGTTTGACAGTTAGTTTCATGACAATCAGTTCTCACAGAAGTCCGGTTACTGGAAGATAATTTTACCATACGGACAGTATGGTTTTTACCGTACTCGGCGACTATTCAGATTTACCGTATGAATTGTATATCTATTTACAAAATTCTGTAAGGAAAATTTACGTAAGACTGATTTTCCGGTAAAAGTTTGCGTAATTATTGTAAAAGAAAACTCATATGTACCGAAATATCGGTCATTTCTATAGATTACCGAAATTTCTCGTCAAAAATATTACCGAACAAAGGAATTAAATCTTAGTGTGTAGGCTTCCATGGTTATAAACACTTGCTACTCCCTCCTCGTTAGAAACATTCTTATGATATCATTATTTTCACATGATCAATCAAGATTGTGATAATGAATATTTTATAACGAAAAGCTGTTTCTCATCATAACTACGTTCGTACTGTAGAATTACGATTCAGTTAATACAAATGTTTTCGTAAGTTTCATTTCCATCACCTTGGGTTGACAGTTTTCTCAATTTACATAAAAAATGCACATTGATTGCATAGTTTCTTCTACAACTATCTGCCCTCTGAATAGTGTACAAAATATCTGTGCTCGTCAAAAACTGTCGATGGGGAGAGGTGAAAATTGATTTTCAAGACCCCCTTTTCCTAGTCTAAATTCTCCTGTTTCCCTCGTTTGGCGACAAATAAGAAAAAATTTAGATTTTACACCCCATTTTAGAGTCACTTGCTACAAAGTCCACCCTTTGTTCACCTGTGCAATAAATATCTGATCTCGAAAAAAAACAACAACAAAATACCCTTATTTATGAATTGCAAAAAGTACCTGTGCCAAGTTTGGTGAGTTGTTGAGAAATTATTCCGATATATAAAAATAATTGAGAGCTTCTTTAGTAGAGACACTTGCTATTTTTTAACGCGTATAAATATCTTTACGATGATCTCCTAGATCCTAAATATCTGTGCCTGTCGAAAAATATCGATTGTATTGATTCTTGTCAAATTAGATAATTTTTTCCTTGACCCCACTTTTGACAATCTCTGAAGATCAAGAAGTATCTGTGTCAAATTTGATACCAATCCGTTCAGTAGTTTCGGCTGTATACCGTTACAAACATTACACCCCCCTTTTTAAAGGCACTTACTGCATCCACCCCCCATGTAATCATATCTAAGGTATGCAAAATATTTCTATGGTTTAAATAAAAGTATCGATTTTCGTCAAATTATTAACATTTTTTATGACCCCCTCCCTGTTAATGACACTTGTTACGCTCCCTGCCCTATGAGAATATCTTTATGATTATCTCTGAAAAGCAAGAAGTACCTCTGCCAATTTTGGTGGTAATCTGTTCAGTAGTTTCGAAGTTATGCCGTTTCAAACATACAAACTTACATACTTAATATATGTAGATAGAAAGGTATTATGGATTCAGATTCCGTTGTAGCTTCTTGTCACTCAGGGTCGTCGGCTGTCCGGAACCGGGCTTCCTTTCGAAGATCCGATTGTTGTCTAATAGTCTCAAGATGATGTAAATGCTAGAACGGGCGTATCCGGCGACCGCACACGATGTCCGTTTTCGACGCGGCAGGATGCCGCTCGTTGAACGCGCACACTTCTGAACGGAGTTGTTTCACTGTTTTTGCCATCACGGTTACAATTCGACTGATAGAGCTGTCAAATTTTGTCTGCTGACTCATAGGTTACTATGATTGAAGCTGCATTTGCTGGTATTTACCCTACAGAGCAGCCAACACAACCTAACTTCGGTTGTGTTTTTGCTGGTACTCAAAATGAGCACGCGCACCGATGTACGTAAAACCGAACCGTAGCGTAGCGGTTCTTGCCTCGAACTGAACAAAACTGGCTACTGAACCGTACACGGTTTGCAGCATACAAGAACATGTGTTGAGAGTTGGATGGAAATGACAATACAGTATCGTAAGAATCCGATTCAATGTGTTGATGTACAAACACATCAATTCACAGCTCACAAATCGTCTCTCAGTGGGTTCTAATTTTTTACGTGCGCTCAGCGCTCATCTGCTGATTGCTTGAGATTATGATGTTGAGGCGATGTTTTCTCTATCCAAATGGTTGCCCAGTTATTCAACCTGCTCAGTGATGCTACTGAAACCGATTAGTGAGATAAGAGAGCTGAATTCGCTGATGATGAAGTACAAAAATGATGATTGCATGGCCTTGATGCTATCAATCCATTTGATGCCATTTCGGGCCGCTCAAACATTAGCTCCTTCTTTCTTTTAATTTATTTGGCGATAATCCTTTCTCAATGAAGTGCTTGTTCGCAATCTATTTTCGCTTTACTGCAGTTAATCCTCTCTCTGTTTCACTTTAGGAAAAACTTGATTTTTTCTGGAAGTTGACGTTTGTTTAGAAGTCTTTATGGACTTTCTCGCACAAAACCTCAAAGGTGTACTCATAGTTAACGATTACATTAGTCTACATTAGTGTTGATTACAGTAGTCTACATTTCAAAATTGTCCAAACCAACTTGTAGCTGAAAAGCTCCAACAAGTACTTCCACTAATTATTCCGATAGTTATCAAAACAAGAGATACTTCAAGAATTTTATCTCATCTTCGTAATGGAAATACTAATATCATAAATAATCTGCTAATGCGTAAAGTCAATATAACTATTTAAATTATAAAGTAAAGAAGTCTGGGAGGTCTAGTTTTGATTAGAATTTTGATACATAGTTTGAAAAGTTTGCGTAAAAAAATCTACTAAAACGAACCCAGCCCTCTTCATTCACACAACCGGTTTGACCGAATTCTCGCATCTTCCATTTCAATCTTCACGTGACTGTACTAGTGCTAACTGTTAGTTATGGCAATAAACGATGGAAAGTTTTTCTGGATAACACATTGAACAATAAATTCAGTGATTTACTGGCCCATTCAGTTGGTTCCAGTAGTAGAACAGGCAAATGCTCCAAGGTAGGGAGGGGCTCACGTTTTGCAACACTCATTCCTGGTGGTAACCGTCGCACCGATAACAATAGGTATTGACTTTAGAGCTAGCTTGGTTGCAGCCCCAAGATACGAACTGGGATTCAACCTCAACAACTATGCCGGGGATTTCATAACAGGTTTTCCTAGGGGAGATGGAAGAAACGTGAAGGGGAAGGAAATTTTATTATTATTTTCGATTTTTCAGCTCATCGCACAATTTATGCATGTCGGTAGAAAAACACCACAACAATGCATGGCAACGGAATAAATCTTCACGTTGCAAGAATCGATTTCGTAGAAGGTTTCTTATTCAAGTAGTAACTTTGCAAGGTGCCAAATTTTATGTATTATATAGAAAAAGTTTAGGTTTAAGAAAAACTTTTTTACCTTATTGTTTATATTCGTTTAAACTCCAGTACATAGCAATTTGACATGAATCCCTTAGCATACGTTATTTAAAACTGACAACTGTTTCATTTGCGGTGGTGCTAAAATAGAATCGCAGTATCCAAGTATCCTTTGGCTCTAGAACGACTTGTCTACTTTCAGTTGACACCAAATAGACTCGTGGATGGTATGAGATAGGAACTTGTGAGCCCCAGATGACTTATTATACTAACAAGAAAATTGTATTCGCTTCATCAGAATCCGACATCTGGTTCCATAATATTAGGATATCAGGTGTACGAATATGAAAATATTATCACTCAAGGTTTTCAAAGTCGACTGTAACTTAGATTCAAATAAAAGGTTATTTTGCACCATGAGGAGTGTATCGATAAGTATTTAGCAACATTCAAACAGTTATTAGTCTGAAATGGCTTAATTTTTTGCAGCGTGTTTTGCGGCGACATGTTTGTTTACATGTCAATAACTGCTGCGCAATCGAATGGTTTCGGTACGGTTTATCGTTTCAATGATGAGTCGAATTGATCCGGAAACGCGAAAGAAAATTCTGCACACTTGGTTCTCAGAAAGTGGTGTCACGTACAACGAAATTGCAAAACGGGTGAAAGTGCACCACACCAGTGTCGAAAATATTATCGAGAAGTTCGATAAGACCCTTTCCATGAAGGATTTGACCCGATCCGGTAGGAAAACGGGTCCCAGCCAGCCCCGGCGTCGATGCGGGATTTGGCCAAGCAGTTCAACATCAGCATCGGGATGATTCTACGGATTAAAGTTCGGACCTCCCTGAAAACGTACAAGAAACAGAAGGGGAAAAAGTTCAGGCCAAAACAAGAGCGCGAAAACTGTATAACCGGATTCTACAGAATAAAATCGGATGCATCCTGATCGACGACGAAACCTGCGCCAAGGAAGACTCGCGAGCGCTGCCCGGACCGCAATATTATACGAAATCGGTGTAGCAGGACCTGGACGACGCTGACACCACGGTGGCGATGGAAAAGTTTGGGCAGAAGGTGTTGGTCTGGCAAGCAATTTGTACCTGTGGTTTGCGGTCGTCGATTTTCTTCAGGAAGGGCACAATTAACGCCCAGGTGTACGAGGAAGAATGTTTGAAGAAAAGAATGCTGCCACTGTACAGAAAGCATAATGCTCCTCCTCTATTCTGGCCGGGTTGGCTTCCGCCCACTTCACCAACTCCGTTCTACAGTGGTTGTCAAAAAATAATGTACAATTCCTGGAAAAGGACATCAACCCACCGAAATGCCCGGATCTTCGGCCAATTGAAAATTATTGGGCAATTGTCAAGCGACACTTTCGGAAGGAAGATACAGTGTCCCAAAACATGCAGGAGTTAAAAAAACTGGACAGCTGCCACCAGGAAAGTCACAAAAGTAACTGTGCAGAATTTAATGAAGAATGTCAAGTCCAAAGTGCGAGTGTTTCACAGAAACTAGGATTTTCTTCAATATAATCAGTGAAATGCATAAAAATGTAATTTTTCTACAATATATCGAAAACTGATTTCAAAATATGTTTTTTTTTCGCTGTTTTATTCAATAATCAATGTTGTTAACTACTTTTCGATACACTCCTTAAGCTACTATTGAGTTTTGTCTTGATCCGAGCCCGGTTCTGAAGTAACGGATTTTGGTTGGTCACATGGGTCAGGAAGCAAAATTTGTTCCACCAAATAGGCCAAAATTGCAAGTTATCGATATTCCATTGAAGTTCGGCTGACCACACGGTTTTTTTTATTAGTTTCAACCATTTTTTGTAGTTTGCCTTTCTCTATATAAATTACAATTTTTACAATTTTTGATTGGGTGCCACAATACTGTATACCAGTTTGACGAAATTGGATAATAGATTTGAACATGTGTGTATTTCTATACGCCCAATTCTCTCAGAGGTGACTGAACCGATTTCAATATTTTAAGTTTGACAACTAGTATTTATTCATCGGTCATAATAGAAAGTTCTAGTTTTATTTGAAGCCTACTGTTGTAAACCAACAAGTGATGCATAAAAATTTTAGTGGTGAACACTTTCAATGACGTAACCAACAAACCGCATCCGCTTTCTATCCACTCATATTTTTAGAGAGAGCTGAACCGATTCGGGCAAATTTTAACTACAGTTTGATCGAAGGACTCAATTAAATGTGTCATGGAGAAGGCCCATAGTCAGTCAAACCCGAGGGGGACGACAGATCTGGATAATCACCCTTATTCTGAATAACGACGTATTGATTTTTCGATCGAATATGGCTCGATCGAATCTTAGCTACCTTTGATTTTGCTAGCGTTATTAGGAATACAAATGAAATACGATCGTAAAAAAAAAAAAGAAACCGGGGGTAAATAAACGATATATATATATATATATATATATATATATATATATATATATATATATATATATATATATATATATATATATATATATATATATATAACGATCGTAAAATCGATACGACGTTATTCAGAATAAGTCAATAGAAACTAATCGAAGCGCATCCAACCATTGATAAGAAAGTCTAGGCACATGCGATCTCTTCTAAATTTTCCTAATATTTTCATGACATTCAACGAGAAAATAAAGTGCTGAATAAAATTCGTTTTGTGAGGCATTATTTAATTAAACTTTCAAGAATTTGATAAATTGGTTCGTTAAGAACTAGGAACATGAACGCTAGACTGTGTTTGAGATTTTAGAGTAGGATTATGAAATGCGATAGTTACAAAAATCAAACTATTTACAAGCACAACTACTCGAAGATAAATTGATATTCATTTCGTATTAGTGAAACTGTATCATATTGAACATCATCTCTACATCAAGATTCCAGGACTAAAGCTCTTACATGAAATAAGTCTTTACGCATAGCTGTAGAGTCCCACACCAGCAACTAATTCCTCTCCGAGTTATCGGAATCGATATTCGATTTGCTGACTGTGATATGTGTTCCTCAAACCTCAATATCTTCAACATAGCTTCGCGTTGAGCTCTTCGATGGTTTGATAGCAATTGCCTTCATGGTTGAGAAAAAAATTTGACGGGTAGTCTCGGAAGTATTGATCATTGAGTTCCACTTCTGCGATATCTTTAGGCAGAGCAAAGTATCGAAATGACACAACCCAAGAATAGATACTATATTGCATTGTTTTCCCAGTTCATTGATAATCAGGAGCACATCCTACAGATGAGCTGTGTCAGTCACGTACCCAGAGGGGGGGCCCAAGGGGCCCGGGTCCCTCCCGAAATCAAAAACAGATATATAATTATTTAGAAGGTCTCAGACAATAATGTAATACAATAACAGTTTCAGTTGAAAAGTTTAAAGTGTGTGTTAAAAACACCCGTAAAAGGCACACCGAGAATTAGCTACATAAGCAATCTTCAGTAACGTTATTTTTTGGCATTAAAAATGCCTTACTCTTCACTATATGGGGCCGGGTGTCAATTAAAAGTTTCAAAAATAGTCGCGTAACCTTTTTGTGTCATACATTTAACTTAAACATGTATGACGACGTCGTTTCAGTATTTCAATAGTATACTAGTGAAAAAATGGTTGGAATCGACCTATGTTTTCATCCACCAATCCCTGTTGTACAAAATGACGTCAACTTCTTGTTCGGCATAGGAGGCTTTGCGTCATGCATAAAAAACACCGCATCGTTATGCGTAGTATGAAGAGAAATCTATAAATATAGGCTGCGCAATATTTCATTGCATAGTTGATGTTTGACTGTGAATGAAACAAGTAGCTTGTCCAGTGAGCTGATGACTGGATTGTATATGGGTTTACTTGCTGGATTGTCGCTTTTGCATTATTTGTTGTTGAAATTTCCTGTTGTCTGTGCAACACCGTGTTCGCTTGAGTATCTTATATATCAACTAGCTATTGAAGAACCGAATCAGCGTGGTTACCGATTCTTTTGAAATATCCCATGTATTTAGCAAATTTTTGGTCGATTTTGCCTTACACTTCGCTTCCCGAGGCTGGGTGTCAATTTAAAACATGCAAAACTAATCGCGTAACTTTTTTCTTTCATAATTTTGAACGCTTGTAACTCAGTCATTTGTTGATGGATTTATATCACTTCGGAAACATTTAACTTAAACTTATGAGACTTAGTCATTTGAATATTTCAATTGCATACCATTGAAAAATTGGTTTGAATTGAGTATTTTATTTTGGTTCTCTGGTAACTATCAGGCCAATTTAGAATTATCGGCGATAGATTTTTCTGATCTAATTTGCAGCGTTTGTTCCTCGATGATTTGTTAATGGATTTTCCTCATTTAAATGATTCCAAAGCTTCAATATTGTAAGCTTAATAAAGCATTTTTAAGCATTTTTGTCAACGGATCGGTTTGCATACTTAAATCTCCATTTCCATACGATCAAAACCCTAGAAACGTTCCATTTTTAATGTTATTGTGGTCGGTCGTGTCTTGAATACAACCTTCTAATTTTTTATCTTTGGGCCCCTCCCGAAACGAAATCCTGGGTACGGGCCTGAGCTGTGTAATTAAAATCACCGAACAATAGCACCGCCTTAAATCCAATTGTGTGATATTGCACCTAACTTTTGACAAGAAACTGATTGGAATACGTATCCTTTAGAATAAACCAATTAGGACCAATCTTTCTGTTCAGCTCAGTCATGATTCTAGTGACAATTCTGCAGCTTCATTGACACAAGCAAATATTGTAATCAATAACGTATCAATCACCAAGGTAATATTTCGGACCACCAAAAACCCAACAAAAGACAATCGATCCATAACCATCCGCTACTATTATCAGCAAAGATGAACAAGTGGCTACAAGAAAATGCATAACCGAAAAGGCGATTAATCTTTTTGGATCTGAAATGACATTTTCAAGTGTTGTCCCCCTTGGTCAAACCGCACTATTGTTTCAAAGATATCTCAAACGATGTGGCATGGTCTCGGATCACGTTCCAAAGGCTCGTTTTGGAAAAATATTCATTTGAGTGACGTAATCGCCAAATCGCTTAGTTCATTCGACAATCTTAGGTTCGTTAGGAAGCTACAATGTGGCCTCGGATCGACTGTAAACCGATTCCGATCACGTGGAAAATAAAATTATTGTTGCGTCTCAAAAACGAATTGTCTGTGCGGTGCTAAACCGGACAAAAAAGTGGGACTCAACCGGTCACATAATTTTCGATTTGAAATTCTTAACGGATTCTTGAAACTTACACAAATTTTGATATCTATATTTCCATTCTACTTCTCATCACTTATTAAAACTAGATTTACTACAAAGCAAATAGTCTTCAATAAAGACTCTAAAATCAGTTTCAACATCACTTATTTGGAACTGCGAGCATAAAGTTATCTTAAAATTTGGCGCCCTACGATGTTCGATCTTCATGTTTTTGTGAAACTTTATAGTCCGATTTAGCCCCGCGGTTCCAATATATCGTGATTTGGTACAAAAATGTTTTTCCAAGCCACAATTGGGTACAGATAACTTGAGTAAAAATCGTATCCGAAATCGGTTCGTGCGGCCATTAATTAACACAAGGACCTAGAATTTGGATTTGGATTCGGATTGGATTTTAGGCTCCCATCTACCTGTACAAGGTTTGTTACTTATGTATTTATCCTGAAAAAGAAAACAGTATTTATATTAGATCGGAAATGGTTTTTTGGTTTGCAAAATGTTCCCCTAGATGATTAATTGACTTTTGCATACGCTTGAACCATCTTTTTATAACATTTTTCCACTCTTCTTGAGATGCTCTTAAAACATGGCTAGTTGTGGAGTATCGCTCTCCCCACAGCTTATTCATAGCACAGCACGGAAGGGAACAAATAGTAGTCGTTAGGTGCCAAGTCAGGACTACACGGCGGGCAGCCCATCAATTCGACATTTTGGGTGCTCAAATATTCGGTTTTTTGAGTCGATGTGTGAGAGCTTGCATTATAGTGATGAAGAATGATTTTGCGTCTTGCGTTTGTTTTCCTTACTCAACGAAAAACTTCTGGCAAACAAATGATGGTATACCAATCAGAATTGACGGTCTTACAGTCCTCTAAAGCAACGGTAGCGTTATGTCCGCTTATACTTTTTTCTTTGAAGTGCTTCGAGAGTGACTTTTTCTTTGAAATGCTTCGAGAGCGAACGAATTTCGTTCGATTTGGTTCTTCTTGTAACACCCATACAGTCGGCTGCTGTTTAGTTTCGGGCTCATATGAGTAAATCCATGTTTCGTCACCTGTGTAGATGTTATACACCAAATTGGAAGCACAACGATTAAATTTTTTTCAGAATTTCTTTGCACCAACCGACACTAGTCTTCATTTGAGCGATTGTCAAAATATGTAGGATTCAACATGAACAAATTCTTTTCATGACTAAATGTTCATGCAAAATAA